>NC_090923.1:0-626475 GCF_040938575.1 Ambystoma mexicanum
GTTCCATGTGATTTCATCGCGGGATGTTTTTTCCTGCAGATTTAAAAAAAAATAATTACAGAATAATTTTTGGGGGGGGGTTACCCCCTAACCCCCGATCCCCTTTAATTTTTTTTTATATCCCCGTACACCCTCACCCAATTTATATAATTTTTTTAACCCCCCAAAAATGCGATGATATTTTAAAAAAAATATCTGCACCAAAAAACCCTGTGAAAAAACATCCGGCGATGAAACGCAGTCGTACCCCCTATTTCACCTGCCTTAGGTCGTCAATCCCATTCTAAGGGCAGAACTAGCGGAAGGCTTCTTAAATGATGTGTGTGAACATTTCCATAGGCCTTCATACTGCAGCCTGCCCCCCTCCCTCCAAACACCTGTCCCCGCAAGGTGTTTCCACAGCCTTACAAGTGTTTTTATTATTATTTTGTTAAGCTGGCATGAAGCTGTGATGTTGTGCTCCCTTCCATTCAATGCACTTTATAGGAGAGGTGAAGAAGGGACGGGTGGAAATCAGATGAAAATCAATTATGAGTTACTTATTGGACATTTGTATGGGCCCTATACACAAGTGTTTCCAGGCGCTACAGGACAAATTGGGGGTGGGAGGCATTACAAAAACAATAACAGTAGTTATATTGGCCTTGTGACAATCCTACTGTGCAAGTCCAAGACAAAAGGGGGTAAGTGTGGGTGAGGGGAGAAGTGCAGGAGGGGATGCCCAAAAAAGGGGGAAGGATATGAGCAAGTGCTGGAGGAGGGCCAGGATGGCAAGTGCCTGGGGAAAGAGAAGGGAAAGGGGGGGTATGTGCGATGCACAGGGTGGGCTAGTCCAGAGAGAGGGCCAGGGTGGCAAGTGCCAGGGGAAAGAGAAGGGAAATGGGGTTTTGTGCGATGCACAGGGTGGGCTAGTCCAGGGAGAGGGTGCAAGTGCTGGGAGGACTTGTGGGGGGGGGGGGGGGGGGGCTGGCACCCGTATGATTCAGAAGGGACCAGGCCCCAGTCATAACGGCAAAGGGACATTAGCTGGGGTGGGGGAGAGGGAAGGAAGAGGAGAAAAGGAAAGTCTTGAGAGGTTTACGGAACTAAAAAAGATCTGGCTCAAGTCTGAGGTGGGACACAGAGGCAGTTCTAGACAGAGGAACCTGCTGAGGAAAGATCTACGGCCCACACTCTGCTTGGAGAAACGTTTGACCAGCAGAGAGTTTAAGCCTGATGACCAAAGAATTCTGTCAGCGAGGTATTTAGAGAGGGAAAGGTGGATGTTGAGAGGTCCCAGGCCCCAGACAGCCTTGTGGATGATGCAAAGGGTCTTCTTTTTGATCATTGTGGTCACTGTGAGCCAGTGGAGAGACTTTAGGGCTGGAGAGATGCAGTCCCTGGGCTTGAGGCCAAGGATAACTCTTGCAGTCCTAGTTTGGATTAGCTGAAGGAGCAGAGGGAGGAGAGAGGCAGATTGAGGAAGAGGTTGTTACAGTAGTCCAGCCTGGAGAGACCCATGGCTCTGGAGACTGTGAGCTTCTGGGGGAAGGTGAGAAAGGGTAGAATGCATCTCAGGAGGTGGAGCTGAAAGTTGGACTTCTTGGCTAGGTCCGCGATGTGTGGAAAGAAAGAGAGGAGTCATAGAACCCCAAGGAGATTGGGGGGCGGGGGAGGTGCCCAAGGAGGGTGGCCAGAGAGCGGAGGGGGGGGGGAACAAGGAGCAGGCGTCCCATTGAGAAGGATTTCTGTCTTACTGGCATTAAGTCAGAGATCGTTGGCAGGGCACCATGCCTAACTGGCAGTCAGGCATGAGAGGAAGGAGAGGAGGGCGAGGACGGCAACTTAAAGGAGAGCTGTGCGTCATCTGCATAACAGAATGGAATTCTGCAGGAAGAACACATTTTCCAGAGAAAATAATTAAATGAATCATGCAGACTCATGAAGATTGGGGGATAGGCGGCATAAGAAAGGTATCCTCGCAAAAAGGGACCATACTTTTTGGAGCAGGAAAAAGAAATTGCGAGAAGATCTTTGTGTTTTATTAAGCAAGGAAGACTGCTGCAAGCCTATCCAAACTGGCGTATAGGGTGTAAGAGATTGTTACATTCTGCCAGAAACAGCGAGTTCCGACAATGACATAACATGGAGGGAGTCAAAGAGTCACTGATGAAATAGAATGGGTACAGCTTTATGAAGGACATAGGCATAGGCATGAGCGAAGATTTCTTCATGCACATAGGTCTTTGGAATTTCATTAGTCTAAAGAAGAAACAGGTGAAGCTAGAGGAACATTAAATCCACCGGGCAAGCAGGTCCAAGATTCTGACCTGGGTATAATAAAATCAAACTCTAAACCCTGGACGGGGCTCAATTGGGAATGGGGATGGAGCAGCTCCGGGTTCCCTGAATTGGGAAATACCGGGCCCTCCAAGGTCGGAATGGCCCGGTATTTAACCATTCATGGAACCCGGATCCGAGTTTGGGGGTATTATGGGCATGGCTACCCCCAAACTCGTAATGAGGCCCCAAGACTTCAGATTCAGTGACCTCCCTTAATGAGAAAGGTTTTATGTTGTTCAGAGTGCTTTTAGTATCTGGGCAGGAAGTTGGGTTGGTCTGTTTAGAGAGGTTATTATGATGCTCTTCTATTTTCTTTTGCATCTGATGAGATTTAGTAGCTGGGGTGAGTAGCTCTTTGAAGATGGCAAAGAGTTTCTTAGACTCGGAGGTGGTGTTGATGAAGCGTTCGTTCTAGCAGGATGATTTGGCTGTCATTATTGCTTTCTTGTATTGAGTGGCTAAGGTCTTGTAGGAGGATAATGTGGATTACCTTGGGAAACATAACCACTTCCTTAGGGCTTTATATTTTGGATATGCAGTGCTTTCAGTTCTGCGGAGAACCAGGTATTGCAGCGTTTCATTTCTTTGCTTTTTTACTTTGTAGGGGTGCAATGGTGTTGACCACTGTGGTCAGAGTGGCGTTGAAGATGTCCGCCAGTACCGAAAGGTCTGGGGAGGTTAAGTGCTAGTGGGTCAAGGTGAGGGAGGATCCTTTCTTTGGTAAGGTTCCATGCACTTCTTGCTAATGCAGGTGGGATAGGGCTGAGATTTTTAGGTCAGCTAGCACCGGTCGGTAAGAAGTGTATAAGGTGGTGGTCAGACCAAGGAGTAGGGGTGTTGGAACTGACGTGTATACCACCGTTAAGATCTACCAGACAATCAAGGGTGCCTCCTATACAGTGGGTGGGAGTGAGGATTTTTGGTAGGAAGCCGAGTTCCTGCAACGCCTGGGCCAAGGCTTTAGATGGTTTATCTTTCTGGTTGTTAGGTCCCAGGTTGAAGTCACCTAGAAGAATGAGGTTTTCACCTAGGAGGTAGGGTACCCGCTGTAGTGAGTGTTGCTCTCTGTGGGAAGTGCATTGTAGCTCGGGAAGGCAGGGCCGGTGTAAAAGAGATATCTGTGTGGTAGGTTGTGGTGTTGGGCTATGGGCTGGCTAGGGCTGCTATGAGTCAGTGTGCGCAAGGAGTTAGTAGTAGGGCAGGCTAGCGCAGCGCGCTCCAGGCAAGGAACTAGTATATCAAGGCAGTGGGGAGCAGTGCAGAGCGATTAGAACCTATACAGTACATTTTGCAACTTGTGACAAGCAGAATATTATCTACATAATTAAATGTCCATGTGGACTTTATTACTCAACTCAAATAGAGGACTTAAAATATAATGGCAAACTAGCCCTACTACTACTCTTGGACCTCTCTGCAGCCTTCGATCTGGTCAATCACCAGATCCTATGCCAACACCTGAAATCGGCTGCCCATTTTTCAGAAAACGCCACTAACTGGATCAGATCCTTCCTGGACAATAGACTAATGAGAGTATTCTCACCCACTGCATCTGCGACCCCATCGCCGGTCCCATGCTGAGTCCCTCAAGGGTCGTGCGTATCTCCTACGCTCTACAATGTTTTCACCAAACCATTGTTTGATGTGCTTGACTATCTGGGTGTCACCTATACCAACTATGCGGACGACACCCAGATACTCATCCCCATCACTGGTGACTACATTGCAGATGCCAAAGCTCTGAACGACGTATACCAAGGTGTACAAGCTTGGATGGCTCACCACAAGCTCTGTCTTAATGACGACAAGACAGAGCTCCTCATCCTTGGCACCCAACAAAAACTTAGCAAACTGGACCCATCCTTCAGCACCTTCAACATGGATGGTAACTCCATCAAAGTGGCGAAAGAGACCAAAACTTTAGGTATCTACCTTGATGCCACCCTATCCCTAAATCGACAAACTAATGCAGTCTCCGCAGCCTCGGCTTACACTTGTAAGTTGATTACAGCCTGTCGCCCATTCCTCTCTACCCAGAACTGCATCACTCTTGCCAGAACGCTGGTGATGTCAAAACTCGACTATTGAAACGCACTTTATCAAGGCACCAACCAACGTAACCTTAACAAATTGCAGATCTCCCAAAACAATGCTATCAGAGCAGCCCTCAATATTCCTAGGTCAGCGCACATATCCGACACTAGGAAGAGCTTACATTGGCTCTCGGTAGCCCAAAGAATATCGCTCAAATCACCGACTCTCACCCACAAATGTGTCAACCATCAGGCCCCCATCTACTTAACTTCCCGCTTTTCTCAGTACATTCCTGCACGGACTCTAAGATCTGCCCAAGCACAATCGCTCACCATTCCTAAATACAACTTACAGACTGCTGGAGGCGTTAGCTTCTGGGTCCTCGCTTCCAAACTTTGGAACTCCGTGCCACTGTCCATCAGAACTATCCCGTCCGCCACGCTCTTCAAACACAAAGCCAAGCTCTGGCTAGCCTCTACTTCTCACCCACTACCAGCCTAGCCACATGTTTCACTACCCTTGAACTACTGGTATTGTTTGCATGAATAGTTAACTCTGCCTGCACCTGCTTTTATGCTCTTATGTCTAATGTGTACCTCGCGACCTAAGTTATGCTCCTGTGAATTTAATCTGTAACTGTATCAATGCCAGTATTGTACCCTGTGCCTCTAAGATATGCGCCTGGTTGCCCTCGGGCCTAGCGCGCTATACAAATAAACAAAATACAAATACAAATTACGTAGGACAATCAAAGAGAACTGCGAAGATCAGGTGGAACGAACACAGATCATGTATCCGAGATCACATCAACTAGGCAGTGGCGAGACACTGGTGGGGAAAAAAAACATTATCTTGCTCAGATCCACTTCCTGATCTTGGAAGTGGTAAGAAGAATGAACGCCCATGAGAACATCCAGAAAAGACTTGATCAAAGAGAATCCTTTTGGATCGATGATCTTGGAACATTGACACCAAAAGGTCTCAATGAGGAGATAAACTAGATGTGTTTTGTATGAGCTGGTTGTAAATGAGAACAATATAGGCGGCACATGAAAGAATGATTTGGGAAAGCTTGAAAAAACATGCGGTGTGGGATCATGCCTATTAGAGATATACAAAATCGCTCCCAAGAGAATGAATAGGGTCCTCTCTGCTAAACAGCTCTTTGGGCTTATAGTGGGGGAGAATATGCATTGGGCTCTGAAGCAATATGAAGGAAAGAAGACTAGAGTAGTGGAAATAGGCACACAACTGTGCATCTTGACACCTTTGAAAGAGATATGGTTAAGCGCCTGTACAACAGTAAAATGTACCATACACAAT
Source organism: Ambystoma mexicanum (assembly GCF_040938575.1). Taxonomy (NCBI): domain Eukaryota; kingdom Metazoa; phylum Chordata; class Amphibia; order Caudata; family Ambystomatidae; genus Ambystoma; species Ambystoma mexicanum. Next base: position 5,680 of record NC_090923.1, read on the forward strand.
ACACTCAGTTAAAATTGAATGCTTGTCTAATAAAATGTACCATATAATGCCCTGTAAAGCAAGTACCAAGTTGCATATTCAATAGAATGTTTAATATTTTGCGTTTTCAGAAAGAGTACGGATATGTAAATACATAGTGGCCACGACATCATGGAGATCGGACATTGATTGAATCTCCATTGACACACACAGAAACGAACCACAGGGAAGCATGTTAATAGTGTACACCCCGGAGAGCTTAAAAGGTAACAGTTAAACTGAGTGTGTTATGTTTATTTTGTTAGATTCACGCATAACGGTAAGATTACCTTGAATACACAACGCGTAGCCATGGAAACTATCCCACCCTCCCGTTGCCATGGGAGGGTGAGACGCGAGGCATACGGGCACTGGCTCCGAGGAGCACGAACCCTTGTTTGGTCGCCATGGCTACACATAAAAACCGAGAAGAGTAGCGTGTCCACGCAGCTCTCCCTCGGTTCGTGTAATGACAACAGAACTACGAGGGTAAGTGAAATGATCCTCGAAACTGTAATGCATGAACCAATTGCTGTTAATTCGCCGAATTGCTAAATATACACATGTATCTAGGTTACTACATTTTACCTATGTATCAGAATATGGGTTACACGTGTTTAAGAATACACAGCGGCACAGACTGGGGAATGAGGTACGATGTCTCTGTTAATGTGAGTTCATTAAGATTGTGTAACAATGGATGACCAGTGGATAATTGCTGACCTAGTTTCTTTTGTTTGTCTATGGGCCTCATTACACGGTAGGCGGTGGACCAAGGTGCTAATAGCACCTTGGTCCATGCCGGTAAAATACCGACACCGCCTTGGTGGAAAGAGGAATTACCGCCCTATTCCAAGGTTGGCGGGCGGTAATTCCCCCTTCCACCATTGCCCTTCCCCATTCCCATTTTTGCCTCATAGGGCATAATGGGAATGGGGAAGGTGCTAATTATGGTACCGCAAATTTGCGGTGCCGTAATTAGCACCAAGGTCCCTTAGCGGGTTGGTTTTTAACGCCTGCCACCCATGTCCTGCACTTCTCCTCCCCTTACCTCGGCACTTCCCCTGGAACTTTTCCCCCTTCCCTCTCCCATGCACTTGCGCAATCTCAATGTCACTGGGCCTAGTAAGATCGTTGCCTTGTCTCCCCCCTATGCCCCTATTGCCTTGTTGCGCTTTGAAACATTTGTGTATGGGCGCGCTATAAATAAAATATCATAAAACTGCTATTGCATGGGCCACCCCTTATGTAGTGGCAACATTCCATTATTGATGGATTATGGTGGCTTTTAAACAACTTGAGTCCATATTCGATAGACAATATGCCTTACAGTCACTACGCAATGAGTTTATGGGCATCTGTCAGGGAACCTCAGATCGCCTATTGTATATAGCTCATTTACGAGGATTTGTGGTGCAAACTAAGTGGCCTGAAGACGCCCAGCTATCCATATTCAATTAGAGGCTAAGAGAAGACTTAAAGAATGCACGTAGTACCGTTGTAGCCCCTCCTGATAATATGAATGACCTTGTCTCTCTCGTGATCAGAATAGACCAGAGAACTACATTATATAGGAAGGGCAAAAAAAAAGATGGGAAGATAAAAAACCAAACCCCCGATGGGAGAAAGGAAATCCTTCCTCAGCCGACCCCATGCAGCGAGGGAGTATTCAAGGTCTGATTACCATGGAAGAGAGCGAGGGAAAGGAAAAGAGAAAACAGAACATGTGTTATATTGCAGGGTCATTCCGTGTGAGTGTGCCCTAAAAGCCCTCTTCAGGGGGAAACACCCTGACTCGTTCTTGAAGGGGAATGCCAGTATGCGTTGATGTGAAAGATATTCCCCACATTATCTTTGCCCTGTTACACCTAGTCAATCAGAACATGTGTTTATACACATGTCACTCTCATGGGAAAATCAAAGAAGGCATACGGTCACTGCTTTAATAGCTAGTGGGGCCACAGGGAATTTCATGGATATCATGATCCCCTTGATTCCCAAACCTCATACTGATATCCATGGGCAGCTCGCCCCTCATTTCCAGACCCATTACTCTCCAGACCCCTAGCTTACTTGTGACTGGTGCCACTTACCACGATGAATATATGGCGTTTGAAGCCGAGCCGCTCCACACTACCAGATAATTCTTGAATACCCTGGCTAAAGCATCACAACCCCCATATAGATTTGAAGAAACAAAATGCCTTAAATTCCAAGGCGATCAATGCCCCTTATCTTGATCACAGACTCAGCCTCCTTTCTTCTATACTGATAAAATGACTGTTAGGAGGAGCTTAGTGTCATCCATGTACATCTCCTCTCATGTATTGTTGATACCATGCTACCTGCATCATGTATCCTAGTTACCGTGGAACCTACTTGTTATAATTCAGGAAAGGTTCCGGATCCTAGACAGTGAGAGTTGGAGGAGGAGGGAGAGAGGTGGACAAGGCAGTCCATGGCTGGGGGCCGTTTCTCCTGGATGAACCTATCTTTTGAATAAACCCTTCAACCCAAGTCATGTCTTTGGGGTGTATCCTTACAATTTAACATTGGCGACGAGGACTGGCCCAGGGAGTCACGGCCCCTGGCAAACAGCAGGAATTTATTAGCAGTTTGGAGTTCACCAGACGTGCGGGTGAACAGGAACAGTGTCACCGGCGATTGGAAATCGCATACCAGTGAGGAGAGCCTGGAGAACCAAGCATTTGCCCCAGAGCGGAATGCTGGTACCGAAAAGACACCGCTCCTCGACATTGGAAAGAGAGTGCCCGAGAATTCCAAGGACAGTGTCGTGGACGAAGGTCTGGATATATCAAGTTGAATGTGTACAGAGATTTTAACTGCTTGGTTGACAAAACGGTACTGTTACCTGATTGTGACCTGATACAGTCCCTGGACGCTATAATTGCACCCGCCGCCCACTGTTTACTTTTGAGGAGGCGAACGGAACTGTGCTTTGCCATTCTCCTGTTCCACATCTGCACGTCACTGCAGTCCCAAGGAAGGGAACCTGGAGCGTGACAGCCGCCGTCTTTGTCGATGCTCTTGCTGCGGCCGCACATCAACACGCTCTTAGAATAAGGGACCCTAAAACATGGCTTCCATCTTTGGCCTGTTTCAATTTCCTGCTTCTCGGAGCGATGCAACAGTTTCTTAATGTTGAAGGGCACTTGTGATTAACAGAGCGATAGTTTGCGGCTGCGAACTCATGTGTGTGATGACATTGGTGGGTGCATGTATGGAAATTCTGATAATTTTTCTTTGCAGATTGGGGATGCGTCTCTAAGTACTTATAACTTTAAGGTGCTCTACTCTTGAACAGAGTAATTGCTTGTATCTGAAGGTGATATTATACAGTCTTGAGCATGGCTAATGTACCAGCTCCGATATTCTTTCTTCCAACACCAGGCGAACCTAGAGTGCGTTGGTTGGACTGGAAGGAGGGATTTCATAAGTATGTGTTGGCAGTGTTTGGGCCCAACTTCTCCAATGAGCACAAAGAGGTGTTGCTCTTTCATTGTTTGACAATATCAGAAAGGACAATATCAGAAAGGAATTGTGGAAGGAAAGAAACCCTTCTCTAGACAGAGCAATTTAGATTGTGAAAACAGTAGAGCATACAGATAAATGCATAAGAGCACTTCAAGTTGACAAACCATCTCTTGATAAGCCCAAGTCAGATGACAATGAAGGAGCAATACAGAAGGTTTCCAAAGTGGTGCAGAGACATGGTGCAGGGCCTTCACCACACTCTACACAAATGGGCAGAAGGCCAGAGAGTCGTCAAGGTGCTACCCCCAGAGCGAGGGGCCCAACAATGGTCATCCATGAGGGTGACCAAAGGACCACCCAGCGAGACTAATGTTTTTAGGAGTGTTAGAGACTCTGGTTGCTCCATGGTTCCACCAGGGAGGAGGTGTTTCAAGTGTGGGAGCCTGTCACATCTGGCATCTGATAAAGCGTGTTATGCAATTCACATTATATGTAATGACTGTGGGGTGAGAGGACACATTGCCAGGTTTTGTAGGAATTTCAATGCAAATACGGGTCAAGTACATGGAGTTAGTGTAGAATATGAAGATGACCCAGACGGTGATACTGGGTCATCCCAAAGAGAGGTTGTGTTTCAGTTAATGCCAATGGTGGTAAGGTAAAGAAAAAGAAACCTTATGCCACTGTGATAATTGGAGGGGTACCAGTCTCGATGCTCATGGATAGTGGAGCGGATTACACTTTGATAAGTGTGTAAGTGTGGAGAGAAAAGTTTGGATGCTGTAATTTGTGGGAGAACATTGTGAGAGCAAATGCTTATGGAAACGTCCCCACAGAAATCATAGGATGTTTTGAGGCGGAGTTGCAGTTTAAAGACAGATGGTCGACAGGGACTGTCCATGTGGCCAATAGAGGTGGAGAACTTCTGTCTTGGAGTGATCAAGCAGAACTTAGAATACGACTTGAAGCAAGCCACCCTGATCAGGTGTTGGCGGTGGGGAGTGAGAGCACCACCATCACCACTGTGGGTGACACAAGAGTACAGACCAATTCCACATCTGATAAGTTAGGATGTTTGAAGGGGTTTGTGCATAAAATTCATTTAAGGAGAGATGCCATTCCAAAAATTGCCAAGCTGCGTACAATTCCTCTAGCTCTCAGAGAAGGTGTAGAGAAAGAATTGAAGAGGATGGAAAGAGAAGGAGTGATAGAGAAGATTAATTCTTCAGAGTGGGTTAGTCCTATAGTAGTAGTGTAAAAAAGTAATGGGCCTTTACGACTATGCATTGACCTCAGACATTTGAACAGATAGGTTTTCCCTTGCCCAGGATAGATGACCTTTTAGTGGGTGTGTCTGGTTCTAGGGTCTTCCCCATTCTTGACTTAAAATCTGCCTACCATCAGGTGGAGTTGCATCCCGACTCCAGGGAACTCACAGCATTCATTACACCAATTGGTCTTTTCAGATGTGTGCGTATGCCATTCGGATTGGTTTCGGCAGCAAGTGTTTTTTCAAAGCATAATGTACAAGTTACTAGGAAGCGAGAGAGGCGTCATGTGTTACCAAGACGATGTGCTTGTGTGTGGGAAAGATGAAATGGAACATGATAAGCAACTTGAGAGAGTTTTAAATATACTTAAAGAAGCAGGTCTCACGGTGTCTTTGGAGAAATGCACTTTCAAAGCTGACAAAGTAGTGTATCTTGGCCACAAAATCACAGGGGAAGGGGTCAAAACCAAAGAGCAAGCCATAGAAGCCATTTGTAGGATGGAAGCACCCAACTCTAAAAGGAGATGTTTTGTCTTTTCTTGGCCTAGTTGAATTTTATGGCACGTTTATTAGAGGCCTGTCTGATATGTCAAGAAATATGAGAATGTTGACTCGCAAGGGTATTCCACTCCAGAATCTAAACAAGAGTTTCTCCAACAAGACAGGTCCAGTACCGAAGAACAAGGGTTACTTTATCATGAACAATGGTTATGGTTAACCACCCGATGTATTTTGATGTGTTTTACTTTTGTGTTCTTTGGATATGGCGGGGTCAGTGTTGAAGCCCTCTTCTGGCACCCGAGTGTCTGGGGTGGACAGGATGTGAGGGAGGTGCCCGAAACTCCCTGTGCTTAGTCTCCTAGGAGACCTGAATGCACTCTGGTGTGATTGGCTGGCTGACAGTCCGGCAAGGACAGCCCTCCTACTGGGTGAGTGACAGCCAGGCTGAATGAATGGAAGAAAACTGTTTAAAAGGCGAGTCTCCAGGACTGGAAGGCAGAGTCGACCACTGGAACGAAAGAATCGAAGACCAGCTGAAGGAAGACAACTGCTGCAACTCCTGGACCTTTGGTTTGCCCGGTGAAGCCCTGCTGCAGGTCCGAATTGCCTGAAACGCCATCGACAGAGAAGCTCCTTCAAGGACAATTTCTTCCTTTGAGCTGGTGGTAACAACCAACTCGTAAGCCACCTGGACACCGTCTCCATACTGGCCTAATTTTCATCAGAGTGCTGTTGAAAACCGGATAGCCAGTGAGAAGGATACCAGTTTAGTGACTTTAAAGGCACTCGCACCTTAAAACCGACGCTTAGCCAAGCCTGTGGCCTCTTCCCTGGGCAGTGCAGGAACCTCGCGACAGCATCCTTGTCCCCATGACTGAAGCTCAGGAACAGCGAGATCTGCGAGAATAACTGCCTTAGCTACAGTTTTTCTTCATATTAAGGTACTGTGCAAACCCGGTGTGGAAATCCTTTCTGCCGCAGTGAAAGTTTGAGAAACTTTCCTAACTTTGGGGCCTTGTTTGCTCCTAAACCGACATAACTCTTTTTCTGGCAAACTACTTCCTCGAACATTGGCAAAGACTTAACCGTTTACTACCAGAACCGTGATAACCTATCCAATATTCTGAACCATTGGGGCCATTACAAGGTTGGAAGTAGCCATCCTGCTATTAGCGGCATGGCTACCCCTTTACCGGGTACCAGGTCCGGGTTCCTCGAATGAGGAATTACCAGGCCATTCCAACCTTGGAGGACCTGTTAATTCCTCTTTTAAGGAATCCGGACCCGGTACATCCCCATTCCCATTCAAGCCCCCATAGGGCTCAATGGGAATGGGGAGGGTGCCAACAACGGGCCCGTTAATAACGGGCCGGTTGTTAGCACCCTGGTCTGCTCACGGGACCCGCTAAGGGTGCCTGGTCACCCTTACCGGGTCTCATGAGCTCTACCGGCCCCGTTAAACCCCTACCGCCAACCTTGTAATGACCCCCATTGACTTTGGCCCAGGCCTATTGAATTGCTGGTTGTAGTGAAGTGAAACTATTCGCCCAGCCTATGGAAGTCATTGTGCTTTAAATACTTTTAACCCTATCTTTCTACACCTTTTGAAAGTAACTCAAGGGCCATTTTGCTCCCACTTCAAGGGAGCTTAACTTGTTCAGAGATGTAGTGGTTGTGTACAGTAGTGTATTAGATTGTGATATTGAGCTGCTTCCCTACTAGTGGAATGTTTTCCAAATGACTGTGTAAATAAATGTATATTCTTTTACCAAGAAACCCTGAATAGTGTTTGTTTGAACTACTATGATTGCAAGTCCTTTGTGCAACATCTTGTACTGCTCACATTACTCTTGAGATAAGTCTGGCTGCTCAGCCACTGCTACCACATAACTGTGCAGTACAGGCTTGTACCAAAGGGTACTGCATGTAATTCTGCCTAACAACCATTAAGAAAGATACCATAGATTGCGTTCAAGGGTGTGGGGTATGTACCCATTCCAAAACAGTTTGAAACAAACCTATGGGGTTACTTCATCCCTTACAGATTCCTGAAGACCCTTGGCAGACCTGCACTATGGATTGTATAACAGATCTAATGAAATAAAACAGATGCACCGTCATCATGACCATGTTAAGATTCCTTCACCAAGACGGATCACTTTGTCGCATTAAAAAACATACCGTCAGCTCCTACGTTGGCTCTGTTTTTTCTAAATAGCCATATACACGAGTACCTCACAACATCATAACTGATAGAGGAACTCCATTTGTATCGTATTCTGGAAGGCTCTAGGTAAAAAGAGTTGGTTATCCAACTTCATTACTCTGCTGCCTACCATCCCCAGAGCGAAGGTCAAAGCTGGGTCCTGTGCCTATGCTAGAACACAAATACCTGCACTGTGAAATGCTAATGGTGTCCAGCAAGATGAGGGAGTCAGGGGACTTCCATGCAGCTGGTTGTGATTGCTGCAGGTCAGCTTATTAAGGAGCAGGTATTAACAGGTGTGAAGAGGTCCGGGGAAAAGAGTCTTGGATTTCTACATTTCCTTTGATTGGATTGAAAGACGAATGTGGCTGCATAGGCCCCCAAAATAGGTCGAAGAGGGTTACAACATGACTTTTTAAAAACTGTTCATGGATAGCCTCATCCAAACGCTCTGTGGCGGTGCTGGGATGGCTCGCTATCCATCTTTGCTCCACGCAACATGTGGCCATTTGCAAAAGATTTTCCAGGGCCAATTTTGGTTCCTAGTCTACCCCTGGGAACGAGCGGAGGGAAAAAAAAGTAACGAGAGGGAACGGGTACACAGGTCAGTAGACGGAAGCAGAGAGGCATACATATATTACATTAGTTATTTATGTTTTGTAGCCTTTTCTCCTTACCTTTTGCTGAACATGACCAAACACCTAATGTATTGCTGTCTGGAGAAAGAAAAGATTATAAGAGTTACATAAATGAAACTCTCCACACATTCATCACATTTAATTGAAAAGAGGTCGCTGCCGAGTCACCCCGTCACTTGCTCCGAACCTCCCGCCAAGACCGGCCTACATTTCAGAATAAACCCTGAGATTCCTGCAGCCCGCGATGTGCGCACACGTTGCAGCACCTGTGGGTACCATAAACTCTGCCCTCATCACTACCCTAGCTAGAAAGTGGGAGATTATATATAAATAATTACATACACACAATGAAATAATGCAGCAACAGTAATTTAACACACTGTTGTAGCTTTTTCCTCCTAGCTCTTGAATGCAGGAATCTAAGTTCCAGAATGCAAAGCAATGCCAGTTAAAAAATGACCCTTATATTTTGCAGATGTGCTCTCAACATGTAGAGCTCCATTACAAAGGATATAGTGATGCCCATGTCTGCTTCGCTATGCCAGGCATCCTGATTGCTTACAGGTAGTGTGAAGAAAAAGTTACATTCTGCATAAATGCAAACCCTCCTTTGTGGGGTTCAAAATAGGAACGAATAAAGGTATTGAAAGACAGTTTAAATGCTTTTGCCTTGAAATAAGGCACAGACTTGGGCATACATCAATTATGATGCAAAATAGCTAATGGCGCCCCAAGTTCTTATCTATGGCCATAAACAACGCTGTTAAATGTTTAAAGGTCCCCGTGGGAGACCTGTGAACTTTGCTGCCCCTCCACAGACATCTTCTAATCACTGTCAAAGGAAGACATCCACACATTGCATTACAGCCTTGAAAACCCTGAGGCTCCGGGCAAAGCCGAAAGCTAGGCAGCGCCCCCCCACCAGCATCACCGGCCCCCCATCCCATGCACAGCTGAAAGGCTTAATGTAAGGCTAGGCAGACCCCTCCCCGCCGCACCAGCTTCACCCGCCCTCCATCCCATGCACAGGTGAAAGGCTTAATGTAAGGCTAGGCAGCCCCCCCCGCCCCACCAGCATCACCCCACCTCCATCCCATGCACAGGTGAAAGGCTTAATGTAAGGCTAGGCAGCCCCCTCCCCACCCCACCAGCATCACCCCACCCCCCCTCCATGCCATGCACAGGAGAAAGGCTTAATGGAAGGTTAGGCAGCCCCCTCCCGACCCCCACTAGCATCACCCCCCCTCCATCCCATGCACAGGTGAAAGGCTTAATGTAAGGCTAGGCAGACCCCTCCCCGCCGCACCAGCATCACCCCCCCTCCATCCCATGCACAGGTGAAAGGCTTAATGTAAGGCTAGTCAGCCCCCTCCCCCCCACCCCACCAGCATCACCCCACCCGCCCTCAATCCCATGCACAGGAGAAAGGCTTAATGTAAGGCTAAGCAGCCCCCTCCCCCCCAGCATCACCCCACCTCCATCCCATGCACAGGTGAAAGGCTTAATGTAAGGCTAGACAGACCCTCCCCGCCCCACCAGCATCACCCCCCCTCCATCCCATGCACAGGTGAAAGGCTTAATGTAAGGCTAGACAGACCCTCCCCGCCCCACCAGCATCACCCCCCCTCCATCCCATGCACAGGTGAAAGGCTTAATGTAAGGCTAGGCAGACCCCTCCCCTCCCCACCAGCATCACCCCCTCCATCCCATGCACAGGTGAAAGGCTTAATGTAAGGCTAGGCAGCCCCCTCCCCACCCCACCAGCATCACCCCACCCCCCCTCCATGCCATGCACAGGAGAAAGGCTTAATGGAAAGGTAGGCAGCCCCCTCCCCGCCCCCACCAGCATCACCCACCCTCCATCCCATGCACAGGAGAAAGGCTTAATGGGGGGCACCTGGGGCGAGATGTACAGCTTCAAGGGGGGGCACCTGTGGCGAGTGGGTGCAGATGTACAGCTGCAAGGGGGGGGGCGCCTGTGGCGAGTGGGTGCAGATGTACAGCTGCAAGGGGGGGGCGCCTGTGGCGAGTGGGTGCAGATGTACAGCTGCAAGGGGGGGCACTTGTGGCGAGTGGGTGCAGATGTAGAGCTGCAAGGGGGGGCACCTGTGGCGAGTGGGTGCAGATGTACAGCTGCAAGGGGGGGCACCTGTGGCGAGTGGGTGCAGATGTAGAGCTGCAAGGGGGGGGCACCTGTGGCGAGTGGGTGCAGATGTAGAGCTGCAAGGGGGGGCACCTGTGGCGAGTGGGTGCAGATGTAGAGCTGCAAGGGGGGGGCACCTGTGGCGAGTGGGTGCAGATGTAGAGCTGCAAGGGGGGGGGGGGCACCTGTGGCGAGTGGGTGCAGATGTAGAGCTGCAAGGGGGGGGCACCTGTGGCGAGTGGGTGCAGATGTAGAGCTGCAAGGGGGGGGCACCTGTGGCGAATGGGTGCAGATGTACAGCTGCAAGGGGGGGGCACCTGTGGCGAGTGGGTGCAGATGTAGAGCTGCAAGGGGGGGGCACCTGTGGCGAGTGGGTGCAGATGTAGAGCTGCAATGGGGGGGCACCTGTGGCGAGTGGGTGCAGATGTAGAGCTGCAATGGGGGGGCACCTGTGGCGAGTGGGTGCAGATATAGAGCTGCAAGGGGGGGCACCTGTGGCGAGTGGGTGCAGATGTAGAGCTGCAAGGGGGGGACCTGTGGCGAGTGGGTGCAGATGTAGAGCTGCAAGGGGGGGCACCTGGGGCGAGTGGGGGCAGATGTACAGCTGCAAGTGGGGGGGCACCTGTGGAGAGTAGGTGCAGATGTACAGCTGCAAGTGGGGGGGGCACCTGTGGAGAGTGGGTGCAGATGTACAGCTGCAAGTGGGGGGGGCACCTGTGGAGAGTGGGTGCAGATGTAGAGCTGCAAGGGGGGGCACCTGGGGCGAGTGGGTGCAGATGTAGAGCTGCAAGGGACGGGGGCACCTGTGGCGAGTGGGTGCAGATGTAGAGCTGCAAGGGGGGGGCACCTGTGGCGAGTGGGTGCAGATGTAGAGCTGCAAGGGGCGGGGGCACCTGTGGCGAGTGGGTGCAGATGTAGAGCAGCAAGGGGCGGGGGGCACCTGTGGCGAGTGGGTGCAGATGTACAGCTGCAAGGGGGGGCACCTGGGGCGAGTGGGTGCAGATGTACAGCTGCAAGGGGGGGGGGGGCACCTGTGGCGAGTGGGTGCAGATGTAGAGCTGCAAGGGGGGGGCACCTCTGGCGAGTGGGTGCAGATGTAGAGCAGCAAGGGGCGGGGGGCACCTGTGGCGAGTGGGTGCAGATGTACAGCTGCAAGGGGGGGGCACCTGGGGCGAGTGGGTGCAGATGTACAGCTGCAAGGGAGGGGCACCTGGGGCGAGTGGGGGCAGATGTACAGCTGCAAGTGGGGGGGGCACCTGTGGAGAGTGGGTGCAGATGTACAGCTGCAAGTGGGGGGGCACCTGTGGAGAGTGGGTGCAGATGTACAGCTGCAAGGGGGGGGCACCTGTGGCGAGTGGGTGCAGATGTAGAGCTGCAAGGGGGGGGGCACCTGTGGAGAGTGGGTGCAGATGTACAGCTGCAAGGGGGGGGGCACCTGTGGAGAGTGGGTGTAGTTTAGTCTTGGCCTAGCTTAAGAGGTCCTGCTCGATGCTCATGGAACGGGGGGGCTTCCATTGGGGGCTCCCCCATGACCCTCTGCGAGTGTAGCCCCCCCGCCCCCCATCATGTTCTGACTCACGCCCCTGTGGCATTGGCTCACGGGCCTGGAGACCAGGGAGAGGGGCCCCCCACAAGGCCCCCCCTCTGAGGCCTGGGGCCATGAGTTGGGCTCTGGATTCAGGCGCGCGGGGGGCGGGGGGTGAGGAGTTTGGGGGGCTGGCTGCGTGTACTCACCTCGGTCCCCGGAAGTGCTGCCTTCTCCTCCTCCGCAGACTCGGGGCTCCTCCTCGCCGCTGCTGCTGCTGCTTCCCGCCTTCCCAGATCCAGGGGGTTCAGGGGGTTCAGGCTCGCAGAGGCACTGCACATCCGCCCACTCTCCTCCAGCCCTGAGAACGCTCCCGTGCACCACAACCCGGAAGTCTCTCTCCTGCGCATGCTCAGTACTCTGCATTCGTCTGCGCATGCGTCATGCCCTATCCCGAAAACTCTCCTGCGCATGCTCAGTACTCAGCAAGCGTCTGCGCATACTCCATGCACCTAACCCGAAGTCCCTCTCTCTTGCGCATGCTCAGTACTCAGCAAGCGTCTGCGCATGCGCCTTGCACCTAACCCGAAGTCTCTTTCCTGCGCATGCTCAGTATTCAGCAAGCGTCTGCGCATGCTCCATACACCTAACTCGAAAGTCTCCTGCGCGTAACTGTAGGCACGTGATCAGAAAGTGGCTGCGCATGCTCAGTGCTCAGACATTTCTGCGCGTGCTCAGGATACTCCTGAGTGGCGCCTCAGGGGCAATTCAAGAAACACAACAATAATCCACAGGCAAATGTTCACTTCCCCATTGCTGCCAAGTTTCAGTGATTGAATGAATGAATAAACAAACAAATGAATGTGCTCTCAGAATCACTTAAAGGAATGGGCCTTTGCCATAGCTCTCAACCATTTGTGTCGCAAAGGCGGGTGAAAGCACCAGATTTTATTTTTGGCGGGTGAGAGGCCCATTGAAACGAATGGGCGTGCAGGAGGCTTGGCGGTGAGTCCGCTGGTTACAAGGTCTTATACCTGGAGGGGGCATACGAAATTAAGGACAGACACACCGAGTTGGATTGCACGTCTTACTTTATTGGCGTACATACAAATCTGATTCTCCTTTGCACCCCCTCCCCCTTACGTGCTACGTCTCACGTGACATGGTGTCGTTCTCTTAAGAGACACAAACACTCTAACATCACCCCGGACGAAATGTCCTTACAACGTTCTCAGCACTCTTCAACCAGGCGTGCTGGCTTCTTCACGGCTCGTTGGGCACGACTACTAGTGCCTTCTCCTGGATCCTCATCAGGCTTCTCTGTTCTCTTCATTCCTGGACGAGGGGAGAATCTTGGAGGTGTCCACAGTGTGTCTCGAGAATCTATTGACATTGGTTCAGGATCTGGAGGCTGAAGTCTCTCATTTTCTGTGGTTGTTGCAAGCTTGAATTTTGAGCTGTTCCGTGTTATTTGTCGTTCTTCTTTGTTCCTTTGATGGCCGTGACTTGTAGTGTCTGTGGGGCGAATCTTGGCTTAGTCTTCTTAACTGTTGACTGTTGCACCAGTACCTCGTCTCCTAATTGAAAGTCCTTTGGACGCGCTCCTCGTCTTTCATCTGTTTGGATGCAGGCTCGTTCCTTCTTCTCTGCATCTCTCCATAGGATTTGTGGATCTGTTTCTGGTTTGTTTATCGGATAGTGTATGATTCGTGTGCGAACTTGGTACTTTACCATGAGTTCGGCCGGGGTCTTGTTTGTGGCTTCATGAGGCGTATTTCGATAATCTCGAAGCATCCTACATAAGGCTTGGTGTGGATCAACATTTTCCAGTCTGGCTCTTTGCAACATCTTTTTAATCGATGACATGAATCTCTCGGCTATCCCGTTCGCCTGGGGCCACAGGGGTGTTATCTTCTGGTGCTTGAACCCTAAGTGCTTGGCGAATGTCGTGAAATCGTGGCCGCAGAAGGGCGGGCCATTGTCTGACTTGATAACGTCCGGTATGCCCCATTCTCTACACAACTTCATTGAAGATTACTGCGACTTGTGCAAAGGCTATGGATGATGATCTTTTTACAATTGGGAACCTTGAATATTCATCCATGAATAAAAGTAGGTATTCCCCTGATTCTAGGGGACCATAAAAGTCTACCACCACTGTTTCCCATGGATGTTCTGGTATCTGTGTCAGCAGTAGGGGTACTGGTGTTTCGGCTCTGGCCGTGCACTGGCACGCCATGCAATGCCTTACCCACCGGTCGACTAGGGCGTCAAGGAAGGGGAACCACACATGGCAGCGTAGTTGACATTTGGTGTTGTCTGCTCCTCAGTGTCCCTCATGGGCTGTCTTAATTATTTCTGATCGCAGGGCCGCTGGGATTACTATTCTGCACCCTCTGAGGAGTATGGGTTTGTCTTTTACAGCCAGCTCGGAGTGGATTCTTGCGAGCCTCTCCAGTTCGTCTCGGTTTGCCCCTGGATGCGTTGACAGCGATCTCTTGTAGTCTTTCCACTTGTTGTGTTCCGTGAGTTCAATCGCCAGGGCCATGGATGGATCAGCAGATGTCGCAAGTGCGACGGTTTCTAATGATAACCCTGGTGGTAGTGTGCTTTTGGTAACATAGCTTATATATTCCATGTCACCCTTTATAGCTTATATATTCCATTTCACGACATACAAACCTGTGTCTGCACTCCTCCCTTGAACCTTATGGATACTTGTGCCACCCCGCCTTTTCCTAGGGTGGCAACACCACATACAATGCCGTCACCAAAGCCATCCTAAACTCACAGGCGTGAGTCATACCTCACTCCCCCACATCGTGCTTGTCCGCATTTTTATTTTGCTGACCTATAGTCCTAATGCAATACCCAAAGTTAGCTGCCACTACCACTGCATTGTGCCTCTACTTATTATTACTTGTTAACAGTGCACATTGCCTAACTGTGTTAACAAATCACGCTTACAGCCCTTATCTATGTTTAATATGTTATGCATTCTTCTTCCTGCCTGATTATATACGTAATGGTCCTCAGAGTACCCCTACAATTGTACCTAGACTGACTATTTGCTCGCCTTCTGGCCACACAACCAATTTATAATAGCAGCATAATCCAACTGTATGTCGCCAAATGCCCCGACTACTAACCTTGCCAAACCTAGATGCCCTATCGCTGTGTGCATGTTAGTCACCTCTAGGTTTGCCAAATTTGGAGGCCTTTCTCTTCGCCGTCTGCATTTTAGCCACTGTCAGGAATGCCAAATCTAGACGTCTCTGTGTTATACGCATGTTAGTCACCATTAGGATTGCAAAATATAGATGCCTTCTTTTCACTGCTTGCATTTTAGCCACTGTTAAGAATGCCATATCTAGCTGTCTTTTTGCTGCATGTATTTTAAATCACTGCTAGGTCTGCCAAAGTTAAATGCTTCCTATTGCGTATATCCTAGACACAGATAAGACGGCCAAATCCAGATGTGCCTGCTGTGTACTTCTCAGTCAATGTTAGGATTGCCAAACTTTGAAGCCCTGTGCAGCGCACACCCTAGGCATTACTGGACTTCGAAACCCAGTATCCCCTTCGCTTAATGCCACTGTCCACTATGTGCACCTCTAAGACCTACCTCTTATACGCACTTTACTCCCTCCTCTGGACCATACTAACTATTATCTTAACAATGGACCAGTTCAATACCACTCCATGTAACCTGCTAGAGAGAAACATCCGGCTCAGAGCTAGACTGCCCCGTCTATATAACCTTAAAAATAAAAGAACTATTCCTCTAGGGGCCAGTCCTATCATGACTGCTCCCAACTGCAACTTGCTTACCCGATCTGCAGATAGACGACCCAAGATACAAATAGACCAACCGCAGGTCCAGAAGAAGCCTAACCTTCCCCCGCCTAGAATCACACAAGGGAAAACTATATCCTCCACCCTGCCAGGTGCCCTCATCAACGCTAGATCCCTCGTAGCACATAATACTGAAATTGCCGACATACTTGCCTCAGCTGACTTAGATCTTTTTGCGATCACTGAGACATGGCTCCATGATGCCGCAAGTCCCGCACTCATGATTGCCATACCCGACAATTACAATATACGATCGCCCCAACTCCAGGGGAGGTGGCCTTGCTATAATTTCCAAAACTAAATTAGCTGCTAGACTCTGCCCTCACCCTGAAATCACATCCTGCGAACTTCTCTCGGCTAAAATTCCTATTTCAAACAACAGTATCCTAACGGTCCTCCAGTATACAGACCACCAGGCCCTTTGGGTAATTGTGAAGAAGACCTATCCAGCCTCCTCAGTAACATCATCAAAGACCCCACCCAGCTCCTTCTGCTAGGCGACTTTAATCTGGGCTTTAATGATGTTGAGGATAAACAGACCCATTCTATCCAATCTATCCTAACCGATCATGGCCTTACCCAAAAAGTCTTAGCCCCTACACACATGAAAGGTCTCACATTAGACTGGATAGCTAACAGAAACTGCACTACCACCATTTCTAATATACTACCTCAGACATGGACTGACCACCACCTCATCTGCTTCTCATCCACCATAGAGCCTCCTAAACCAGCCAACCTGGAAACAGCTCCACCTGTGCATACAAGAAGCAAAAGAGACATTACGGTTGAAAAAATAATTCCGCTTCTCCTACCAGATCTTAGAGCTAGTACTATTGACACTAATCCAAATATGCTCGTGGAGACATTTAACAATACTATGTCCAAAGCATTGGATGCCATTGCCCCTATCAAAGAACGCAAAAGTAAACGAAAGGCCCACCTTAATTCATGGTTTACCCCCTATCTTAAAAAATTACGAACCCAAAAACGTAAACTACAAGCCATTCGGAGGCACACACCCTCAATTGAGAATAAAACTCTACTTGACAATCTTGCCAAACATTACAAGAAGGAAATAATTCAAACTAAAAAAAATACATTCAACGAGAGAATCAGCAAAGCTAACTCCAACTCGAAAGAACTCTTTTCCATCCTTCGGGAAATGGAAAATCCGATCGCTCCCATGGACAACGTTCCCAAGGACAAACAATGGTGCACGAGTATCCAAAATGCCTTAGCGAACAAAATTACAACTCTCCAATCTAAAATTGCTAAATAAAAACCCTACCTGAGTGCCACTGCAACCCAGACTACCCAATTGCCTGATACACCTAGAACAGTCACCCAATTCAACTGTGAACCATTCAGATTCACCAATATATCCATAGTGGAAACTGAAAAGGTGATATCTTCCCCGAAACCTTCCAATTGTCAAGGCGATAGCTGCCCTGCACAAGTCATTAAGGACGCAGCCAGAGACTTAGCACCCTTCATAGCTAAGCTAATTAACGCATCCTTTAGAACTAGCACTGTACCCACTAACCTAAAAGAATCTTGGGAACTGCCCCTCCTCAAAAAACAGACCCATGACCCAGCCATCCCTACTAATTACAGGCCCATCACTACGGTACCATTTCTCCTTAAAATCATCAACAGAGTAGCCTACCTCCAGATACAAAACTAGAGACAAACCAATTACTAGGATCGCGCCAATCTGCTTTCAGACCACTACACAGCACTGAAACGGCCCTAATTGCCCTTAAGACTCAAATCGACGAATTGAAGGATAAAGGCAACACAGCTATGCTCCTCCTCCTTGACTTATCGGCGGCCTTTGACCTGGTGGACCATGCAGTGTTATGCAACCACCTAGCCTCTGCCGCCTACTTCTCAAGTGAAGCGATAGCTTGGGTACAATCCTTCCTGGCCAACCGAACAATGAGAGTGTTCTTCCCTTCAGCCTCGGCGGACCCAATACATATCAGCTGTGGTGTCCCACAAGGTTCCTGTGTCTCCCCCACAATGTATAATATCTTCACTAAGCCACTCTTCGACAAGCTTGACAGACTGGGGATAACATACACCAACTATGCGAACGATACTCAGATCCTCATACCACTTTCTGGCAACTTTGTCGAAGATACAGCTCTAGTAAATAAGATTTATCTCCTCATTCAGGCATGGATGGCCTCACACGCCTCTGCCTGAACGATGACAAAACAGAGATACTGATCTTGGGCTCCGACTCCAACCTCAAAAAACTCAGTCCCAATTACCTTGCCTTCAATATTGATGGCAATTTAATCAAAGTGGCAACTGAGGTAAAAACTCTAGGTTTCTACCTTGACGCTACACTTTCTCTCAAAAAACAAACCAATGCCCTCGCATCGTTGACGGCCTACACTTGCAAATTAATCAGGGCTTGCAGACCTTAACTCTCCAAATCCAACTGCATAGCATTAGCCAACGCCCTAGTAACAAAATGCAAACACTACAAAATAATGCCCTTAGAGCAGCTCTGGACATACCTTGCAGAGCACACATATCCAATACTAGGAAAGAGAACCACTAGCTGAAAATTAGCGACAGAGTCCTCCTTAAAACACTACCCCTCACTCACAAAGAACTGAACAACAATGCCCCTCCATACATTTCGGATAAACTAAATAGAAAATCGTTCACATACCACACGAGAGCAGCTAACCACCTCTTGCTTGTAATTCCGAAATGTAGATTAAAAAAAAACAGGCGGAGCCAGTTTCCCTGTAAAAGCTGCTTGCGCATGAAACGCCCTCCCCGATGCACTGAGAGCTAATCTACCATACTAGAGCTTTAGACGCCACGTAAAAAAGTGGCTCTGGTCTAACGCCAACTAACTAACTCTCTTGGCCTGGACTCACCATTGGCTACCCACGGTGAATAACTACTTTGTCATTCCTGTTCCCTGACCTGACTTCCTCGTGGTATAGGAACCCCCCTCCTCCTGTACCCTTATACATGCCTGCTAAATTGTTAATAACATTTGTACTGTATCTTCTGTATGCACTATTGTATGTAACTAAGCTCAAGTATTCTTGTAACTGCTGCGCCCGGCTACCACTGGGTTTTGGTGCGCATTATCAAATAATAAACTAAACTAAATTAAACCCTGTCTTGGTGTCGGCTTTCCTGTAGGGTGTCTCGACAGATAGTCGGCTGGGTTGTGCTCACCCCCCGGACGATGTATTATGTGGCAGTCATATTCTTGTAGGCAGATGCCCCACCGTTCAATTCTGGGGGGCATCTTTGTTCGTGGGTTTCCAAACAATGACAATAGGGCTTGATGGTCCGTAATAAGGGTGAATCTTTTTCCTATAATGAAGTTGTGAAAATGTTCACATGCCCAGCCTGCCGCCAGACTCACTTTTTCCGCCTGGGAGTACGCAGATTCGGGGGGCGCCAGCGCCCTGTGGCGTAGGCCACAACGTGCCTCGGGTGAGTGTCGATTCCGCCCCACTGGGCTTGCATCGACCACAATTTCAGTGTACTAGTCCGGGTTGAAGTAGGCCAGTTTCCTGGCTTCTGCTAGGGACTGCTTGATGGTGTTGAATGTCCATTTGGCATTCTGCCGTCCAGGCGAAGAGCATGTCATTCTGGAGAAGTTTTCGGAGAGGTTCAGTCTAGAATTATTGATTGATTGATTGATTGATTGGAAAAGCTGCCAGGAAAAGATCCTGGACATGGCGGGTCCATTGGTGAAAATTGGTGAAAATTATGGACCTGGCAGAACGGGCTAAGGACACCGGAGAAGAGGTGGACCCAGGAGTCCTAGCAAACTGGGCGCAAAGAGCCGTATGCTTTCTAGGCAACGCGAACTGCGCAATTTCTTCGGAGCGCAGAAGAGGCCTCCTGCTGAAAATAGACAAGAAACTAGGAGATCTGTCGTTTTTATGAAGCAGGCGAGGCAGCGCAAGGCCTTTTATTCGGTGACACATTCGGCAAAGAAATGGGGAGGTTCGTGGGAACTTACGCCTCCCTAGAAAAGGCGCAAGCCTCGATGAAGAAAATCTTTCCTGAAACAGTTTTCAGTGGGACCGGTCGGTTCAGAGGCCAAGCGGCCGGTCGTTTCCAATCGTACAGAAGGCCTCAAGGAAATAGAAACAACTACTGGGAGAGCCGACAACCAGACTCATTCTTCCCACCATGAGGACGCTTCCCGAGAGGGAGGAGAGGCAGAGGACAGGGAAGAGGACACAACTTCCCCACAGGTGAGAGTTTCTGCATACCCACCAGTGGGAGGGAGAACAGCGATGTTCTGGGAAAGCTGGCGCTCGCTTTCCAGCGACATCTGGGTCCTTCAGACAGTACAAGGCATGCACATAGAGTTCATAGGGACCCCCTACGAAAGCTAAACACCCCACCCTCTCGTCACAATGCAGATGGAGAAAAAGCTATTATACGCAGAATTGCAGAAGCTAGCAGAGAAGCGAGCGATAGAGCGATGCGTCACACACCCAAAATTCGTGAGCAATATGTTCTTAGTCCATTGAAAGGACAAAGTAAGACCGGTAATAAATCTAAAGAGCATGAACAGATGGGTAGTTTACAACCATTTCAAGTTGGAAGGGACCCATCAGCTCAGGGATACACTCAGGCAAGACAACTGGCTAGTAAGGATAGACTTAAATGATGCATACCTGACAGTACCAGTCCACAAGGAGTTTTATCCCTTTCTGGCATTCGACTGGGACGGGCAATTATGGCAATTCACCACAATGCCTTTTGGGCTGGCATCAGCGCCATGGGTGTTTACGAAGATCATGAATCCAGTAGCAGCAGCGATCAGGGAGAGGGGGATTCGTATGATCATATATCTGGACGATATCCTACTGATGGCCGGCTGCAAAGAAACACTCCTCTACCAAGCCGACTGGGTGGCGAAACTCCTGACGTCTCTAGGTTTCCTAGTGAACAAGGAGAAGTCGGAGATGATACCAACCAAGAGGATAGAATTCCTAGGATTCATGTTAGATACCTGAACGGCAACTCTAGAGATTCCGGGTAGGAAGATAAGAGACAAAGAGAGAATTGAGAGCATGCCTCAACAAAATAGTTATATGCCTCCGCACAGTGGCACGAGTGGTAGGCTTGTTAGCAGCCTCGATACAAGCAATCTTTCCGGGTCCACTTCACTATCGAGCTCTGCAAAGGTTAAAAATAAGATATTTGCAGCAGGGCCTCCAGTATCACCACTTAGTACACATCGATCAAGAGTCCAGGACGGAGTTACAGTGGTGGCTGGCGAACATGGTAGCATGGAACGGAAGAGCCATTTTTGGCGACCGCCCCGATCAGATAATAGAGTCGGATGAAAGCCGAGCAGGCTGGGGAGCCCGATGCAGGATCTCCAGACAGGGCGGAGGTGGAGCGCGGAAGAACTCCAGCTGCACATCAACTGTCTGGAACTATTAGCCGTATCTTTTGCGATCAAGGCTTTTACCAAAGGGAGAGTGAACTCCTGTATTCTGCTGAAGATGGACAACATTTCAGCAGTCAAATACATAAATCATTTAGGTGGAACGAGATCCAGATTACTGGCAGAAAAAGGATTTTTGGCACACCTGCCTGGAATCAGGGATTTCAGTGGTAGCCGAGTACCTCCTGGGATCGCTGAATGTTATAGCGGACTGGAACTCCAGATACCTATCAGACTCCAGCGATTGGATGCTGGAGAAGAGCATATTCCGACAGCTGGAAGAACTGTGGGGACCGATTCACACAGATCTGTTTGCGTCCAGACTGAACGCACAGAAAGAGAGATTCTTCAGCTGGAGATCAGACCAGCGGCAGTGGGAGCGGATGCTTTCCTGCAGGACTGGAGAGAACAAGTACTCTACGCTTTCCCGCCATTTATAATGATTAGCAGGGTACTGGCGAAAGTACGCAGAGAGGCAGCGAGCCTCATAGTAGTAGCCCCGATCTGGAAATCGCAAGTGTGGTTTCCGACGCTCATGGAGCTGTTAATAGACTGCCCGAGATTACTACCTCAAGAAGCAAGCCTGCTCACGGACCCAGCTGGGTCATATGACCCTCTGAGGGTGAAGGGGACACTGCCGCTGATGGCTTCCAGGATAGCAGGAGACGCTGGAATCTCCCAGGAATTTCGGCACAGGCTGCGAGCCTCATCGCCGAGTCTTGGGCACCCTCTACCAGAAGGAGCTACGATGCAGCTTTGAATAGGTGGGCGTCGTGGTGCAGAAGGAGAAATATTCATCCCGTTTCTGCCCCTCTAGTCGAAATAATACATTTCCTAGCAGAGCGGCTCCAAGACGGTAAAGCTTACAGGACTATAGGAGTGTATAGGTCTGCAATCTCAGCAGGACATCTGCCTATAGAAGGGGTTCCAGTGGGAGAAAACATAGCTGTGATAAGGCTCTTGAAAGGGATAAGATTTAGGAAACCCCTGCAACCAAAGTACGACACACTATGGGACATGTCGATAGTGTTAAGATTTCTGGCAGGCTGGCCGAACAATAGGTATCTGTCCCTGGCGCAGTTGTCTGGTAAGCTTGCTATGCTCCTGTGCATGATATCATGTAGGAGAGTAGCAGACGTTAAAGCATTAGAGATCAATCGGAAGACTTATGGCCCCGAGGGAGTGACATTCAACATAGCCAGGAGAACAAAGACAGATTCTGCTACTATCACTTACCCGTATATGCAAGAACATCCCAAGTGGTGCGTGGCATCATGTATTAAGGAATACGAGAACAGGACGGCGGAAGTGAGGCCAGCGGGAATAACCCAACTATTAATAGCGCGTAGGAAACCACATAGAGGAGTAGCAACAGCTACTATAGCGAGATGGGTCAGAGACATCATGAATCTGGCAGGCATTGACAATTCAAATTCGGTGCACATTCAGTCAGAGGAGCTATGGCCTCGAAGGCAGTAGGGCAAGACGCAGCATTACAAGACATCATGAAAGCAGCTGACTGGGCTAGCGATTCAACGTTCAGGACGTTTTATTTTAGACCAATAAATGTGATAGCAGAGACAGTGGCGCGAAGCTTTGAACAAGCTTAATGTTCGCCTCCGTCTTGACATAGAATGAAGATTCCCCCTGCTAATAGCGCAGGAAGCTCTTGATTCTATTAAAGACAAGGAGGCGAGCATTAAATTCCCGTCCCGAATACACAAATTAATGAAGTAAATGATGTAATGCATTGTTGATAATTAACATGACTATTTCTTCCAGAATAGGGTGTGTATTCCCCGCCCTAACATACACAATTTTGTTTCTTCCTGGCATTAGAAGATGAGCAAAAGAACAGCTGAAGATCCTGATTAGATCAGTTATCTGGAACAAGCTCGCAAGTTCGAATGTGAGAGTCCAATCCAGCACAAAGCAGGAAGTTCAGAGCAAGTTGGACAGTTTTTTACGCAGTTAAGAAGGATTGCAGTTCAAGCAGTCAAAGAAGAGGAAGGACAGAGGTACAGGAAGGACTAGGTCACATGGCCAGAGACTGTGGGACTACAGGAATGATGGGACTTGAAGTTTCTTTGTAAAACAAAAAAAAATGTTAAATTTTAAAGGAAAGTTTTACAAAGTTTATATTTGTTGAGACTGCTGGAGAGTGAAAAATAAAGAAGATGAAAGCTTAATGCTCGCCTCCTTGTCTTTAATAGAATCAAGAGCTCCCTGCGCTATTAGCAGGGGGAATCTTCACTGTATGCACAGTGTTGACCATGTTAAATGAAAATGTGCACATTTGTATAAATAACACTAAAGTCATTCAGTAAAGTCACCCTGACGTGACTCCAGCAGCAGTGGCAGACTGGCAGTGGCACCTGATCACTTGCCAGTTGCCAGCCAGCCTGCCTGCATCTTGCTTGCTTCCAGCGATTGCCTTCAGAAAGGTAAGACAAAAGGTAGGACCCGGGTCGACTCATAAAAAAACAAGCATTGGCAATGCCAACAGTTTGGGTCTGTGTTACCTGCCAAATGCCTTATATTTCTACAATAGCCAAAACTATTGGCTTTGCCAATGTTTGTAACAGGACTCCAGAGAAGGACACACAGTGCGCATACATTGAGTGGCTGAAGCAGATTCGGTTTTATTACACCAATAGCGGGTTTATAGCTCGAAATGAAGCCATTAACTCTGGCATGACTGCTTTGAAAAAACACTGGCAGGCACTTCCAGCACCAAGTTTAATGTTAAGGCTGGATTAAAGTGAGCAAAAAAAATTCCCACGAGGAGGTGTTTTGGATGGGCAGGGGTAGCAACTGGGTGGGAATGGCCATAGGGATTAGCATGACCAGTCAATGGATGAGCAAATAAACAAACCATGTCTCCCTCCTCATGTAGCATGTTTCCCTATCTGTACTCTAATGCTTTATTTTAAAGAAATTTCTGCATGGCTTAGTTGTAGCGCTACAATGCCTCACAGGCTTAAGTTTTCAGTTTTAACACGTGATTTAACACGTGCATGCTATCGTCATACCCATGCCCCTCCCTGTTTATGAGTAAACTGCAAAGTAATGGCGTTTGTGTCGGAGAACTTTGCCAAACCTGCCAACACTAGCCTACCGCATAGGCAATTGCATGGGAAGTACAATGAACTATGGTGGTTGCATAACCTATAACAGGTGGACTGTATAGTGGGAGACATGTGCCAAGATCACTGGCAGTAATAGCCCACGAAGTCAAGCAGGCCGAAGGAAAGTGGAAGCAGAAAGTGAACGAACAAACTCGCAATCCCGAGTGATGCGTCCCCCCAGAAGGTAACAGGAACAGTAATAAGTCCAGGAGGCAGCCGGGAAAACTTGAGCAGGTGATAACATAAGACGAGAGAGAAGTAGACCATTTTGTGAGGCAACTTCCTGGTCAGTTTCATAAGATCATGCAAGTGGAGCATCGAGAAAGACTGGGGAAACGTCTTCCTTGTCATCGTGTGTGGGTGCACTGAAGGACATCTGTGAAATCTTGAGGAAGCAAAGAGAGCTTGAGGAGCATCTCCTTAGTCCCGATAGGGGCAAGTCGAAGGACAGTGTGCAAGTAAAGTCAGGAGTGTGGGGGAATGCAGTTTTAGTCAGTGTGGCCGTAACCATCAGTGGTGGGCTAATAAGCCCTAATGTTGTATCTTAATGGCTCCCAGAACTATATTATCCAGGAGAACGAGGGGCCAGCATGCATTGCTAGATGCTTACCATCTGAAACGTGTAAAAGAGGGAGATGAGTGGAAAATGGCATTTAGGACAAAGTTCGGGTTGCTCAAATATTTGCTAATGCCATTTGGGCTGTGTAACCTCCCTGCTACATTTCAACATTTTATACAGGAGGTGTTAAGGGACTATATTGATGTGTTGGTCATTGTATACGTTGAAAATATTTTGATGCACTCTGAGTCAAGGGAACAACACGTCTTATAAGTTAAGGCAGTGCTTAAACGGTTGCAATTATATCAAGTGTATGCTAAATTGAAGAAGTGTGTGTGTGTGTTGCAGAAAAGGTGTAGTTCTTGGGAGGTGTTTTGGGAGTGGTCATGCACAAGGAAAAGGTGCAGTCTACAGTAACTGAGTGGCCCTCACTACAGTGCTTGAAGGATATGCAGTCGCTTTTGGGTTTTGCACATTTTAATCTGAGATTCATTACCATTTTCCCCCAATGATGACACCTATTAGACAGTAACTTAGGAAGAACAAGCCTTTTCCATGGAATAAGGAGGCAGATGGAGCATTTCATGAGCTAAAGACAGCTTTCACGAGAGCACTAGTATTAGGACACCCAGTGGTAGAGAGACCTTTTCAGGTTGAGACGGATGCGCCGAATTAGGCATTGGGGGCGGTATTGTCTCAGAGAGATCATGACAGAGTTTTGCAAACAGTGGCATTTTATTGCAGGAAACCTACGGGTTGAGAGCAATTACTGACACAGAGTTATTGTCCATTAGAGCAGCTTTTCAGGACTGGAGGCATTACCTCATGGGGGCATGTCACCAAGTCACAGTGGTGACGGACCATAAGAATATGCAGTATTTGGAGTCAGCTAGAACATTGAGTCAGGCTGTTGAGGTGATCCCAATACTTTAATGAATTCGATTTTGTGGTGACCTATCGGCCTGGAAAGAAGAATGGGAAAACAGATGCATTGACTAGCAACATCAGTAGGTTCCTATTACAGAAAGCAATGCAATAGTTCCCCCGCGGAGTGACAGAAGGCTTACTAAAACAAGTATGGACGAGTACTCTCCTGGGTGGCAGGTCATCCTTTAAGAACCCTTCGGGATGGGCTTTCTTACCATGCCCAGCATCTGTATTGGCCTATGTAGGCATTACGAGAGAAAGCCTTGTATTGGTGCCAAAACTCACGATTGGCAGTTCATTCTGGGGAATGAAATACCCAATGCATGCTGGGAAAATATTTATGGTGCCCTGGTATGAATAGGCATGTAACATAAATATGTGGAGGGTTGTGATGTATGCATGTGGAGCAAGTCGGATCATTCTAGCTTGGACTATTGTAACAGCCTCTTTCTAAATCTACCTGCCTCTACTCTCCACCCTCTGCAACTAATCCATAGCAGGACTGCTAGCCTTGTCCTTGGCCTCAAGCCCTGGGATCGTATCTTTCCAGCTCTGAAATCTCTCCACTGGCTCCCAGTGGATGCAAGGATTAAATTCAAAACCCTCTGCATTGTCCACGAGGCTTTCTGGGGCATGGGTCCAAAATACCTTCAGCTGTTTCTCTGCAAATACCTCCCCTCTCGAGCTCTTCGCTCCTCTACCTCCAACTCCCACAGGGTCAGTCGTTTTTCAAAGAAACGAGCTGGGGGTAGATCTCTGTCTTTGACTGGGGCCCCCCTTCTGGAACAGCCTCCTGCCATTCTAAAACTTGAGGAGAACCATCTCTGGTTCCGGAAGCACCTCAAGACCTTCCTCTTTTCTTCTGCCTTCACTCCCCCTCTCCCCTGCTGATCTGTTCTCTCTTGGCACTGTGCACCTGGCCACCCTCTGTCCTCCGGGCCCAGGTACCCGCTCACCCTGCCACCCTCCCGCACTGCCTCCGGGCCACCCCTTGCACTGGGGTCTGTATCTGTACCCATACAGCCCCCCCTTTTTCTTCCTGCACTTATCAGACCTACACTGTCTGCTGCCTTAAACCTAGCACTTGCAAATTGCTGGCTGCATTACCACTGTTTATTGCCTTTATTATTTATTGTTATTTATCTCTTTCTCCTCTGCTTCACACTTCCCACTTCTCCCTCCTTCCATGCACTTTTCCCCTCCCCCTCTCCCATGCACTTGCTCGTTCTCAATGTCATTGGGCCCAGTAAGATTGCTGTTTTGTTCTCCCCTGTTCCCCTCCCTTGCCTTGTCACGCTCTGAAACACTTGTGTACGAGCGCGATAGAAATAAAATATCAATCAATCAAAATTCTAAGAAGATGGATTTGATGCAACCACTGCCGACTCCTGATGTTCCTTGGACACACATTTCTATAGACTGTGACGGATTTACCGAAGGATCATAGAAATGACATAATTATGGTGGTTGTTGACTATTTCTCTAAACAGCCCCATTTTGTTCCATGTAGAGGAATACCTAGTGCTAGTCAATTGGCAGAATTAGTCTTACAACACATGTCACAAGGCCTATTAGGACCATTAGTGTTATCCTCTCCCTTGCCCCCCCCCTTTTTTTTGTCTTGTGGTACCTTGAAACAACATTTGTTGTACAGGCGCCTTACATTGATCCAATAAATAAAATAAGATATAGTGCAATCACATGGTTTGCCTAAGACGATAGTGTCGGATGAAGGTTTGCAATTTACCTCTCGGTTTTGGCAGGCCTTCTGCAGAATGTTGGGAATCAATTGTGTGCTTTCAAGTAGTTACCATCCGCAAACGGATGGACAAACGGAAAGGGTGAACCAGACCATGGAGCAATACATAGTGTTTTTTGGTTCATGGAATGACCTCTTGGGTACAGGCGTTGTGGTTAGCGGAATTTACATATAACAATACTGAGCAAGTCGCATTAGGAACAGCGCCAAATGAATGTGTATATGGATTGGCACATAATATGCTTCCTGAAACGAACCTGATGTGGACACAGTTACTGTGTTAATAGAGCACAAACAGGTACTTCTTGATATCAGGCAGAGGGCACGACAAAACTTGGACAAAAAGCTAAAGAGGTATATAAGAAACAAGCAGATAAGAAACGCTGATTGGTTCCCACATATGGGGTAGAAAACAAGGGGCCTCGTTATGAGTCAGGCAGTAACCCTGTCGGTGCTAGCGGCGGGTTGCTGCCAGACTCGTAACATTTTACTGATGCCTGACTTCCTGGTACCACCAGGACATTACAAGTCTGGCGGTCCGGGAAGTCAAGCGCTGGGAAAAATGTTAATCCCCATTCCCATAGGACTCTATGGGAGTGGGGACTCGGAAGGAAGGGCACCGTTGCAGGCGCTTCTGTGAATTCTACCTATCGTGGCCGATGCGCCTGGCATGGTCAGACCTCTTGAGCGCAGCAGGCCCGACAGGCAAACTTGTAGTTTGCTGGTCTGGAAACAAGGGTGCCGGTGAGCTTACCAGTACCCTGGTTTCCGGACCGGCAAACTTGTAATGAGGCCTAAGGTGTTGTTATCGACTCAATATTTAGGGCTACTGGGGCCATGGAAATTCATGCCTAGGTTCATTGGGCCTTATGTGATCAATAAATGTGTGTCGCAATCAGCAATGAGATTGTAATTGTCTAGTCATTTAAAAAACCATCTAGTCTTTCACGTGTCTCTGCTTAAACCTGCAGCTCCTGATGTCCGCGCTGAAAGAGCACTGGTCATCATGAAAGATGAAAAAGAGTAATGTGAAGTCTAAAGTATTTTGCATTCAAGATGACAAAGACAATTGTGGTACCTTGTGGAGTGGTTGGGGTATGGACACGAGGACTGCTCATGGGAACCAGCTGATACGGTACATGACCACGTCTGGTGAGACAATTCCATACTTGCTTTCCAGGAAAGCCAGGGCCGGATCGGCCCCCTGAGATGGCGGGTACTGTCAGATGTGTGGTGGCATGTAGTATTAGTCACTGTGTCTGTAGCCATCAGTGGTGGGCTAAAAAGCACTAGTGTAACTTACTAGACCCCCAAACTACATTTCCCAGGAGTCTGGGGGCCAGCGTGCATTGCTTCGTGTTTAGTCCGTATGGGCTTTTAAGGCCCACCTCCGCCTGTGCAAGGTGCTGATGATTGATGTTTGGAGGCACGGGCGGAGGTCATCATGGACAAACGCTTATACTCACTGGCAGGCTGCCTTCCCCGGGCTTTAGCGATGAGCATATTCATCCCGGGCGCTGTAGTCAACAGTGTAAGCGCACTGTCAGTGGTGGGACAGCCTCGTGGGGCTACCGGCGACACAAAGTAACTCTAGGTCCTCGGCAAAATATCACGAGTCCCTCGCTATTCGGCTGAGTAGACTGAGAATCTTCCCGTGGACAATGATAGTGTAAGTCCATAAAAATCTGCAGTGGGTCTGAAGGAACCCGTCTTTCAAAGCATAACCCTTCTCATTCCTATGGGCAGCCGATCGGAAGAAAAGAACGAAGGAGGCGGTAAAGGAGGGGTGGTGATCCCAAAGATCGAGAGGAACCATGTGAGCGGTGAGTGAACCAAGAAATTCAATACTTTGGCAAATGTCTTATAGGCATTAGAACAAGTAAGGGAAAAGTTAACGGAGGGAGGCGGAAAATAAAAATAGTCAGAAGTAGAGAAGAATATATTATATATATATATATATATATATATATATATATATATATATATATATATAGGGATAATGACTCAAGCATAAGAGAGAAAACAGTGGTTACCGGGAGGACACCCGAGAGAAAAACAGAGGATACCAGGAAGGACACCTGAGATAAAAAAAAAAAAAAAAAAAAGTGTGAGGAATCACCTTGTTCCTGCACTTTAATATAGCGGTCAGAAGAAACGTGAACTCATAGTTCCATATAATAGGGAAAAATTAGGCTACTATGACGATTAAAGACGTCATAAAAGGAGTTTGTTTAAACTCCATGGGCCTCATTACACGGAAGGCGGTTAAAGGTTAACGGTCACTGGTAATGGTACCGGTGACCGTTAACCCTTACCGCCTTACTGCGTGGTCCCTTTGCGGGTTGGCACTTTAACGCCTGCTTTTTAGCAGGCGTTAAAAACCAACCCGCAAAGGGACCAGGGTGCTAATTACGGTACCGCAATTTGCGGTACCGTAATTAGCACCTTCCCGATTCCCATTATGCCCTATGGGGCAAAAATGGGGAAGGGCAATGGGCGAAGGGGGAATTACCGCCCCACCAACCTCGGAATAGGGCGGTAATTCCCCTTTCCTCCAAGGCGGAGCCGGTATTTTACCAGCATGGACCAAGGTGCTAATAGCACCTTGGTCCACCGCCTACCGTGTAATGAGGCCCTATGTCGGGTAATTGATTAGAAGGCAGAGATATAGGTGTCCAGCTGGTGTCTGTCTAGTCTGTCAAGTGTCTATTGTACGTGTTCTGTTGAATGTCACATGTAAAGAATTGTGTATCATTGATTGGTTGAAGCAAAGTTTTTGGGTTTGAAGCGATTCTGTAACTGAGTGGGAATCGCACACAGATTGATGTTCTTGAAGTAAATTGATGACATAAAATTTTGACGAGGAAAGATTGGATTGGAGCTTGCGGTATTTGGTGCTCGCTCATATTGTGGAAGTGGTGAAGTTGCATGAAAGTATTGCTAGAACCAGAGTACAAGCATGGAAGAGATAACCCCACTTGCTCACTTATGTAAGCAATTGCCTAAACAGGCACCCAAGCTTAAGAAGTACAGCACCGAGTGGGGTAAGGGCACCGCCCACAAGATGTTTATGCCGTGGCCACAGAACGGGTCCTTATCTAAAGCCGTTTTACAGCATAAGACGACTTATCTACATGCCACATATACAGGTAAAAACCTAGAGAAACGCCTCGCTGTTCTAGAACTTTGGAAAATGTACAACTGCAGACTGGATATTAAATGTATGCACGGAGGAGGGTGAGACGCCTACCGCGCCACCAGCCCCGCCTGAGCCAGAAATCGAGGGAAGTCAGAGGGACTCTACCCGCTAAGAGAGCTGAAGGCAGCTACTGGGTATAGTAACCCCACATATGAGTCACCCACGTACAGTAGTGACGAAATTAAGGGGCAGGATCAGGAAATTAATCTTACCTCCGCAGTCCTGAGGGACAAGGAGAGATGCAATGAGGGAAGGGAGGATAAGGCACATTTTAGTGCACCTCTCGATAAAGAGAGAGAAGGGAAGAAATGGAAAGGAAGTGAAGACAGAACTGATGAGATAGCATTCGCAAAAGACGAATGGATAGGAGGACAGATATTGTTGAAACTCCATGGTAAAGGAAGTTATGACGTGAGGCCGAGAGAGAGAGGTCTGATGAGGCACAGAGAAGGGAAAAGGAGAAGGAAAAGGAAATAAGGGATGAGAGAATAAGAAAGAAAGATAGGCTGAGGCGAGAACAGCTATATCGCAAAGAGCAAGAAAAACAGCTTGTTCGCAAACAGAAGGCAGCCTATGACCAGTACAGACAGAATCAGCAAACTTTGGAAGAAGAGCAAAGAGTATGTGAAAAAAGGATAAAGAGGCGAAAGGATGAGGAAGTTAGAAGGGCAAATGAACGTAGAGATGAAAGGAGAAGGGAAGAAAATGAGACCAGAGAAGAACCGAGGAAGCGCACGGAAGTTGATGATGAAATAGAACGTAAGCGTAGACAGATGGCACGCGATCTTCAATATTTGGAGCGATAAGTTAAAAAACCCAATCCCGTTGTAGAATGGGAAGATATTGAAGAATTCTTTCCTGCATACGACTCAGTACCAGGCACGAGTGGGGCAAATATTGAAGATGACTTCGACACCAGAAGCATCGGGGAAACGATCGATAAAATATACGATGAAATGGGGCTATAATCAAATTCCCACGGAGGAAGAGAAGACAAGCACTTGGAAAGCACTCAGCTGTATGACACTCAGGATGTCACCCGAAGTAGTGGAAGCAGGGGACTGTCCCTGGACAGGCTAGAAATTAGTAAGAACGACGAAGATGCAAGGGGTTGCGTGAATTGGGAACAATCAATGTCCGACTCCAGAGGAGAAATGGAGGACGAGACAAATGAAGAAGAGAGACGGCGCGAAAGCGACTCCCAAGGGACAAAGGGGTACGATGGTCAGGGGCTAGCAAGTCTTCACCTAGGGCATCAGAGTCTGCCGCGCAGCCTAGCCAGCATGAAGGAACACCCCATGGTCAGAGGGGGATGTCAGCACCCGCCTATGTAGACAGATTGAGGACATTGCCAGGTAGACGGCAATGTGGGAATATTACCCAGGCAATAGACAGGAGGGCCATGGGGAAAGAAGGAAGACTGCGCTTTCCAATTCCCGCTGAAAAAGGGGGAGTAAGACCACAATATATTCCATGGCCACACATGGATTGAGAGAACCTGAAAAACAAGCTTCCAATGCGGACAACGGGAGCTGGGAAGTGGATACATGAGTTAGAAAAAATGACAGGGGGTGTCACGTTAGCTATAGGGGACATTGAGTGTCTCCTAATCGCCATACTCGGTGAAAGAGCAGACGATGTGTGGAAGCGGGCAGGATACCCTGGGGTAACCATAATTAAATCTACCCATGACGGAGAACCATTCAATAACTGTAGAGCTGCAGTGTGGAAAGCGCTACGAGTGCTGTATCCAGACACTTCCGATATGGGAGCTATAATGACTCGGAAAATGAAAGCGTCCAGAATTTTCAAGACACGTGGGTGCTCAAAATGCATGAATCTTGGACGAAATCTATCCCTGTATTCTACCACATATTGTGCCAGGGGTTCACAAGACCCGGTGCAGAAACAGCTCAAGAAATTGGTAGGAGTACAAGCTAAACCGTGGGCCAAAATACAGTTGACTATTCCACATTACTGTAGATTGTTGCAGGAAAAGAATCGGAAAAAGGAGACAACTCGTAAGGGTGAGGAAGCGAAGCTGGTGCAAAAGAAATTCTCAAAGTATGCTCTCGAAGGAGCCATGCTAACTAACCCAGCTGAACAGAACGTACAACAGGCGACTAACCCGCCGCAGAACAACCAGGGTAACGCAGGATTTTACCCCAGGGGAAGGGGATTTAGAGGAAGAGGATGGCAGAGTAACCAGGAAAGGTTTCAAAGTAATCAAGGAGGCTTTCAAAACGTGCAGATGGGCAGTCCAGATATGTCAAATGGGCAGATAGCCCGACCACCACCAGTGTGTTGGCTGTGTGGAATGACAGAACATGTGGCGCGCTCGTGCAGAAACCAAGGGGCATTGCAAAATGGTCAAGGAATGGGAGCAGGCACGGTGAATCCACCTGCTATCCCACAACAGGGCGGTGCACAGAATCACACAGTGCAGCAGCAAGCACCGGGCTTGCAGCAAGGTGCACAGCAAGGTGTCCAACCCTCGAACATGGGGAACCTGCCAGAGGGGCAATCTCAACAGGCACCACCGCAAATGTCTTAGGGCACAACCTCCGGAAGGGGAGGCAACCCTGGGAATGGAGAAAATCCACAAGCATACAGTGGACCGAACTTATATATGAACTAGGACAGCTCACTGGGAACTCTGATGTGCTCTATCCTATCAGTGACACCAGACCCTAACAGGGAACCAAGGGTGAATGTCGTCATAGGGGGGAAAGAATATTCCTTCCTAGTTGACACGGGTGCAACACGCTCGTGCATACGAG
This sequence comes from Ambystoma mexicanum, assembly GCF_040938575.1. Classification (NCBI taxonomy): domain Eukaryota; kingdom Metazoa; phylum Chordata; class Amphibia; order Caudata; family Ambystomatidae; genus Ambystoma; species Ambystoma mexicanum. The sequence goes on from NC_090923.1 coordinate 39,141, forward strand.
AAGGCAAGTTTTCCTTGTCCGGCCAGGCCATAGATACTCCGAGTTTTACAGGAGCTCATAGTCGAGTTCCCTTCACGGACAATCTCCCAGTCTCCATAGGAGAGTGTGAAATGAATGTACCTTTATTGTATTCACGTCAGACCCCAGTAAACATTTTGGGTCGAGACTTAATGACAAAGTCGAATATGACAATCTCGTTCACGGAGGAGGGCATGGTATGCCCCGCTCCTGGAATGCATTATTCAAACGTGTGCAAAATGATCAGAGCATACTCCGGACGCATAGCCATAAGAGCTATACCATTAGAACCAGAAGTCTTCGCATACGGCATGCGTGTGCTCATGGCGGGATTGCCAGGCCTTGCAGATAGGCCCATGAGAACCCCCGACGAGTTTCTATTCAGACCAAGAATACCTATGCATGAAGAAGGGGGACAGGTATTTCCCTTGACGATACATATTGCAGCAGTACGAGAGAAAGTAGCGTTGGTCGAAGGGTATGATGACGAAGGCAGGCAATGGTGTGCGATTATCGCCATTGAAGAAGGGTTTCAAGTCGCTGATGTCTCGAATGAGGATCTGTTCGAAGAACACCCTAACTTGGAAGAGACAAGGGTGGAAGTAAGTCTAATATTCTGGGTCAAAATGATCAAACGAGAAGTGCCACAAAGAATGATGTTGGCACTGACCCGTCCCGCATATTTTGATGACAACATGGCCCAGGTGCCTGTCTCAGTATGGACTATGGGACCCTTTGACGTAGGCCTCCTAGAGGGGGTGGGAGAAGTGAAAATCAAACTGAAACCAGGAGCAATTTTACCAAGAGCATGACAATATCCCATGTCCAGAGAAGCGGATGAAGGGATCGCGAAGACAATTTCCGCCATGATGGACCAGGGCGTTTTAGTGACGTCAGAGTCACCATGTAACACAGCGGTTTATCCTGTCAAAAAATCAAAGGGGGGGGTCTTGGCGTTTAATCCAAGATTTAAGAGCATTAAACGATATTGTCAAAGCCGAATTCCCTCTGGTCCCTAATCCATCTATGATCCTGTGTAATATACCGATCAAGACGCACAGTGATTGACTTGAAAAATGCTTTTTTCTCAATCCCGTTGCACCGTGACTCACAAGATCGACGTCATTTACTTTCAGACAAATGCGTCCGAAAAGCACGAGGTTGCCACAGGCTATTGTGAGTCCCCATCCATTTTCAACAGAGTCTGACAAATGGACCTAAGCAATATTGCTGTAGACAGTGTTGTGTTGCAGTATGTGGATGACATTCTGATCTGCAGCACCACTGAAGAGCAATGCAGGCGCGATTCTATCCGGCTACTGACTATACTGGCTGAGAAAGTATATAAGGTTGACAAGGAAAAACTACAATACTGTCAACAAGAGGTGCTGTACATAGGCCAGTTAATCTCACATGAGAGGAAAATAGTCACCCCAGAAAGGGCTGAAGCTATCATGAACACGGCTAAGCCACTCACGATAAAGCAAATGCAGAGCTTCCTAGGCTTATGCAATTATGTTAGAGCATGGATCTTCAATTACAGCACGTATACCAAGCCTTTGCTCCAGGCCCTAAAGAAGGACCAGGCGACAAAGGAAAAAAATTGAATTGACTGAGGCAATGGAAAAAGGGTTTGCAGAACTCGAGAGAGCAATTTGCTCGCCTCCGGTTCTCGGGATTCCTAATTATGCAGAGGAATTCTACCTGTTCTCACACACGAATGGCAGCGTTATGACAGCAGTGCTCGCCCAAAGAATCTCGTTGGGGTACAAGCCCCTAGCGTATTACAGTGGGAATCTGGACCCAGTAATGAGAGGCCAGTTGCCATGCGAACAAAGCTTAGCTGCCGCAGCGTTCGCCATAGAGAAGGCGGCAACCATAGTAATGGGATGCTCCATGACGTTATACGTCGAGCACTCATTATTTGCCATCTTAGAGAAACCAAAAGGCACATTGACATCTCAGAGAGCTTCTGCATATGAAGTGATCATATCTAATCCATCGATCAAAATAGTTCGATGTAAAACAGTAAACCCAGCTACGTTCATAGCTGAGCCAGTCACTGAAGGAGAGCCTATACATGACTGTGCGAACTACGAAGAATTCTATGATGAAATCCCCAGGGTGAAAGAAAATGCCCTGGCGGGAGGGGAAATCATCTTTATTGATGGGTCTTTGAGAATCGACCAAGAAGACGGACAAAGATATACAGGCGTGGCCGTAATAAAACACATAGCACACAGAGAATTTCAAGTACTTGTCAGTGCATGAATACCATCTCACTATTCAGCACAGGCTGCAGAAATTTTGGCGTTGATACTCGCCATTGAGAATCACGCAGATCAGGAAGTAACAGTGTACAGTGACTCGGCCTAGGTGACGTCAACACTGCATGCTGGTTTAGCGTGCTGGAAAAGGAGGGGCTACCTCCGAGCGGACAGCACGCCAGTGCAACACGCAGCCTTATTGGACAGGCTGATTAAGGCACTACAGCTCCCAGTGGGCATAGCGGTCATGAAATGTGCCGCCCACACCTAAGGGACAGATTTCGTGTCACGCGGAAACCATGCAGCAGACACGGAGGCCAAACGTATGGCGTCTAAAAGTGAGACGATCATGGAAGTAGAAGTGGCACGCACCCATGAACGAATGATGGTAGCTCGAGCCACACCAGAGTCCTACAGTAATATGGGGCAGACTCAACTAATAGAGCTTCAAGGGGAGGCACCACAGGATGAAAAGAACCTGTGGAAGCGTCGAGGGTGTTCTTTAAACCTCTCAAACGTATTGTGTCGGCAAGACAGCACTGGTAAACCAGTAATGCCTGTAGCCCTATTAAAAAGAGCATTGGAACAGTTCTATTACCCATTTCATTTGTCAAAAGAAAATCTTGCTGCAACACTCACAGAAGACTAGTTTATACCGAATTTAGCAGAGCATGTTGCATTCTTTATGGTGAACTGCATAATCTGCCAGCAATTCACTGCTTGGCACACATAAAAAGTAGTGAGAGGAATCCTCCCCCGGCCTAATGGGCCTTTTCAGCACTTACATATCAATTATGTCGACATGATTCAAGTGTGTAACAGGTACTTAATTGTAGTGGTGTGTCCATTCTCTAGATGGATAGAAGCAGGTCCCTGTACACGCCCAGACTCAACCTGTCTTGTCAAATTCCTGGTGAGGGAGGTGTTCCCTAGATGGGGGGTACGTGAGGTGATGAGGTCAGAGAACAGGGCTCATTTTGTCAATGCAGTCATCTTCCCTGGAGATGCCTTGTTGGTAAAGAACAACACGAGAAAAAGGGGGGACGAGCCAAGATTCAACGGCCCTTTCATCGTAGAGGACTGCACTCCGTCAGCCGTTAAATTGCAAGGCAGGCGAGCATGGATCTTCCTTAATAACATTAAACCGTATATCGGTGAGATCCCTCTAGCTGCAGCCCACTGCGAAGAAATCACAGACAACGGGGAAGAACCACAGCACGTGCAGACGAGATCCATGATGAGGAATAAGGACGCATGAGCCGCAAAGCCAAGACAAAAGAACTCCGTTTGAAAGTTGTGGCTTTAAACTGGACATTTCCTCTAAGCATAAAAAGGGGCTAAGGACAATAAAACGGACACTCTGTGCAGCCTAGTTGCAGGGTGAAGAAGAGAATTGTACACCCAAAGCTACAACACACTGATATTACGAACGTTTGAATCAAGCCACACTTAAGCATTGTTGAAAAACAAGACTCCGATAGGCAGTGAGCAAAGACTTTTCGTTTAAGAGTGTAAAACAGTCACCTGAAGCAACCAACACCAAGACTTTGCTTTGCAGAACTTATGGTATCCCCCAGCTGGAATATCACAAGGGATGTGCTGTCCTGTCTCCACTTAGTACTAGAGACATACCCGTTACTTGTAGGGAGAATAACCAGTGTCACAGACTTTGTTCAAGATCCTGCTAACAAGAAAGTAATACAGCAACTGCTGACTGTCCTCGCGGAAGGAAGCCTTCGCCGAGCTGCCCAAATACAGTGATAAGGACATAAATGCTTCCACCACAGGTGATCATAGATGAACTCACGTATACACTTTTCTTTCGTATCATAGAGGAGTGCCCAGGACTCGTCGGGAGAACCACGGAAACACTTACGTACATTAGTGATCCAAGAAACAGTGAGCATTTGAACCAACTGTGAATCAAGCACAACTACATGGTCGCAATCAACGCAGCCGGAAAGTGTAGAGACTGTTTACATCAAAAGAAAGGCCTATGATCTAGAGACCAGCAAAGCAGAACAATGTCCCTTTCACCCGAGGACAGCCGGCTGGCTCGCAACGTCCTATTCCGGCTAGTCACTGACTTTCCCGAAATGGTTGGGTGACCTACCGAGGTTGACGTCATCACCTTCATCAGAGATCCAGCTAATGTTGCACACATAGGAACACTCCTCCATGGATTCATGCTCCAAGTGGAGCTGTCCAACTTTCAACGAGAATATCTACGGAGATTCCAGTGAAACCTTCCGTCGAGGGACAGATCGAAACGAAGGCAGTTCTTCATCTTTCTGCCGAGGGACAGATCCAGGAGATGGACACAGTTCTTCACCTTTCCACCGAGGGACAGATTGAGAGCAGAGACGTGGACGCCACCATTTATTTTTATTTTTTATTTTTATGACTTTGATTTGAATTGATTGCTATTTTTCTATTTATTTATTTTAACAGGACCCAGCATGTCTTCTGGACTGAAGCAAATTCGGGGGGTGGACTGGGAATGGACCTATTTTGAATATGCTCAATGAATGTGACTCACCAAAGGGGATAGTCTAATCTTTTTCCATAGTCTAGCAAGGGAACTGCATCCCGTAACCAGAGACAATTGACACCCTCGAGAGGGAGGACACTTACGAAGCACAAGACACTTTATGTTACAAACTTTGAGAGACAATAATGGAGTAAGCGAAAAGTACAGAACTTTATAAAGCTACTATGATTGAAATGGGGGCCCAAAACAGCAACTTATTCCTCCCACAAACAGAGGGGCGCACCCACTTCCCTGAAAGGATATGCTGCAAATTGTCATACCGCACGATTATGTGCATATGTATAGTGATTGTCATTGTCTTTGTCATTAATAATCAGACCTGCATTCTTTATTGGTGCACAAAACAATCCAATTTCGGTGCACCCACCAGATAATGTATGCATAATTCCCACGAAAGCACCCAGGCCCTATATAGTTATTCCAGTTCCAAGAAAATCTGATGGTAAAGCGAACTAACTAAAATTTTATGTAATTAGCAGTGATTCATACACACTTGAGGTAACGAATGAAGAGAAAAGCTGGAGACAGGGTCAGCACGGAATTAATTAAAACGTAGCACTGACCACTACACGCACACACACACTGAATGCACATGAACAATGGCAAGTGTCAATGGCTGCAGAACCTCGAACAAAGGCAGCATAGAGCACAAGGCTGCCTACCGAACAATCAGTTCCAGAAAACGATAAAGGAGACCGAGAAAAGCTGAGCGAAGGGCTGACCAAAGTAGATATAGCAAAAGTCCTCGAAAGGACAGAAGTGGCTACAAGAGAATTCACTGCAAGGACACAAGTGCCAATAGATCATCTATTCCCGTTCATAGCTAGAGCAAAGAAACTACATGATGAACTGAAAACTAAATCTGCAAGGATGGGATTGACAAGCACACAAGATCTCAACCCAAGGAACAAGCTTCAGACCGACCATACAGCCACATGCAGGACCAGTGTCAGGCTGGATAACATGGACACTTGCACACCGAAAAGAAAAGATGCATGAGGACCAGGAAGGAGCCAACACATGAAGGAGGTCGGAAGACGAAAATCAGAAGGAGAATGCTTCGTCTGTGCACTTCTACCGTACAGCATGGGAAAATCCAAGGTCTTTGTTGGTGTAGAAATTGATGTCCAGACAGCACACTGCATGTCGCACGTAGCAATGTGCAAGACCAGAGGCCAGTTCATGGGGAGTGATGCCTCCCTGAAATGGGCAACTGAAGCAACTGATCCTGACGAGGATGATTAAGTTCAAGACATAAGACAAGAAACAGAGCTCCTACTAAGAATCATGTAATCAGGTACGAGAACCCTGGAGTAAAAGGGGCTGGAATTAGATGGGAAGTGAATCAGAAGCTAAATGTCCAAGGAAAAACTCCAGAGGAGGCTTGAAGTTGGAAGAACAGAAGCCAAAGGCATATTTGGGGGACAGTGCTTTCACCAGACGGATGGGAGAAAGGAGTGGTGATCTGCAGAGCTTGGATGGTCATTGGACAGTACAAACCTACCATCAACATTGTGCGGAACGGATGCAAGCCATTATGGCCGAAACTTGCAAAACTACTCACATGGGTCGAAGACAGAGGAGGACCAATGCAGATAGTGCCACTAGAAAACCCAAAACTCTGTTTCAGAAACAATGGCACAAGGAAGATGGGAGAGAATCAGAACTGCGGACGAGTCTTCGACACTCCAGGAATGGTACATGGAACCGCAGTAATTATGGATCATTACTGGCCGTGTGGATCTAAGGCATACATAAGACTGCCGAAAAACTGGGGAGGCATATGCACAATAGTGAACGTCCACGTTCCTGCACTAGTGAGCACAAAAAGAGACCCGAGTATTGACAGTTTCCCGAAAGCAAATGATCACCTAAGGAAGGGGAGGTCTGTGGAACTGGTATCCCGAATGAAGAGAGAGAATTACTTTTCTGCCAAATCAGAAGTAGCATTTTATGCTATCCCATATGACCACAGGCTGTTTAGCCTCACCTAATCAGTATTCACAACAATACTCTTGCCACACATCCAAGTAGGAGCAAATACTAAATGGTTGCAGATAACCAGATGGGAGTTATTGCAGGCCATCAACACCACCATAAAAGGATTCAACGCGATCAAAGAAGAACTAAGAGCAATCCGATTGATGACCCTCCAGAACAGATATGTACTTGACATGATCACAGCAATGGATGGAGGTGTTTGCACAAAAATCGGAGAATCATGTTGCACATTTATACCTTCGCATGATGAAGAAAATGGAACCCTAACAGAAGCCATAAGTATGCCGACAACCCTGCAGAACCAGATGATTGATGAAACTGACAAATTACATGATGACAGCTGGTTTGGAAGAATATTCTCATGGGTCCCACAATGGATGGCGGATATAGTCAAGTTTCTGGGAGCCTTACTAGTATTGATACTGCTAGGATCCTGTGTTATCAAGATAATCATCACACAGTGCCAGAAAACTGTGAAGAAAGCCATTGGAATGAAAAGCATGGTCGATGTCGAACCAGGATGGAAGCCCAGAGACCTGACTGATGAAGAAATAAGAGACTTTGTGAAGGCCAGCAAATTTGCGCCAGTAGGAACAAAGTTTGTATATCCCAGAAATCGAAGATAATATAAAGGAAAATTGATCTATTGTAGCCCAAACAGACAGTGTCAGCTTATGACCTGGAACAAAGACGAACACATAAAAACAGCAGGAAGCCTGAAAGGAGTGATAAAGATATGGACCCCTAAGAAACGCACGTTCACGCCCTCGTGTACAAACCCAGAAGACGAAGAAGTGGATACGGAAGAACAAAGTAACAAGAATTCAAAGGGGGAAGCAGAAGTGGTCGATGAACCGACCATAGGGGGGTGTGTAGATGAGGTCCCGGATACGGCCTGCACTCCAGTCCCCCATTTTGAGGTACCTGAAGCATACTCGCCAAGGTATGTGACGCATAAGGAGCAAATAAACCAACAGAGAGCCACAGTGGGGCTCTGTCCAGTACCCATCAGAAGGACTTGTATACCTATTGAAGCACCAATCACCAGACAACCATGGGCTGCACAGTATCCCTTGAAACAACCATACCAGCAGTTGACATGAAATGAAGATTACGTACAACCTGTCCCCGAAGAGACCCAAAGGGCCTTAATCGAAGGCAAATGGTGAACAACACAAGGGCCCGGAGAGACGCACGGACGAACAAGACACGGATTAAAGAAGTCACACAAGGATGAAATGCTATGAATAATGACGTAATGAACAGTGAAGAAGAGACGCATTGAAATGTAAGGAGACGTAACCATGATCAAATTATGCAACTGGCTAAATGTCTGTAAATAGGCTCGGAACGCAAGAAGCTAAGCAAACTGTACTGCTTGCAATGCTTAGTAGAATAATAGAGTGGCAAGCGCCAAGTATATAACTACCTCAATGAAGCACAATATACAAGTGCGACTCCATTTTGTAAAAGCAGAATTAAGCCCAGGCTGCAAGGGACTAACAAGGCCAAGATTCATATTCCAGCCAGAGCAAAAGGAAAGAGCGGAATCGAAACTCAGTAAGAAGTAGCTCATGCCTGGGAATTCGAGGTCAACTCCAAGAGGGGAGGAGAGAGGCAGCTTCGAAGAATCGAAACTTCAGAGCATACCAGCCAGCCAGTGAAGGTCGAGATAAAGAGGCCCGAGGCAAGAGGATAGGCTATGGAAGAATCAAATACACGAATAACAGGAAAATGAAGCAGATTCACGGTGAACAGACACGTGACCAGCCATGGGCGAAGAGGTACCAACTTCTGATGTCACCCAGAACCCAAGGATGCCCTATCTTTTCTTGATAAGAAGCTACAGTTTGAGGCCATCCCTAGCCAACTAATTGACACATAGTCCTAAAAATGCTGATTGATGGAAGAGAGGCAAGGTGAATCCTGGGGCACAAGGCATCTGGATGTCCATTCTGCATGCTGCTAATTAAAGTGGAGATTTATGTCTAGGGGTGTAACCTACCCAATCACAATGGACAAAATAATCTGGGGTCCTATAGTTTGTAGAACCAATTAGACGTTGTACTTGTAGTGACGTCTATCACGAGTGATGTAGAGGGATGGGCATAGACACCCACCCGATAAGAGTTATCCAATCCTCACGCTCTGTTACAATATACAGATATAGCACCTATACTTAAGTTACCTTTCCCGACCAATAGAAGTGCATGATAAACTTTGAGTGTTACATGTCAATGATGACGAGAATTTGGTATAACTATTGCTGTCTGAATGAAGAAGTTGGAAATTGAAGCGAGACAGGTGATCGCATCACTGATGATTTCATTTGTTTCCCCGTTTTTTGTACTTGTCATTAAACGGACTTCCCTAGTTGTCCTTATTGATTTGTGTTGGAGTAAGATAATCCTGCACCCTCATCCACCTCAAGGTGCAGCTATCTCATCTTAAAAGTACTCGAGGGTGAGCTCTGATCCCATGGGCCCGTCAGAGGTCACTCCGCCCTCTTGTACAAAGTTTTAAGTGGCAAGAAAGGGAGGTAATTTTCTGGGGTGGTATGAGCAATGTGAAATGGGCATAATTATTGATCACAAAATCCCTCAACATATTGCCACAGTTCAACAGAGTCAAAAAAACTTGACTATGGCTTTGAGGAAGTTTTCAGTGACGTCATTTGTTGTTTGAAGGGTTTCTGTCATAAGATGCAAATACACAAAGAGGCAGTTCTTGTAGCAGCTGGGAGCAGATGTGTACCTATAGAGATCAGGAAAGATGTTTCTAAAGAAATAAAAAGACTTTCTGAGAAAGTGATTATTCAGGCAGTGGAAGCTTCAGAATGGATTTTCCAGTTGTAATTGTCAGAAGGAGCTATGGTAGTGTCAGACTTTGTGTGGACCTTCGTGACCCTAACAAATGTGTGGTGGTAAACATGTTTTTTCGTTACCCAATTTAGGGGAACTTGTGAGTATGACAGCCGTGCCACTGTGTTCAGCACCTTAGACTCACCCCCCCCCCCCACCATCAGGTAGTACTACAACCAGAGAGCAGAAACCATATCACTTTCATCACACGTTTGTTTGTTTTACTTATTTCTATAGCACATGTTAACCCGGAGGTATCTGGGCGCATTGGACGGCTGCAGAAATTACAAAAGTTACAGACATGCATATTGTATATAGAACGGATTTACAGAGGTAAAACACATAGAATTACAGACAAACAATACTAGTGATACTAACTTATTCGGAATGTGCAGTCATTGATTCGGATTGGGGGTTCGGAAGTGGAAAGGTAGAGAGGAATGTTAAGGTTAATACTACTCAGTTAGCCATTTGATGGAGTTGCTTCTGAAGTTTGCAAATTACTTCAATTTTTTTAAGGATAGAGGGAGCAAGTTCCACAGCTGAGCAGCCATGACTGGGAAGCTAGTCCCACCAGATTTTAGTAATTTATATCTGGGGACTATCAAGCCGAGTGTATTAGTTGACCTAGTGGTTCGGGTAGATGAATTTAACTTGAACTTTTCTGTTAAGTACAGGGGGCTGCATGGTTTAGAGCTTTATAGGCGAGGGACATAGTTTTGAGTTGTAGCTTGTCCTTGATCGACATTCATTTATATTGTCTACTTGTTTCAGATATGTGAGCTCTTCTTGAGATGCTCAGAGCTGATCTAAGAGCATTATTTTGCAATGTTTGTAGTTTATTGAGCACATATTTTCTGGTTCCCAAATAGAGTCCATTGCAATAGTTCAGCTTGGACAGTATTAATGCTCTGGCAAGTGGGATGCAACTTTCCTTAGAGAGCAGGGGTCTGCATGCCCGGATTAGTTTCCCGGTATAAGCCATGGCTGAGGCTGTAGCGTTCACCTGTTTATGTAGATTTAAACAGCTGCACCTCCTCAGAGGTATTCTTCCCTTCCTCTCCTTCCCCCAGAAGCTCACTGTCTCCCGAGCCCTGGTTCTCTCAAGGCTGGACTACTGTAACAGCCTCTATCTTAATCTGCCTGCCTCCACTCTCCGCCCTCTGCAACTTATCCAGAACAGAACTGCGAGACTTGTCCTTGGCCTCAAGCCCAGGGACCGTATCTCTCCAGGACTGAAATCTCTTCACTGGCTCCCAGTGGCTGCGAGGATTAAGTTCAAAACCCTCTGCATTGTCCACAAGGCCTTCTGGGGCCTGGGGCCTAAATACCTTCAACTCTCTCTTCCTAAATATCTTCCTTCACGAGCCCTTCGCTCATCCTTCTCCAACTCCCTCATGGTCAGCCGCTTCTCGAAGCAACGAGCTGGGGGTAGATCTCTCTCCGCAGCAGGGGCCTCCCTCTGGAACAGCCTTCCTGCCTCCCTGAAACTTGAGGAGAACCATCTCCGGTTCCGGAAGCACCTCAAAACCTTCCTCTTCGCTTCTGCCTTCTCTCTCCCTCTCCCCTGCTAAACCTGCTTAACTCCCCACTGAATTCTGCACTAAACCTGCATCTGAGCCACTCTCAGCGACCTCGGTCCAGGTCCCAGCCACTCTCCACTTGCACTGCCTCCCTGGCTCCCCCTGCACTGTGGGACTGTCACTGCATCCCTACAGCCCCCTTCCCAGCACTTGCTCTGCACTTACCTCGCACTTTGCCACCAGCTGGCCCTTTTATTTATTATTTATTATTTATTTATTTTTACGCTACTTACCTTGTACCGCACTTCCCCCCCACCTCCTCCCCCTGCACTTTCTCCTTTTCCCCTTACCTCTGCACTTGCGCGATCTGAATGACACCTGGCCTAGTAGGATCGTTTGTCTGTCTTCCCCTTGTTTCCCTCCCTCCCTGCCTCGTCGCGCCTTGAAACACTTGTGTATAGGCGCGTTACAAATATCATATCATATCATATCATATCAAGGTGGCGTCGAAATAAAAGCCTAGCGTTTTTACCTCTTTGGCCATTGGGATCTTGTTTCCATCGATGTTGAATGATGCGTAATCGGAGTTCCGTATTTTTAGGTTAGCTGTGGAGCCTACGATCAGCAATTCCGTTTTGTCATCATTCAGGCAGGGACTGTGTGTGGCCATCCATGCCTGAATAATGAGGTAGATTTTGTTCACCAATGCTACATCATCTTCATAAATACCCGACAACGGGAGGAGGATCTGGGTGTCATCTGCATAGTTGGTGTAGGTGACACCCAGGTGATCCAGTTTATCGAATAAGGGCTTTGTGAAGCTGTTGTACATAGTAAGTGATACACAGGAGCCTTGGGGAACTCTGCATGTGATGGGAATAGGGTTGGCTGCTGCTGAGGGGGAGAAGACTCTCATAGTCCTATCATTTAGAAAATATGGTATCCAGGTAATGGCGTTCTGGGAGAAGTGGCCTGCAGAAGCGAGGTGGTTGCATAGTACCTTGTGGTCAACCAAGTCGAACGCAGCCCATAGGTCCAATAATAGTAGTAGGGCCATTTTCCCATTGTCCTTCAGTTCATCAATCTGAGCTTTTAGGTCAATGAGTGTTACACTCCCCTGGTCTCTGCGGGGACGTTGGGGCACAGTCGCAGCCCTCCCTGGAAGTGAATTCCCCTCGTCAGGGTCCCTCCCCTGCTCGTGTGCGGTGGACTGCGCTGGTTGTCGGCACTGCCCCTGTTTGATGATGGCGAGCTCTCTGTCCTGCTTCTCACAGCAAGGGCACGTTGACGGGACCGAGTTCCTTCACTGATCCATGTGATGTGCGCGGCAGCCCAGACCGGCTGTGGCTGATCCACTCCTAAAGGTAAGTGTCTTTTGGCTTTTAAAATATTGTAGTGTTGATTATTGATTGATTATTGTCCGTATCCTTGTAATAATGTCTTTCCTCCGCTTTCTCCCAATAGGTGATATGCAGCCCAGCGGTAGTTGCGGTGCATTTGGCGAGGCCAAATGGGAAGAGAATGGAGGTCACGATGTTCCAACAGATGGTGAGTGTTGGTTTTAGGTCAAGCATGAGGATTGGGCTAAGCGCGACCTTAAACGTATTGTCTTATAGGTTTCTCACCTTGTCTTTGTCTTTTTCCCATGCAGGCACTGTCTGTCACAAAGTCGAGTTGGAGCGCCGCTACCCAGAGGTCTGGAGATGGAAGATGGATGTCTGACTCCACGAGGAGGCGTACCGAAGGAAGCGGATGGCAGGTAAGATGGAAGATGAATGCCTGACTCCACAAGGATGCGTGCCGAAGGAAGCAGATGGCAAGTTAAGTGTTGTGGCTGGTAGCTGACGGCAGGTAAGATGCACTCTGGAGAGTTGCTGAATGAAGGTAAGGTGTGCTCTGGCCAGTAGCTGAAGACAGGTAAGATGCGCTCTGGCTGGTAGCTGCGCTTAGGCGGCAGTGAGCGTTAGCAATAGCAGAATAACGCGAAGCGCATGCTGGGAGGCAGAACTGGCTTATATAGCCTGCTCTGGCCACGCCCATAGTCATGACTCATCGGCCCCACACTGGCACTCCTGAAAGGATGCTACCACGTGCATTCAGCCTCTCCAGCAGCCACGCCAGACCCAACGCACATGGGGCCCCCTGTAGGGGAAACCAAGTACCTGCAGCAAATAAAATGTGCTAGTGCACATTTATTTATGAGCCTGGCACCAAAGGTGCCAGGACTGAGTCCAGTTGGGCTCTCCAAGTTGTATTGTCCCCAAAGGACAATAAAAGGTCATGTTGCCCCTTGATCTCATGCCCTGATGGTGCAGGGTCTGGGCTTCTGGGGCCATGGCCATGACAATGAGTGCCGTTTTTCGGTCCCATGTTGGGGTCTAAATCCCGATTGGCGAGTCCCAAGAAGGTGGTTAATCTCTAGGTATTCTTGGATCTGTAGATAAACTACGCTGTCCAGAATCATTAATAAAAATGGGACTCTCGCAATTGGTCTATAATTTGTAGGGATGGTCGGGTCCAGAGATTGTTTTTTAATTAGGGGTAAAAACCCAGGATTCCTTCAGCTTATTACTTACTGTACCCGATGTGAATGAGCCGTTGATTAGTTTGGAAATGAAGGGTGCTAGATCTCTAGCAGCATCTTTAATTATTTGCGCCGGGCAGCTATCGCCCTGGCATCGTATAGGTTTGAGGGAGGCAATGATTTTTTGAACCTCCAAGGCAGAGACTTTAGAAAATGTAAAGTCTGGGAACTTTCAGGTTCACACGCATGCCGTTTGGCCCAGTATCGGCAGCGGCTTTCTTTGAATGAGTTATTCATGTGGTACTAGGACATATAAAGGGGGTGCTGTATTTCCAGATTGACTTCCTAGTGACGGGAAAGACTGGAAGAGCATGGCTATAGGTAGAGTGAGGTACTCAATGAACAGAGCAGGCTTGGACTAACATTACAGAAGAGTAAATGTCACTTCAGGAGTCAGGAGATTGATTATTTGGATCTACGTGATCCGACCGCGGCCAATTTTCCTGCAGCCGAAAGTTTGCATGTGAAATGTACGAACCACCAAAGGTTTGTACATTTCCCATGCGAACACACGCCTAAAACCCCTACATACCCACACCCCCACCCACAACACAGCCAAGACACACCCCGCACCCACACCCTCAACACACCCCCACCTACACCCCCCAATATAAACAAACCCTACTTACCTTTTCTTCAGGCTGTGACCCTGCAGCGCCAGTTCCCTTTCACTTCTGTGATCGGGAACTGGCGCCGCAGGGTCCTTTTCTTTTTTTCTTTTTTTCGGGAGCTGTAGGGGTTTCCCCGCAACCCCTGCTCACTATACTGGGCGGTATAGTGAGCGGGGGACAGCCTGCAGCCTTTTTTTTTTATACTTACCGACATTGCTACCACCAAAGGTTTGAACTTTTGGTGTTTGAACCTTTGGTGGTAGCATTTTTCGGACATTTTCTACGGTCGGACCTTTATTTTTGGTCTGATCGTACAATTCCAATTATTTTGACACAGGCTAAGTGCAATTGATGTGTCTCCAAAGAAGAGCTTGGTCTCTGCCATTTTAGATATTGTGTCGACTACAGGGTCGGACTGGCCCCTCGCCCTTTCGGCCCGTGGCCGGGCCGAAGTCGGCCCTGGGGATTGGGGGCCGGTTTGGCAAAAATAAAATGAGGAAAAAAAAATGTTTTTTTCTTTTTTCAAAAAGCCTTTCATCCTTCTTAGGTCGATAAATGAGTACCAACACATGTGCTATGCAATAACATATCATTTGGCCTTGTACGTCTGCTTGGATTCACAGTAATTTGACAATATGGATCTATACACAAAGATATTAATGATGCATATGGTGATCCATTCTTGTATGAAATCTATATCACATTAGTGAAATCTTAACAATTTTTTTCGGAGTGTGCTTAGGAACAATGCCATTTGATGCCACTTCCTGTTTTGTCAAGGGGTGAAAGGTCATGTTTCATCACTTCCCAGGATGCCACTTTGGGGTGGGGTCAAATGACATCACTTCTGGTGATATCATCAGAGGTCAAGGGTCGTGAGGCAAGGGGTGGGCCACTTTTCTGAGGCGAGGGGTGGGCCTATTTCTTGTCCCAGTCCGACCCTGGTCGCCTACAGACAAGCAGGGTGCGATATCCTTTCTAGGTGTTGAAGAACACTATTCAAAGTTTGTCAGGAATTGTTTTGATTGTTGCAAAAGCATAAGATGGATGTGGCTTTTGTTTGGTCCCAGGAGTGTGACATGGAATTCGAGGAGATAAAAAGAGCTATATCAAATGCTCCCACTTTGGGGAGTTTTGATTCAGAGTGTGACACTTATAGTATGGCGGATGCCAGTAGCACCGGGGTTAGGGGCAGCTTTAATGCAAAAGCAAAATGGTTGTGACAGGGTGATTGCCATCACATCTAGGGTCCTCGAGGGGGTGGAGACTTAGTATTCTGTAATAGAAAAAGAAGCCTTGTGTGTGATGTGGGCAATAACGAAGTTCAAGGCATTGCTGTGGGTAAGGAGGTTTAAAGGGTTCAGTGATCATAAACCCCTGGGTCAGTATTTTTGGCAGTAAGGGCCTGGATGGAGGGTCCCGCAGGATTGTGAGGCGGGTCACAGGGCTTCAAGGACATGAGTTTGTAGTTGAGCATATCCCGGGGAGAGAACATATCTTGGCAGATTTTCTTTCTAGGGCACTGAGCAAGTCTGCTGCATTAGGGGAGGTTGAGGAAGATGGAGAAGTGGAAGATCAGGAGGTATTTGTTATTTGCAGTGGTGCGATACGAGAACAAGACTGGAAAGATGCAGAGAAGGTGGACGAGGTGCTGGAAACATGAAGAGGTGTGTGTTGGACAATTGGTGGAGTTGGACCAGTGAAGATGGTTTAGGCCCCTTCATTGGGTGAGAGTTGAGCTGAGTGTGCAAGGGAACAAAGTGCTGAGATCTGGGCCGGTGATACCGCCGCTTGGGGTGAGGAAGCGATTGTTGGAATTAGGCAACAAAATTCACATTGGAAAGAACAAGACCAAGGGGCGTCTAAGAGCGGACAACTAATGGCTGAGCCGAAATGGAAAGGTGGAGGACTTGGTGAAGAATTGCAGTGTGTGCTGTGATGCAGACAAAGTATTAAAGAATCATGTTCAACCACTGAGGCCTTTAGAGTTTCCAGAAATGCCATCAGAGTTCGTGGCTATGGACATATTTGGTCTGATTGTAGGTAGGGGAGGTGTCAAGAAATATGTTAAAAGTGTTAGTTGACTTCTATTCCAAGAGGTTTGAGGTGGAGATTGTGCAGGAGGCGGATTCAAGGACTGTGGTGGTGTTTTTTCTGGAAAACTGCTCACTGATAATGGTGTTCAGTTCACTTCCAGGATAATGAAAGAGTTTCTGTTAGGCATTGGGGTGGCACATCACAACACGGCAGTGTTCCACCATGAAATCAATGGGGCCGTGGAACAATTAATCGTACAGTGATGTAGGGTACGCACCCGTTTATAGAAGGATATATGCAGTGTAAGGGTGCAGAAGGAGGAGGCTGACACACAGGTGGCATGATTGTTGCTAAAGACTTTCATTGCAATGTAAATTAAGAGAAAACCTACCTTCCCTATTACTAAGAGGGGGTTCTCTACCTTAAGCAAAAACTAAGTGCGATGTCGGAATGTCCGTCTAAACTAAATAGTCCACCGTCTTGGCTCAAAACCTATTTTTGCTGAGTACCTGAGAGGAATCATTTGGAAAAACGAACGTTGTGGAGCAGGGAAACCGGCATTGCGAGCTGGCCAGAGGCTCTTGCCGGCATCCGTTCGCTTCCACGAGGAGGAGGCGGAGCCACCCTTCCCACGTGACCTATCACGTGGTATCACCCGACCTTAAAGCACTGAGGCTACCACCCTTGCGGCGGTAAGCCCGTCGGAGGCAAGCCCACCGGCTGTTGTGCGGCGCTTTGGCGCTGGTGTGCGCTACCGCAATTTGGGGAGACTGCGGAGAAATTATCTCTTTGATCCCCATTCTGAATACCAACTCACGTCAGTCCAGCATCAAAACCCGCCGGAGAGGATCTGTATTTATAGAACCCCGTATTGACTTACCCCTCGGACTCAGGGCCGTGTTCGAACTCTACTAGAAAAGCACAACGGGAGTCCGCAGGAGCTAAGGCTGCATGGTCCGGACCTTGACGAGTGCAAGCAACGGTCCATGTAACACTGCATAGATGGCTCATCTGGAATGCCTCAATGAAGGAGAAATAGAAGAAATCCCAGAAAAAGCTAGAGAAACCGGCGATCCTGACATGGACAATGAACAATCCCGGTGCTGGCTGAGGAGCGACAAAGCAGAAAAATCCCCCCCAAAAAAGCCAAAAGTAAAATCTGTCGGGAGCGAAGAAGGAACCCAGGCAATGAACAGAGTAACACAAGCCCTAAAAGCTCGCCGGAAGGCTCTTGCAAAAGAAGCAGGAAAGTTAGCCTTATCGGGGACGAAATTATTCAATGAAATAAACCCTCCCTCTGCGTTGCACGAAGTAAATGAACAGTACAAATCACATGAAAAGTTGTCTACAGAAAAAAACCACTTACCAGGGCAAGAGGTATCCAACATTCCGAGTTCCGCCGGCAGGGCGAGTGGGTTTCCAGCACTGGCGGCCGTAGGGCCGACAGTGACGGACCCTCAACGGATTTCCAGCGACACTGACGCCAGGGGAAAGTCGCACGCACAGACGCTCACGAGGTGCAGCGAGGAGGACCAGCAACACGTGTTAGAAGCAGGAGAAACGACAGGGACCACCGCGGAGAGGGAAGAGGGGTCTGTCCAATTCTCAAATGAAGAGAACCTTGACAACCAGAAAATCCAGGAAAGATCACATGAGACAATTAGGGCGAATTTAGCCCAGGCTCTGATTCACAGTGCACTGAATCCAATAGAAATTACCGAGATACCAGCAACAAAGAAAAATAATGTGACTCTAAATGAAGAGGACAAAGAAAAAATAGTAAGCGAAAAAAACAACATCGTTGACCAGGCAAATATCACCAATACAGAAGCAAATAAAAAAGGAGGAACAGACACAAGTTCGCAAGAAAGCGAATCTACGTCTTCAGACTCGGACATGGAGCTGGGGAGAAAAGAGCAAAAGGCGAAACAGAAAAAAGGAAAACATTTAAACAAAACAGAGTGGCTAAGAAAAAATAATGAAAATAGCAATGTGACAAAAACAACTAAATGCAACCACGAGAAAGTAGCTAAAGTAAACCTGACAGGAGAAAGCAGTCGTTTAAAGCAGCACAAAGGACACCCACCACCCTTGATTTCAGGAACTTTAAAAGCTTTTTTCTTCAACCAACAGAAACGGAAACGGGACTCAGAAATTGAGGTATCTGATGCGGAAATCTTAGAGGCGGCGATGGACCCAGTACCAGGAAATAGACAACATCTACTAGAACCAGAAATAGCCCAGGAAGGCACACTGAATTCGGACTTAACGAAAGCCTTGATGGAGAAAAGAAAAGCGGCCTTAGAAATTAGACGTCAAATAGTAGAAAGAGATGAACTTCGAAGACAGAGTATGTTGAAAGAACAACAAGAAAAAACACTAGGAAATGAAGAACGCAGCCAAAAAAGCCAACAGACTGATAAGATGGTCGATATCTTACAAGAAAGTAACAATGGAACACAAGGAAAGTCACTAACAAACATGCAGGCATCTATCAGAGAGGAAGTTTTAACCCTCCCTAAACAAACACAACAAGAAAAAGACTCGTGGCTAATCGATCTGCGGCCAAACGGGTCGAAAGGGCAACTAAAACCAAGCCAACAAGAACAGATACCTGTCAAAGCAAGAGCAACAAACGATAAGAGCCAATTAAGAGATAGTGGGGCAGACATAACAAAACAAATGTCCCCAGAGACAGAAGTACACAAAATCAGACTGAGTGAAATCCTATTCATGGAAGCAATGGAAACCCCGAGAAAAATACCCAACATGCTAAAATCAACAAACAATGAAAGGCTGAGTGAACTAACTACTCCAATGCAGAAAGAAACACCAAATAAAAAGACAGATCTTATGACCATCATGTCAGCCATAACAATTGCAAATTATACGAGGCAATTAAAGAAGGAATTCAAGACAACACTTCGATATTAGCATCGATGTCTGCAAAAATTACACACATAGAAAACTGCATGACATCAACAGAAAGCAAGACCATGGATCACCAAAAAGACTGGGAAAAAGAAGTGGAGGAGTTAAAAAAGCAAATCAGGCACCTAAATATGACGAGAAATCAAGAAGAAGAAAAAATCAGAAAATCCCATCTGGATAGACAAAAGGGGGATTCAGTGGGAAGGAAGGAGGAAAGTCACAGAGATAAGGAGGAGAAGGATCCATGTTCAAGTGGTCAACAGCCATACCCAATCAAATCGGGACTTTGTACTAAGGCTAAGAAAAAACCTCCAGTCCTACTAAAACTAACCAACAACGAAAAAGCGCAGAAACAAGCGATGGCAGAAAAGGTAAACCAGCAAGACTCAAACAAACAAAAAGAAAATAAAGAAAAGAGTCGAAAGGATAGCCTAAGAGATACGCAAGAACGGGTAATAAAGGAGAAAAAGATGAGCTCCCCACGATCGACAGAAGACTTCATGTGTGATACAAATATGATGAATATATCCCAACATTGGGAGACGGCTTCGGAAAATTCAGTCATTGAGGTCAGCCAGGATAACCAAGAACTAGAACAACAAGAAAGAGCACAAGAAAAACCAACTTTAGAAGTCATGAAAAAACAAAAAAATATTGAAAGAGAACAAAAGCCTGAAAAGGAAATACAAGAAGAAAAAAAGGAAGACACCGACAATTATTCAAGAGATCATAAACAAAGGCGACAATCACCAATACACCGAAAAGAAAACAAAAAATCAAATGACAATAATGACAAAGCAAGAACAAATAAAACAGAAAAACAAGTACGGATATTCAAAGTCACCCAAGTAGATCCGAACAGAGGACACATGATCCTGAACAGGAGGACATTTCTGAAAATAATGAGCACATATCCATTTGAAAGAAGAATGTGTACAAAATATGGACAAGATAGTAGGCAGAGAGATGGAAGAAAAGGGGCTTGAATTAACTGAAATAACTACAGATAAACAAACAGGGAAATTAGACTCTTATCTCAATCGACAAGGCAAAAGGAAAAACCGTTATACATCACGCACAGACGAGTGCTACCGAGGCAATAGAATCGGAAAAAACCAGGAAGTTGACGACTACAGCAGGGAAAGAGCTTACGTACACGATAAATATCGAAAAGAATACCATAAAAGAACCAGTGATGAGAATAACAAACTTTACGGACAAAGAAGAAATGAGCAACAGGGAACAGAGACAAGTAACCTTAGACACCGATTAAGAAGGGACACCAGATGCGATAAACAACAAGCAAGTCCGAGACATAGATGTCCCTCGGGTGGAAAGGAGAAGTGGGGAAAGCCTGTTCTGGTGAAAATAAAAACCAAGGCACCAGGAACTGGTCCGGTGGCCTGGATAAAAACGGTACTCAATTTGAATTCTGAAAATTAGCAACGAAAACAAACTTCGACATCCACAACAACGAGTTTACGGTATGAAGAGCCAGAAGAAGAAATGACAAGCTTCATACTTGGTTCATGGAATACAAGGGGGCATGTTCATCTAACTAGACCTGGAACCATTGATCTAGGTCAACTAGACATTATATGCCTCCAAGAGACGTGGCTTCAAGTGAAACCTAGCTTAGATGGTTTTGCAGTGGAAATTTCACCAGCAATCAGAGGAACCTTTGGATGTCCGTCGTCTGGTCTTCTAACAGCGATAAAAATGGGAGCAGGGTTGTCAACACCGATAAAATTGCACGAATCCTACGAAACGCTTGTCCTGATGACCGCATGGACGGAACAACGGGAAGGACATAAGAAAAGGCTCACTAACCAAATAATTATAATAAACACTTATTGGAACCCCTTAAAAATGACAACTAAATCCTACTGCACAAAAATGGAAGACCTTATAGATTATCTACACACAGAATACGAGAGTGCCTATTACATAGTGTGTGGAGATCTAAACACGGACTGCATAGAGTGGACCAAAGCGATAAAAAGAGGAAAATCCAGAGAAGCCACGCGAGAGAGAGGAAAAGCTTGGAGAGCCATGATCAAATCTAGAAACCTTCACAACGTCGCTGAATTGTTCCCAAAACAAAAGAACATTCCAACCTGGGAAAATTCGAACTTGAATGCTTCCTTGGATTACATATACGTGGCAATTGAGCCGACAACACGGATCCAGGAGTATAAAGTCATTAAAACAACACAGAGCGACCATAATATGTTAACATGCAAATGGATAGGCAACCATTCACAAAACCCAAGATACAAATATAACTTGGACGTAAATAAACAACAATCAAGAGTTTCTTTGAACGAAGAAGAGATTAAAAGAATAACAGAAAAATACGCACTGCCGGACTTAACTAAAACGCAAGAGACAAATCGACCGAACTATTTACCTTTACTGATCCCATTTAGAAAACCTGTGGGAAGTCAATTGAAAAAGAAATCGACCAACCCGTATGTATACGATAGATTGGTGGTGGAAAAAAGAAAAATTGTCAGGAGACTGAGAAAAAACGCAAAAAAAACAGACTCCAAAGAAGATTGGGAAAAATGGAAGAGGGAGTTGAACTATAAACAGTGGGTAAAACATCATAGGTTACAACTCTACCAGCAAGATGCAGAAAATATGCAAAAATGTCTCAGTTCAATGAAATCAAGTGACTTTTGGTCAATAATCAAAACATCTAACCCTGCAAAAGAAACAGATTTAACGAACGCGGTGGAGGAAAAAAGATGGAAAACATATCTAACGACTCAATTCCAACAACCAGAGACGCGAGAACCACCCCAAATAATTAATCACATAATACCATGGGTAGACGTAGCAGATCCCGAAGAAATCGAAAAAATCATAATCAACTTGAAAACATCAAGGGCCCCAGGACCAGATGGGCTGACTAACGTCGAGCTGAAGCAAGCACCGAAAGCTTGGGCAGCGATTATAAGCAAAATTTTCACACACTGTGCTCAAACAAAAATGGTCCCAGAAACGTGGTTAAAGGCAATAATAGTGCCGATTTATAAAAAGGGCGGAAGAGAAGATCCGGAAAGCTACAGACCCATAGCCCTATTAGACATTGTGGGAAAAATATACACATCACAGCTACTAACCCACTTTAGAACCTGGGCAAGGCAGGCGCCGTGCTTTGACATCTTACAGACTGGTTTTCAAAAAAATGGAAGTACAAGCATTAATATTCTAATACTTCAAATTTTGAAAGCAAAAGTGAGAGAAGGGGCTCCCTGCGTCTATTTGGCCTTTGTAGATCTATCAAAAGCCTTCGATAAAATCGACCGGGAAAAGCTATGGTCTAAACTAGAGAAATGGAAATGTCCAAAATCTATCACGGGACCCATAATAGCACTGCACAAAGATACAAAGATCAGAGTGAAACTAAGCAAACAAGGCGCCCTGAGCGACGAGGTA
Source organism: Ambystoma mexicanum (assembly GCF_040938575.1). NCBI lineage: Eukaryota > Metazoa > Chordata > Amphibia > Caudata > Ambystomatidae > Ambystoma > Ambystoma mexicanum. The sequence continues at coordinate 61,969 of NC_090923.1, forward strand.
ATGGTCTAGCGCGGCGTTAAACAAGGCTGTCCGTTAGCTCCGGCCTTGTTTATAACCTTCTTGGGAGATTACCAACAAGAGGAAGAAACGGTAAGAAGCTTCCCTCCCAAAATTGGCAAAAGAAGTATTTCGAGGTTGTTATATGCAGATGATGCCATTATCATCGATCAGACGCCCATCGGCCTACAGAGAAAATTGGAAAACCTGGCTAGATACATGAAATCTAATAATCTCGAAATCAATACAACAAAAACTAAAGTGCTGGTTATGGGAAAAAATACGACGAAGCGAAGAAATCTACCAACATGGAGACTTGATGAGTACAAACTAGAAGTAGTGGAAAAGTTTAATTACCTAGGGGTGTCCATAGACGGATCAGCAGTTGAAAAAACAATGCAAGACCACCTATGGGACAAAGTGAAAAGGCTTACGGTTCAAATAAAATTGATCGACAAAAAATTTGGCAAATTCTCCATCATGCCAGCAATAAAATTCTATAACGCAAAGGTGGTGCTGGCGATCATTTATGGTATGGAGGCCTACCTCAACGTGCCCCAACCATTATGGCAAAAACTGGAGGGCTACGTGTGGAAATCTGTCTTGGGTTTACCCAAGTCGACGTCTATGCCAGCAATAAGAAGGGAATTGGGTCTGGTTTCTCTTGCGGCTTTGGTGGAACAGAGCAAGCTAAGGCTTTATAGAAAAATCATAATGGCAGACTCACTCCCAATATTCACAGTGATCGCGGAAGAAGTGAAAGACGGAACCTGCAAAGCTCTCAACAGATGGGTGGCAACAATCCAAGAGTCTTTGAGAGAAATTGCATGTACAGAAGAAGACTTAATAACCAACCCTAATCGAGTAAAAACAAAAATAGAACTCATGGATTGGATTCGATCGATAGAAGCGGCAACCTCGAACAAGCTACTCACTCATCTCCCACCGACATACAACAAAGTAAAAACGCTGCTAAATTATTGCAGGAAATTTCCTAACAAAAAAATGCGAGAAACATTTCTAAAGGCCAGACTTAACTTACTAAGGACACAGCAAATCCTAACAATTAGGTCAACAAAGACAGACAATAGCTGTCGCCTATGTGGAGTAAGAGAGGAAGTGGAAACACTGAAACATCTGGTCCTAAAATGCTCAAAGACACGTCAGAACAGAGACACATACCTGCTGCCCTGTGTGAAAGAGGTGACCACGCTAGATACGGAAGAGGTATGGTGCAGATTGATTTCGGGAGACATGACAAGATGGACAATCGTAATGGTAAAGTTGATAGAACTGGCTTTCGAAATGATCTCAAAAGCACCATTAATTGATCCCGCCTGAGAAGAGATGGATAATTTTAACCCATCCATTAGTTACATTACGTCAACGAGAACTTGAAGACACTGGAAAATTTTAACCCCACAAGAGAGCCCTGAGGCGCATCGGAAGAAGCAAGAAAAACTTTTTCTTCTTTTTGTAAAAATCGTTAAAATCTTTTCGATTAAATTAAAAAAATAAAAATAAAAATAAAACTATTTCCGTCCCTTACACTCTTATCTGAAGTAAGGAAAATGCTGGTCTCCTTGGTCCAGAAGAACGGCTCCCTTTGTGTGGCCTGTTATTTGTAAGACCAAAACTGAAAGTTCCACAAACTTCCCTGGATTGGTACTCTACAGGTGCACACAGAAAAGACAGTCTCTCAAGTTTGCTTCTCAGTCCACACCGTTATTGATATTGATATTGTATTTCTATTGCGCTCGTACACAAGTGTTTCAGAGCGAGACAAGGCAAGGGAGGGGAACAGGGGAGAACAAAACAGCGATCTTACTAGGGCCAGTGACATTGAGAAAGCGCAAGTGCATGGGAGAGGGTGAGGGGGAAAAGTGCATGGAAGGTAGGAGAAGTGGAAAGTGCGAAGCAGAGGAGAAACAGATAAATAACAATAAATAAATAATAAAGGAAACAAACCGTTTTAGTGCAGCCAGCAATTTGCAAGTGCTAGGTTTAAGGCAGCAGACAGGGTAGGTCTGATAAAAGCAGGAAGAAAAAGGGGGGGGCTGTATGGGTACAGATACAGACCCCAGTGCAAGGGGTGGCCCGGAGGCAGTGCGGGAGGGTGAGCAGGTACCTGGGCCCGGAGGACAGAGGGTGGCCAGGTGCACGGTGCCAAGAGAGAACAGATCAGCAGGGGACAGGGGGAGCGAAGGCAGAAGAAAAGAGGAAGGACTTGAGGTGCTTCCGGAACCCGAAATGGTTCTCCTCAGGTTTTAGAGTGGCAGGGAGGCGGTTTCAGAGGGAGGCCCCAGCCAAAGACAGAGATCTACCCCCAGCTCGTTTCTTTGAAAAACGACTGACCCTGAGGAAGTTAGAGGTAGAGGAGCGAAGAGCTCGAGAGGGGAGGTATTTGCGGAGGGATAGCTGAAGGTATTTTGGACCCAGGGCCCAGAAAGCCTTGTGGACAATGCAGAGGGTTTTGAATTTAATCCTTCATCCACTGGGAGCCAATGGGGAGATTTCAGAGCTGGAGAGATACGATCCCAGGGCTTGAGGCCAAGGACAAGTCTCGCAGTCCTTTTCTGGATTAGTTGCATAGGGCGGAGAGTAGAGGCAGGTAGATTTAGAAAGAGGCTGTTACAATAGTCCAAGCTAGAGAGAACCAGGGCTTGGGATACCATGAGCTTCTGGGGGAAGGAGAGGAAAGGCAAAGTACCTCTGAGGAGGTGCAGTCGTAAATGTGACTTTTTAGAGACCTCAGAGATGTGGGCGGAGAAGGAAAGGGTGGAGTCAAAGATGACCCCGAGGTTCTTAGCATCGCAGGTGGGGGTAGGAGGAGGGCCAAGGGACGCCGGCCAGAGAGTGAGGGGAAAGGATGGTGAAGGTGTGCCGATGAGGAGGATCTCCATCTTTCTGCCGTTCAGAACAAGATCATTGGCGGCACACCAATCTTGAATGGCAGTTAGGCAATCAGAGATGGGAGAGGAGGTGGCAGAGGGCAGCCTGAAAATGAGTTGAGTGTTGTCAGTGTAGCACTGGAAATTTGAGCAGAAAATGGCAATGCAGTCGGCGAGAGTTACCAGGTATTGGTTGAAAAGCCAGTGCGAGAGGTTAGACCCCTGGGGAACACCACAGGTAGAGAGGAAGATAGATGATGGGAAGGACCCAAGTTGGACCTGGGAGGGTCGATCTGAGAGGAAAGAGGTCAGCCAGGCCAGAGCCTGATCAGTGATACCCAGGTTTTCACGGAGACGGTTGAGCAGGATGGTATGGTTGACCGTGTCGAAGGCAGAAGAGAGATCAAGGAGGATGAGGACAGAGGGAATGTTAGAGTCAAGGTTGGAGAGCAGATTTTCACGGATGTTCAGGAGAGCAGTTTCCGTGCTTCTGGCAGCTCTGAAGCCAGACTGGTGGTCATGGAGAAAACCAACAGAACTAGAATGAAGGTTAAGCTGAGAGATGGCCAACTTTTCCAGGAGTTTGCCAAGAAAGGTAGAAATGTAAATTGGGCAATAGTTAGCTGGACAAGAAGGATCAGCTGTGGGTTTCTTGAGAAGAGGATGCACAAAGGAGCGCTTCAGAGGGGAGGGGAAGGATCCCAAGGCAAAGGAGTGGTTGCAAAAATCAGCAAGGGCCGGAGCGAGGGTGTCAATGTGGTCCTTGATGGTTTTAGAGGAACATGGATTAAACTGTTTTGACAAGGCTTTCATAGATCGGACTTGTCTAGCGACCTCGTCAGGATTTGTATTTGTATTTGTTTTATTTGTAACACGCACCATCCGGCCTGGAGGCATCAGGGCGCAATTTAGACATGGTTACATAAGCATACAATTAAATATATTCAAAGCATTAAACAGTACATAGTATACAAGGCATACAGCAATATACATATTTACAGAAGGTAAATTAGCGCAGGAGTTTCCCAGGGCTGGTCCGGACATCATGGCTGGTTGGAGAGCCAGGATTTGGTTTTAGCTTTGAAGGCACTAAAGCGTTCTTCGGATCGGATGGTGAGAGGGAGGGCATTCCAAAGCTTAAAGGCTAGGACGGGGAAGCTAGATCCACCCGCCTTTTGTAGTTTGAACCTAGGGATGGTTAGGCAGTGGGTCTGAGCTGTTCTTTGTGGACGGGTGGGCGCGTGTCGGGATAGCCGGCTACAGAGGTATGGTGGGGCTTGGTTAGCTAGGCATTTGTGGGTGAGGCCTAAGGCTTTCAGTGAAATTCTCTGTTTGACCGGTAGCCAGTGTAAGTTAGATCTAGATTCCGAGATGTGGTGGTTTCGTGGGATGTTTAGGGCTGCTCTGATAGCGTTATTCTGGGTAATTTGCAGTTTATTCATATTCTCTTGGCTCGTTCCAAGGTAGAGGGCGCTCGCATAGTCAATTTTGGCCATGATAAGAGTTCTGGCCAGAGTGACTGCATTGGGGGTGGTCAGGAATGGCCTGCAAACTGCAATGAGTTTGCAGGTGTATGCTGAAGAGGATCTGACTGCATTTGTTTGTCTGGATAGGGATAGGGTGGCGTCAAGATAGACACCTAGGGTTTTGGTGTCTTTCGAGACTTGGATGGTGTTGCCATCGATGACAAATGATTGGTAGGATGGCTCAAGTTTACTAAGGCGTTGCGTAGTGCCCAAGATGAGGAGCTCAGTCTTGTCATCATTGAGGCATAACTGGTGTTGTACCATCCAAGCTTGGATAACCAAGTAGACCTCGTTCAAGGCCTTAGTGTCAGCCAAGTAGTCACCAGGGATGGGAATGAGTATCTGGGTGTCGTCAGCGTAGTTCGTATAGGAGACACCCAGATAGTCTAGTACATCAAAAAGTGGTTTTGTAAAGACGTTTTAGAGCGTTGGCGACACACAAGAGCCCTGGGGGATGCCGCAATGAATCGGGGAAGGATCTGCAGCTGCAGATTGAGAGAAGACCTGCATAGATCTATTACTCAAGAGTGATTTGATCCAGGACGTGGCTGATGGTGAGAAATGGGCGGCCGAGTGAAGATGCTTGCATAGGATTTGGTGACTGACCAAGTCAAAGGCCGCAGAGAGGTCAAGTAGGAGTAATAAGGCAAGTTTGCCATTGTCCTTTAATACTTCGATTTGGGTTTTTAAGTCAAGTAGAGCTGTCTCTGTTCCGTGTTTGGGTCGGAAACCAGATTGTCTAAGGCCTAGAAGATTGTTGGCTTCCAAGTGCTCTTGGATTTGCAGGTATGCTGCACGGTGTTGGATTTTTAGCAGGAACGGGACAGTGGTGATGGGTCGGTAGTTGGTGGGTATGCTAGGGTCGAGGGAAGGTTTTTTGAGCAAGGGGATCACCCAAGCATCCTTAAGGTTGTCGGGGACAGTTCCTGTTTTGAAGGATGCGTTGATGAAGGATGTGATAAATGGGGCCAGGTCGTGGGCGGACTCCTTAATAATTGGGGAAGGGCAGGGGTCGCCCTGGCAGTTGGACGGTTTGATCATCAGGATAATAAGGATGGAGAAATGAGGAAAGGACGAGAAGGATGGTGGGGGGGTGGCTAAAGGAGGGTCAGCAAGCACATATGGGGAGGGGAGAGAAGGGGTGTGGGTGGACAGGATGTCCTGGATTTTTTAAATGAAGTGAGAGGCATGGGCATTGCAAAGAGCCTGGGAGGCAACAGGAGGGGTAGAGACTGCAGCAGGGTTGGCCAGCTCCTTGGAGATTCTAAAGATTTCGGCCGAGTTGTTAGATGCCGCAGAGACACGAGCTTGAATGTGGACTCTCGTCTTGGTGAGGACAGAGAGTCGGTATTGCCTTTGTAGCAGGCTGTTAGGGAGAATTCTCTTCTATGGCTAATTTCCCTTACCTATAGAGTCCCCCAGCAGCTTTGCTGGATTTGAAGGGTTTATTTTTTTCTCCTAAGAGTGAGACCCTTTTTTCCCACTCTTAGGCAGATTGCTAGTGTGTGTTTTAGGCTATCTTGTGTGCTTATGGTCTATGGGGTTTTTCTCACCCTCATAGGAATCATCTTTTTACATGTCTGGTACACAGCACCCTCCGTGCTGTACCACAGGGGTGTCATAGTGACCCCCAAACATAGACTCCATACCCTGGGACTGACTACTGTCTCCCAGGGCATGTAAAGTCCCCATTGACTTTACCAGTCAAATCTTATGTTAATGTTAAAGGATATTTGTACCGCGCACTATCACCACCGGAGCAGTCCCCTGGCGCTCTGGCGGCGCTGAAAAAGAAAGGGGGAAGAGGGGGGTGTTAGTGGGAATGAGCTGGAAAAGTGCAAGAGAGCAGTGATGTGCTGTTGGCAGCCTCAGCCCGGTGGTTCTTGGCTGGGCTTGTGGTGTTTTTCGGTCGGTAGTCATCGTGTGCTATTGTGCAAGTCTATGTGCAGTTTGTTTTGTTGTTGCAGTGTAGTGAAGTTTGTCCAGTTTGCTGCGTTTCGGGCTTGTGGTTGCGTTTGGTTCGTGTTTGAGAGGTGTATGCAGAGGAGTGACATTGTTAATGGGTTGGTTATTGTTTCATGATTGCACACTTAGTCTAGGCAGGAGAGTCATATATCAATCATTGAATAACATTTCTATCTAGATGCGACGCCGGCTATGTTGAGGATTCCATCTAAGTGTGGCATATGCTAACATTTATAATTCTATCTAGATGCGACGCAGGCTATGTTGAGGATTCCATCTAAGTGTGGCATATGCTAACATTTACAATTCTATCTAGATGCGACGCCGGCTATGTTGAGGATTCCATCTAAGTGTGGCATATGCTAACATTTACAATTCTATCTAGATGCGACGCAGGCTACGTTGAGGATTCCATCTAAGTGCGGCATATGCTAACATTTACAATTCTATCTAGATGCGACGCAGGCTACGTTGAGGATTCCATCTAAGTGCGGCATATGCTAACATTTACAATTCTATCTAGATGCGACGCAGGCTACGTTGAGGATTCCATCTAAGTGTGGCATATGCTAACATTTACAATTCTATCTAGATGCGACGCAGGCTACGTTGAGGATTCCATCTAAGTGCGGCATATGCTAACATTTATAATTCTATCTAGATGTGGCGCATGCTAAGCTTAGGAGTTCTTTCTATGGCTGCACATGCCAACATTTACGATTCTATCCGGATGCGATGCAGGTTATGTTGAGGATTCCATCTAAGTGTGGCATATGCTAACATTTACAATTCTATCTAGATGCGACGCCGGCTATGTTGAGGATTCCATCTAAGTGTGGCATATGCTAACATTTACAATTCTATCTAGATGCGACGCAGGCTACGTTGAGGATTCCATCTAAGTGCGGCATATGCTAACATTTATAATTCTATCTAGATGCGACGCAGGCTACGTTGAGGATTCCATCTAAGTGCGGCATATGCTAACATTTACAATTCTATCTAGATGCGACGCAGGCTACGTTGAGGATTCCATCTAAGTGTGGCATATGCTAACATTTACAATTCGATCTAGATGCGACGCAGGCTACGTTGAGGATTCCATCTAAGTGCGGCATATGCTAACATTTATAATTCTATCTAGATGTGGCGCATGCTAAGCTTAGGAGTTCTTTCTATGTGTGCACATGCCAACATTTACGATTCTATCCGAATGCGATGCAGGTTATGTTGAGGATTCCATCTAAGTGTGGCATATGCTAACATTTACAATTCTATCTAGATGCGACGCAGGCTACGTTGAGGATTCCATCTAAGTGTGGCACATGCTAACATTTACAATTCTATCTAGATGCGACGCCGGCTATGTTAAGGATTCCATCTAAGTGGGGCATATGCTAACATTTACAATTCTATCTAGATGCGACGCAGGCTACGTTGAGGATTCCATCTAAGTGTGGCACATGCTAACATTTACAATTCTATCTAGATGTGACGCCGGCTACGTTGATGATTCCATCTAAGTGCGGCACATGCTAACATTTATAATTCTATCTAGATGTGGCGCATGCTAAGCTTAGGAGTTCTTTCTATGTGTGCACATGCTAACATTTACGATTCTATCCGGATGCGATGCAGGTTATGTTGAGGATTCCATCTAAGTGTGGCATATGCTAACATTTACGATTCTATCCGGATGCGATGCAGGTTATGTTGAGGATTCCATCTAAGTGTGGCATATGCTAACATTTACAATTCTATCTAGATGCGACGCAGGCTACGTTGAGGATTCCATCTAAGTGTGGCATATGCTAACATTTACGATTCTATCCGGATGCAATGCAGGTTATGTTGAGGATTCCATCTACGTGTGGCATATGCTAACATTTACAATTCTATCTAGATGCGACGCAGGCTACGTTGAGGATTCCATCTAAGTGTGGCACATGCTAACATTTACAATTCTATCTAGATGCGACGCCGGCTTGAGGATTCCATCTAAGTGCATCTTATGAACAAAACCAGTACAACCCATCTTACTATGGAGGTACTAGGAAGGGTTAATAGTTTTTCCCTAGTGTTCATTTTCGAGGGGGTACCGTACAGTCCCTCTCTCAAAAGTTTCTGGCTGGTGGCAGTGTTTACTACCGTAAATATTCGACCGCAAAAATTTCCCTATGGGATTTTCTGATTGTTCGAGGCTACCACTTTTACTGACAGCCTCTAACATACCGCCGGTTTATTTTAATATTAACTTTACTCCGGTAGGATTTTATTGCCAGAACTTTGATTTCATTTCTTTCTCGTGTCTTTCTCTGTAGTCCTAACCCAGATCGGGGATCCTTTGTTCGTCCTTTTGGCAGGCTTCTGCACAGAAGCCCTCCTCTAGGTGCCACTGAGTCTGGGGTACACAGGATGTGTGGGAAGGGGAATAGGCATCCTGGACAGGGTTGCATACGCAAACCAAGTCACACTCTGCCCTGATAGACTGGAGGGGGTTCTCCCACCAGGAGAGGCACCCCATTGTGTGGGTGACAGCTAGGCTGTATGAATGGGGGTATTGCTGCATAAAAGCAGGGACCTGAGGACTGGAGGACAAGATGTCGCCACTGGAACTAAGAAGCCGAAGAGGAGAGAAGCCAGAGACATCTGCAATGACAACCACCGGTGAAGCCCTGCTGCAGATCCTCACCACTTTTCTCCAACGACTCGAGAAGATCTTCAACTGCAAGAGTCTTCTACCCTTGAGCTGGTGGGGCCAACCAGTTCGCCAATCACCTTCCAGGACCTGCCTTGGTCGAATCACCAGTGCCAAGCACTAGGAGACCGGATAGCCAGGCACCCGTCCACCGGAATGCGATTTAAAGGAGCGTACCTTTTATTCGTTTGGCAGCACCGCGGCTGGTTTCATCCCTGGTCAGTGCACTATCTTGAACCTTCCTCCATGAGAAGAGCTTCTCTTCCTCTGCTGATCTCCAGAACTGCAGGAACTACCGCCACCGCAGGAGCCACTTCCACTTTTAAGGTACATTGTTCCGCCAGGCCGCCCTTTTCGTTGGGTACTGCTAAAGATGTTTTAAATCCTTTACTTACCTACTGGGTTGGCCGCCCCTTTCATCTTTCACCTTCTGCAACCGCCTTTTCAAATCCTTTAACAAAGACTTGACTGCAGCTACAAGAACATTTTTGCTCCTGGGCAATTTGCCCTGTACCACTGACTCTTGGACAGGCCTTTTGACTCTGGCTAAATCTGTATCAACTGCCTTCTCTAGATTGCTTCTCACCTAGAAATGTGTTGGTGCACCTAACTCTTATGAACACCTTTTTCTTCCCTCTTTTTAAAGTTGTGAAGTGGCATTTTGCTCGGTTTTCACCTCAGTATTATACATGCTAAAGTTCTGCCTTGCCTAACTTGTTCACAATCTTATTGGGAAGTGTTGCTAGTGTGTTTAAGAGTATATTCCTGTATAACTTGGCGTTTCCCTCCCTTTTGAGAAATTGTTAGTGCCATTTCTGCTTGGATTTCACTGTGCCGTTTTGCTCAGTTTTCACTCTTGCTCAAACTTGTCTACAATTTAATAGGGAGTTGTGTATACTTTTCTTGACTGGTTTAACTTGCTTTTATAATAGTGATTTGTGTGTGAACATCAGAGTGTGTAAAATAAATATATATATTCTTTTTGATACAAAGCTTTGGTCAGTGTTTCCTTGTTCCATAGTATTGTAGTCCTATTGTGTAAACCCTGAATACTGCTCATATCTCCCTCTTGAGATAAGTGACTGCTTAGCCACAGCTACCAACTAAATCTTTGTGGTACAGACTGATACCAAAGGGGATTTATTGCATATACCTGTAGTCCTAATCTTCTGTAGTGCTCCCTAAGGGAACTGCACAGGATTCTGCCCAACAAAGACGACAGGCCAGTTTGTCAGAAGATGAACACGAAGTCCTCCATTTCCTCTCAGCCGCCCTACACTTACGTTTATGTTTAGCTAGGTGACTCCCTCCCCCTAACCTTCTTCAGGTGTCTCTAGGTATTTTGCATTGCCAGGAAGAATGACTCCCGCCCCCTGGACTTTCTCAGGCTTTACAATACATTTCTTAATGCCAGGAGGAATAACTCTCTTCCCCTGGCATTTGACAAGCTTTCCAATGCAGTTCGCAATGCCAGGGAAAGTGACTTCCTTCCCCTGGCCTTTTTCAGAAATGTAGTTCCTTGCGGGTCCTTGTCCCAGGTTTCTTCCGTGGCTCATCTGGGCAGACTCGCTTCTCTACCCTGCCAGGCACGACCACGAGTAGGATCCAAAAGGAGGCTCTCCTGCTGTTCCTGCTGCGGGTGCCAGACCCCTTTCTCTCTATTATTTCTTCTTTCTGTTCTACCTGGGTAACGGATCTGCCTGGTATTATATTTTGTATCAGGGTCCCAGACCCTAGTTATGCAGCGTCTATAATTTCCCTTTCCGACTTAAGCAGCCCCTGTACCTTCTGGGTGGTTGTCGGACCCCTGCTGCAGGTCTCTGGGTCTTCAGATGCCTTTCTGGACTTTCCTGCTCTCTTCCACTGGCTCATGCTGCATGCCACGGCTCTGCAGCACTCCTTCGGGGACCGTCTGCGTGTCTCCCAATGACCGCGTGGTCTTATGGCGTCTCTTGCCGTGACTTACACCTTCTGCTGTGTCCAGTCTGCCTCTGCACAGAGAACCAAATGGGGATGCCTGGGCTTCTCTGCTCGCGTTCCGGTCAGGGATTCTCCTCCCTTTACCAAGGGATGTCCCCCTCGTAGGCAGTGACTCAAGGGAGGGTCTGACTGCTGCGTCAGTCCTGCCTCTCTTTTTAACCACTGTCCAGAGTCGCTAGGTAGGGGACATTTTGTGGAGTGGGATGTGGAGGCATTAGGAGAGCAGGTCAGTGCAAGGAACAAGATGATGGAGAGGTTGGACTACAGAAATGGTGCTTGACTGACAAGGGTGACTGAAGGTGTGGGGGTGTTGGTGCGCAGACCAGGGTTTGTATGCAAGGGGCAGGGCAGGTTTGAAGTGCCGGTGAGAGTGTTGAGTGATGCAATGGTGTTGGAGGATGGTAGGGTATGGAACAAAGGGAGAGTTGCTGTGAAGTAAGGCAGGACGTTGTTTTATTCTTGTCTGGGGGAGGTGAATATATATATTCACTGAAAAAAACATTTTTAAAGGGACGGTATGGTTACAAGTAAAACCGAAAACCCACAGAAATTCACCAGTTATGGCAAGCTAAGAAACCATAACTTGCGCCACCACAGTGCACTGCTAAGACTAACACCCAGGACATCAAAGATGTCATTACAAATGTCATTGATGACATCACATATCTGGGCCACTTCTCTTTGTTCACTGACTTATCTAGGCCACATGGTTTGTTAAAAAATCGAAAGGCATTACATATGTAGACATTGGGCCTCATTACAACCTTTCCGGTCGGGAAAGAACGGTGCCGGTAGCATCGTACCGGCACCCATTCAGACCCACAATGGCGTTAACACCGTCACTGCAAAGCGACCACTGCGGTGCTACCGCACCCGGTAGCCCCGTGACTGCAAACAGCAGGACGATGTGCCGGACGTCCCTCAATTACCGGCACAGCGGTATACCGGGTACATTACGAGTACCACCTAAACAGAAACACCGCCATGAAAATAGTGGTAGCACTGTGACCACTGTGCCTGTAATACTGTCCCTGCGGACCAGGCCTTGTGCAGTGCCAGCTGAGCAGCAACAGGCCCCAGGTGGGCCAAATTAGCCCAGCTGCACACCTTTGGCCACTGGGAATATACAAAAGGACCACACCCACACCCAACCCACCTCCCAACACAACCATGCTGGCAGTCAGTCTAGCAGCAATTAGGATGTAGAACCAGCAAGCAGCAATGGAGTTAGAAGCAGCACTGAGGCAGAGTAGGAGGCGTAGGTGCAGGAGGCAATTGAGGAACCCGTGGCCATCCCAAACATCATTGTACAGCTGGTACCACCCCGCAGGCAACCACCAATAACCCGCATCAGGGCCTCGCCCTGGGACCTGACCCCAAGTCAAATCCACACATTATACCGGCTTGACAGGGACACAATATTATCAATCGTCTCCCTCATCAATGATGACACCTGCAGCATAATTAACATCCGGACTGCAATTCCACCCTTGCTGAAGGTAGTGTCGGTACTGCACTTCCTTGCAACTGGCACCTATCTGTACACCGTTGGTGAGCTGCACGGGCTATCACAACCCTGTTTTTCAAGGATACTCTTCAAGTTACTGGATAGGCTGCTGCGCCATGTGTCAGACCACATCGCCCTACCCCGAACCCCTGCACAGGTCAATGCCACCAAAGTGGCCTTCCATTCCCTGGTACGCATGCCCAATTGCATCGGTGCCTTAGATTGCACCCATTTGGAGTTGACTACAAGACATGTCATTGTGGCTGTCTATCGAAATCGGAAACAATTCCACTCCCTGAAGGTGCAGATGGTCTGTGATGCACAACAACTCATCACACATTGCTGCGCTCTCCCGACTCCATGGTATTGCGGAACTCCACGTTGCCAGGGTACATGGCATGCTACGGGGAGAGCGCACTGGCTGTTGGGGGAGTAGAATGAGCATGTGTTCTCTAGCTCACTCAGAGGTCTCTACTATAGTGCCATTTAGTGATATTTGTCCAACCGTTTCCATTGAGATTGGTACCTCTTACAACCATAGTCCTCCAACTTGCAGCACTCCTTTGCCCACTATTAGCCCTTATGTGCATTTAACAGTATTGCCCACCATGGTTGCATTTCTAGCAATGCTCTTTGCTTGACTCAGTTATGATATGCCTAGCAATGCCTACCCTGTTTGCATTAACCCTCTATTGCTCACTACCTGACTCAGTTATGATATGCATTTAGCCTAGCAATGCCTACCCTGTTTGCATTAACCCACTATTGCTCACTGCCTGATTCAGTTATGATATGCATTTAGCCTAGCAGTGCCCTTCCTGATGCATTAACCTATTACCATCACTACTGCTTTGTACTGCATCTAGTGGTTTACCATTGCTCCACCCGCCCACAAGTGCTGATTTTACGCAGCACTACCCATAACTGGTCGCCACTGCACTCAAGCTGATTCACTTAATTGGCTGTACCCCACAAGCTACCACCATATACAAGTACTCTCAACACAAACCATCTATGGCATGTCTTCAATTTACTATCATCACACTCTCCATATACCTCTACCACATCCATTCCACCACCATACAGCCCCTCCACCCCCCCAAGAGCCAATATGCAACTCCCAACCATCAGTCCACCTTTCCACTATACGACTCACAGCACCATTGGCCCATCCCACCCCCCTGAATTCCACTTCACTCAAGCGCCTTACAATCTCATACGCAGAAACTCCTTCTTAGGATACCATACTTCCCAAGTCCCTGCTAATAAATTCAGCCACAACTCCCAAACAACGCCACATACTAACAATCACAAAAACCTAAGCACCACATCGCTTGACAAACCTAAACGTCCTCTAGACACTCCGCCACCAGCCACCATCAAACTCAATTGTGCCCTCATAAAGGCCAGATCCCTTGTCGCACATGCTCTCAAGATATCAGATCTCATCCTAGCCAACAACCTGGATCTACTACCAATAACTGAAACCTGGTAACATCCAGCAGCAGGACCTGCCCTTATGCTTGCAGTTCCAAAAGATTACACCATCACCAAAGCTGATAGAACTTCCAGCAAAGGGGGAGGAATTGCCTTCATTTCCAAAACCCAGCTATGCCTAAGAGAATTCCCCTCTCTTCCGTTCCCATCTGGGGAACTTATTTCCGCAAAACTGCCACTCTCTGCCCAAAGTACACTTCTGATTCACCTGATCTATAGACCACCAGACCCCACCTCCACATTTGAAGAAGACATTTCTAACCTACTCTTCCACAACACCAAACCCACTCATAAATCCTACTACTAGGAGACCTGAACCTAGACTCCCACGCCCTAACTGTAGAACAATCCCTACTTGAACTAGGCTTCAAACAACACATGTAGGGACCCACCCAAAGCCATGGCAGAACCCTCGACTGGGTTGCCAACTTAAACTGCAATCTGAACCTAATCTCTAATAGCCCATGTGCCTGGTCCGACCATCACTTTATCCGCTTCGAGCTAGATGCTTCAACCAGCATCCCTCCCATGACCACCCATTCTCCTCCAGCTTCCACTAGGAACAATAAGGCCATCACCATGGATTCTATCCACCCACTCATCCGACCCATAATCAATCCATCACATGCCCTTGAACTTGATCCAGAAGCTCTAGTGAACATGTTCAATAAAAACCTACAACTAGCCCTAGACCAAATCGCCCCTATCAAACCCAGAAAAGCCAAACAACCCAACCACCTCAACAACTGGTTCACACCTGAACTACAAGCATTGAGGAAAGCCAAAGGATCTGCAGAATCTACCTGGAAAAAAAAAAAAACATAACCCCACAACAAAGATCTCTTCAAGACAGCAGCCGCCACCTATAAAAAAAAAAGCTATGATCAACACCAAAAGCGACATTTTTAACAACAGGATACAAAATGCAAAATCCAATGTGAAAGAACTTTTCACCATCCTCAGAGAACTGGAAGCGCCCATACCCCCTCAATCCACTTGCATCAAAGACGCCACATGGTGCGCCAAAATCCAAAAGGCACTATTAGACAAAATAGCCCTACTCCAAACTAAAATAGAAGCCAAAAGACTCCTCCTAGCCACTAAAGGTACAAACAACACCAACCAAACCCACCAACCGCAACCCAACAACTCTGATCTCTTCGAATTTGCCCGGTCACCATCGCTCAGGTTGAAGCAATAATTACCAGTCTCAAACCATCAAAATGTCAAGGGGACATCTGTCCCACATCCTTCATCAAAGAAGGAGTTAAAGACGTTGCCCCATTCATCACCATGCTCATAAACACTTCCTTTGCATCATGCACTGTACCCAAGAATCTCAAAGATGCCTGGGTCAAACCACTGATAAAAAAAAACACCCTAGATCCAATCATTCCCACTAATTACTGTCCCATCACCACCGTCCCATTCCTGCTAAAAATCCTTGATAAAGCAGCCTATATCCAAATCCAGAACCACCTCGAAACGCTTAATCTTCTTGGCCTCCGCCAATCTGGTATCAGACCTAGACACGGCACAGAGACAGCCCTTCTAGATCTGAAAATCCAAATGGACGAGGCCAAAGGTAAAGGCCATCCTTCCCTCCTCCTACTTCTTGACCTCTCGGCGGCCTTCAACCTGGTCGACCAAAACATCCTAACTGCACATCTAACCACCTCCGCTTCCTTCTCGCCAAATGCAGCCAAATGGATCCAATCCTTCCTAGCCGAAAGATCTATGAAGGTTTTCTCAGACAACGCATCTGCAGAACCCGCACCCATCACGTGCAGAGTTCCCCAGGGTTCCTGCATCTCCCCCACCCTCTATAACATCTTTTCCAAGATGTTATTTGACCTCCTTGATGACATGAAAGTCCTATAAACCAACTACGCTGATGATACACAGATCCTCATGACGCTCACAGGCTCACATGAAAACGACTCAGCCCTTCTCAATGAAATTTACAGCAAGATACAAAACTGGATGGCCAAGCACGGGCTTTGTCTAAACGATAACAAAACCGAGCTCTTACTCATTGGCTGTAAACAACGCCTCAATAAACTCGACCCAAAACACAACTCATTCAAGCTCGATGGAAACTTTATTAAGGTCTCCAATAATGCCAAAACACTCGGTGTCTACCTAGACTCCACCCTGATACTATCAAGACAGGTCAACGCCACTGCCTCCGCCTCCGCCTCGGCCTACACCACTAAACTTATAACGGCCTGCAGACATTTTCTATCCACCCACTGTTGTATCATATTGGCAAGAGCCCTAATACTTTCCAAACTTGACTATTGCAACACCCTAGATCTAGGCACTAGCAAGCAAAATATCCACAAACCTCAGATTTTGCAAAGTAACACTCTTAGGGCAGCCCTCAACATATCACGCACGGACCACATCTCTCACACAAGACAGACTGCCAACTGGCTCCCTATAAAAGACAGAATCACCTTCAGGACCCTCATGATCACTCACAAATGCCTCAACAACACTGCTCCAAAATACCTTGTCGACAAATTCTGCACCAGGACATCTTCCAGAACCATCTACGCGCATTGCCTCAACATTCCCAAATACAGACTCCAGAAATCAGGCGGCACCAGTTTCCCAGTCTTAGCGGCAAAAACATGGAGCTCTATGCCCACATCACTGAGAGATGAACACTCCTTCCTTGCCTTCCGCTTCAAAGTCAAAGCATGGCTTTTCTCCTCAATCCCTTGCTCATAACCTATACTCATTTCTTCAACCCTCACCTTGTATATAGTTCAAACTCCAGCCTGCACCCTCAGTGTTCCTACTATTTAATTTTGTAAATGACGTTAACACTGCATCTTATTCCTGTCTGTAACCAGCATCCCCGTTCATACGTGTACACTTCTGTATACTGTATTTTATGTAACTGTACATGTATGTAACCTTCACACAAGACCAAGCGCCTAGCTACACCTGGGTTCAGCGCGCTATATAAGCAAATAAAACAAAACAAACAAACAATGCAGGAGCTGTGTGTAGTAGCTGTGTGTAGTGGGGGAGTGGGGCAAATAGACACTCACCAGGGTTCACCCAGCTTACCGCTGCAATAAGCAAATGGCAGTTTGCTGTGTCACAGTAAAACATACTGGCAAATGGAAATACCCTAAGAGAAACAGCACCTCAATTTTGAGAACTCATCTCACTGAAACTCACTGAAACTCTCCCCATCTCCAACGAACACCCTTACTCTCCACCTAATTTACAGACCCCCAGATCCTCTGACATCATTTGAGGAAGACCTAGGCCACCTCCTCACCGCCAACACCAAGCCCCTATCAAAAATCATCCTCTTGGGGGACTTCAACCTAGGCCTCAACGACCCCTCAGTCCCTCAGGCCCTCAGGCCCTCACTCTTGCAAACACCATCGAAGCTCAAGGCTTCACCCAACGAATCTCCAATCCTACACACGACAAAGGAGGCATACTGGACTGGCTAGCAGACCAACATACTAACTAATAACCCATGCCCGTGGTCACATCAAAGTATTAACCATCAGTCATTTTACCCAATCTAACATCCCACTGCAACTCTCCAAAGCAATACCTTCTAGAAACTCTCGAAACATCACCCCAGCCAACATGCTCCCCAGGCTACTACCGCTCACTGCCCACCACCTTAAGACCAGCTCCGATCCCATCTGCATGGTGACACTATACAACCAAACCTTCCTAGGCACTCGCAAAGCCAAACCTACAGATCAGCAAAATTCCTGGTACACCACTAGCCTCAAAGACTTCAACGCTCTAGCTACAGAGTACAAACAAGCCACCATCCAATCGAAAGGCAACTTCTACAATGCAAGAATCGAGGATGCCAAATGAGGCACAAAAGAGCTCTCCTACATACTCTGAACTAGAATCACCAGCCCCACCCCTAACCACTGCATCAAAGATCAACCTTGGTGCCTAAGCATTCAAAACGCCCTCATCGGCAAAATTGCCCGACTCCAAAATAAAATCAACAATTAAAAAAAAACTCTCCATTGCTGCCGAAAGCATTGACCATTGATGCCCCCAGATTCTAATTCACCCCTGTCACCACCACCGAAACCTCAAAAATCATCAAAGGCCTGAAACCCACAAAATGCCACAGAGACGTGTGCCCAGCCTCTCTTATTACAGACTGCGCTGACAAACTCTCTCCATTCATCACAGCCCTGATTACCAACTCCTTCTCATCCAGCAGAGTCCCAGAAGACCTGAAAGAAGCTTGGGTAATCCCGCTACTCAAAAAACCTACACTGGACCTAAATGTCCCGACCGACTACAGCCCCATCACAACAGTTCCCTTCCTTCTGAAAATACTTGACAGAGTTGCTTACTTGCGAATACAAAAGTACCTGGAAACCCACAACCTCCTCCGTCTATGTCAAATCAGGCTTCCGCCCCAGTCATGGAACATAAACTGCCCTTTTGGACCTCAAAATCCAAGTGGAACAGATTAAAGACAAAGGCAACATGGCCATTATCCTCCTACTTGACCTATCCGCAGTCTTTGACCTGGTAAACCACAATATACTCTGCCAACACCCGACTATAGCCGCCAACTTCTCAACCAACGCCATAAATTGTTTTGAATCCTTTCCATCCAACCGAACCATGAGAGTCTTCTCCACACCTGCTGTCCCCCCCCCAAAACCCCAGTCTCCTGTGGAGTGCCACAGATGTCCCGTGTCTCGCCAACACTATATAACGTGTGCACCAAGCCCCTCTTTGAGCTGTTAGACAAACTGGTTGTCACGTACACCAACTATGCAGACAACACCCAAATACTCCTCCCCATTACAGGAGACCATGACACAGACACAAACTTACCTGACCATCCAAGCCTGGATGACACAACACGAACTCTGTCTCAACGACGAGAATACAGAACTACTCATCATTGGCAATCAATCCAAGCTCAATAATCTACCACATTCCTATAATTCTTTCCTTATTGACAAGAGCATCATCAAGGTAGCAAAAGAGGTAAAAACATTAGGCTTATACCTAGATTCCTCACTCTCCCTAACAAAACAAACCACTGCTATTGCAACGGCAGCTGCCTACACTGCCAAACTAATCAACGCCAACAGACCCTTCTTATCCACTGACAATTGCATCACCCTTGCCAGAGTCCTCATTCTTCTCAGCATCGATTACTACAATTCCCTCTTTGCAGGCTCCAGCGCCGGAAACCTAAAAAAAAACTACAAATAGTCCAGAATAATGCAGTCAGAGCTGCACTCAACATCCCTAACTAAGAACATATATCCTCAGCCAGACGTAATATCCACTGGCTACCAGTGCGGTCCGCATCACCTTTAAAACCCTATCACACATGCCTCTCTAACAGTGCACCGATCTATCTAGCCAAACAAATCTCCAAAACACACTCAAAAAGACCCACCTGATCAGCCTACTCCTGCCACCTTGTCCTCCCAAGATTTAGACAGCAAAGAGCTGGAGGGTCCAGCTTCCCTGTGATTGCGGCAAGGCAATGGAACGCCATGCCAATATCCCTGAGATCAGACTCCTCCATCTGGTCCTTCTGCAAAAACCTCAAACCTCGCTCTTCGCTCAAGACAGGTAAGAGTACCTCAGCCCCCCCATTATACCCGCCTCCCCCAACCTCCCATAGCAGTAACTAATATGTCCCAACCTACCTGTATTGAAATAGTGCCCCTCCGGCAAATTTTAATCTGATGTAACCCAACTGTATAATGCAACCACTGTAACCAAGACTGCATCCTAGGTCTGTATTGTTCAGCAACATGTAACCACTGCAACTAAGGTATGTATCCTATGATGTAACCATCCAACCTAAGCAAAAAGTGCCGAGATGCCCATGGGTTTGGTGCCATACAAATGTCAAAATAAATAAATAAAATAAACATCCAATGTTTGAGAGATTCAGGCTCCTCACCCTGAGACGGCATCAACCAGTACCCAGATCTCTCTCTAGTGTGGAATTGATTTAGCTTAAAGCGTGGGAAAACCTGTCAGGTCCTACGACAAGGAAAACACTTCAAATATACAGGTAGATTCCCCCCCGCCCCTTTTTCTGGGGAACTTGGCATATTTGCTACTGAGTGAATATTTAGACAAGGCCTGGATAGTCGGCCTCCAGTCATCTGGAAGAGTTTGAATTTCACTTGATCTGGATTCAACTTAAGTTCTATGTCAGATGAACTGATTGGTTCCAATAATTCCCTCATGCAAGTCCTGAACACATTCACGGAGGGAACTATACCACATCCTGCCATAAGATGAAAGTCCACAAATAAGGAGTTTGCTGGAGGCCTCAAGAACTTGGAGTAGAGCGAGAGTTGTTTCAATTGCAGTTGAGCCTGAAGTGTTACAAGGTTGAGTTCATGGTGAATTATCGCATTAGGGATCGAGGATGCCACCCCAGTACATTCTTCCACAAAATTCCTCGCAAGGTATCAAGAACAGGCCACACATCGACAGCCGCCATATCAAGCCCATACAACAGTACAGGTTCTACCGTACCCAGGTAGTATTTGAGTGCTTGTAGAAGAGAGAAACCACATACTCTCCTAACTATACGTTTCATATGGGACCTCAGAGGGATTAGATTGGCCTTTAACAGATCATTCTACATCTTAATAGAGGATACATATGTCAAATTATACTCCAAATAGCGGATGGAAGCCACCCTCTCCACGTGATCAGTGCCCAGTGACCACTGTTGAACCACCGACTTCTTGCCACTAGAGAAAACCACCACCATGGACTGATCACCATTTACCACCAGATTATTACACAGAGCATACTCATGAAAAATATGAAGCTGACAATATCACCAGCAAAAGCCAACCAGTGACTGTCAAGATGGCCAAGCCTGCCAGTAATCAAACCCTGAGCGCGCCAAATCGCCTCAATATCACTTAGATAGGCATTGAAGAGAGTTGGAGCCAAGGTACAATCCTGCTTGAGTCCCACCTTAACCAATATATGTCCCGTAACAGCACCATCCTTTCTAAGGTGAACCTGAAGGTTGGAATCATGATGGAGTTAAGAAATTAGCTGAACAATCTTCATGGGAACCTTATATCCGAGTAGTTCAGCCCACAGACATTCACGTACTAAGCAGTCAAAAGTCACAGATAAGTCCAACGAAGACATGTATATTTCCAACCCCTGTGTAGCTTTTACTTTCAGCAATAGACGTTTCAGCAGCGTAGCATTTAGAGATGTACCAATTTCTAACCGAAAAACCCACCTGAAAACACGAGTGAGTGTTGTTTTGGTTCAGGGAGATGTTGAGATCCATTAAGAGCAGTATATGTGGAATCAGTCAGAGCGATGGGCCTATAGTTCCGAGGGTCCATAACACAACTTTTTTTGAATATGGGAATAACTATAGACTCATTTCATGACAAAGGAACCTCATTAGTGACATATTTCCTCAAAATAAGGTTTAAGGAAACGCGCCCGAAATTCTGGTTCCCGTTTAAAAAAAAGTGGCGGCAAACCATCAGGACCAGGAGCCCTAGATGGCTTAAGTCTATTTATAGCCCAGACTATATCCTCCATAGTCCATGGGCAGGGTTCATCAGTGATAGGTCGTTAAAGACACTAGGAAAGCGGGCAGCCAATAGAGGAAGCGTACCACATTTATTAGCATAATAGGAAACCCATGTGCTTTCTTGTATAGAATCCACCATGGAATCATAGGCAGAATCTTGTATTTTTAAACATTCTTAATTTTTATTTTAAAATGATTTAGTTTACACATGTTAAACTTTTCATTTATAAAATTTCATTTAAAGTGATGTGATCGAACTTCAAGGGAAACAAAACCTAAGGATAGATAATTGAATACTGTTCAGCCGTTTGATCCTCGCCGAACTTGGGAGAGTTCCGTGATATTTAGAAACTGAATGATAGTGTAAATCGGTGTTTTATCCTTTCGCAGAAGAATCTGTGCCCATCTCGTTTCTGAGTCCATCTGTATGGTTGAGATCTTAAAGTAATCTCTATGTAGGTTTCTCTTTTCTGCTTGGGTGGTACATTCCATTATGATGTGTCGAATTCTCTCTTGTGATTCTTTGTTGAGGCAGAATCTACAATATTGATCCGTGGTAGGAATTGTTCTCATTTTTGCAAGTCTTTGTATGGTAGGAAGAAGATTAAGTCTTAGTTTCAAGTATGTGTCTCGCAATGCTTGGTTTGGAAATAGGATTAGATAACTTGGGAGCTCGTTGATAGCTCTTATTTCAATCTCGCAGTGTAAATTCATGTGGTACGTTGATTTTTCCTAAATTGTTTTGTTCCAGTCATTTCACTTGATCTTTGTGTTTTTGCATTCTGCGGCTGTGCTAAGAGCATTTCAAGTGATATTTCTTCTCTTGCAAAATTCATTTCCATGTCACGTTTCCAGGCATTCAAGACAGTGTTGTTCATACCGGTCAGGTTTGTCTTAAGAATTTCGATTGCCGGAATTTTGTCATTGTTCATCGTTTTTCGAAATAGGTCTAGCTGTTTCCACAATACCATTGATGCAAGTGACAGTTGCAATTTCGAATCTGATTCTTGGCATGGGAAAGGCAGGAGGGAGTGCTAGAATTTTCCTCCTGAATATTCCTTTGTATTTCTGCCACATGGTTTGAGAAAAGTTGATCAAGGTTTCGCTCCCATAATTCAGAACTGGTACGACCCTTTGTCTATAGAAGGCGATGATAGGTTTAAATGAAAACTCTGCAAATTTGCAGTGCAGGAATCGGCCTTGTCTGGAATCCTGTATTTTATTTATACAAGATCAAAATTGTCTATTGTCCGAATGAAGAAGAATCTTTATCATAAACTGATTGTTTTGCCGATAAGGGGCATATTTGAGCACTTTAACCAGATTCCTGTGTTTAGTAGCCTCTGAATGTCATACGTCGATGAAATTCACAATCAGAAAGTTCCAAGCCCCTCGAATGCTTAATAGCCTGTCTCTTTTATCATCCCTAATTCTAGGGTGATATTGTTGAGTGTGGGTGACTGAGGGGAGGAGAAACCTACCACTAGAGGCCATTCTAATGCCGTCAACAATGCATCTGTCCAGGGGTCTGTCACCAATAGTCAGTGAGGAATCAAAACAAATGGAGTTTACAACCCCTATATTGCAAGCCTGCTTCAAGTAGCCTGTGGACGGCCATAGGTCCTATTATGGCATCTACAAGATAAGCCATTCATAGAAGGTTTTACAGGAATCGAAAAGGGCAGAGTATCACATCTATATGTAGATGCCAGCATGATAAAGTGAATAATAAAATGATCACTAATTCCCGGGTCCATCAAACACATAGGAGTACGCCTAGATTTCATGGAAGAAGACAAAAAAAGTAATCGACTGATGAAGTGCAAGGACCCCTATGCCAAGTATAGACAGGAGCGCCAGGTGAGGAGGCGGCCTCAATTTGCAAAAGATCCCAGAAGGTCATGAAAGAATCCCAATCCATACCCGTCCTGAGATTAGGGGAGCATTCACAAGGTATGATAGATTTGCCATTATGGATTTACCCTTCTGCACAATAAGCACTGAAGTCTCCTCCAACAACCATAGTGTGCTGGTATCCATCGGCCAGCCAACAATCAAATAGTCTAGTAAATAGTTCCAGAAATGCCTGGATAGGATGTTTAGCACCTGGATAGGATGTTTAGCAGGATTCCAATGAACCTGTGTGATTTTTCCGTTGCGGAAACGTCTGCGACGGAAAAGTTTGCATGAGAAATGTACGCACCACAAAAAGGTTCGTACATTTCCCATGCCAACATACATTTAATACCCCTACCAACCCACACCCCCCCACACCCACCCAAACCCCCATGCACACCCTACTCTTTCAAGATGCGCTGTGTCCCTGCGGCGCCGGTTCCTTTCACTTCCGTGATCGGGAACCGGCGCCGCAGGGTCCTTTTCATTTTTTTTTTTGTGTTTTCAGGCAGCCCCAGATTTTTCCTCAGGTGTCCCCCCCACAACGCCTGCTCACTATACTGTACAGTGTAGTGAGTGGGGTGTTGAGAGGGACACGCAGCCCCCATTTTTTTTTTTTTTTTTCTCGGGTGTGTGCCCCGCAACCCCCACTCACTATACTGTATAGTATGGTGAGCAGGGTGTTGCGGGGGACAGCCCCCGCAGTCTTTATTTTTAACGTACCTAAAATGCATGCCACCAAAGGTTCGAACTTTTGGTGTTCGAACCTTTGGTGGCCTGCATTTACAACCTTTTTGTATAGGTCGGAACTTTCGGTGTGGTCATTTTGGCCTATACCGATTCCACTAGACATTGACCAGTAGTACATTACCTATACAACCCGACAAGCAAGCATGTATGCCAGGGTGCCTTCAGATATATACCACACTGAGGCTAATATTTAAATACAAATCCTTAAAGGGACAGCGTCCCACGCAAGGAGCACTATGGAGCGCCGGTCCTCTCTACTTCAAACACAAAGAGCAAATGCAGTTAAACTCTGTTCGCACCGGAAGACTTTGCCACACTTCCAAGACTTGAAATTGTTTACTTGTCTTGAGGACGGAGCCTCAGGATATTTTGTGTTTTCAACTGTGCTTTGGAATTTGGGAAAGGGAACCCAGAGTATTGCTCAAACATATGATCTTTTTGGAACGCAAGGCAATCTTAAGACTGGTTATGAGAACTGCTTTATACTTGGGGAAGGGAGCTGAAAGAACATTAACCAAGCACTGTTGGTTTAGTTGTGAGGGCAAGCATAGGTTTTCAACACAGATTCCAAAGTTGAACTTATTGACATCATCATCCCGAGTTCAAAGAAACTCAATAAAAGGGGGGTGTAACATGTCATAGCTGATTGTATGATATGCATTTTGTATATATGTAACTGATGTACGTAATTCGTTCTCTTGCATCCTTCGAGGTCTAGAGAATACACGTCGCGGGGCGTGAGACCATAGTTGACCAATTGGGACTATTTTGCTTGCAATAAACCCTAGCATTGGGAATTTTAACCTCGTGTCTGGCGCATCCTTTCGTGTATGGTTATTGCCTTGTTTCCATATCGCGAGGGACCCCTAAGGGCCCCTTTCAAGATGGCGCCTGAATAGGGACCCTCCCCCACTTGCACCTTCATAGACATAACGGAGTAGAGGCGGAAGAACGGCGAGGACGGGACGATCGAGCCGGGATCAAGAGGTGTACGGGGCGCCCTGTAGAAGTGAAGAGAGATTCCTTCGCAGATCTGCACACATCTGATCCCTGATCGACGTACCGGGCCAGAGGGCAAAGGAGGCGAGGGTCCCGAAACGAGGCAGAAGCCAGAGAAGCACAGACACGACGTTGGGAGGGGTTGCGTCAGGACACAGGTGACTTGTTTTATCAGGTGAGTCATTCCCCGATTCAAACGAAACCCTGATTATTGGTAGAGTGTTGATTTTGCAAATTCAAACATCCAGAGTAAGGTTGGTTAACCAAGTGGAAGGTTAAAAACATGCCTGGAGTACTGTCCACTTTAGCGGGGCTTTTCCGCTGCGGTAGACTGTCCTTGGAAAATGGCCAAAGTGCACCGCATGGGGGTCCGCCGGCTTATGACATGTATGCAAAATATGGTGTGGGTGCGATAATATTTTGTGAAATTTGGCATAGGCAAACTAGAAAGCAACAGGACCATCAGTGGCTGATTAATGGTAGCTTTGAGATTGCAGGAATAGATAACCTAGAAAGGGTGTTGATAAAGGGAAAAAGCGCGACCCGCAGCTTTTGAGACTATCAAAGATTGGAGGAGGGAAGCAATGCTCCGACTTAGGAGTAGAGAGAAGCATGCACGTAGGCACAAATCGAAGCTTGAGGTAGCAGAAGAAAAGGAGGAGGAGGAGGAGTGGACAGCAAGTCTAAGACGGGAAGGGAGACGTGAGCAAATGAACATAGAAGGAATATACCTGCAGCGGGAACTACACATAGCAGACGAATTAATGGAACATTTGCTAACCCATACGGGTCGAGGCCCAAAACCAGGATCGAAACCAAACACGCCAGTAGTGACTGCGCAGGCCCAACCAGTAGCTCTCATACCCCCTCCCGCAGCCCAAGCACTTCCCCTCACGCAAGCATTAACCCACGCCCCACCCACAGCTCGAGCCCTCCCACAAGCGCAGACCACACACGTGCAATTTCCCAGCACCCAGCAAGGCCCTTCACAGATGCCACCTGTGTCTTGACCCATCCGCACCTCCCGCTCCAGAGACAGATTCAGCACCATCCGCCCCTCCCAAAGTCGAAATTGAGACCGGGGAGGCGAGAGGTGGGGCTGAAGGAACAGGATTTGGACGGGTAACTCGCAGAGCGATCAGCAAAGAAAGAAAGGTTGAATTACAGCAAGAGGCAGAAAGCTACATAGAAGGAAATGATGGGACGGCAGCATTGGCCTCATTATATGGGTACCGAAGAAGCAACGAGAGACAGGTAGTGTTGGAATACATGGGGGAATTTTTGGTGGGAGAATGGAAAGAGTTACTTGGGAAACTACCGCCACAACGATTGTTAGATTTGAACCAATTAGCACGTTGTAGAATAAAAGATGAAGTAAAAGAACATGTGAATGGACTTTTTGATCTTAAAAATGAGTTGGATAATGATTATGCTGAAATGTTTGCTGCACCTGGGCACAGGGGTTGGGATATTAGAAGAGATGGGAGAGGGACGGTAGAACCATACATACAGCGGAGACATTCAATGTCATCTGTACAGAGGGGCGACAAGCTGAAAGTATGTATACGGGAAGCGATAAAGTGGATGTCGAATCCTAGTATCCCAACAATGGTCATAAATGACATATTTGACGAATATTCCATGCCAATGAAAAGAAAGGCACTGCAATCGATGGCTGAACATTTAATAGACAAGGATATAAAAAACAATAAGGCTAGCCCACCCGAGATACTAGCGGTATACAAGAGAGCATTTGAGCGAAGTACAGGAGAGACGGGCCTATCACTGGACTTATGAATACTATTGAACCTAAGAGAAGGGGGAGGGATCGTGAGTGGGGCATTTCCAATGAGAGAGGTTCCGCCCACGTTTGTACCAAAAGTAGAGGTCCCTGCGACGGGTACAGTAGGAGCGCAGGTAATACCAGCCCATTTCACCGCCCAGTATGTGCATGTCCCCTTTCCCAGGCAAGAGGTGAATACTATAAAACAGACGATTCCTGATATAAGAAAGAATCCCGCAGGTTTCTACAAGGAAGTAGAGTCAACCCTGAGATCAGCAGTGCTTCCTATGAGCGATATAGATTTGATTTTCCCAGTCATTTTGCCAGCAGATATATGGAAACAGATAAGGACGGTAGATGACGTGGGGGCTTTTGGCGCCACATAGGCGGAGTTACTATTGGAGGACAAGAATAGAAATGTTGGGGAAAATCCAGGAACCCGCATGGCAGACCTACCAGAACGGATAATGCAGAGATTGAGAGAAATAATTCCAAAAAGAAGGATTCAGTGGGACAAATTAACTACATGTGTACAGGGCAAGGATGAGCAAGTAATGGATTATTTCAATAGATTTGAAGGAGTATTCACAGACTTCAGTGGGCAGGATGTGAGCACAGAGTCGGGGAAAAGGCTATTTGTTGATAAATATGTGAGGGGTCTAATATTACCAATTCAAGATATGTTAATGGCGTTGGAAAGTGCCTGGGCAGCAAAACCGGTGAGTGAGATATTACACATAGCCCAATATTACGAGAACAGGGTAAATGAGGCGAAAGAAAGAGATGAAGGATAGAGTAAATTTAAAAACGAGGGTGTTACTGCAGCAGGTAATTGGATACAATAGAGGTAGAGGAAATGCACAAGGCAGGGGAAATTTAAATAATATGCACGGGGTGTCATTGGGATTAAATCAATGTGCGTACTGTAAAGAAGGACACTGGCGAGCGCAATGCACGCACCTACAGAATAGAGGTGGGTTTGGCCAGAGCAGGCCTCATAGAGGACATCAGGGGTCAAACGGCCCAAGCAGAAATAACATGCAGCAGCAGCAGGGATATACCACTGGAGGTACTCAAACCCAATCCTATGGTCAAAACCAAGCGCAACAGAACCAGGCATTGAACTAAAATGTTCCGAACCAAAATCAGGGCGGGCAGGGCCAACAGAGAAATGATCAGAGTGGAGGACACTGAGGGGGAAATGGGAATATTTTTGATACACAGCCAAACACGTATTATAGCAGCAGCGGTGACTACGCATCGGACGATGCATTATTTTCGCAATAGGACAGCCCACGGCAGGGGTCGGAACCAATGTCTATTACCATGAATCAGAGAGGACCCTACGTAGAAATGAGAGTCGGGAATAAGGAGCACCGTTTCCTTGTAGATACATGGGCACAAAAGTGTTCGATAGACCACCACTTGGTTCCGGAGATCCCACTGTCGGGGCAAAAGAATGTTTCTGTAGGTTTAGCAGGTAAACCAGTAATTAACCCCGTGTCCAAAGCTGTCCCAATTACAATAAAACCATTTACGGAACAGTCTGCATTTCTTCTGACAGAAAATTGTGGGGAGAACTTGCTAGGATTAAATTTGTTGAGAAAATTGGGGGCAGTTATACATTGTACGGCAGATGGGGTGTTGCTCACGATTTGGCCTCACGATGCACCGGTGACGGAATTTATGTCAGAAGCGTTACCAGAAGAGCTAAGTAGAGTACCAACCTGTCTGTGGGCAATGCATGATAACGATGTAGGATGCTTGAAAATAGAGCCAGCTAAAATAACTTTGAAAGTAGGTGTTACATTACCACGAATTCCCCAGTATAAAATTTCTGTTGAAGGTGAGAAGGGATTAAAGAGTATTGTTACTGACCTGGTGAGATTGGGGGTGGTTGAAGAAATTGCAGGTAGCACGTGCAACAGCCCGATTCTTCCAGTTTACAAGAAAGGAGGCAATGAAGTACCATATCGTTTCATAATTGATCTGCGCGCATTGAACAAAGTGGTAGACCCACAATTCCCTTTGGTCCCAGATGTCACAACAATACTGACAATGATACCAGCCACTGGAGAATACTGTAGTGTAGTTGATTTGAAGAACGCGTTCTTTAGCATTCCAGTGGATAAAAGCAGTAGATATCTGTTCGCGTTCACTCTAGGAGGTCGATCATTCACATTCACACGCATTCCACAAGGATACACAGAAAGCCCGAGCATTTACAGCAGGGCACTAAAGGAACAGCTAGATATGCTAGAACTACCAACAGGTTGCACACTCTTGCAGTACATAGATGACTTGTTACTAGCTGCTGACACAAAAGAGATCTGCAATAAAAGTACTATATTACTATTGACACACCTAGCGACCCATGGTCACAAGGCAAGTTTGAAGAAATTCCAGTATAATCAAAAGGAGGTGTCTTATTTGGGTTACCTACTTTCGAAAGAAGGGAGAAGATTAACACCAGAATGCATAGAAAGTATTTCTAGTATGCCTATTCCAAAAACTCAAAAAGGAGTGAGAGCTGTAATAGGCATGGCCTCTTATTGTCGGCAGTGGATCAGTAATTTTGCGTTGATTGTGAAGCCGATGATAAAATTAACTAAAAAGGATGCAGTGATGCCTTTGTAGTGGGATGAGGAATGTCCGAAAGCGTTTGAAGAATTGAAAGTTGCATTATGTTCTGCGCCAGTTTTAGGCACACCAAACTACAAAAAAATATTTAGACTATTTGTGAGCGAGAGTGAAGGATGTGCATTGGCGGGACAGGAACAAGATGGAAGAAATAGGCCGTGCGGCTATTATTCTTCCTCGCTGGACCCTGTAGCGGGCGCACTACCACGATGTTTGCGATCTGTTGCAGCGGCTGCTGCATCAGTGAAACAAACTAAGGAATGGTATTGGGGCACACTTTAATTCTGATGGTGCCACATGCTACAGACGTTCTATTAAATAGGACCCAGACGCAACACCTCACCTCCGCGAGATTAACAAGATATGAACTCATCCTGTTTGCACCCCACATCCAAATTATGAGGTGTAGCGCATTGAATCCTGCAGAATTAATGCCATTGCCCATAGCAGAAATTGGTGACAACGAATCACCACCCCATGATTGTTTAATGGTCACCGAGGAAGAAACGAAGGGAAGAGTTGATCTGAGTGTCACCCCACAAAAAGAGCCGGATGGGGAGTTGTTTTGTGACGGCTCTTGTTTCAAATTACCAGATGGCACGTCAACTGCCGTGTATGCTATCACTACTCTAGAAAGGGTTGTGGAAAGTAAAAGAATCCCATATAATTCAGCACAAGCCGCAGAAATTATAGCCTTGACTAGAGCTTGTGAACTCTGAGAATTTGAACGTGAATATTTATACGGACAGCCAGTACGCCTTTGGCATGGTTCATAACTTTGGCCGACTCTGGGCTGAGAGGGGCTTCTTGACATCACATGGGGCCAGGATTCAGCATGGCCCTTTGATTGTACGATTGTTGTCTGCACTCACGTTTCCAAAGCGCCTAGCTATAATAAAATGTGAGGCGCATAAAAAAGTAACATGTAAAGTGGGAGAGGGAAACGCATTTGCAGACAGGATTGCGAAACAAACAGCCACTGATTTGGGAAATAAAATGAGGACAGTACAGACTGAGGAAGTACCTTGTATGATAGAGAATGGAGTTGCCACAGTCAAAGAAATGCAGGCTGAGGCCACGAGCAAAGAGATTCAGGGGTGGGCTGAGGGCTCTGCTGAGTTAGATTTGGAAGGATGTTGGGTGGACAAAGACCAAGAACTGGATGTTGCCAAATTGTTACGTAACCGCAATGGTTACAATGGCGCATAGCCCTACCCACATTTGTGTGAAGAAGATGGTACAGCATTTATCCACAGTATAGAAAAATTAGCACACAAAAAAGAATGCAGAAAGGCTAGTGCAGAATTGTATAACGTGCCTGCAACACAATGTAGGGAAGGGAACCGTGACTCCAGTAGGTAGTTTTGGCCCACCCTCTATGCCATTCGAGGTGATCCATTTTGATTTCATAGAAATGGAAAGGTGCCAGAACTACAAATATGTGTTAGTGGTGATTTGTGCATTTAGCAAGTGGGTGGAGGCATATCCTTTAAAAGACTGTACTGCCATATCAACAGCAAAAGTAATGTTGAAGGAGTATTTCTCCTGCTTCGGGCTAAGCCGTGTCCTGTGGTCAGATAACGGCCCACACTTTGAGGGCGCAGTAGTACTACAGATCTGTGCAGGTCTGCAGATTGACAAGCGATTCCACAGCTCCAGGCATCCGAGTTCCGCCGGACTTGTTGAGAGACATAACGGCATCCTAAAAGCTAAGATAGCAAAAATATGTGCCGGAAGCAAGTTGAGTTTTGTAGATGCATTACCTCTAGCACTTTTATGCATGCGCACATCTGTACAGGCTAAAACTGGGCTCTCTCCCTATGAATTTATCATGGGGAGACCGGCAAATGTATGGTGCGCACCGCAGCCCAAAAGATTAAGTGAGGTCGAGCATCCTGTGTTAAGAACGTACTGTGGCCTTTTAATGCAGAAGTTGCTTTGATTCATCAGCAGGTGCAGGAGGCGTTACCAGTGCGATACACCGGACCGGGGCACGCGCTGGAGCCTGGAAGCTGGGTCCGGATTAAAAACTTTCAACGGAAGACGTCATTAGCACCCAGGTGGCGCGGCCCCTACCAAGTACTTTTGGTGACACAGACGGCCATTCGAGTGGACGGTCGCAACGCATGGATCCATGGGACACATGCCAAAAGATTCCCAGGACTGCTGACAACTTCCGACGACCAGAGAAAGGAAACGGTCTCGGAAACTAAAGAAACTGTTGCCAATCGAATGACACAGCACCAGCCTGAGCGTGAAGTGAAACTCGAAACAAAGCCTGAGCAAGAAGTGAAACAGAAACCAGAGCCTGGAGAAACTGCCAAAAAGGGGGAAGGGGGAAAAGTGCCCCAACGTTGCTCAGCAGAAACAACATCACTGCCGAGCGACACAAACTCTGCATTGCAAACACGAGCAGAAACAACGCGTGTACCCCTTTGGCGCCCAACAGCTTCTGCAAACGCACCAAGGCCAGAGAAAGAAACTACATCATTGCCACGGCGCTCATCTCTACCTATCGTTTCGCCACAGGCTGACACTGAGGCTGATACTGGAAGTGCAACGGCACTATTCACGGATCATACAATACCAGGAGTGAAACGGTATAATTTGCGGCCTCGACAGGCAAAGTGATCCACAGATCTTTGGTGCTTTTCTTTTGCCTTTGGTTCCACTCACAGACGGAGTAGGAACCAAGGGGCGTAGAGGAGAGAAGTGTGGGAGTTGAGCAAGTCGGACAATTCAAGACTCACGGCTCCTCGGTGCGCTTATAATAAAGTACATGTGTCAGGAGCCAGAGCAGGACAAGCTGGATGCACATAGTACTCTGTCAATAAAGAACTGTTCAGAAATCGTCTGAGCAGTGGGAGAAAGAACAACTAATCTTGTTCGGAGTGGATAATTGATCTAGGCTGTGAAAAGGCTGGCAGAATTGAACTGTGACATTTTCATTGAACTTTTGGCCTCAAGAACGAGAGAGATCTGCAACGAACTTTGTCAGCAAGAAGAAGGACGATGAAGAGCAAATCAAGACCGATTTCAGCCTCCTCCTGCACCATTGCTGAAGAAATCATAGTTTTAGAGACTGTAAATTCAGGGAAAACGCATGCAAAGAAAAATCATGTACTGACTTGGACACTGGTCCTGTGTTTCTTAAGTATGGCAATACCAACAATAATAGCTATTAAGCTATGGTTTATGGAGTCAGCACACCCATTAGAAACACTCTTGCGAAAAGTGACTACTGAAAGCCCGGTTCATGTAATCACTGGTACATTGTCCCCAATGGAAGAGAGACATAGAGAAGGGTATGGCAAGAACACATTGTTTGCAGTTTTAAAAAGAAGAGATTATTGGGTTTGTGCCCATTTACCACACAGGGTGGGAAAGGGATAGGCTGGTATGTACAACCATTGCCACTAAATTCTGCATGCAGAGCATCTTTGGGTGCAATGTTTTTCGGGAAATAGAACAGAAGCAGTACAAGTAAATTAGATAAAACAAATATGGATGAATTTGAAGAAATTGTCATGAGACCTGTGGGCTGCTCCATATTCCACAAAACACGTGTAATAATCCCAAAACCCACGCCAAAGATTGCACGAAAGATAACAAACCAATATAGGCAGGATAGATTGTCCCCGTCAGAAAAAACATCAGTAATGACGTTCCGCAAGAGAGCAGAATGGAACAAAGATGCTGTGCCACCTTCCTATGTGGTGAATTACAGCCCAAGAACTGTCCCGTTATGCCTGAAGAAAAAAGGTACCTACTTAATAGGCACCTACTCTGGGTGCATGAATACAGTGGTCTTGAACCAGTATATGTAGGAGACCCTGTTTATTTCATATGTGGGGAAAGAGCATATCCATGGTTACCTAGAAACTGGGGAGGTACGCGTTACTTGGGTCTACTATTCCCAGGAGTGTTCCTCTTGGAAACTGCAGAAGTAGTGAGGCGATTAAAAGGTAGAACCCGAAGGAGTAGTGAAGATGGAATGATAGCAATGGAAGTAGCCAAATCGTTGATACCATTCTTGGCCCAAATAGAACATTCCTATAATATAAGAAAACTGTCTAGAATATTAAAAAATACAATAGATTCAACAACTGATATTTTATTCAATATGACGTTAGAAGAGAAAGATTAAGACTAATGGCACTACAAAACAGAATGGCTCTTGACATAATATTAGTTGATCGTGGGGGAGTTTGCAAACTCGTAAAAACTGCATGCTGTGTGTTCATAGATGACTACTCCCCTACCATATTCAGAGCCATCAGGAAACTACATGTCCTTAGTTCCACACTCTCTAATGAAGAAGGGGGTTGGGGGATAGGATCCTGGTTTTTGGGGACTATTGCGGTCCTGGGGCTGGAAGCTAATTTTGATACTAATGGTGGTACTTGGTATATTCATAACATGTTGCTGTTGCATACAATGCCTACCAATAGTATGCACTGAGATAACTGAGGGATGTACTAAGGGATGTATGCACATGGTGTCGAGAGGAAAACAAACGCATGGCCGGAATAACAGAGACACTGATGAAACAAAAACAGTAAAACAATTCATGGCTATAGACATTAATGATGAAGATGATGCTTATGATAACATGAAAGGTTCAGGCATAGATACCCAGACTTATCCTCATCAGAGGAGGATACAATGAATGAATAAGACGTTTGGCATACGGCCAAAAGGAGGGTTTGTCAATCTCGAAAAGTGAATACCCTTCATTTGGATGATAAACGTATCTTGATGGCCGAAGGCCAACCGTTTTATGCACAGAATTATAGAAATACAGACTGCTATGCTTGACCAACAAGCGGCCATTTTAAACGTAGCAGGAATCGCCATTTTGCTTGTTAACCATTGCTCATTGCTTTCTGTCTAAACTGCTTTGCCGCTTGCAATTCTTGCGAATTCTGCTTACTCTGCTCAACTGTTAACATTGTTGTCTGAATATGAAAGGGCAAGGCCGCGGGACTGAGGAGTTCGTTGAAACTCCTCATGAGCAGCCCAGAAAGGAATGCTCACGCTCCCTCTCTGTAGCCTTGAGGGAGAGCTGCAGGGCATTTAATCATTTCACAGCTGCCAGCCAGTCTCGTACTGTGATAGAATATGTTAGAATAAAGCAGCTAAAGGCTTGAATTATGCTCCTCTTACGGCCCCCCTTCACAAAACCCTTTAGAGCGTGTCGGCTCCCAGGACACGAATAGCACCTCATAGATGGCAGAGCTTGGAATGTGACTCTTCCCCCGTGTGCGGCTTGCTTCCAAGAACAGAAGCACCGTGTTCTGTTCAACAACTAGAAGATGCCTCCGCACTTTCTAAATTGCACATTGTTACTAGAATAGACATCGAAAGTGTCATAATTGTCATACTTGTCGGAAATGTCCATCATCATCCCGAGTTCAAAGAAACTCAGTAAAAGGGGGGTGTTAAACATGTCATAGCTGATTGTATGATATGCATTTTGTATATATGTAACTGATGTACGTAATTCGCTCTCTTGCGTCCCTTGAGTTCTAGAGAATACACGCCGCGGGGCGTGAGACCATAGTTGACCAATTGGGACTATTTTGCTTGCAATAAACCCTAGCATTGGGAATTTTAACCTCGTGTCTGGCGCATTCGTGTATGGTTATTGCCTTGTTTCCATATCGCGAGGGACCCCTAAGGGCCCCTTTCATTGTGAGTATTCATAACAAGCAAGTGCAGCAAGGAAGAGGGATGGCGGGGGTGTGCTAAAGTGTCCGTGAGTGAGCCACCGATAAATGCAAGCTGGAAGTGCATGTTGAGGAGAAAGCTATACGTCCTGGGGCCGCCATGGGTAAGTGTGAGCCTCCAAGGCAGAAGGAGTGCAAGGGCAAGTGCTGAGGGTAGACAGGAGCTGGGACAATTGGTTGTGGGAGGTCAGGGGTCCCGAGCATGCATGAGGGCCCAGGACACTAATCACAGCAGCTGTGCAAATTAGTAGAGAGAAAAAAAGAAGGAGGTAAAGAGGAACGTCTTGAGTAGCTTCCTGAATTTAAGGAAGTCCTGCTGAAGGCGCAGAGAGAGGGCGAGGCTGTTCCATAGGAGGGAGCCAGCAGAGGAGAGTGATCAACAACCTACTCCCTTTTCTCTGTACGCTTTACACAGAGTTGGTGCCAGAGGAACGTTAAAGGAGAGTATTTAGTGAGATAAAGTTGAAGATAGTGTGGTCCGCAGCCCAGACAGCCTTATGGATGATACAGGAGGGATTTAAATTTAATCCACGCAGTAACCGGGAACCAGTGAAGACTTTTTAGGGCAGGAGAGATGCAGTGCCAGGGCTTAAGGCCAACGATAAGATTTGCTGCCCTATTCTGGATTAACTGGAGGGGTCGCAGAGTGGAAGAAGGGAGATTCAGGGGAAGGCTATCGCAACAGTGAAGCCTAGAGAGAACCAGGGCACGGGTAACTTTGAGCCCCTTACGGAAAGTGAGAAAAGGGAGAATTCCTCTGAGAAGGAAGAGCTGAAAGTGGGACTTCTTGGCAATGTGCTAAGTGTGAGGGAGGAAGGAGAGAGAGGAGTCGAAGATGACTCCAAGGTTTCCGTCTTCAGAGGAATGATCAGGGGGAAGAGCCCATTGTGGAAGGCCAGAGTGAGGATAAGAAGGAGGAACAGGGGTTGTGGCAGAGATCATTGGCAGTGAACCAGGATTAGAAGGCAGATAGGCAGTCAGGGATGATGGAAGGTGCAAAAGGGTCAGCAGGAACTTTGAACAAGAGTTGTGTGTTATCAGCATAACACTGGAGAGAAAGAGGAGATGAGGCGAGCAAGCAGAGCAACGATAGATGTTGGAGCCAGGGGGAGAGGATAGAGCCCTGGGTGACACCACAGGAGGAGAAGGAAGTAGGAGAGAAGAAGCCTGGGATGACCTAGGACGTGTGTCACATAGGAAGGATGTCAGCCATTGCAGTTCCCAGTCCGAGATACCAAGGGTATCGTGGAGCCTTTGTATGAGGATGGAATGGTTGACCGTGTCAAAGGCGGTGGAGAGATAGAGTACGATCTGTACAGCTGGGGAGTTGGAGTCGAGAGATGCGAGCAGTTCTTCACAGGTGTTCAGAAGAGCAGTTTGTGCATCTGGAAGCTCGGAATCCAGATTGATGGTCGTGGAGACCACCAACAGGTTCTGTGTGCGAGCTGAGTTGGGGCAAGGCCAGCTTCTGCAGAAGTTTCCCCAGGAAGGGGGTGATGGAAATAGAGCAGCAGTTGGCTGGACAGATAGGGTCTGCTGAAGGTTTTTTCAGGAGGGGATGCACAAAGGAGTGCTTGAGCGAGGAGGGCAAAGATCCAGTGGAAAATAGTAATGACAGAAATCAACAAGTGTGGGAGCAAGAGAGCCAATGCTGTCCTTAATGGTTCTGGATGAGCAAGGGGAAGCCTGTTTAGAAGAGACCTTCATGGAGCGGACAACTCTGCTACCCTCTTTAGGTTTAACAGGGCAGAGGGAAGAATGTGGAAGGTGCACAGCCAAGGGAGGCAAGGGGGAGTGGCAAGGGCTGGGCCGGTGAGTAGCAAGGGTGTACAGGATGTCATGAGTTTTTGTGGAGAAGTGAGTGGCCAGAGCATTGCAGTGAGCCTGGGAAGGGGAAGGGGAGGAGGAGGAGACTGCGGAAGGGTTGACAAGTTCCCAACAGATCTTGAAAAGTTCAGCCGTGTTGTTGGATTCACTGGAAATTCGTGCCTGTATGTGGGCTCTTTTCTTGGCTCAGATGGAGTCTGTATTGCCTTTGGAGCAGACGACAGGCCATTTTGTCAGAGGATGCACCAGAGGTTTGCCACTTACGTTTGGCCAATGTGCACTTTGTTTTCAGGTGCGCAAGTTCAGAATCATACCAGGTGTTACACTTAGAGGCGGGTTTGAGGCGGATCCTCATGACTAGGGCAAGAATGTCAAGAGTATTGGTAATGGACAAATGGAGGTTGCTGAGGGCAGAGTCAGTGGTAGGGGGTGTGGTGGGATGAACGCAGAAACTGACACTTTTCTTTGGGCAGATGTTAGTGTATGAAGTTGGCAGGGCTTTTGGGGGTGCGGTCACAGTGCCAAAGTACCCAAATGGGAGGAGAGAAGAGAATGGCCTGACAAGGGGGGAGAAGAGAAAAAGAGAGGTCAGAGTGAATGAGGGCATCAAGAGTGTGTCCAGCAGAGTGGGTTGGACCAGAAGGGAGAATGGAGAGGGACAGAGAGGTGCAGAAGCGTAATGAAGAGTAGATGTTGCGACAGGGGAGTGCAACTGGATGTTGAAATCCCCCAAGAGGAGGAGATTGGGGGTGGAGGAGATTAAGGAAGAACAGAAATCATCCCATTCAGAGGGGAACAGGGTGGTAGTGTCTGGAGGCCTGTAAGGGAGGAGGGAGTCAAAAGCAATGGCTGAGCTGGCATTGAACCAAGTGTAATGCTCACCTGATTCTCGCAGAGGCGCCGGTCTTGACTGGGCGACTACCATATCTTCAAAGGTGATGTGTAGCACCCGGTTGGCTCTTTGGGCTGGACCTCTGTGCACTGTATGCCTGACTTCAAGAGTAAGATGTCTGCAGATAGAATATGGGATTAATGAACTGGGGTTATTGGGGTGTCCCTATCTCTTTCCTTTTTTGCTCTCCTGTAGACCCCCAAAGGTTAACGCTCTCACCTTAGGTAAGTGAATGCCGAGCTCTCCATCTGCCTCGGGGCAGGGTGCTGTAATCAGTTTCTTCACTGGATCGGTAGCGCAGGCCTCTTGACTTCAGAGGACTGCTGTCCGTCGTTTACTGCACGAACGGTAAGTTTCGAGTAATTCTATTGTCTTTAAAGTCTTTAGTAATGATGTCTCTTG
Organism: Ambystoma mexicanum; assembly: GCF_040938575.1. Taxonomy (NCBI): domain Eukaryota; kingdom Metazoa; phylum Chordata; class Amphibia; order Caudata; family Ambystomatidae; genus Ambystoma; species Ambystoma mexicanum. Next base: position 100,524 of record NC_090923.1, read on the forward strand.
TTTTGCAGGTTCCGGCGATGGCGGATGACGGGCTGAAGTGAGTTGAAGATGGAGTCCGTGTGATGAATAGAAGCGCCTGGAAGCACGTAAGTAAGCGCTTGTTGCCTGCTTCACGATGCGCTCTAACTGTCTTTTATTTTGCAGGTACGAGTTCGGAGCGGCTGCAGGGTGCCGGAATACCCACTGGGGTTGATGTGGAAAGGAGTAATGGCACGTGAGTATCAAAGTTCCCCAATGTCTTTAAACGCACCTTGTTTTGTCTTTCAGATGCAGGATGCAGCGCCGAAGGCCTCCGGAGCGTGCGAAGAGTTGGTAAGCTTTTGTCTTTCAGATGCCGGAATGCAGTGTGAAGACCTCCGGAGCGCACGAAGAGTAGGTAAGCCTTTGTCTTTCAGATGCCGGAATGCTAACCTGTTCTTTCTTGTCTTTATAGGTGTTGCTGAAGACTGGATTCAGGATGGTAAGCCTTTTTCCTTAGGCCCAGGATCCGATGCAGAAGACACGATGAGCGTTCTGCTGCAGAGGATGCAGAATAACGCAAAGCAAGATTCATCCACCGGGTGTGGTTTAAATAGCCTCCTGTAGTGCCTAGGTGTCTCCTTCCACAGCCACGCCTAGGTAAGAAAAGAGTTCCTGCTTTCCAGAAGAGTTCCAGTGTTCTGAATCTAGGAAGTGGCTCCTGCCCCACCCAACAGGAAAAGTAGTTCCAAACAGAAGAGGATCAGAGGCTCAGCTGGCAGGCAAGTAAGCAGCATGGTCTGCTGCAGGTAAGTCCACCCAAGCATTATGAGCCCGGCGCTTCCAGCGCTGGGACTGGGCATATTTATGAGCCTGGTGCCACTGGCGCCAGGACTGGGTCCAAAAGGTCCCAATTGGGACTGGTTGGCCCTCGGAACCTGGGTTATGGATCTGCTTCCAAGGGAGTTGGGAAAACCCTGACCTTTTGGAAGCAGAGATCATGACACCAAGTCTCGGTAAGAGTGAGAATGTCGAGATCAATGTCTTCAAGGAGGAGGCAGATGTCAGCGGAGTGTTTGTTGGCTGAGCGGGCGTTAAGAGTAGCCAGGTGAAGGAGGTCTTTGCCTTTGAAAGTTTTCTGAGGAGGGGTACGAGGGCGTGGTACACTGGTAGAATCTGGTCAATGAGAAGGAGGTTGGTTTGAGGGCCCCGACCCAAGATAGTGCCTGTGTGGTAGACATTAACGAAGCAACGTGTAGATGTGAAGCCAGCCAAGAGGACTTCCCACTTGGAGCCACCGTTAATGGTAGAGGTTGTGGAAGGAGAAAGAGCGGCGATGAGATGGGAGACAGAGAAAAGGATGTCAGCGAAAACCTCTCTGGAAGAAGCGCTGTCTTAGGTGTCCGCGATGGTAAGGCCAGGGTTTAACTCAAGATGTCTTTTTGTGCTTTTGTCTTCCTGATTTTGAGAGTGGGGGGGATAGGTGATAGTGTAGCAGGTAGAGAAGATGGGAGAGATGTGAGATCCATAGGGGGCGAAAGAGGATAGTAGAGGAATGAGGAAGAGTGGCTGCACTGCACAGTTCTAGCTAAACCCACCATGTGGCCTAGTAGACACAAAAGGCAAAAAGTGAAAATCAAAAGGAAAGCGACTTTTCAAAAATAGGACTTAAATGCAAACCAAAAAAGAGGTGCACAGATGAAAGGGCACAGCTAAAATCGATTTTCAAACATAGGCCTTAAATGCAAATGCAGTGAGAGAAGTGGTAGGATTAGGTGTGGGCAGGGAGGCAGTAAGGCAGAGAACAAAGGCACATGACAAAGTTCAGTTCGTGGAGCAGGCAAAGAGATAGTTCAGCCATCACTCACTAGTAAGTGTGCATGGAGCGTGGTGATCCATAGGTCCGATGTCAATGGAGAAGCAGTCATGACGTCTGGAGGTAGAATCATACTTTGAGAGGGGGCAAAGTGCAGAGAAGGACCACCAGGCCCTCCTTGGCCCGGACAGGCACAGACAGGGCCTTAGGTGAGGGCCATAGTTAGGGGCCGGCTTGCCGGCACCAATTGGGTTTATGAGGCCCCATGGTGGCCAATCACAAAGACTGTAGGGTTTGCAGGAGAGCCACTGCTGGAAGACAGATGGCATCTCTGTTACGCTCATCTGGTATCCACGGGGACGCCACCCAGCCCTGGTTGGATGATTTGCACCCTCGAACTCTCTCCCGGTCCCTTGGTAAGGCCTCTGGTTAAAGATGGGTCTGCAATATAGGAGAGCTGGATTCAATACCAGATTGTCTTTATGTGTTCCCACCTCCCTTGACCTCAACTCCTTCCACCCCCTTGGGCCTTCTCCTCACCTTAATATTGTAAAAGGTGGATTCTCCATCCTGCTCCTCATGGCAGGGGCGTGTAGATGTGGGGAGCGAGCATCGACCAAGTGACTTCACTGGTCAAGCCCCCTGTGGGAATCCAGGCCTGCTGCGACTCCGTAGATTTGCTGTTTTACAGTCTTTATATGTAGTTTTTATGTTGCTCTTAGTTCGAATAATAATGTCTTGCTTCTTTCCTTTTAGGTATGGAAAGGCATTTTGGTGTTGTCATGCAGTTTGAAGATGAGCATGGGCCGGTAGATGAAAGCACAGTGTGCGCGATGCTGTCCGGTGAGTAATGCGCGATGCACGGCGCTGTTTCGCCTTTTATATTGCTAACCTGTGTCTTTTCTCTCCTTGCAGGTTGCGATGTTCCTCGCTGAGCACCGTAACATTCCAGCAATGATACTGACCAGGAGATGACTACCCAGGTAGGAATTGTGTGGCTTTCTTCAATGGGAGGAAACGTGAGTAAACGCTTACTAATGCTGTCTTTCTTTCTCCTCTTTCCAGGTTATGGTATTCCAGGATGCATGCGGTGCCAGATGATGGAGTTCGTACCTTCAGGTGAGTGGACCTGAAGTCAGCGATGGATTGAAGACCGGATCCTGTTGCAGGTAAGTTTCGCAGTGTTCTTTCTCTCTCTGCAGGTCCTTGGTTTCACGCAAAGCATGTTCTGCTGTTTGGGTGTGGTTTAAATAGTCTCAAGTAAAGTAGTCCAGGTAAAATAGTCCCAGGCCTGCCACAACCAAAGTAGTCCAGGTAAAATAGTCCCAGGCCTGCCACAACCAAAGTAGTCCAGGTAAAATAGTCCCAGGCCTGCCACAACCAAAGTAGTCCAGGTAAAGTAGTCCCAGGCCTGCCACACCCAAAAGACTAGACCGCATAGCTCAGTTCCTTGTAACTGAGCTATGTTTGTGCCTCCATGTTGGCTGACTCCCCCCCCCCCCAAAAGTTAAATAATCCCAAGTAAATAGTCCCATTCTAATGTTGGTCTTCATGATGGTTATGCGCCAGGACTGACTCCAAGAGAGTCTTGGATGAGGATTTAAGGCCTTTGACCTGGTCCTAACTGGAAGGCTGACTTGCCAGTAAGGGCCAGGGGCAAGGGTCATGACAGTCGGCCATTTTAAAATGGGAGCCCCTGGAAGCAAGGAGAAAGCCAGGGGGACTAGCAGCACCAATAGTTCCAATATGCACCCTTGCATCACAGATAAAAAGACAAAAATAATCACGCTGATCCCACAGCGAATATTAAATGCTAAATGTGTCTAGAGATGAAAAGCGCCACAAGTGCACCACAAATTGCAGGCGCGCAAAGCCCAATACTCCATCTGTTCCTTCATACACCACCTAAAATATAGGACATCACTTCTCACAGCTGTCAGACGGTGGGACGATGAGGTTGTTGGCTGGAGCCCTACGGTAGACATTTTTCTTCTGATACACCGGGGAAGAGCAAGAGAACACACTGCCCTTCCCAGTGAAACAGAATCAGAATACCAGGCATTCACCGACAGTAGCCTCATGAGTGCGCTCCAGAATCCTGAGATGAATTGTGACCCTCCAGCTGAGATATAATAATAATAATAGAATTATAATAATAATGGCTGGTAGACCAAAAAAGACAGAACATGTGTTGAAAATAAATACATTTTAAATCGTTTATGACCGGGGAGGAAGGCAGTCCCTTGCACGGTATGAACCGAGCCATCTTGATGAATACATCCACCACAACCCACGCAGGTTTTATTCCTCGCACATCCAGGAATTCGCAGATGAAGTCTGTGATGATCGTAACCCAAGTCTTTTGGGGTATGAGCATGTTCATTAAAACCCCATGGGTCACCCCAGTTGTTTTTGTCCCTGAAAACAAACGTAGCAGGACGAGACATTTTCCTCAACAGAATTGAGGCACACCCAGCGACCAACACCATTGGTGTAACATTTCTCCTGTCTGCTTGGTTCCTGGGGGGAGCACTGACCGAATCCTGACACCACTGTAATGCATTCAATCACACCTTATCAATAGAAAGGAAGCGCCTGTCCTCTACATACGGTAATCCCTCTAATGGTATCACAGGCAGCTTCTCCAGTACTTAGGGATGGGCTTGCACTCGGATCTCTTGCCACACGATGGAGTTTGGGAATTTGGACAGAGGAAACGCTGAGATGGCAGTTACTTCAGGAGAACGCGATAAGGCATCAGCTTTTCTGTTCCGTGAGGCCGGGCGGTATTTGATCACAAAGTCAAACGTAATGCAAAACAGGTGCCATCATGATCAGCAGGCCAGAACACACTGAAGCAGCACAGTTTCTTTTTACTTTGAATATTAGTGAAATTGGATCTGTACAAGGTTCCTGGTGCCCATTTACTGCTGCATAACCAGGCCTGGTTGCATATTTATATATCCCATATAATTCTGGATTATGTACACTTTGAATTGGTTTTACAAACAGTTGACGCACACCAGGGCATTTATTTCTATATTCTTTTTTTCTGTTTACCAACATAGACCATGTCATATGACATGCATACAGGCATGTTGTTGAACAATGGTAGTATTATTTCTAAAAGATTATCTCCTGTGGAGGAGACACATCATACGTTTATTTGTTTGTATCATAATTGTTCACAGTGAGAGGCCCTGAAGATGGACTCCCCAGTCCTAATGCATTGGCCAACACAGGATGCCTTGCAAAAACATTGAAATAAACAAAAATCTAATACAAAAATCTACATTATTTTTAAAAAGGGAGAGTTGGATCTAATGAGCCTTGTGTGAATGTTTCTCACCTGCAGTAGTTATACACTACAGGGGTGCAGCCAGAACTGCGAGTGCTTCCCACAGTAGTTTTTGATCATTTGATAGTGGTAAATCTGCCATAAGTAGCCGCTGAACCCTTCTCTGTGTGTTCCATCGTGTGCCATTTTCTCCTCTGCCTCACCTATCGCACTTTCTGTCCTTCCTGGAAGTAGTGGTGTGCTTTTAGAGGAGTGCCAACACCTAGGAGTTGTAGTAAAAACAGAACTGAAGCCAACGGACGCTGCGCGCACTATGTGTGCCTTCAGTGACGTCGACATCGAGACAGAGGCCTCCGAGGGACATCAAGATCAGAGCCCTCTGCTGGAAAACTCTTCCGAAGCAGCTAAGCTGGATATTGGAAATATCTTAAGATAAGGAATAGGTGGGCAGAACATGCAGTCGTAAGAACGTTACCAGTGGCAAGTAACTTGTTCATCCAGTGAGTACACACAATGAGCAGATCAAGGTGACCTGCTTTGGGAAGCCTACTACAGCATGGTTTTAGCACACACATACTCTGGGTTCTTGGACTTCAAGATCTAGCACCTCTGTGTGGGAAAAGGTTGGTAAACAACTATTCCAGGTAAACCAGCAGCCTTCGCTGTGGCACACCTACAACAATCCCACTGCACCCGCCACTCATCAGAACCTTCCACAAGAGAGACCACGAAAAATGAGATAAATAGCCCATGGAAGCCCACACCCATCACTAAGACAGCGCAATATACCCACCCATGCCCGGCGCATCCTAGGACACTTTTCACCGAGAGACCATGAATGACAAGACCCCGCCGTCTGCTCTGAACGGGGATCACACCAGCCATACAACTCCGAAGGCCACAGTGTGTATAATCCCTGAAGTCCTTCGGTATGTAGACCTACACCACATATGTGGACACAGGCTGCAGGCACGACCAAGCACCCATGCACCATAGAATGCAGCTACAGCTAGGCTTTCCGGTCTAGCAGCACATACAACTGTCCACATTGAAACACCAGACGTACCTCAACACCTCTGCCACTAGCATACAGCGACTACAAACAAAAAGAAATTCAGTATAGCCAGCCACACACCGAATCTCTCAACAATAGCTCTCCATTACAACCTCCAACAGCGCCCTCCTACATGCCTAGACCATTCAGGCTGCTTAGTCGAGCCAGGCCAGCCACCCAAGTCCAACAAAAAATATATATAACACACACACACCTCCTAACCTAAACCTCTAACTTTCCTTGACATATGGACTACGGTCACGGAGGGCGTTCCATTCCGGTAAAAGCACATTGAGGTCATACAAATGGGGAAGAGCGCTATAAAAATAACCAAATACAATATAATACATCATCATCATCTTCCCCTGTATTTTCAGAGCACCCAATGTCCAATCAGCACAAATCACACTGTGTACATGTTTACACAAGACTTTCTGGGGCCTGGGGCCAAAATAACTTCAGCTATCCCTCCGCAAATACCTCCCCACTCGAGCTCTTCGCTCCTCGACCTCCAACTCCCTGCGGGTCAATTGTTTTTCAAAGAAACGAGCTGGGGGTAGATCTCTTTCTTCGGCTGGGGCCTCCCTCTGGAACAGCCTCCCTGCCACTCTAAAACATGAGGAGAACCATCTCCGGTTTCGGGAGAACCTCAAGACCTTCCTCTTTGCTTCTGACTTTGCTCCCCCTCTCCCTTGCTGCTCTCTTGGCACTGTGCACCTGGCCACCCTCTGTCCCCTGGGCTCAGGTACCTGTTCACCCTGCTAACATCCTGCACTGCCTCCTGGCCACTCCTTGCACTGGGGACTGTATCTGTACCCATACAGCCCCGCCCCCCACTTTTCCTTATCAGACTTACCCAGTCTGCTGCCTTAAACACAGCACTTGCCGGCTGCACTACCACTGTTTATTGCCTCCATGTTCTATTTATTATTTTTTTATCTACTCCGCACTTCCAATCTCCCCCTTCCATGCAGTTTTTCCCTGTTCCCTTTCCCATGCACTTGCGTGTACTCGATGGCACTGGGCCTAGTAAGATCGTCGTTATGTGTTCTCCCGTTCCCCTCCCTTGCATTGACAAATAAAATATCATATCATACATTGGCTGAATTGATCATTGCATATACCAATATTCCTATTGCAGTCAGAATCGTGTAGCCTCAAGGAAAATTCGGAGAGATACAAACATGATAAGAACGCTTAAAAAGTTGACAATCACATTCATTCTAACAAAGAAATCAAGACAGTCACCCACTACCTAGAACACATCAATCGCCTCTGTTACAGGAATCAGTTTACTCCAGAGTAAAGACAGAAAATAAACAGATTTACCATACAAATGTAGGTTCTACTAAAGATTTATTTGTAATGTAACACAGCAACATATTGGCTGAAGTGCAATATTCTTTTAATCAGCATTTCATTCAATGTGTGAATACCAGTGGGTAACGTTTAAATTCAGCTTGTCAGTTTTCCAGGATTACTTTAATTTGGTAAACATTTGTGTCCACTATTCCTGCTCAGAATTCAGAGAGCACGGCTATGATATCATTACACCCAAAACACGTTCATTTCAGACAGAAAGGCACCATTTCATTTCCATGTTTTCATGGATTTCATTGTCTCACAATTTATTCCATGTGTCCTTTCTACTCTATTCATAAAATGTCACTTTTCTAAAACACACGTCCACATAATATAATGGAACTCTTGACTTCTTCCCCAGGCCCTTCACACCAGGCCAGTTTCTTATAAGACAGTGCTTTGACAGAGGGCCTTCACCCTCCCGCTTATGTAACTGCACCTCCATATTGTAGATATAGGAAACCGTGAAATACACCAGAAGGGATCCTGAGAAGAGTCTTGGCAACAGTGTAATACACTAGAGGGGATCCTGAGGAGAAGAGTGTTCCACTAGAGACGGGCAATAGTGTAATACACTAGAGGGGATCCTGAGGAGAAGAGTGTTCCACTAGAGACAGGCAATAGTGTAATACACTAGAGGGGATCCTGAGGAGAAGAGTGTTCCACTAGAGACAGGCAATAGTGTAATACACTAGAGGGGATCCTGAGGGGAAGAGTGTTCCACTAGTGTTCCACTAGAGATGGGCAATAGTGTAACACACTAGAGGGGATCATGAGGGGAAGAGTGTTCCTCTAGAGAGAGGCAACAGTGTAATACACTAGAGGGAATCCTGAGGGGGAAGAGTGTTCCACTAGAGATGGGCAATAGTGTAATACACTAGAGGGGGTCCTGAGGAGAAGAGTGTTCCACTACAGATAGGCAATGGTGTAATACACCAGAGGGGGTCCTGAGGAGAAGTGTGTTCCACTACAGATAGGCAATAGTGTAATACACTAGAGGGAGTCCCGAGGAGAAGAGGGTTCCACTAGAGATAGGCAATGGTGTAATACACCAGAGGGGGTCCTGAGGGGAAGAGTGTTCCACTAGACATGGGCAATAGTGTAATACACTAGAGGGGGTCCTGAGGGGAAAAGGAGTAGAGTGTCGCAGAATGTGCTGCCAAAGCCTTTTCACATGTGTGTTGCCAAGCTTAGTCTAATTATCCATATGAGAATCCAACTTTCTCCCAGTGTATTAAGGAGGGCTCCAATGTGGAATGTTTTAATCCATATGTTGTGAAGTTGAAAGTAATATTACTTTATGGGGGTGTAAAAGTAGGATTCTCATTTTCAGTAGAATTTTTTTACTTAAGCTGAAAGAAATGTAATTGTTTGTTTTTCACGCATCTCTGTATCTAGCAATTCATGTAAAAGAAAATATGCCTTCTTCCTTTAGAGTTTCTCTACATATCAGTCAGTAACACCTGTAGAACACCTCCGAGTGGTGAAGCGTGGCTGGTATCACCGGGCTGAACATATCCATTGAACTGAGGGGTGAAATCAGGAAAGCCGGCAGCTATGTGCCCATTGCTTCCGATGTTATAGCTGGGAGCATTGCTACTTTTACATTGAGAGCGTTTGAAAATTCTTGGGGAGTAAATGTGATCAATACACCGCTTATCTGTAGGGCTGGGATTAAGAGATGCCTTCTTTAAAAAAACTAAGAAAGCTTTCTCTACGGTACTTATTCATCCAAAGGTCACATGGTCTGTGGTGGCGTGCATTCTTAGAAGGCATTCCAGATAGGAGGAGCTAAAACCCAAAAAGCTACACCACCTGGTTACCTTCTGAAACAAGAAATCCTCGTCTAGAGGGGTAGAACTAAAAATACAGGCAGGACAAGGGTGGAAGGATGGACTGCAGAAAAGGGGGAAAGTGTGCCATACAGTACACAATGGGATAGACACAGCACCTTAAACCCAATGAGCGGTCACATGACCTCTCGCATTAGCCAGTGCAGATTGTAACAGACCAGAGTGATATGGTCACATTTCTGAACACCTGAAAGAAGCAGGTTGGCACGTTCTGTGCCACCTGAAGTTAGTCACATATGCCAGGGTGCACAGAATAAATGGCATCGCCATAGTCACGTCTGGAAATAATGAGGGCTATAGCAAGTGAGTATGAAGGTTAAGAAATGGGAGGTTATTGTGCAGCAACTTAAAGGAATAGTGCGCTCTAAAATTGCCTTAAGAGATGGGCAATAGTCTAAAACATACTTTAAACATATTTTTAATGAAAGTTCCTATGTAAACACTTTTGAGCAAACGAGGCTCAAAGCGTTTACATGGGAGCATCCATTTTGCCATTTCAGGCAGCCTCCTCAGCTCATGTTAAGCTCTGCCCTGGAGGCACTAAACAAGCAGCAAAAGCCCCCTACTGGGAGCTTTTGTTTACGGCAGCCAGAGCAGAGCTGCATGAGCTGAGGAGGCTGCCTTCACTTTCATTTTACGTTTTCGGTGCTCCCCAAGCCCAGGGAAGCACAGAAAACAAAATGAAGGCAAAAAGCAAAGGGACAGCAATTACAAATACAACGTTGTTGTATTTGTGATTGCCTTGGTTGGAAAACCACGGAAATCAAATACAAGAACGTATTTCTGACCGTGGCTCCTGGGCTCCAGGAGACACCAAGCGAAAGCCGCCGCTGTCAGAATAATAACGTTCCTGTATTTGTAAATACAGCGGAATTTGCAAATACAACAATGTTGCATTTCTCACTGCGGCACCTTTCGCTTGGAGTCTCCTGGGCTACCCTGGGGGAGCCCAGGAGACTGAAAGTGAAATCCATGGCAGGCAGAAATAGAACGCGGTTGTATTTAAAAATGCTGCGGTTTTTCTTTCTAAGTTTCTCGGGCTCCCCCGGCTCAGAGGAACGCGAGAAATTTGGAATGAAAATCACAGCGTTTTCAAATAATACAACGTTGTATTTATGTTTGCGGTAGCCTCCGCTTGGAGCCCAGGGGGCTACAAGCAGAAGCCACCGCAAACATAAATACAACATTTTAAAAGCTGCGGTTTTCTTTCTAAGTTTTCCATGCTCCTCCAAACTTGGAAAGAAAACTGCAGCTAGTGCTAAGTTAAAAAAAGAAATAAGCACTTACCCAGATGCAGCTTTCCTGCCTGCAGTCTCTGGTCTCCAGCACCAATGAAGCAAAAGCCACCCAGTGGTAGCTTTTGTTTATTACAGCTGGCTGGCTTTTGCTTCATTAGTGCCGCATGGGCAAGCACAGGAGGCATCCATTTCACAAAATGGATGCCTCCTAGTGCTTCACATTTTTGAGTTTGAGCTTCATTTGCTCAATACTTTACATAGGGACTTTGTTTAAAAATATTTTTTAGATATATTTTTGATTATGGGCCATCTTTTTAGCCAATAATATTTTAGAGCACACTATTCTTTTAATCTGGGAATAAACTGCTGCCAGCCACAGCATCTCAGATACAAGTGAGAGCTCACAGGCAGATGGCGTGAGCACCAAGCTCGGAGGAATGTCAGGGAAGCATGCCAAGTGCCCGGTGCAACCCCAACAACCAATATATACTGGTCAGTCACTGAGAAACCATTCACTCGTTCACAGTTATCAGACAGCTGGTATAGTGATACCTTTGCTGAGCTCCCAAATAAGCAGAAGAGGATCATCCTGTTAATAAGGGACTCTGATATCAAATGCAGCATCGTAACCGCTAATGTTCTATTATCCTGCAAGGATTTTACAAAGGATAAGTCTGAATCCCAGTGCAGGCATCTCATAGATTAAGCAGGAGCTGATGATTAATGGCGTCAAAGCAAACAGAGAGGTCCAAGAGAATTAGAAAGGTTTCCCACAATCACTTCACCAACGCGGGCTCTCATCTGCATATGTTCTCTTGCACCATCTACACAAATGACTACTCATTTAGTGCTAGGTGGCCACTTAGAAAATAATTCATAGGACAGTTCCCCAAATAAATCCAAAGAGTGTCTATAGTTATTGATTCAACTACTGAGTCTTTAAACTTTTTCAAAATGCTGTTGCACATTAATCTGCATGAGTTCCTTAGGCAAAGTGTTGTATAGGATGGGTACCTTAGTACAGAAAGTCTCCTTTTAGAATATTCCAGAAGGTCTGCATTTGAAATAGCAGGAATTCAACCAATCATATTCAGCCACCATTTGTGTGCCAAAGGAAACTGGGAACAGCTGTGGTGATAAGTTCACAGTTTTAGTAAATAGCCATGCCAAAGTCAGGCCCATTGAAGAATCACCACCTCCTCTCTGAAGCTTCAATTGCAGAGGGGACTTCACCACATGTCCTCTCGTCTGGCAGATGAGAACACTGGAGTATTTTCCACATTCACTACACTGCAATCATGCCTCACACATGTTTATCTGGTGCCTAATAAGGTTACTGTTCACAATGCAGCTCTTTCCATGTTCTGCACACGAAATTTCTGGGCTCACATGACGTTTCTCAACTGTATGTGTTCGCTGGTGGTGCTTAAGGTCTTGTTTCCAAGCAAACCCTTTCCCATTCAGTGCACTCATGAGGTTTCTCACTTGTATGTGTTCTCTGGTGACGAGTAAGAGCTTGTTTCCCAGCAAACCCTTTCCCACATTCAGTGCACTCATGAGGTTTCACACCTGTATGTGTTCTCTGGTGACGAGTAAGATCTTGTTTCCCAGCAAACCCTTTCCCACATTCAGTGCACTCATGAGGTTTTACACCTGTATGTGTTCTCTGGTGGCTAGTAAGAGCTCCCTTCAGAGCAAACCCTTTCCCACATTCAATGCAATCATGAGGTTTCTCGCTTGTATGTGTTCTCTGGTGACGAGTAAGATCGTGTTTCGCAGCAAACCCTTTCCCGCATTCAGTGCACACATGAGGTTTCTCTCCTGTATGTATTCTCTGGTGACAAATAAGTTGTCCCTTCTGAGCAAACCCTTTTCCACATTCAGTGCACTCATGAGGTTTCTCACCCGTGTGTGTTCTCTGGTGAAGAGTAAGATCGTGTCTCCGAGCAAACCCTTTCCCACATTCAGTGCATTCATGAGGCTTCTCACCTGTGTGCGTTCTCTGGTGAAGAGTAAGATCTTTCTTCAGAGCAAACCCTTTCCCACATTCAGTGCACACATGAGGTTTATCACCTGTATGTGTTCTCTGGTGGCGAATAAGAGCTCCCTGCTGAGCAAACCTTTTCCCGCATTCAGTACACACATGAGGTTTCACACCTGTATGTGTTCTCTGGTGACGAGTAAGATCTTGTTTCCCAGCAAACCCTTTCCCACATTCAGTGCATTCATGAGGCGTCTCACCTGTATGTATTCTCTGGTGACGAGCAATATCTTGTTTACCAGCCAACCCTTTCCCACATTCAGTGCACTCATACAGTTTCTCACCTGTATGTGTTCTCTGGTGGCGAATAAGATGTCCCTTCTGAGCAAACCCGTTCCCACATTCAGTGCACACATGAGGTTTCTCACCTGTATGTGTTCTCTGGTGGATAGTAAGATCTCCCTTCAGAGCAAACCCTTTCCCACATTCAGTGCACTCATGAGGTTTCTCACCTGTATGTGTTCTCTGGTGGGTTATAAGACTTCCCTTCTCAGCAAACCCTTTCTCGCATTCAGTACACACATGAGGTTTCTCGCCTGTATGGGTTCTCTGGTGGTGAATAAGACGTCTCTTCAGAGCAAACCCTTTGCCACATTCAGTGCACTCATGAGGTTTCTCATCTGTATGTGTTCTCTGGTGACGAGTAAGATCTTGTTTCCTAGCAAACCCTTTCCCACATTCAGTGCACTCATACAGTTTCTCACCTGTATGTGTTCTCTGGTGGCTAATAAGATGTCCCTTCTGAGCAAACACTTTCCCACATTCAGTGCACACATAAGGTTTCTCACCTGTATGTGCTCTCTGGTGGATAGTAAGAGCTCCCTTCAGAGCAAACCCTTTCCCACATTCAGTGCACACATGAGGTTTCTCACCTGTATGTGTTCTCTGGTGGCTAATAAGACCTTCCTTCCTAGCAAACCCTTTCCCACATTCAGTACACACATGAGGTTTCTCGCCTGTATGTGTTCTCTGGTGGTGAATAAGACCTCCCTTCTGAGCAAACCCTTTCCCACATTCATTGCACACATGATGTTTCCCACCTGTATGTGTTCTCTGGCGACGAGTAAGATCTTGTTTCCCAGCAAACCCTTTCCCACATTCAGTGCACAGGTGATGTGTTTCACCTGTATGCATTGTTTGGGGGCAGACAGGTGTATCATGCAAATGGACACTATTCTCAAATTCAGTGAACGGATAAGGTTGTTCACCCATGTTCGCACGTGGGCAATATCTATGTTCTTGAGATGGCAACTTTTCCCCTATTCTGTGCATGTGCACGGTTTCTTGTCAGTTTATTGTGTCAGGTGCTAAATAAGAGGACACGTCCCACTGAATCTTTTGCCAAATTCAGAGCACAAATGAGCTCTCTCGTGTAAAGAACATTTCTGGTGACAAACACGATTTTTCCTCTGACTGAAAGTTTTAAAACATTCAGCCCAAGGATACATTTTGTCCAGTCACATTAGAAACTACCTTTACATTCAGAATGCATATAAAATAACACTCACATGTGTGTTATCAGGAATACTAGTAAAAAAAAATGTATTTTCTTACTGCACATCAAACATTGTGGCTGTCATGCCCACTATCCCTCAACCCCAGGATTGACAGAAGAAACAAGCTTGGTTACTGGATGTAACCAGGAAGGAGTTGCATGGACAGAAGCCTGACAGCTGGAATCCAAACTTGCACACTTGTCAGGTGCTTGGAAGTTGCATATTCTAATAATGACGCTTTCCACTGCATTAGTCCAGAGAATCTAACAATCACTGCGGTTGTATTTCTGGGGCATCAGTCACCTGTTAAAATAAAAGGAGAATGTTTCAACACAATCACAGGCATCACATGTAAAAGGCAGACTGGTTCTCAGTAGTAGTGATGTGCACTAGTTAATTACTCACACAATAGCTTATAAGACTTTGAATACTAGGGTGCCATCTATTGGGGACACAAAGTCTAGACGGCAGAGTAGTGGTTCTCTGATGATAACATAATCTGATGGAGGCAAATGCAGCAGGAACAGAGGAATTGATTTTTACGAAGACCATTTTAGTATCCAAGAATAGGAGAATGAAACACAGGGTGAACACAATTTAAGTGGGAACTTTAATGATCAGGGCCGTGCATATACATTCTACCATTTTATTTATTCAGACATGACTAAAGTAGTTTGAAAGCGCCACATTTCCATAAACAAACGATAAAGGCAGGTGTTTGACACTAGGTCAGCAGTTTGACACCAATCGGGCACATGTTTGTCTATTTTGTAATCACAGATTACTGTCTTACATTTAGGCAAATGTATATTCACCCAAACACAGACTGATAGAAAGCAATAAGGCAAATTGTACGGTAGACTCCCCTCCTACTTTTTTATTTATACATATGCCCCATTGCCATGTACTGAAGATAATTTGCCAAAGGGATACTACTTTTGTTGCCTTTTAAATATACCACTGGATAGCGTTCAGGAGGGGGGAGAAACACGGTTTCATTGTTGAGTTGGTGTAAATGGGCCTGTTACTTGCCAATTTCCCATAACCCGGTCCAGACCCCCCTTTTTTGTGGACTCTGATTATTGCACCCTAGGTTGCATCTCAGCAGCCCCTGTACCCTCTGCACTGTGAGCAAGGATTGCTTTCATGACATCTCCAGTAACCAATGGGAATGCAGCCCCAACATTGTAAATAAACAAGAAGAGATCAGCACCATTTACTGATTACACACCAGTTGTTTGTGTCCTATATGGCATAGATCCTGGAATAAGATTTATGTACTTGTGAATAGTATGCATAGTTAGTCACCCCATGATGAGCGGGCCGCCAGTTGTCTGCCTGTCTGTCAGACAGTCCTAGATTATTCGTTGTGTGACAGACTATATGAGAAACTATGAGCATTCCGGTATGGGACCCAAGCAGTAGTTTTAGGAGAACCGATGCAATCATTTCCCTTTTTGGCTTCCCCTTCTTGCAACTTCAAGAAATACAATGTATGTACTTGCGTGCGTGTATGTGCGTGTGCACGCTGATAGGAAAGATTTCCATTTACATGTAATTTTCCCTCCAGTTGGGCCCCCCCCCAACTTTTTGCTGTTGTCGGACCATCTTAGCCTGATTTTTGCCAGTGGAGCCCAGGCTTCTGCTGCACTGCGCTGAATTTTCGATCACTTTGTTATGTGGAAAATGACATGCCCTTGAAGACAGTCAGTACTGGGAGACTTGGTTTCCCTTAGTCTTTCACTTTGTTGCAAGTTCTGTGCAACATGTTTACCAGTGCAGAAAGTACCTTACAGTATAGTGCGCGGGGGTCTTCCTTTCATTTCATTTTCTAAGGCCCTAGACACCCTCAAATGATTTATGTTGAACTACAGATGTGCCTTGGACAGAGCTGTTGACAACTGTTAATTTCACATATGTTTAACCCTTTCTTTCGGTCCATATCGCGTTTACCACGTTTGGCCTTGGACAGTGGCTTGGCCCCAAAATAGCCATTCCACAAGATCTTTTGTTCTTTCCTTTGGCCATCTTGTCCCTTTGCCTTCCCCAGGTGGAGCTGACACGGGCCAGTGCTTATTTGGTCATGCATTCTCCCACGAAACTGCAACCTTTCGCAGGCTTCTGCATGCCTTGTGTTTGTGCCTCCAGGATGTGGGCTGGACTGTCTAGTTCCAATACACATCCTGGGTGCCAGAGAGTCTGGTGTGCTGGGAATGACTGGGACCACCGCGGTCCGTGATTGGTCCACGTCTGGCATGGCTGTATGTGAGCAGGTCTCTCATTGGGTCCTCTTCATTTTGGCACGAAGGAGTTTCTGGATAATATAAGGGCCCAAACACCCACACCAGGTCAATCTCTTGAGTTCTCACTGAACCTAGGATAGGACCCATGCATCCTGAAGCTAAGAAGCTGAGTCAAGGAACCGCTGGTGACTCACTGGAAAGTTTGGCACCATGAGCCTGCTGTTGTCCCGCAGGACCCTTCTGACTCTGATCGAACTAGGTCTGCAAAGGCGCTTCAACCCATTTAAATAGTGGGAACAACTATTCACAGCACCTCCACCTTTACCTGCAAGTGAGCCTTTTCGGATGTGTCCCTGGGCCAACCAGTGAACTGACCAGCTTGCGCAGGACCTTTGCCCCGGACCTGCCACCGCCTCGAGTTAACTCTTGAGACTTTGGAGATTGTAAGTACTGGTCCAAGGCACTCTCTAGCCGTGTTTCGTACACCTAGGTGCCCTAGGTCTGGAATTAGGAGAGTATGCCTGAACCCGTGTACACATGGGCACCGTGTCGCCCAACTTCATGGGTGCACTGCTGCTGTGCCTTCCTCTGCCTTGCGACGAGATGCAGTGACATTGAGTTGATCCCTTCACCAGGAGAGGAGAAATCGCCACTGTCTTCACTAGTGAGAAAAGGACCTTGGTAATGAGCTAGCGGCACTCCCAAATGACAAAAAACATTAATATATTTTTTGACTTCCTTAATCTTGATAAATTACACTGATTTGTGTTTCTTCACACCAGTTGTGATTTATTCTTCAATCAATCTCTTTACTCAATTGTCGTTATTTTCAACTTTGCCTAGACAAGGGCCCATGCATTTCGTACATCACAGTCTTTCATCAGGGCCGGTTCCATCTTTATCAAGAAGCTCGAAATCATGATATTGAAAGAACCAAAGTAAAACTAAAATTAAAATAAATATTTCCATTTCGTCAGAATATTCAGTGTGTTCGCAACTCGCTATTCAAATAAATTCACATTATTCAATGCATTTACCCCAAATAACAAATGGATATTGAAACGATATGAAGCATATACATACGTATTGTGGAGTACCCATGTAGCGGTGCACCAAAAAGGAAAGTAAAAAAAGTCCTGTTAAATGCTGTACATATGGTAACTGACTCATAATTTGTTCTGTAGAGTGAATAATCTACCTATATTGAAAATCTCTCTACTGACCGACATACTTAGTAAGTGTAGCTTACGTTCTGTGAAGGAGTCTCCGTCATCCACGGAGAAAGAATGTTCAGCTATGCTATCTTTGTGTCCGCTCGTCACTGTTAATAAGGGCTAAATGTAAAACTTGTCTGTCACTATCATGTATTTAGATGACAGTATAAAGTGCATCTTACCCAAAGGTTTGGCATTATGTAGACTTCGTGCGGGGCACTGTACGAATTCTTCCTGCTGGCTGTGCCGATAATCGTATGCACGTCCTAGGTGTAAATCAGCACTCGTTTAATACGTGTACATGCCTTATATTGTGAATAGAATAGTGTATAACTATAGAGTTCGAAATACTCAAATCGCATTCCTGCAGTGAAACGCCAACACCACAGCAAAAAAGTCTGTAGTTGTGCGTTCCTGTAAATGTAAACTCATGGTTACCATGGAGCTGGACCATGTGTTCAGGACAGCCATGTTGGGGTGGGAAAAGTGAAGTGAATATCCAACAAAATAGTGCATATATGTTGACACATAGTTCGTATAGAACAAACTCATCAGAATATTGTCTAGATGCATAGGACAGTGTAAAAATATAAATATAATTGTGACCCCTACTAGGTCATGGCTGATCTGTATTATCTAGGGAGTGCAGCCCACACTGCTGGCTCATTAGCCATGGCCCTTTTCTCACTATTTTGGAGTGCTGTTCACGGAGTCACCTTTTTTACTGGGTTTGCACCCCACGCAGACACAAATTCAACAAATAATTAAGGAATACATTGAAAAAATTGCTGTGCACACCCCCCACTCTTATAAATTACATCTGTGTATTTCTTTGAGTGGACGCACCCCTAACATGTTTTATGAGGAAATTGATCATCTTACAGAGAATAGAGCAACCACACTCGGCTTCACAGCTGACAAAGCAGATGCGATCCTAAGACTGATCAAGGAGACGACTATATCAAGAACAGCTACTACTAATCCGCAAAGCAAAATCAAGCACTTACAATACGCAATTCACAAAACAATTAATAGGAAACTTAACTCAGCTACATTAGGAAGATATTACAAAGCTCAAAGGATTCCGAGAGGACTAAGGGTTCCGTTATGACCAACCCTTTGTAAAGAAAGCAAAGATTTTGTGGCCAGATGGGAGCAGATATTGAACAAATGTTCCCTGGACTTAACTCTATTGACTATTCAAGAATTATCTAACAACATAGCACAACTTGACAAAGAAATTGAAACATTGAGTTAAGAAATCACTGATTTGACGGATGCGGCTTCTTTCAGCGAAATATTGTTAGACATTAATACCAAATTAGAGGGATACACAGATCTAGAAGCCTGTAAGGTTAAGAAATTTAAGCGGGATACATATGAATATTTAAATAATCAGGTCTAGACATGGGCCGACAAGTGTCAGCTTCAAGGAGCTAGACCCAGTAAGACATCCACAGATAATAGCAGTTCCAAATCTGATACCACAGAACCAAGAGACAACACAACAACAGATAGTCAAACAGCAAGCACTTCAGGTGCAACAAGAAAAACCACTAATCAAAAAGGAAAAGGACGAGGAGGGGGCCAAGGAAAGAAATCAAGGAATGCAAACCAGATTCCAAACACAGCGGAATTAGTGGTTAACTTATCCAAAAGGAGACTGTCTAATCATGAAATTCAAAGACTTAAAAAAGGTCTGAAGTATGTGCCCACGTATAGTACCAGTAGGTTTAATACTCAAGACGAACTACACAAATTAATACGTAAGCTTAAGCTGAAGGTATTTTTTGTTGAACTTCCACCCTCTACAAATCTGAATCTGGCAGAGAATGAATACAACAGGGTCGCATATGGGGACACTTTTTAGAGACATGGGGTCTTCATTATGCCTGAGATCTTTTGAAGAATGACTCAGATCACTTTACTTGGTTCAGGTGTGTTTACCACTGTAATTCATGATATTTTTTTCTCTGCACCAATGATGAATTCGGCAATGGACTATAAGCTGCTGAGAACCAGATGTAGTAACCACAAGATTCTACAGCTAAAATGTGTGGGGGTGTGGAGTAATGCGTGTGATACTTTTTGTGAATCCAATTTACAGGTTATATACTGAAAACTTGGTGTTAATTATTCAACAACTTGAAGTTACTCTGCGACCCAATTATAACTTAATCGTCTATGAATGTGTCGCACTTCCAGGAGGGTTAGAGGCCCAGACCCCACCTCTAAACTTGAATCATAATGAAGAAAAACACCCTCCTGTATAGGAATGCGCCACACAAAGGAATTGCGTGATTCTGGACAAGTGTTTATTGTCACACTCAGTTCAAAATGCATGCTACATTGATAGCCCTGTATCGGTGACACGTGTTTCAGGGCTCTGTTCCAGAAATTAACAGTTTTATTTGTGCAGTCTGTAGATGCACGTAATAACTGGGTTAAATCCCCTGCATGTTTGTGGTTCTTCAGGTCGTCATAGTAATCTTACGTCGTTGTAGTAGTAAGTTTACTACGACGACGTGAAGAACCACAAACATGCAGGGGATTTAACCCAAAGCACGATTCATTGATCTAGGGTTATCACTGATGTGCATTTTGAACTGGGCGTGACAAACACTTGTTCAGAACGACGCAATTCCTTTGTGTGACGCATTCATATACAGGAGGGTGTTTTTCTTCATTATGATTCAATTTACAGGTTAATGTAGCAAAAACGAGAATCATTTGGCATAAAGGCAATGTTGTGAAATTGAATGCAGATTTCCCGTCTGATTTTACCACCTTTAGCTATGGGAAAAAAACAGTGTACACTAATGATTCCTTTTGCTATTATGTGGGGAATGTAATTAGGCAGTCTTTGGGTCGATCTGCAAATTCTGGTGTTCGGAAAAAACATTTGCATATCTATGATCATGTGATTAGAACCTTTAAGAACAATAGAGCCAGGGAGCTGCGTACCCAAACAAAAACCAGTTTTCCATTGTCTAAAAGATTGAAATTAAGGAAAAAGATTAACAGCAAATGGAAATACAATATCAAGGCTCAACGTGCTGCACTTTATCAGGCAGACAGTGAAAATATGATTTCCTCTTTGAAAGACAACACAGCTAAAACCTTTTGGGCTCTTATGAACAACCAAATTAGCCAGGAACTGTGAGGCCCTTTCCTGCTCTATTTCTGAACTACAATGGGCTGGACATTTTGGGGATCTGTACAAACCAGCACAGTGTCATTTGTTACTCCCAGAGGGTGTACGAGATGCCGTGTGGCTAATTAAGATCCAACAGGCGGATGTTGAAGCTCCGATTCAGAAGGTATCAGCATCTAGGGCGGCAGAACTGAATGGTCTTGCAAACACCGTCTTTAAGCAAAATCATGGTCTCAGGGCAAAAATCGTGTATATACACTTTAATGACATTGTTAGGACTCGCACAATTCCCCTCTCATGGCACATTTCCTTTGTTGTGCCCATCTAGAAGAAAGGTGATCGGTCTTGTCCTAAAAACTATAGGCCAATCGCCCTTACAGATGCAGACTCCAGCTATTCTCTGGAATTATCTTAAAGTATATCCAAGATTGGATTAGGTCTAACAGCATTTTGTCCAGATTTCAATTTGGCTTCAGGAGAGGTGTGGGAACGGATGCTTGTGGTCTGCTCTTAAATGTTATGCAGGCAAAGGCGTGGAGAAAGGGCTCGGTACCAATCTATATCGCCTCCATCGATTTATCGATGGCGTTTGACAAGGTGGACAGATGTGTGCTTTGGGGAAAACTATTTTATTTTTTTACATTTGTAAAGCGTCACACAGCCCAGAGGCATCGGGGCGCTGTTGCACGAAAATGTCTTAGTTGCAGTGCAGGGAGGGGTAGATCGAGGGTGTTACAGCGAGATCCTGTCTACCAAAAGCCAAGAAAAAAGGACGTTTGCATTTACAGAGGTTATACAGTTGACAGGGCCCAGGTGGGGTTTATACAAACAGCATAGTGTTTATCGATTAGGGATGCCTTTGGACCTCCTTTCTATATTAGTTCATTTACATGAGGGGTCAATGCTGCAGGTTAGGCAGGATAATCAGGGCGGTTTATCCCCTTTGATTGATGCCTCGAACGGCCTCCGACAAGGGTGCATATTCGCACACACCATCTTCAACCTCTGTTTCCGATGCCAAAGCTAAACTAGAAGAAGCTGCATTCGCTCCACCAATGGTGGAAGGAGTCAAAATATGTTGGACCGCATATGCAAATGACTGTTTGCTCTTCGACCATACTCCAATTGGTTTACAGCGTTTACTGAGTACATTTAGAGACTACACTGTTGCCAACTTTCTCACCATAAATGAATAAAAGACAGTAATCATACGGTTGCACCCTAGGTCCTATGCAGTGGAGTAACTTTGCTGAAAATGTTGGGGGGGGCCTGTGGGAGGGCGAATGGTGGCTCTTAGGGATTGTTACAGCCAAATTGTTCGTAAAAATGTGGTCGAATGGTAGATTTCACTGAATTCGGTCACCACCATTAGTTCAAAGCCGAAGATACCGAACATGAAGAGCTGGGGTTGCGGGGGCGTCTCCCATTCCCTATGTTTGGTATTTTTGGCTTCAGCAGTTGCTGGGGTGTCCCCTGCGTCCTCAGCATTGGTGGCGTGGGACCCAACAAAAAACGGGACCCTGCAGCGTCAGATCCAACCCGCGTTGGATGGATCTGACGCTCCAGGGTACAGGAGAGGCAGCCGATGGAGAAAAGGTAAGTTGGGGGGCGGCGGGGGGTTTATGGGTGTACTGGCGGTTTGGGGGATATGGGTTTGGTTTTTTGTATCGAGGTAAAAACGTAGTCACAGCGAAAATGACAACTGTCAATTCCGCTGTGATTTTGTAGATCAGTCAAACAACAAAAACACTGAGGGATAATAGACTACTACACCACAAGAGTCCATTGCTAACGCTCTGTTGTAACTTTCATGATAGGACTGGTGGAGTATCTTTAAAATTCAACTGGGCCCCCACACATCTTCAGCAAGCCTGCCATGCACCCAGTGACACAACATAACATTCACAAACTTACTTCCAATAGAACATACAAACAATGCATTATTTATCATTCATTCAGACACAAAAGACAACACACACATGCTTGCATACACTCTCACTCATACACAAATGCACCCAGCACCTCCATTGACATGTATATGTACATATACAATAACACGTGGAAACAGTGGCGCAACTTCCATTGAGCAGACCAGACTTCATCACCCCTGAAATTTTGGGCTAAATTGACTTGACCTAGCTGAACTATGAAGCCATGGCCGAAAGGACCAGATTCACTGGAATGTCAGCAATTCCCTTGATATTTCCTTTCATTCAAAGGCAGTAGCCATTCGTTAATGCAGTGCAGTGGGTGACCAAGTATACTGGGTATCAATTTCTAAATGCCATATATCTCCAAACTTGGGCTCTGCACAGCACCTTATACGTGTACATGCTGAAAGATTTTTTTCTACAAGATTCTGACAGATCAAAATTAAGGTATGTTTTCCTGTGTTCAAATGGCTCCAAGCAGTGGACTACCAAGCGGGAGAGGCAGTGGAAGGGCAAGCTGACCCCCATGTCTCTTGTAAGAGCCAGAGTGGGACATTTGTCATTGGAACACCTCTCCCGTACGGCACCTCAAAGAGGGTGCCCAACAGCAAAGGTGTCTCGCTGGTAGGACAATGTGCGTGCTGAGCAATTCCTGCTCAGCACGCTCATTGTCCTGGCAGAAGGACACCTTACCCGTTCGGAATGGTAGAGGTGTCCCGCTGCCAGGACAATATCCCAAGGAAGTCCGGGCAGCAGAGGGTCCTCACGTTGGAGGATTAGAATGTGAGCCATAAGGCACTGGTGGGAGGGGGGGGGTACAATAGCAGGGTCTTTTGTCCCTTTAGAAATGAGAATGGGGGGGGGGGGGGGAGTGATCAGAAGTGAGAAGGGTGCATAATGTTGCATACTTTATGAAATAATGACTATGGTTATACAACCCAAGGGGGATTTGTTTTGCTCACTTTAATCTACATGATGCTTTTGAGACTTTGCTTGCAGGATGGGGAGAATAAAACTAAAGCCATACTCCCATTGCTCAACATATTTCTATGTCAATGTATATAGCGTATGGTTAGTTTACTATGAAAGGCTAGTTTATTATGTAATGTGGTTTGCTTCCAAGGCATTGCTATAAATAATGAAAGCACATGAAATGTAAAGCAAAACCTTCTTTTTATTAAGTGTATATGGTTTATTACAAATCTTTCACAATCTACAGTTTAATTTTAAAAGATCATACACAGCAGACAAATCCAGCCGAATCAGATACAAACAGTAGTCAATTTACACTTTAACGCTAATCTAAAATAAACATTAAAGTTTTGTGCAGCAGAGTTTTTGTGCAGCAGAGTTTTAGTTGATTTTGCTTAGTTTACCAACTTTTGGTAGTCCTAGTTGTCATCGTTCTCGCTAGGGTGTGCTAACACTTTAAATAATTGTTAGAGGAATTTGGATTTCGCATAATTAAATCTCGTTGTTCCACAATCATATCAAATTCCACCATTTTATTGAGTCTAGGTCGCATAGATCTACGAGGTTACACCTGAGATATATATTTCTTACATCTCTCAATTCTGTGCAGAATAATATCAGGTGACTTAGGGTTTCTTTTTGTTTGCGGAATCTGCATTTTTTACATATTGGTTCTTTATTGTATCTCACCATAGTTGTTTTGTTATGTGAGATATTAAGGGGGTAATTCATAGAATTTAGCGCACAAGTGGCGCACGCGGCTGGCGCACAGTGTGCGCGTGCGAGTGTCTGCGCCAGCCGCGTGCACAGCGTATTCGTGGATTTTAGCTACCAAAACCAGCCGTAGCGCAGTGGCGCAGCGACCATGCAGCAGCGCCAGCTACGCCCCCAAGAATGCCCCTAGCGCAGGGAAAAGCCATCAAAATCCCCAATCCAGCGCAAAGGACAGCGCTAACCCTGTACCAGTATACATGGCCGCCACACAGCACACGGCAAGCGGGGAATGCGTATTACTGGGGTGGGCGGGAAGTTCCACACGCGATTGGCCCTGTGCGAGTGGGGTACATGTATTACTGGGGTTCGCGGGACGTTTCACACGCGAAGGGTCCTGTGCGAGTGGTGTATGTGTATTACTGGGGTTCGCGGGAAATTTTACACGCTAAGGGCCCTGTGCGAGTGGGGTACGTGTATTACTGGGGTGTGCAGGAAGTTTTACACGCGATTGGCCCTGTGCGAGTGGGGTACATGTATTACTGGGGTTCGTGGGACGTTTACATGCGATTCCGCTGTCAAAGCAGGTACGTGTATCTAGTGGAGTGCACGGGGAGTCCCACACGTGAATTGGCAGTGTAGGTCCTCCCAGGTGTGCCCTCCACCCCATCCACGGCCCCTGCAGGCAACCCACAACACAGGGGACTACCCTGCACCCCTGGCCATGCCCCCCAGCCAGCACACGTCACCTTCCACTAGTGATCACCAACTCATATCCCCCTGCACCCCCAATCAGTCAGGGGCACCTGCCAGCAGGCCCCCACTCATGTCCCCCTGCACCCCCACACCCCCAGCAGTGAAGGGCACCTGCCAGCAGGCCCCCACTTATGTCCCCCTGCACCCCCACCCCCCAGCAGTCAGGGGCACCTGCGAGCAGACCCCGCACTCATGTCACCCTGCACCCCCCACCCCCCCATCAGTCAGGGGCACCTGCCAGCAGGCCCCAACTCATGTCCCCCCACCCACTCAGCAGTGACATGCCCATCTCATGACACAAACCAAGAGTCAACTATGTACATCAACACATGTCCGTCACACACAAACACACACACACACACACACACACACAGGTTGCCATTTGTATTTATTTATTTATAAAGCACAGCCAGGCACGGGGGCATAAGGGCGCGTAAGTTAGATCCGGTTACAGTTACAATTAAAACAGTCAACAATGGTTACGTTACAGGTAGGTACAAACATAGTATTGAGTAGCATTGAGTAAACCCACATGTCAACATGCATGAACCCAATGAGTGAATCCCACACATTGAAGTAAAAGATCAAAATGTATTAACATGAAAAACAATTGAAAGTACTAAAAGCATAACATAATGGCAAACATGAAATTAAATGCATGTCCAAATTAAAAAAAAAAAAAAATCCTCAAAAAGATCCAAGTCCAAAAGAAAAATGGCCAAACCTCTCTGTCCACCAAACCAAATCCAAATGAAACGCAAAAAGGTAAATCCATTGATCCATGGTGAAATGAAATTAAAATGTCCAAATAAATCCAACGTCCAACTATGTACAATACAATTTTCAAGGGTCCATGAGCCCAACGAAACAAATGAAACCTATCTAATAGCCTACCTAACAAGAAAAACTATTTACAAAAGTGTGGGGCATAGTCCAAAAGCCCCAAAATAAAAGGAAACCTAACACTATAAACTATTTACAATGGCGACGGGCAAGTCCTGCGGCTCACTCATTGATGTTTTCGGCCAGGGCATCATCGAACTCCATGTCTATTTGCTGGAGGCGGGCCTCTGTCCTGGCCCCAAGGTCTCGCCTCGAGGCACTCTGCCCGCCTCAACGCCCGACGCATGGAGAATTCCGCCCTGACCATGGTGAGCCATGCCTCTTCCGCCCGCCGCCGCCGCTCCGCACCTATACGCTGGCCCAACCGCAGCCACACGGAAGACACACCCATTCCAGGGTCCTCCTGCCCTCTGGCCGATGCCTGCCCCTCAGATGTTGATGGCCCCGAGCCATCATTGCTCCCACCTAGAGCCTGCTCCTGCTGCTGATGTCCATGTGCCCTGTCCGATGGTGCCTGCACATCCTCCATCTGCTGGTGTCCACCCCTGCTGGACCGCCAACTCCCGACTGTGGCAGGGATGGGATCTCCACCAAGCTGGCTGTGTTGTTCAGGCCAGGTCCACAGCGGGCCCTGTTGGAATCTGGGCCGGAAGACGGCAGGGAGAACGACTGGCGCATAGTCTCCACAGAGGAGAGGTCCGCCAGAGTGCGCATCACATGTAGGAACCCACCAACCAGGGCCCCTCCCAACAGTTCCACGTCGCAACGCTGCTCTTCGTGATGGCGGGCGTTGTCTGCCCAGGAAGAACGCACGTCATCACGAATGTCACGTGGTCGCAACGCGACACCAATCAGGATGGCGCCCATACGTCCATGGGACCCCTCGTCCACAGGTAGTGGAGAGGCAGATGACATGGCACTCTCCCCTTTCTGCGGACGGGCCTGGGACGGGGCCTCCCTGCTGGTGCATGGTGGTGCAGTCACAAGGTCAAGGACAGGGACATGCACAGGCCCCTCCGCGGTGACCTGTGCTGCCTCCTGACCCTGGCCCTAGACTGCAAAACTTGCACCAGTGGTAAAACCCCCACCAGGCCCAATGTGCGGCTCAGTAGCGGGCTCCTCTTCCTCTGTGGAGACCACCAACCTGGATGTCTCGTACCGTCTTCCGCCATTGCAAGCCCCTGTGGGGGCTCACCCGGCCCTTCCGCCACAGCCATAGTGGCAGACGCGGCACCAGCCCCTTCGCTCCCGGATGATGGTAAGTCCTGGGAGGGTGGCTGGGCCATGCGTCGCCGCCCAGTGGGGGCATCCCCGCCGCTTGGCTCCACAGCGCCTTCTCCGCCCTCTTCTTCACTTGACGCTGCGTAGAGGGAGACATAGAACACAAGCATCAGGGTACAGTACAATATTCCCCTAGACAGGAAGCAATAACACATGAGTGGCAGTGTCTAACGTCACTTCCATCCTGTCCCTCCACAACACATGGGTGAATGCCCGCAAAACACATACATAAACAGGCATTGCGCCTGCAATCAGCATCCATGTACAAGGGCCTCTATTAATCAAAATGTTGCCTTCAAACTTACATGCATCCTGGCTCACACTGATCCCATGCACACACATCACCGGAGGGTCATGCATCATGCCTTGTACACCACAGACACAGTGGATAGACACAGTGCATACAACGGTGACCGCACTGCATGAGTGAATCTACACATCATCACGGACATGTGTCATGAATCCATGGCATATCGAAGTCACAGACACTTCTCAGACACACACACATGTGCACCATGCATGTATATGACATCCGCACCCATCCCTCACACCCCCAACATGTGCAAGAACAGACACTGGAATGCTTTCATGTGTGCATTTACCATACAGCTTCCCATGTAGCAGTGGAACTCATGCACCAACCATGTGGTTCGCACATTACTGGTCTCACATGCATGACCAGGATGTCCCTGCACACATACATCCATACATGGCCCATGTCAACCATACAGGCAAGTATCAGACTACCAGCACACTGCAACATGCCCTGTCTCGCACACCAATGCTTGGCCACTTACCGCTCAACTCCAGACGGGTCTTACTCCGAAGGATCTGGGCGTGGAGCGCTGGGCATACGTGTTCCAGGACCCTCATCTGGATGTCACTCATGCTGACCCGGCCCCCCTCCGCGAGGCTCCGGGCCTTGTGTAGGGTCCTGGACCTGGAGTAGTCCTAGCGCTTCTTGACGTGCTTGATGTCGCGGGTTGCCACCCTCTTGTGTTGATGGCAACCACTACATCATCACAGATCCTCTACCGTCCTTCCTTGTTGGCGCGTGATATTCCGAAGAGGGCATCATAATGCCCCAGGGCATGCTCCACCAGGACACCAACTTCCTTCACACTGAAGCTGGTGGCCCTCTGCCTCTCTGACTGGGGGTCACCAGTGGTCTCAGATGGTGTTTGCCCCGACATGGCGACCCGCGAGGCAGGCGTGGGTGGGCAACTGGGTCCTGGGGCTGTGGAGCGATGGTATCCCAGTCGGGAGTCTTCTGTTCCAGCAGGGGTGGACAGAGCAACTGGAACCCTGGTTGACGTGCAGGCACCAAATAGAAGGGCACGTGGGCAGCAGGCAGTCAGGCAGCAGCAGAGGGCAGGTGGGAGCATGCTCGGGGCTCTGGGGGGCAGTAATTCGGCCTTCTGGGCAGGAGCGTGGTCTTCCGTGTGTTTTCGCGTGGCCAGCTTGATACGGAGTGATTTGGCACATGAAAAAATTGCATGTCAGTGTGTAATTGGAGGAAAGGCCCTTAGCGTGTAAGCGCGTCAGCACATGTACGCATTTTCATTGGACCAAAGGCCCTTAGTGCGTAAGCGCTTCTCTGATGTTACGTGCACAGGCGTTTCCCTCGTGACGTGGGCATAGTGGTTCAGCGCACGTGAAAAACTGCATGTCCGTGGGTGAATGCGTGGAATCCGAGGAAAGGGCCTACGCGTAAGTGACGTGACGCGCTTGGGCATTTCCCTCAGCACGGGTTAAAGGTGAGCGGGGCCAGCAGTTCGATGTACGTGCCTTTCGTTGAGACCGACGTGTGTAGCTGCTTCGTGATGTTTCGCGCGCCATCACATCTTCACAGCGATCGAGGACGTATCTCTTCTTTTGGCGGGGGGTATTGGCTACGCGTGTTTTTCATTATCACGCTATTCAGACGGTGAGTCGCGCACACTATTTTTCCCACTGCGGGTGCCCCTGTGTATCGCACCCGTTTTCAAGGTCATAGTAGCCTGCGTGTCCCACGCGTACGCATTTTTTGTGTTACTGGGTGCCACCGCGTACTGTGGGAGGTTGATTCCACACGCATAGGCTGCAGGGTTGCGTGCACTGTTTTACTGCAGTTTTGGGGTGCCTGAGCGTAGCGTGACCCATCACTACATCTCTGACTGGGGTCACATACAGCCTTGCAGGTGCAGGGGGGCTGTTAACATCTTGCATCCCACCCCCTTCACCCAATTGCCCAGGTCAATTGTGGTGTACACCTCCCATTGGCACTACTCCATCTGTGCCGGCACTACTCCATCTGTGCCATGGTTGGGAGGCCACCAAAGGTGAGGGGCGCCCCAGCTGGGCGTACTCCTCGTGGCAGGCGTGGTCAGGGATGTGGCCAGGGTGACCAGGGAGTAGGGGGACTCCAGGGTGGCCGCAGAGGGGTGTTAGGGAGAATTCTCTGTTTAGGCTGAATTTCCTAACCTAGTGAGTCCCCCAGCAGCTTTGCTGGATTTCTGGAGTTTGTCTTTTTTTCATCCTGCCAAGAGTGAGACTCTTTTCCTCCCACTCTTGGACACGATTGTGGTATTTCTTTGAATGTTAATGTGTTCTATGGGCTCTTTTACTCCATAGGGTCTCATGTGTTTTGCTATGTGTGTTACACCACACCCTCCGTGCCGTAACACTGGGGTGTCCTAGGTGACCCCCACCATAGAATCCATACCCTGGGACTGACTACTGTCTCCCAGGGCATGTAAAGTCAACATTGGCTTTACTAGACCTAAATTTACTAACAGAACCAGTACAAACCATCCTATTGTGGATGCACTGGTAAGGGTAATTCGATTACCCCTGGGTCTGTTGTTCGAGGGGGTACTGTCCCCCCTCGTCAGGTTTTGGCTGGTGGCAGTGGATACTACCTTTTTATATTCGACCGCAAATATATCCCTATGGGATTTTCCCATTGTTCGAGGCTAATACTTGTTCTATGTAGCCTCGGTCATACCGCCGGTTTATTAAATTAATATAAATTCACCGGTTGGTATTTTCTGCCAGAACTCAGTTTTTAAAATGGCGTATGTATTCGCCTCTGTAACTCCAAACCAAAGGTTGAGCCCTTTGTTCCACTTTTGGCGGGCTTCTGCACAGAAGCCCTCCAGAGTGGTGCCATTCTGTCTGGGTGCCGCAGGGGGGGTGGGAGGGGATTTAGGCACCCTGGACTGAGTTGCCTTGCCAACTCAAGTCGCACTCTGGTGTGATTCGCCCAAGTGGTGATCCGCCCCGCTCACCACTTAGCATGTTTGATTGACAGCTAGGCAGAATGAATGGGGGTTTTCTGCATAAAAGCAGGGCTTTGGGGACTGGAACTTCAGAAGTCGCCACAGGACCTAAGAATCCGACGAGGGTAAAGCTGAGCCGACCTGCAATGACGACACCTCCGTTGGAGCCCTGCTGAACCGACTCACCACTTCCCAACGACAGAGGAGATCTCCCTGCTGGAGAGTCTTCTTCCCCTGACTGGTGGGAACAACCAGTCCCTTGCTTTTTCTTCGCTTCCAGGACGTCTAGTGGTCGAATTGCCCGTGCCGAGCACCCCGGCAACCGGATAGCCACTAACCACTGTACCGCAACCAAAAGGTGGTGCCTTGTGACTCAGCACTCCGCGGCTGGTCTCTTCCCTGGTGGTGCAACGATCTTCAACTTTCCTCTACGACGAGATCATTTCTTCTTCTGGCAAAGCCCCGACTTGCATCCACCACCAGGAACAACTGCCCCCGCTGGAGCTGTCTCTTCACTCTCAAGGTACTGTGTCCGCCTGGCTTCCCTTGAAACGGTTAGCGTGAGGGGTCTTAAATCCTTACCTTTCCACTGGGTCGCCTCCAGACGTTCTTAACTTTCGTTCTAAAACTGGTCCAACCTTGCTGTGACATTTTTGCTACAAAGACGAAAGTGCATTTCCACTGTGGTACTTTTGGGACATACCGCCTTGCCTCTCTCCGAGTGGGCCTGGCCTCTGAACTTTGTGATCTACAGTAGACCCCGCCTTGCTTGCCTTGCATTTGTTTCGTAAAAGTGTTGGTACTGAGTTGGTTTCATACCCTGCCTTTTTCTCTCCCTTTCTAACGAATACTAGAGTGCCATCTAGGTTAAGCACTCACCTCTGTCTGCAAATAAGTGGTGCCTTTGAACCTAGACTTGTCGAAATATTGTAATGGGATTGATATATACTTATAATAACTGTGATTGAAGTTGTTTGCCATATTAGTGCCAGTGTGTTGTTCATAGATGTGTTTTTAAAATAATTATATATCTTTACACCCAAGCTCTGATCCGTGTCTGCTTGTTCTACTGTGTAAATTGCCCCATCTTGTATACTCCAAATACTGCCTAACTCGTCTTGAGTGAAGTCTGACTGCGCAGCCACAGCTACCAGGTAAATCTGGGTGGTATAGACTGCTACCAATTGGGTTTACTGCTAACTCCTGTAGTCTTAAACTTTTTGCAGTGATCCCAGAGGGAACTGCACAGGTTTCTGCCTAACAAGGGGGAAAAGGCAAGGGTGCGCCACTTTAGCACATTGTTGTGCCGGTGCAGTCATGCCACCACCCCCTGTGGTTCTGGGAGATGCAGCTTCTGCATCTGGCACTGGCGCCCGTGTGACCCGGCAGTCCGTTTCATCGACTGCCACGGGCCCACGGGTAGTGGTAGCTGCAGGTGCAGCTGTGGACAACACCACCCAGGCTCAGGGTCTGCCAGCGCAGGCTGCGTTGGCAATTGAAGAGCCCTTGGAAGATTTCCAACAGGCCCGGAGGGAAACCGTAGGGGCACGCAGGGCTGCCCTGACCAAGACACGTGTCCCTGGGGCAGTAATGTCATCTGCTGCCCCGAACAGCCGGGTGTTGGCAAGTGCAGGGGCAGCCAACAACACCCCGGTTGTGAGTCTGCCAACCAGGACATTCGAGGTCAATGACCCTGCCACAGCGGATGTAGCTGCGCAGGATCCATTAGAGGGCACCGAGCTGCCACTGACACAAGTCAGCCCTTTGGTCGTCCCGCCACCTGCCACTCACTTGTCTCAATCCACCGGTCCCACTGGCCATACTGATCAGGGCGGTATCAGCCAGCCAGGGTCTGCGCCACAATCCAAGAGGAGGAAGGTTGCACCTGCAGCACAGGCTGGGAACACACGCACAGGCTGGCACCCCACACACAGCCACGACCTCCTGCACATCGAGGAAGAAGCCTTTCTGCAACCAGGAACTGGACTACCTCGTGGACTACGTGAGGGACCACAGCCGTGACATGCTAGTGTGTGCTAATTGTCAGACCACGGCTGCCCACCGTGATACCCACTGGAAGCAAGTTGCAGAACATGTGAGTGCATTCGGTCATGAGGTGTGCACGGCGCAAGAGTGCAAAAAGCGTTGGAATTACCTCAAACGCAGCGCTAAGGCTAAGTGTGCCTCAAATTACAACTTGACTCTGGTGACTGGCGGTGGGCCTGCACCGGCGGAGGGTGACCACACTCTGCATGAGTCACTCGTTACGGAGCTCATACCATCAGAATCAGTCGAAGGAGTGGGAATGATGCCGGACTTTGATGCACAGTCCAGTGAGTGTTGATGCATGTTTGTCGAGGACGTGTGCGTTTTACTTGTGTGATGTGATGTGCATGACTGCCACTACATGTCATGTGTGCATAGTTATGATGTGTGAGTAATGCAATGCTTCCCTGATGCATGTCTACTCTGCTGGATGGTGGACATGTGGAGCAGACTGGGACTGTCCACATCACCACTTTTGCACCCTACTCACATGCTGGTTACCAGTTTGCCCCTCCAGTCCATGTTCCAGCTCACTGGCACTTCTGCATGTAGCGTGGGGTGAACTTCCTATCAGCCCAGGAACTATGCATAGCATGACTGACTTGCATGTGTACGCTGCCTGCAAGGGGGTACCCAATGTAGGCATGCTCCCTTGCCCTCAACCCCCTGCTCTGCACCCCAATTCCATCTTAGCACTGGTCTGCTACTATATTGCCGTTGGGTACTTCCCTGGTCATGCCTCCTGTGTACATGCTAACATCCAGCGGCCAATCTGCCAGACATATCCTTTGTGGTACATCCTTAGTACTTGATGCAGGGTGTCTCACTTGGACTGTGCAGAGGTCAAATGCCCCGCAGGGACATGAGTGCCCATTCATGCTCCATGTGCATTCCACGCATGCCCATATGTGTCCATGACTGGATGATCACTGTTACACAAGTCCATGATGACCCAAATTGCAGGGAGTTTCGTCTGCCTTCCCATGTAAACTGTGGCTCAGTTCTGCGTTGCACACATGTTTAGGGTCTGACAATCTGAAGGTCACAGGCCTCAGCCTATTTAATGGCCAATGACTCTGTCCAACTGCTGTAGGGCCTTCTTCACACGTGGGTGGACTCCAGAGGTTTCATCATGTGTCCTGCTTACTGTCCCATCATCATTTGCAGTGTTGTTACTTGACTCACATGAAGCTGTTGATGCCAGTCAACACTGCCTGTCAATACACTGGTCTATGGTCAGCCTTTTGATACCATGCTAGGCATCCCTGCTTTTGCACTTGGGTGGCGGGGTGCTTTGCTTGTACATATGCTACCCATAGAATGCACATTGCACACAATGCCTGAAGTTGACCTTGCACTGCCTTCACATTTTCTGACACACACCATGGAGTCCTTGTACATGTAGGTAGTGAGTAACATACATATTTGCTGCACTGCATAGACCCACTTCTGTGCAAACTGCCACCTTTCAACAGGTCTAATCACAGAAGCAATTTCAAGTTGACCCAGCATGCATGCCAGGTTCTATTTTGTGTGTCACATGTCTGCCTGATGTGTTTGTTGTCGGTGTGTGTGTGTTTTGTGTGCTTCATGTGTAGTGACCTTTTTTCTCTCTATTTTTCAGATGATGACGCAATGGAGCCGGAGGATGGTGTTGTCATGCCAGGCACAGGGTTGTTATCACTACATCAACCCAGCACAAGTGGGGGTAGTGGGGTGGTAGGCCACGAAAACCCCCAAGTGCTACAGTCCATCTTGTCTCTGGCTGCCTATGAGTCCAGCCCTGATGACGACTCTGACGCCCATGTTGAATTGGATGAGCATCAGGTCCATATGTTAGGGGCGAGCGATTCTGATGTGGACACTCCTCTGTCCGCGACACCTGCACTGAGGGGTCAGACAGTCTTGGAACCTCTGCCTGTGGTGGATCGGGATGCAGGGCCATCCTCCACACCAGTCACTGATGTGCCTGGGACATCACATTGACAGGGGCATGTAGTAGTGCAGCCACGGGCAGTGCCAACACAATGAGGACACCCGGTCCTTGGGTCCCACAGGGATCAAGCCCAGCAACGTGGTCGCCGCGCACAACCACAGCATACTGAGTGGGAGCAAGACATGACTGCCAATTCTGAATGGCAGGGGACAGCAATGGAGCATGGAGCGTGTGGCCCAATCTGTGCTCCCCCCCCTGCTAGGCAGGTGCTTCTCCAGCAGCAGGTGGCACGGTCCACGGCCCGCTCTCAGGCTGGGCATGGCGGCCTCAGACGTGGCACGCCAGGCTGAAATGTCTCTGCGTCAAGCAATTGCAGCTCACGCAGAGGCACACATGAAGGCCCTGAGGGAGGCGCATGCTTCCCTCAGATCCACTCTGGGTGTCATTCTGATGTCCCAGAGGGAGCGGGCAGAGGAGAGGTTCGCACAGCATGAGCGTACCATCTCAGCTGAGCTACATGCTTGCTGGGAGGTGCAGCGGTTGTCAAGCCAGGCCGTGCAGGAGGAACTCTGTGTTACACGTGCTACCTTGCAAGAGGAAGCACGTGTATCACGGGAGGTTCTGCATGCAGACCTACATGTCATCACCACACAGAACCAGGCTCACCAGTCTGGCAGACCTGCTGCCGATGAGGGGCAAGCAGCGGCAAGGCGTGGTCATGCTCCTGTGCCACGTCCTCCTTTCCAGGAAGAGCCAGACTCGGACGACAATCTATCTCACATAGGTCGGGCTGTGCAGGCGTTGAGCCCATGGAGTTTTTTTTTTCCTCAGCATCATCGCATGTGGGTGTTGAGCAGAACCCTGTACCTCCCCCCTCCTGGGTGCCTCCCCCCCTGGGTCGTATGTGGCCATTTTTGATTTTTCTTTTAGTTTAGTTAGTTAAGTTTCTGTTTGATAGTTAGTTTAAATAGGTAAAGTAGGTTTTTCATAGTTAGTGTAATTAGTTAATATAGTTTAAAATTGCTAGTCTATTGTGCTTTCATGTGACTGTGTGGTGCTTTGTGGCTTTTGAAAGCATCCACTGTCTGTTCCAGCTGGGCCCTTCAAGCTTGTCTTGTGTATGTGTTTGCTGCTTGTGGTCCTTGACTCACATGCCACTCCTGCTTCCCATATCAATGGGCTCGCAAGGATGGTTCGGTGTAACAGCCTATTACACAAGGGCAATTGACTGTCATATCTGTGGCATGTCTGCTGCTGTGGAACTTGTGCTAACACCCCTAGTGGGGATGATTGGGGTGTAATTGTCCACTGTTCTTCTTTTGCTAGATGGGGTGTTTAATGATTCATGTGTACATTCATTGCTATGCATTGTGTAGTATGTTTCTTATCTTTAATGAACATGTGCTTGTTGCAAATCATGCCATAGATAGTGTGTTCCACACTGTTGCTGTGAAAGACGGACTGATGGTGTGATTTCTGATGTACGTCTCTGACATGGTCCAGTCATGTAATGCCTGAAGAGATACACACAGATGAATATTAAGCATTAATCATGTGTTTCATGCACTTTCTGCAGGGGGATGAGCCTCAAGACCACCTTTGCCAGCAGACATGGGCCATTGGACGTCTGGAATCAGGACACGTTTGGTGCTGCCGACATGCGCATGTGTGCGCAGGCAGAGGCACAGGGATTGCGATCATACATCCGAAAATCAATGACGTGTTTCAAGGGACTCCAGGCAAGGTGAGCAGCACAGGAAGGTCACAACACAGCAAACCTTCCACCTGGCCAGTTGAACATGCATGCTTAGTAGCAGAACTGATGGTGAACTTGGACAAATATTGGTGTAGAAGCGCACAATACAGCTCAGATGTATTAGTGGACTGATGGCTTGTGCAGTGCATTTCATTTCCAAGTACAAATTGATACATGCACTGGCTACTTTATTTTGGTCATGGTGGTACAGGACTTGTTCTGAAGTCAAACCTTGATATATGCGTCTGTCTGCTTACACAGGGAACATTGCATGTTGTGTGAATCGTGACACATCGGTGTTCCATTTGCCACGCACCCACCGGTGCCTGACTTACTGCATTGACTGTGTATGAACCATCAGAGGGGTAATGTTACGTATGGGTATGAAGCATCCACACAAGTTTGTCTGTTTGTAGTGTATTTTGTTACTTTGGGGCATATTTGGTAGTGTGTTTGTGTGTTTTGGCATTGAAATGCTCCTGTTACCGGACCTGAGAGTGCGCAGGCAGGAGGCCAGCACTCACCCCAGAGATAAGTTTCTCTTTGTCTTACATTTGAGTAATTTGGTGCTATGTGCATGTGAACAAGTTTACTTTCCCGTGTCAATCTTACTGCCCTCTCCTGCCCTTCATTCCGGTTATCCAGTATGCCAATGCCTGTCCCGACTGCATATCCCTGACCCTCCTTCCCCACCAGGGTCTCACCATGCAGGCACCCAGACCACGGTGTGGGTGGTTGTTTGGTGCCACTCCTGCGCCTGTACACTGGAGCTGTGACAGTAGACATCCATTTGTGGTGCATCATTCTATGTTATGTGCCACACATGGTTCAGATCCTGTTGTGACATTGTTTTACTGTGCTACCTTGGTTGTTAACATCATTGTGGTAGTACTTGGCCTTTGTGGCGTACTGCTACTTCAATTCATCTACTGGAGGCTGTTCTGGTTTGTTTTACTGCCTGTAGGCTATTTGCTTGGCTTCTGTGTTGTCCTGATTTGATTTCTGTTGGATTTTGTACTTTTGCAAATTGAGGTGGACTCTGAGGGTGCTGACAACTTTTTACACACAAGGTGGGAGATGGTGACAAAGGGGAAGGGTGATCCTGTGGCCAGGTTGAATTCAAGGATGTCGGATGAATAACCCAGATGCAGCTCAGTGGGTCGTGGTGATTTGTGAGAGAGAGTGGGGGGTGTTTTGTTGTTGATAGTTGCCTTGCCCTGCAGTGTGATGGGCACCCTGAAATTGTAATTGTGCTTTCCTATTTACATGATGTATTCTGCTGATCAATGCCTGTTCATGTGTTGTGTTTACCTTTCAGGTGTGAGGGGATAGTTGTGATTTGACATGCTGGGGTATACACATGGTGAATGTTCACATGTGATGTGTAGAGGACACTGATGGTCACTTGATTTCACATGCATATGTTGAATGCATGTCCCTACTGACCCACACACTCGCACTATGATCCACTACATGTACAACCACCCTTCCATGTCCACGTGTACACTCTGTTTGCCTTCTGGTGCCCACTGTGTCCCTGCAGCACATGTTCGATGACCATTTGTGGATCCTGTACATGCCTATTTTGTTTTTTTTAATGTAGTTTGTCGCTTAGATGTGATGCTCAGGGTGTGCATCACACACAATGGCTGTTCACTGTGCTGTGCGCTGAGCAGTGTGTTGCAGGAGGTGGACACGGCACACAGTAGCTGCAGTGTTGATTTTGCAATGCACATTGTGCATGTGGACAGGCATTCATTGTTATGTTTAAAATACGACTTTTAGAATGCATTTGGTTATGTCTTATTTTGGGGGGGGGGTTGTTGGTCAGTCATTTCATCTGATTCCATGTCAGGCATCATTCTCTGATGCCCATTTAAATGTTTCACATGGCAATGTGTACCTTTTTGGTACTGTGTTGGTGTATGGCTATTGCCTGCCATGTCATGTTGTGGTGTGGTTTTGGAGGGTTTGAGTGACATACCAGTGATAGTCATGTCCTGTTTTTGCAGGTGTGTGTGATTCACACCTTGCATGTGTGCCTTTTGGTCACACAGGATTGCTTGTGTTTAAGTAGCTAGGGATGTACACAATGTGGCAATTCCATGGCAACAATCTCAGGGTGGTAAGGTTGTGACAGTTGACTGTCTCTTTGCCATCATCGATTGTCACCTGGTATGTGCCAGGCCTGTGTGCACTCCGCAGGGTTGGGAGTTTAGGTGAAGAATCTGGCCACAAGCTGGGTCCGGACTTCCTCGCCACATGCCCTATCCCCTCCCATGGGCAGCGCCTGTGCTTGGGGATGTGGGGGCACCACCATGTCCACCGGTACGCCCTGTCGTGTTGCAACATTGTGCAGGACACATGCTGCCACAATGATCCTGCACACTACTGGGGGTGCATAGAGTAGCTGCCCGCCAGAGCGGTCAAGGGAGCGGAAGCGTGACTTGAGCACTCCGAATGTGCGCTCCACTATGGCCCTGCTTGCAATACAGGCCACGTTGTATCTTACCTGGGGTGGTGTGGTGGGGTTCGGATTGGTGTCATGTGGTTGCTCAGAGGGTAGGCACTGTCCCTTGGAGAGGTGATAATGGTTGTGATTATTTTGGGGGGGGGGGGGGGGTGTGTGCGTGTGCGTGCGCGCGCACACAGGCATTTGTATTCACCTAGGAGCCATGTGTCACCATGCTGCCCAGCTTCCAGGGCCCGGCTCAGGGTGGACATTCTGTATATGAAACTGTCATGGGTAGACCCAGGGTAGTTTGCATACATGGGCATCGCATGCAACCTGTACATTGATGGAATGCCAATGCTTGCGGTTTTGGTAGATGTGCTCAGTGGCCCTAGGTGGACGTAGGGCCACATGGGTGCAATCTACGGCACTGAGCACTTTGGGGAAGTGTGCCACCCTGTAAAAGTCCTGGACAATGGCCTGCCTTTCTGCGGGTGTTCTGGGCATCTATATGTGCCTGCGGACTGAGGGGCGCGCTGTCATGATTGCCAATACCTGGTGTAGGCAGCGTGACTGTGTGGCCTGTGAGACCCCCCACTATGGCAGTAGTCCGCTGAAAAGACCCAGTCGCCAAAAAATGCAGGACATTGAGCACCTTCTCCAAGCGGCTCAATGCTTGGGAGCAGAGGGTGGGGGATGTTAGGTCATCTTCCCACTCCCTGACCAGGTCTAGGATGATATGGGGTGGAAACCTATACCTGCCATAGACCTGGTCGTCTGGCATCCCAAAAAGGCTCGTCCGTGGTGAAAAAATGCACGCCCTGGATATTCTCCTCCTCCTGCGGTGTCCCACGATCAGTGCTGCGACAAAAGGGGCATTAATCGCAGATGTATATACGCGTTTGTTGTTTGCGCGCACTTTTATGCTGTGTACGGGGACGCTTCCGCCTGCCTTCGTGTGGCGGACGCGTTGACGCCTGTGCGCGCCTTTTGCCGTGCGCGGGTTTCCCGTATTCGAATCCATGAATACGGGTTGTTCGCGTGCGTGTGGCCGTTCTGTGTAGTTCCCTGCAGTACTTCCCCAGTTACGCCTTCTTTTTCACGCGTTATTCCCTTTTGCGCGTGTTACACCCACTGTTCCGCCCACTTTTGTTGTGTGCGCTGCGCTATGTGTGCTTTCGTTGTGCGCTTAACGCACGCTGTTTGGAGGCGCGTGCGCCATGCACGGATTTGGCGCACAACCAGTGTGAAAGTAGCGTTGCGCCTTCATTGAATCGCATGCGTGCGCGTGCTTTCTCCCGCTTGCGCCTCCTTGCACTGGGATTTTCGGCGCACGTTTGTTCCATGAATCGGCCCCTTAGTCTGAAGCGCAGCAGTAGGCCTCTGTTTGCAGTTTGGACATTTTCTCAGATATTCAGGTGTTATTGACATCACTCCACAGTTTGTTTTTAGAAGTGAATGAGTCTTTGATGTTCCTCTTTTTATTTCAATTTTGAACCAATCTTCAGCCCATATCATTCTTTTGACCAAATTTGAATTTTCTGCTAGGATGCTTGCGTCAAAGCCCAAAGCTTCAAGCGTCTGGGTGTACTCTTTTTTTCCAGTCTTCCACTGAAATTGTTGTTTTCACGTAGCACTTCAAATTGTGGTGGTATAGTGCTAATCATTGACTTTCTGTAAAGCATAAGCTTATTATATGTAATGTGCGCATACAAGGCCGTTAAGCCAAGTTCACAACGGATCACAATCATTGGAGTGGTTTTCGGTATTGGTAGAATGGTTTTCTAAAATAGCCCTTCCAGGGCGATCCAAAAATCTTTCTTGCAAGTAGCTCCGCCATATGTTAGTGTTGGTATTACTTTGAGCCTGTAGAATGTGATTACAGGTTGGAGCGAGAACTTGCCGTATCTTTTATCAATGATGTTGGCTTGTGCAGTTAGTTGTTTTGTTTTTATCTTTAGCATCTTTTTCCAAGGCTCTTTGTTCCTTGTCCCGCTTAGTTGTACACCTAAGTATCTTATTTCACTACTTCGCTCTATTTGCTTGTTGTTCTGATTCCATTTGGCGCTTTTACTCCTTTTCCATCTTCTGTCACCAAATAGCAGGATTTCAGACTTTTCTGCATTTATTAAGTCTTTATCAGAAAAACATCTTTCGACCTGGGCCAAGGCGTTTGTAAGCCAACTTGGGTGTGATCTAGTATGATCAGGTCATCTGCATATAATAAACGACTGACTAGTCTGCCATTTATTCTTGGCAGAAAAGATCTTTCAAGGGACTATTGCATGTCTTCAATATAAAAGAAAAAATACCTTAATAAATATCTATATGAACTAAACCTGGAAAGATGGGCGCGGTCGCTTAAATTGTCCACATCCCAGTTTCACCATTTAACCAAGTGTGCGATCCTGAGCACTTCATTTAATCACATTGGGCCTCATTACGACCCAGGCGGTAAGTTACCGCCTGGGCAGTGACTTTACCACCATGGCGTAAACTACGTTTACGCCATGGTGGTTGGCGGACTTACCGCCCCATTCCGAGGTTGGCGGGGGCGGTAAGTCCCCAATCCCCATTTACCCTTCCCCATTCCCATTTTTGCCCCATAGGGCATAATGGGAGTGGGGAAGGCGTTAATTACGCCACCGTAAATTACGGTGGCGTAATTAACTCCATGGTCCCTTAGCGCCATGGATTTTAACACCTGCTAAAAGCAGGTGTTAAAAGCGCCATGGCGCTAAGGGACCTCGTAATTGGCGGTAAGGGGTCGGCGCAGCTAACGCTGGCGTTAACCCCTTACCGCCAGGGTCGTAATGAGGCCCATTGTGCCTTATCTGCAGCTCTGCAAGTGACTCTGATTCACTTCAAAGCTTATGTTAATGTATCATGGTATTATAATGGACAATTCTAGTGATTATAGAGTTGCTCCACATATAACAGTGCAATTTAGGTATTTTGCACCACAAAGTTATTTGTCACTTGGCTTATTTCTGGCAACTTATTCTAAAGTCACTTTCATGGTGCCTCCAAGTATAGACTGATGATGCACCTGCACCTTGCAATGTGCTTTTACGTGAAGTCACTTCTGTTGGTGCAATCTATATAATAATTAGGAAGTTTGCATGTATTTTACCTCAGCGGGCTTGGGCAGAGCTCTAATAGAGGAGTTTCCTGCATCTGGAATGATCATGCAGTTTTATTTTTGTTGTGTGTTAAAATGCCATCTTCCACTAATGTTACCAAAAAGGTAGAGTGGGGCAGGGGTGGGCGTCAATGAGACCATGTGGAATTCCACACATTGCATTCCGTTGCTCACTCCCCCTCCCTGTGCCCCCCCCCACACTCC
Organism: Ambystoma mexicanum; assembly: GCF_040938575.1. NCBI lineage: Eukaryota > Metazoa > Chordata > Amphibia > Caudata > Ambystomatidae > Ambystoma > Ambystoma mexicanum. The sequence continues at coordinate 142,541 of NC_090923.1, forward strand.
TGCAACACCCAGTTCAGCACCCTGGCTGCTGACGGCCAGCCAGGGTGAGGGACTGAGCCATGCAGGGCATCCCAGCCCTGAATGTGTTGCAGTGCGACTGCCAGGCATCTCAGCATTATGTAATGAGACAGCGCAAGCCTTGCTGGGCACCCCAGCTGGGCTTGCGCTGTCCAATTACATAATTGATGATTGTGGCCCCCCTGCACTCCCTCCAAAAGATGGGGGGGACAAAAAGGCATGCCACAGAAGTTGGGGGGGACAAAAACCCCTGCCCCCCCCCCTAGAATTACGCCCATGGCCCTATGTCAAACAGTTCTCTTGGTTTCTGGATCACATAAAGTTAGTGGTGCGACCATGTTTAAGATACTTGGGCTACCCCATTTATGGGAGTTATCAGAAATCCCACTATAGGGAGTATATGGAGATGAAGGTAGCGCCCCTGATCGTACAACTATAAAAATTTGACAGTAAATGTGTAAAGTTTTCATTTGTGCCTTTTCTTGGCTATTATAAACTGAAGACATTACCTCAACTGTGCTATGGCCTTGAGCTGTTTCCAAAATGGATGCTAGCTGAATTTCCTAAATTTGAAGCTTGTCTTTTAAGGGCATCTGTCAAGTGCTTACCCAGTTGGGTACCGGTGGAAGCTATCGGCATGAACTTGGCCTCATGTCTATTGTCAGAACAATTATATGGAGAAGGTCGAGGCTGTTTAGGAAATTAATAACTTCTCCTAAGGACTCTCTGTATGATCTTCTGGGCTCGGGGCTCCGTTTTGATGCCACTGGATCAGAGTATCTGTTAAAACTGAAATTCGATTGCTTTGAATATCTGAATCATTTGGATATTCTAATATTTAACCCACTAAAAGTGAAAAAAATATTTGAATGGTGGGATTGGAGTGTCACTTCTAAAAATGTAGTTGCAACACGTCTTTACAAACGTGCCACTCTAAACAAATGGGCACTCTTGAATCATATTTAATTCTGTTCCCAAATAAGCGTGCTCGTCAGAAATGTATGCGTTTCAAATTGAATGTACTACCAACACGTGAAATTTTACATGCACAAAACGTGGGAGGGGGGGGGGGGGTCGAGTACCCGTTAACATGTAGATATTGTAACACGGTAGACATAATTGAAAATCTAGAACACCTAATGGTGGACTGTGTTACACTTAGGAATGTACGCATTCAGCATTTTGGGAAATGTGTTACTACTACTGGTTTTGTTAACCTGGATCAATTGTGGTGGAAAATGTTGCATGGTAAAGGTAAACCGTTACAGCTTGCTGTAGTCAGGTTTTTAGAAAGCATATGTAAATTGACAAATGAATACGAAAATTCAATCATTATGTTGATTGAAATTTCTTTTAACTGTCTGTATTGGATGCTCTGTTCAGTTTTGTGTGTCATCTGTAAATATTCAATGTTGTTTTAAATCTGGTTCTTATTTTGTTTTATACTTTTGTAAAGGTTATGTTTATAACCATCAACAAATACATAAATAATAACATCACTGATGACATCACATGTGAAATAAATTTTGATGAAAAGTCCCTACAAGGAGTTGTGTTTATATTGTTGGTAACAAGATGTCAGGAGTGATCGGGAGACCTATCATAAACTACTTAATCTATTGTGGCGATGTGAGGGTGGACGGAGAGGGAGAGCGGGACGCACGGCCAGAAGAGCCCGCTGTGCCGCGGGCGTCTGCGGCGCCGTACGCGGGCGCCGGGAAGGCGTCCCTCTTAAAGGGAGAGCCTTGTCGGCGTCCCGCGACGGTGCCGACGTTGCAGCCGCAGCGCCGCGGGTGCTCACAGCCGCAGCGCCGCGTGTACCCACGAGGAACGGGTTCACTGGCGCTGCGGCTGGGAGACCCGCGAGCACAACGCACCTCGGCGGCCTCCGGCGGCGAGGCTCGGGAACTAGAGAGCCCGACTTGTGCCGACCGCTCGGCGTCGGAGGTGCGCCAGACAGCTGGGCCAGGACCCATAGGGGGCAGCCAACCAGAACCCCCTCCTTACCTCATGCAGGGCAGACCCAGAGCGGCAGCGTGGGGCCTCAGGCAGGATGGGCCTCCGGGAGACATGCCTCGAGAGAGACACAGTGTTGGGGGGCGGGGCCAATGGAGAGGGTGTGGTTGACAGCAGGGAGGGGAAGCTAGAACCAGGCAGCCAGAATAAGGGAGGAGGTGGGGAGGAGGCAGCCCTATTCATAGAGGGTGGGTGCCTAGGGTCCCCACCAATCAGACAGGGGGGGAGGGAAGTTGTCCCCGATTGGCCCTTTTTCCCACCAAACCCCAGGTATAAAAGGCACTGGCCTAATGGCGTTTTTGTTGCTTTTTGCAGGGGGAAGGAGAGGAGAGTGAGAGCAACTGGTGGGCCTATCCGGGTCCGTGAGAGTAGGAGACACTCAAAGAGAAGAGGAACTCCTGGTGCCTTTTACTCACAGTGAAGTAACTGTGGGATCAACCTGGAGTCCAACTACCTTGGTTAAGACATTGTGTAATAAAGGTCTACAAAACTCCACTTCGCCTACTGTCCTGATTTCTACATCTATTAAAGAATGTACTCATCTAAAATCATTGTATTAAATCGTACATATAAAATCATATATGAACATAGGCAATGACTGCAGCATGCACCATAGAAGTACACTATTTATAATCTTGTCATTTTGGATAGTACAATAACGAATGCTACCTTATCAGAGTTTTGAGTAATGTTAACCATGTAATAACTAGCTAACAATTCAAGACTTACTACACACTTGTGCTAGTACAAACAATACATATGAAGAACCACAATGCATATAAATGAGAGGCACATACAGGGAAACTAAAGTAACGAAGAAAGAAACACTGTCATCAGAAAATGTTAAATGACATTAAAAGTTTATCTTCATGTATACAAATGAATTGTGCGTTTGAGGCCTGCTCATTTCCCCATGTATGTGCACCATGAGCTGAGACCAAACCCTAAGGAAAGAACTAAATATATGACAAGGTTAACGTCTAGATATATAGCTTCTTTTTCAATTTTAATATTCTGACTGTCAGTGAACAACACCACCTGGCCTATATATGTCAGTGAACAAAAACAAGTGGCCCATATATGAGAGGTCATCTGTGATGTCATCAATGACATTTGTGATGTCATCTTTCATGTCCTAAGTGTTCGTCTAAGCAGTGCACAGTGGTGGCGCGATTGGTTAGCTTACCATAATTGGCGAATTTCTGGGGGGAGGAGGGTTGTTTCGATTTTACTGGTAACCAGAACGTCCCTTTAACAAAGGTTTTTCATTGAATTTCATAGATTTTTAACAGTGCAACTTAACCATAACGTCCCTTTAACAACGTTTTTTTTCATTGAAATATATATATATATATATATATATATATATATATATATATATATATATATATTCATTATTTGTTTTAGATGTTTTTAATTGTTACCAGGAAGGTGTCTCCCACCACAGCAACATTTTCACCCTCCCAACACACCATTAACTTCAAGGAAATCAACGTGCCAGCAAAACCTTAAAGAGTCAAAGATAATTTATCACCTGTAGGAGTGAACGGAACAAACTGCCAGACACACCCTATTTGGTTCCATGTGATTTCATCGCGGGATGTTTTTTCCTGCAGATTTTAAAAAAAATAATTACAGAATAATTTTTTTTGGGGGGGGGCGGATTACCCCCTAACCCCCGATCCCCTTTAATTTTTTTTATATCCCCGTACACCCTCACCCAATTTATATAATTTTTTTAACCCCCCAAAAATGCGATGATATTTTTTAAAAAAATATCTGCACCAAAAAACCCAGTGAAAAAACATCCGGCGATGAAACGCCGTCATACCCCCTATTTCACCTGCCTTAGGTCGTCAATCCCATTCTAAGGGCAGAACTAGCGGAAGGCTTCTTAAATGATGTGTGTGAACATTTCCATAGGCCTTCATACTGCAGCCTCCCCCCACCCCCAAACACCTGTCCCCGCAAGGTGTTTCCACAGCCTTACAAGTGTTTCTATTATTATTTTGTTAAGCTGGCATGAAGATGTGATGTTGTGCTCCCTTCAATTCAATGCACTTTATAGGAGAGGTGAATGAAGGGACGGGTGGAAATCAGATGAAAATCAATTATGAGTTACTTATTGGACATTTGTATGGCGCCTATACACAAGTGTTTCCAGGCGCCACAGGACAAATTGGGGGGTGGGAGGCATAGGAAAGAAAATTACAAAAACAATAACAGTAGTTATATTGGCCTTGTGACAATCCTACTGTCCAAGTCCAAGACAAAAGGTGGTAAGTGTGGGGGAGGGGGAGAAGTGCAGGAGGGGATGCCCAAAAAAGGGGGAAGGATATGAGCAAGTGCTGGGGGAGGGCCAGGATGGCAAGTGCCTGGGGAAAGAGAAGGGAAAGGGGGGGTTTGTGCGATGCACAGGGTGGGCCAGTCCAGGGAGAGGGTGCAAGTGCTGGGAGGACTTGTGTGGTGGTGCGGGGGTGGTCTGGCGCCCGTATGATTCAGAAGGGACCAGGCCCCAATCATAACGGCAAAGGGACATTAGCTGGGGTGGGGGAGAGGGAAGGAAGAGGAGAAAAGGAAAGTCTTGAGAGGTTTATGGAACTAAAAAAGATCCGGCTCAAGTCTGAGGTGGGACACAGAGGCGGTTCTAAACAGAGGAACCTGCTGAGGAAAGATCTACGGCCCACACTCTGCTTGGAGAAACGTTTGACCAGCAGAGAGTTTAAGCCTGATGACCAAAGAATTCTGTCAGCGAGGTATTTAGAGAGGGAAAGGTGGATGTTGAGAGGTCCCAGGCCCCAGACAGCCTTGTGGATGATGCAAATGGTCTTCTTTTTGATCATTGTGGTCACTGTGAGCCAGTGGAGAGACGCAGTCCCTGGGTTTGAGGCCAAGGATAACTCTTGCAGTCCTAGTTTGGATTAGCTGAAGGGGCAGAGGGAGGAGAGAGGCAGATTGAGGAAGAGGTTGTTACAGTAGTCCAGCCTGGAGCGACCCATGGTTCTGGAGACGGTGAGCTTCTGGGGGGAAGGTGAGAAAGGGTAGAATGCATCTCAGGAGGTGGAGCTGAAAGTTGGACTTCTTGGCTAGGTCCGCGATGTGTGGAAAGAAAGAGAGGAGTCATAGAACCCCAAGGAGATTGGGGGGGGGGTGCCTAAGGAGGGTGGCCAGAGAGCGGAGGGGGGAACAAGGAGCAGGCATCCCATTGAGAAGGATTTCTGTCTTACTGGCATTAAGTCAGAGATCGTTGGCAGGGCACCATGCCTAACTGGCAGTCAGGCATGAGAGGAAGGAGAGGAGGGCGAGGACGGCAACTTAAAGGAGAGCTGTCTGTCATATGCATAACAGAATGGAATTCTGCAGGAAGAACACATTTTCCAGAGAAAATAATTAAATGAATCACGCAGACTCATGAAGATTGGGGGATAGGCGGCATAAGAAAGGTATCCTCGCAAAAAGGGACCATACTTTTTGGAGCAGGAAAAAGAAATTGCGAGAAGATCTTTGTGTTTTATTAAGCAAGGAAGACTGCTGCAAGCCTATCCAAACTGGGGTGTAAGAGATTGTTACATTCTGCCAGAAACAGCGAGTTCCGACAATGACATAACATGGAGGGAGTCAAAGAGTCACTGATGAAATAGAATGGGTACAGCTTTATGAAGGACATAGGCATGAGCAAAGATTTCTTCATGCATATAGGTCTTTGGAATTTCATTAGTCTAAAGAAGAAACAGGTGAAGCTAGAGGAACATTAAATTCCACCGGGCAAGCAGGTCCAGGATTCTGACCTGGGTATAATAAAATCAAACTCTAAACCCTGGACTGTCATTTGTGAAGCGTCATTTAAAACGGTGCCAAAAAATCTTTTGTTCCGGATTCATAGAAAGAAAGGGGTTCTTGCAAACTCCTTGTCTATTGGAGAAATTACAGGAGTGTTCTAAACAGAAAGCTGCTTTAGACGCCTTGCAAACGGGATTCAGGAAGGAGCTCGGCAGCTCTTGAATAATGTGATATATGAGCAATGTAGCGCCAAGAAGACCCCTTTATATGTTGCCTTCCTAGAATGTAAATCAGCCTTCGATAATATTGAAAGACATGTTATGAAGAAAATAAAATAGGGAAAAAGATCCGAGCCGGTCTGCTGAAATCGATCATTAATTTGCATGAAAATAATAGATACAAATTCAAACACACAGGGTGCTCTCTCAAGTAAAATGTCTATACAGAGGGGCGTGAAACGGGTGCATTTTGGCACCCTTTCTTTTTAGTCATTATTTAGCAGAATGAAGGCAGCGATTGAGCTTTGCGATACATTTTCCTCCTAAAAATGGGATATCTTTGTACATCTTGGCTGGTGTACGCGGATGACATCAGTGGGGGTCCAGAAATGTTTAGAAGTGATATACATGCACGTACAATAGAAAACTCACTTGAAGTACATCCTGAAAAAAACAAAAGTGATGATTATAGAGCCGCCGGCAAAGTATAAATGTGGATCATTGGCATCTAAGCTTTTGCATTCTCAATTAGAACTGGGGGATGAATTTACCCATGTGGGATTTCAAATCAAATCTAGAATGCTTAAGATAAGGAATACATTTATTTATTTGCATGTGTATAGTGCACAGGGGCCCTGAGACATCATGGCGTGGGTACAGAGAGTTTGCTTAGTACATACATGAATGAGTCAAAACATAATACAAAAAAGGAAAAGGATACATTATATACAGAGAGAGAAGATGTGTGTGATATTTGTCAGGAGGTACAGCTTCCTGTGGCAGTGCCAAAATCTTTTCAAATGCATAGTGGGGACATGGTTAGTTGAACAATTTGGTTTTTAGCAATGTGCACAAGACATTGTAGGATTCTTCATTTCTAAGTGCAGTGGGGAGGGCATTCCAGTTCATGGGGGCTTGGTGTTGGAAGCTGGAGCCTTCTGCTTTTACCCTTTTGAAGGGGAAGGATGGGGGGACATGGATCTGGTTGTCGAGATGTGTTCTGATGGGTCTGGATGACGGGTTGCGGGTGATCCTTTCTGAGAGGTAAGGAGGGGCGTTGAGTGACAGGCACTTGCGTGTGATGGCCATTGTTTTAAAGAGGATGCTTTCTCTGATAGGTAACCAGTGCACGTCTTTCCTGGCCTGGGAGATATGATTCATTTTGGGAATGCTCAATGCTGGTTTGAAGGCATTGTTTTGTGTTACCTGGAGCTTATTGATGTTTATAGCTGATGTGCCAAGGAAGATTGCATTGCAGTAGTAGAGCTTGGTGCCTACTGTGGCTCTGGCAATTGATAGGCGGTTTTTGACAGACAGGAAGAGCTTGTCGGTGTTGATTTTAATAGTCAGGGCAGCGGAGGAGGCTATTGCGCTGACCTGACGTGTCATGGTCAGGGAGGAGTCGAGGTGTACCCCTAGGGGTTTGACTGATGACGCAGTAATGCGGTATTGTCAATGTTAAAAGGTGCTGTATTGGGGGGAGAGTTTCTTAAGTGTTTTAGTGCCTACCACGAGGATCTCCATTGAGACAGAGGCCATTGGCTGCCGTCCATGTTTGGATAGCTGTGTAGATGTTGGTTAGCGCAGTAGCGTCTTGTTCGTAGATGCCAGTTAGGGGGAGAAGGACTTGGATATCGTCGGCATAGTTTGTGTAGGCTATGTCACGTCGATCCAGGTCATTGAAAAGGGGAGGGAGAAGATGTTATAGAGGGTGGGTTCCGTGCATGAACCTTGTGGAACTCCACAGTGTATGGTGGTAGGAGAGGCAGAGTCTGAGAATATTGTCATGAGTCTCCCTTTGAGGAATGACTCAATCCAGACAGTGGCTTGTGGAGAGAAGTGGGGCGCATTTATTAATTGCTTGCCGAGAATATCATGGTTTACAAGATCAAAGGCAGCCGAGAGATCTAGCAGAAGGGGAAGTGTTGGTTTGCCTTTGTCCATGATGTCGTCCAATTGGAGTATAAGACCGAGAAGGGCAGATTCCGTTCCATGGCCTAGGCGGAAACCAGATTGCCTTTTTCCTAGGATCTTGTTTTCTTCCAGGAATTGCTGGATTTGAGTGTATGCCACCTTGTCTAAAATGTTGAGCAAGAATGGGACGGTGGTGATGGGCCTGTAGTTGTTGGCTATTTCAGGGTCCAGAGAAGGTTTTGATAGGAGTGGGTGTACCCACGCCACTTTAAAGTGGACAGGAACGGAGTTGGTTTTGAAGGATCCATTGATGAATGTTTTCAGAAAGGGGGCGAGGGTTTCTGCGCAGTTTTTGATTAGTTTGGCTGGGCAGGCATCACCTTTGCAGTTTGATGGCTTGTTTTTGTTGGCGATCTCTAAGGGCCTCATTACGAGGAGGGCGGTAAGGGGTTAACGGCACCGGTAAAGGTGCCGGAGCCGTTAACCCCTTACCGCCTATCGCGGGACCCGCTCAGGACGCCTGGTTTTACCGTCACTAACGGGCCCGTTGTTAGCATGCTCCCCATTCCCATTGAGCCCTATGGGGGCTCAATTGGGAATGGGGATGGAGCAGCTCCGGGTTCCCTGAATTGGGAAATACCGGGCCCTCCAAGGTCGGAATGGCCCGGTATTTAACCATTCAGGGAACGCGGATCAGAGTTTGGGGGTATTATGGGCGTGGCTACCCCCAAACTCGTAATGAGGCCCTAAGACTTCAGATTCAGTGACCTCCCTTAATGAGAAAGGTTTTATGTTGTTGAGAGTGCTTTTAGTATCTGGGCAGGGAGTTGGGTTGGTCTGTTTAGAGAGGTTATTATGATGCTCTTCTATTTTCTTTTGCATCTGATGAGATTTAGTAGCTGGGCTGGATAGCTCTTTGAAGATGGCAAAGAGTTTCTTAGACTCGGAGGTGGTGTTGATGAAGCGTTCGTTGTAGCAGGATGATTTGGCTGTCATTATTGCTTTCTTGTATTGAGTGGCTAAGGTCTTGTAGGAGGATAATGTGGATTACCTTGGGAAACATAACCACTTCCTTAGGGCTTTATATTTTGGGTATGCAGTGCTTTCAGTTCTGTGGAGAACCAGGTATTGCAGCGTTTGATTTCTTTGTTTTTTTTACTTTGTAGGGGTGCAATGGTATTGACCACTGTGGTCAGAGTGGCGTTGAAGATGTCCGCCAGTACCGAAAGGTCTGGGGAGGTTAAGTGCTAGTGGGTCAAGGTGAGGGAGGATCCTTTCTTTGGTAAGGTTCCATGCACTTCTTGCTAATGCAGGTGGGATAGGGCTGAGATTTTTAGGTCACCTAGCACCGGTCGGTAAGAAGAAGTCTATAAGGTGGTGGTCAGACCAAGGAGTAGGGGTGTTGGAACGGACGTGTATACCACCGTTAAGATCTACCAGACAATCAAGGGTGCCTCCTATACAGTGGGTGGGAGGGAGGATTTTTGGTAGGAAGCCGAGTTCCTGCAACGCCTGGGCCAAGGCTTTAGATGGTTTATCTTTCTGGTTGTTAGGTCCCAGGTTGAAGTCACCTAGAAGAATGAGGTTTTCACCTAGGAGGTAGGGTACCCGCTGTAGTGAGTGTTGCTCTCTGTGGGAAGTGCATTGTAGCTCGGGAAGGCAGGGCCGGTGTAAAAGAGATATCTGTGTGGTAGGTTGTGGTGTTGGGCTAAGGGCTGGCTAGGGCAGCTATGAGTCAGTGTGCGCAAGGAGTTAGTAGTAGGGTAGGCTAGCGCAGAGCGCTCCAGGCAAGGAACTAGTATATCAAGGCAGTGGGGAGCAGTGCAGAGCGATTAGAACCTATACAGTACATTTTGCAACCTGTGACAAGCAGAATATTATCTACATAATTAAATGTCCATGTGGACTTTATTACTCAACTCAAATAGAGGACTTAAAAGATAATGGCAAACTAGCCCTACTACTACTCTTGGACCTCTCTGCAGCCTTCGATCTGGTCAATCACCAGATCCTATGCCAACACCTGAAATCGGCTGCCCATTTTTCAGAAAACGCCACTAACTGGATCAGATCCTTCCTGGACAATAGACTAATGAGAGTATTCTCACCCACTGCATCTGCAAGCCCATCGCCGGTCCCATGCGGAGTCCCTCAAGGGTCGTGCGTATCTCCTACGCTCTACAATGTTTTCACCAAACCATTGTTTGATGTGCTTGACTATCTGGGTGTCACCTATACCAACTATGCGGACGACACCCAGATACTCATCCCCATCACTGGTGACTACATTGCAGATGCCAAAGCTCTGAACGACGTATACCAAGTTGTACAAGCTTGGATGGCTCACCACGAGCTCTGTCTTAATGACGACAAGACAGAGCCCCTCATCCTTGGCACCCAACAAAAACTTAGCAAACTGGACCCATCCTTCAGCACCTTCAACATTGATGGTAACTCCATCAAAGTGGCGAAAGAGACCAAAACTTTAGGTATCTACCTTGATGCCACCCTATCCCTAAATCGACAAACTAATGCAGTCGCCGCAGCCTCGGCTTACACTTGTAAGTTGATTACAGCCTGTCGCCCATTCCTCTCTACCCAGAACTGCATCACTCTTGCCAGAACGCTGGTGATGTCAAAACTCGACTGTTGTAACACACTTTATCAAGGCACCAACCAACGTAACCTTAACAAATTGCAGATCTCCCAAAACAATGGTATCAGAGCAGCCCTCAATATTCCTAGGTCAGCGCACATATCCGACACTAGGAAGAGCTTACATTGGCTCTCGGTAGCCCAAAGAATATCGCTCAAATCACTGACTCTCACCCACAAATGTGTCAACCATCAGGCCCCCATCTACTTAACTTCCCGCTTTTCTCAGTACATTCCTGCACGGACTCTAAGATCTGCCCAAGCACAATCGCTCACCATTCCTAAATACAACTTACAGACTGCTGGAGGCGTTAGCTTCCCAGTCCTCGCTTCCAAACTTTGAAACTCCGTGCCACTGTCCATCAGAACTATCCCGTCCGCCACGCTCTTCAAACGCAAAGCCAAGCTCTGGCTAGCCTCTACTTCTCACCCACTACCAGCCTAGCCACATGTTTCACTACCCTTGAACTACTGGTATTGTTTGCATGAATAGTTAACTCTGCCTGCACCTGCTTTTATGCTCTTATGCCTAATGTGTACCTCGCGACCTAAGTTATGCTCCTGTGAATTTAATCTGTAACTGTATCAATGCCAGTATTGTACCCTGTGCCTCTAAGATATGCGCCTGGTTGCCCTCGGGCCTAGCGCGCTATACAAATAAACAAAATACAAATACAAAATACGTAGGACAATCAAAGAGAACTGCGAAGATCAGGTGGAACGAACACAGATCATGTATCCGAGATCACATCAACTAGGCAGTGGCGAGACACTGGTGGGAAAAAAACATTATCTTGCTCAGATCCGATTCCTGATCTTGGAAGTGGTAAGAAGAATGAATGCCCATGAGAACATCCAGAAAAGACTTGATCAAAGAGATGATCTTGGAACATTGACACCAAAAGGTCTCAATGAGGAGATAAACTAGATGTGTTTTTTTGAACTGGTTGTAAATGAGAACAATATAGGCTGCATATGAAAGAATGATTTGGGAATGCTCGAAAAACCATGTGGTGTGGGATCATGCCTATTAGAGATATACAAAATCGCTCCCAAGAGAATGAATAGGGTCCTCTCTGCTAAACAGCTCTTTGGGCTTATAGTGGGGGAGAATATGCATTGGGTTCTGAAGCAATATGAAGGAAAGAAGACTAGAGTAGTGGAAATAGGCACACAACATCATGGAGATCGGACATTGATTGAATCTCCATTGACACACAGAACCGAACCACAGGGAAGCATGTTAATGGTGTACACCCCTGAGAGCTTAAAAGGTAACAGTTAAACTGAGTGTGTTATGTTTATTTTGTTAGATTCACGCATAACGGTAAGATTACCTTGAATACACAATGCGTAGCCATGGAAACTATCCCACCCTCCCGTTGCCATGGGAGGGTGAGATGCGAGGCATACGGGCACTGGCTCCGAGGAGCCGGAGCACGAACCCTCGTTTGGTCGCCAGGGCTACACATAAAAACCGAGAAGAGTAGCGTGTCCACGCAGCTCTCCCTCGGTTCGTGTAATGACAACAGAACTACGAGGGTAAGTGAAATGATCCTCGAAACTGTAATGCATGAACCAATTGCTGTTAATTCGCCGAATTGCTAAATATACACGTCTCTAGGTTACTACATTTTACGTATGTATCAGAATATGGGTTACACGTGTTTAAGAACACACAGCGGCACAGACTGGGGAATGAGGTACGATGTCTCTGTTAATGCGAGTTCTTTAAGATTGTGTAACAATGGATGACCAGTGGATAATTGCTGACCTAGTTTCTTTTGTCTATGGGCCTCATTACACGGTAGGTGGTGGACCAGGTGCTAATAGCACCTTGGTCCATGCCGGTAAAATACTGGCACCGCCTTGGTGGAAAGGGGAATTACCGCCCCATTCCAAAGTTGGCGGGGCGGTAATTCCCCCTTCCACCATTGCCCTTCCCCATTTTTGCCTCATAGGGCATAATGGGAATGAGGAAGGTGCTAATTACGGTACCGCAAATTTGCGGTGCCGTAATTAGCACCAAGGTCCCTTAGCGGGTTGGTTTTTAACGCCTGCCACCCATGTCCTGCACTTCTCCCCCCCCCTTACCTCGGCACTTCCCCTTCCCCTGGAACTTTTCCCCCTTCCCTCTCCCATGCACTTGCGCAATCTCAATGTCACTGGGCCTAGTAAGATCGTTGCCTTGTCTCGCCCCAACCCCCCCATTGCCTTGTTGCGCTTTGAAACATTTGTGTATGGGCGCGCTATAAATAAAATATCATAAAACTGCTATTGCATGGGGGCCACCCCTTATGTAGTGGCAACATTCCATTATTGATGGATTATGGTGGCTTTTAAACGACTTGAGTCCATATTCAATAGACAATATGCCTTACAGTCACTACGCAATGAGTTTATGGGCATCAGTCAGGGAACCGCAGATCGCCTATTGTATATAGCTCATTTACGAGGATTTGTGGTGCAAACTAAGTGGCCTGAAGACGCCCAGCTATCCATATTCAATTAGAGGCTAAGAGAAGACTTAAAGAATGCACATAGTACCGCTGTAGCCCCTCCTGATAATATGAATGACCTTGTCTCTCTCATGATCAGAATAGACCAGAGAACTAAATTATATAGGAAGGGCAAAAAAAAAAGATGGGAAGATAAAAAACCAAACCCCCGATGGGAGAAAGGAAATCCTTCCTCAGCCGACCCCATGCAGCAAGGGAGTATTCAAGGTCTGATTACCATGGAAGAGAGCGAGGGAAAGGAAAAGAGAAAACAGAACATGTGTTATATTGCAGGGTCATTCCGTGTGAGTGTGCCCTAAAAAGCCCTCTTCAGCGGGAAACACCCTGACTCGTTCTTGAAGGGGAATGCCAGTATGCGTTGATGTGAAAGATATTCCCCACATTATCTTTGCCCTGTTACACCTAGTCAATCAGAACATGTGTTTATACACATGTCACTCTCATGGGAAAATCAAAGAAGGCATATGGTCACTGCTTTAATAGCTAGTGGGGCCACAGGGAATTTCATGGATATCATGATCCCCTTGATTCCCAAACCTCATACTGATATCCATGGGCGGCTCGCCCCTCATTTCCGGACCCATTACTCTCCAGACCCCTAGCTTACTTGTGACTGGTGCCACTTACCACGATGAATATATGGCGTTTGAAGCCGAGCCGCTCCACACTACCAGATAATTCTTGAATACCCTGGCTAAAGCATCACAACCCCCATATAGATTTGAAGAAACAAAATGCCTTAAATTCCAAGGCGATCAATGCCCCTTATCTTGATCACAGACTCAGCCTCCTTTCTTCTATACTGATAAGATGACTGTTAGGAGGAGCTTAGTGTCATCCATGTACATCTCCTCTCATGTATTGTTGATACCATGCTACCTGCATCATGTATCCTAGTTACCGTGGAACCTACTTGTTATCCTTCAGGAAAGGTTCCGGATTCTAGACAGTGAGAGTTGGAGGAGGAGGGAGAGAGGTGGACAAGGCAGTCCATGGCTGGGGCCTGTTTCTCCTGGATGAACCTATCTTTTGAATAAACCCTTCAACCCAAGTCATGTCTTTGGAGTGTACCCTTACAATTTAACATTGGCGACGAGGACTGGCCCAGGGAGTCACGGCCCCTGGCAAACAGCAGGAATTTATTAGCAGTTTGGAGTTCACCAGACGTGCGGGTGAACAGGAACAGTGTCACCGGCGCTTGGAAATCGCATACCAGTGAGGAGAGCCTGGAGAACCAAGCATTTTTCCCCAGAGCGGAATGCTGGTACCGAAGAGACACCGCTCCTCGACATTGGAAAGAGAGTGCCCGAGAATTCCAAGGACAGCGTCGTGGACGAAGGTCTGGATATATCAAGTTTAATGTGTACAGAGATTTTAACTGCTTGGTTGACAAAACGGTACTGTTACCTGATTGTGACCTGATACAGTCCCTGGATGCTATAATTGCACCCGCCGCCCATTTTTTACTTTTGAGGAGGCGAACGGAACTGTGCGTTGCCATTCTCCTGTTCCACATCTGCACGTCACTGCAGTCCCGAGGAAGGAACCCTGGAGCGTGACAGCCGCCGTCTTTGTCGATGCTCTCGCTGCGGCCGCACATCAACACGCTCTTAGAATAAGGGACCCTAAAACATGGCTTCCATCTTTGGCCTGTTTCAATTTCCTGCTTCTCGGAGCGATGCAACAGTTTCTTAATGTTGAAGGGCACTTGTGATTAACAGAGCGATAGTTTGCGGCTGCGAACTCATGTGTGTGATGACATTGGTGGGTGCATGTATGGAAATTCTGATAATTTTTCTTTGCAGATTGGGGATGCGTCTCTAAGTACTTATAACTTTAAGGTGCTCTACTCTTGAACAGAGTAATTGCTTGTATCTGAAGGTGATATTATACAGTCTTGAGCATGGCTAATGTACCAGCTCCGATATTCTTTCTTCCAACACCAGGCGAACCTAGAGTGCGTTGGTTGGACTGGAAGGAGGGATTTCATAAGTATGTGTTGGCAGTGTTTGGGCCTAACTTCTCCAATGAGCACACAAAGAGGTGTTGCTCTTTCATTGTTTGGGTGCTTCAGGGCAGGAGGTATTGAAAAAAACTCACAGAACCTTCAGATATTCCTGAGGGGGACCTTATGAAAAAACATTCGCAAAATTGGATAAGCATTATTGTGTTCAAGAGAACATAATACTGGAACGATACAAGTTTGCTACAAGGAACCAGAAGAGTGGAGAGAGCATTTAGGATTTTGTTACTGCCCTGAGGGGTTTGGCCGTTAAATGTAGATTTGACCATTGTCAAGACGAGCACTTAAGGGATCAGTTGATGATCAAGTGTTCTAATAACAATATCAGAAAGGAATTGTGGAAGGAAAGAAACCCTTCTCTAGACAGAGCAATTTAGATTGTGAAAACAGTAGAGCATACAGATAAATGCATAAGAGCACTTCAAGTTGACAAACCATCTCTTAATAAACCCAAGTCAGATGACAATGAAGGAGCAATACAGAAGGTTTCCAAAGTGGTGCAGAGACATGGTGCAGGGCCTTCACCACACTCTACACAAATGTGCAGAAGGCCAGAGAGTCGTCAAGGTCCTACCCCCAGAGCGAGGGGCCCAACAATGGTCATCCATGAGGGTGACCAAAGGACCACCCAGCGAGACTAATGTTTTTAGGAGTGTTAGAGACTCTGGTTGCTCCATGGTTCCTCCAGGGAGGAGGTGTTTCAAGTGTGGGAGCCTGTCACATCTGGCATCTGATAAAGAGTGTTATGCAATTCACATTATATGTAATGACTGTGGGGTGAGAGGACACATTGCCAGGTTTTGTAGGAATTTCAATGCAAATACGGGTCAAGTACATGAAGTTAGTGTAGAATATGAAGATGACCCAGACGGTGATACTGGGAGAGAGGTTGTGTTTCAGTTAATGCCAATGATGGTAAGGTAAAGAAAAAAAGAAACCTTATGCCACTGTGATAATTGGAGGGGTACCAGTCTCGATGCTCATGGATAGTGGAGCGGATTACACTTTGATAAGTGTGCAAGTGTGGAGAGAAAAGTTTGGATGCTGTAATTTGTGGGAGAACATTGTGAGAGCGAATGCTTATGGAAACGTCCCCATAAAAATCATAGGATATTTTGAGGCGGAGTTGCAGTTTAAAGACAGATGGTCGACAGGGACTGTCCATGTGGCCAATAGAGGTGGAGAACTTCTGTCTTGGAGTGATCAAGCAGAACTTAGAATACGACTTGAAGCAAGCCACCCTGATCAGGTGTTGGCGGTGGGGAGTGAGAGCACCACCACCACCAGCATCACTGTGGGTGACACAAGAGTACAGACCAATTCCACATCTGATAAGTTAGGATGTTTGAAGGGGTTTGTGCATAAAATTCATTTAAGGGGAGATGCCATTCCAAAAATTGCCAAGCTGCGTACAATTCCTCTAGCTCTCAGAGAAGGTGTAGAGAAAGAATTGAAGAGGATGGAAAGAGAAGGAGTGATAGAGAAGATTGATTCTTCAGAGTGGGTTAGTCCTATAGTAGTAGTGTAAAAAAGTAATGGGCCTTTACGACTATGCATTGACCTCAGACATTTGAACAGATAGGTTTTCCCTTGCCCAGGATAGAGGACCTTTTAGTGGGTGTGTCTGGTTCTAGGGTCTTCCCCATTCTTGACTTAAAATCTGCCTACCATCAGGTGGAGTTGCATCCCGACTCCAGGGAACTCACAGCATTCATTACACCAATTGGTCTTTTCAGATGTGTGCGTATGCCATTCGGATTGGTTTCGGCAGCAAAGTGTTTTTCAAAGCATAATGTACAAGTTACTAGGAAGCGAGAGAGGCGTCATGTGTTACCAAAACGATGTGCTTGTGTGTGGGAAAGATGAAATGGAACATGATAAGCGACTAGAGAGAGTTTTAAATATACTTAAAGAAGCAGGTCTCACGGTGTCTTTGGAGAAATGCACTTTCAAAGCTGACAAAGTAGTGTATCTTGGCCACAAAATCACAGGGGAAGGGGTCAAACCCAAAGAGCAAGCCATAGAAGCCATTTGTAGGATGGAAGCACCCAAATCTTTTCTTGGCCTAGTTGAATTTTATGGCAAGTTTATTAGAGGCCTGTCTGATATGTCAAGAAATATGAGAATGTTGACTCGCAAGGGTATTCCACTCCAGAATCTAAACAAGAGTTTCTGCAACAAGACAGGTCCAGTACCGAAGAACAAGGGTTACTTTATCATGAGCAATGGTTAACCACCCGATGTATTTTGATGTGTGTTTTACTTTTGTGTTCTTTGGATATGGCGGGGTCAGTGTTGAAGCCCTCCTCTGGCACCCGAGTGTCTGGGGTGGACAGGATGTGAGGGAGGTGCCCGAAACTCCCTGTGCTTAGTCTCCTAGGAGACCTGAATGCACTCTGGTGTGATTGGCTGGCTGACAGTCCGGTAAGGACAGCCCTCCTACTGGGTGAGTGACAGCCAGGCTGAATGAATGGGAGAAAACTGTTTAAAAGGCGAGTCTCCAGGACTGGAAGGCAGAGTCGACCACTGGAACGAAAGAATCGAAGACGAGCTGAAGGAAGACAACTGCTGCAACTCCTGGACCTTTGGTTTGCCCGGTGAAGCCCTGCTGCAGGTCCGAATTGCCTGAAACTCCCTAGACAGAGAAGCTCCTTCAAGGACAATTTCTTCCTTTGAGCTGGTGGGAACAACCAACTCGTAAGCCACCTGGACACCGTCTCCATACTGGCTGAATTTTCATCAGAGTGCTGTTGAAAACCGGATAGCCAGTGAGAAGGATACCAGTTTAGTGGCTTTAAAGGCACTCGCACCTTAAAACCGACGCTTAGCCAAGCCTGTGGCCTCTTCCCTGGGCAGTGCAGGAACCTCGCGAGGTCATCCTTGTCCCCACGACTGAAGCTCAGGAACAGCGAGATCTGCAGGAACAACTGCCTTAGCTACAGCTTTTCTTCATATTAAGGTACTGTGCAAACGCGGTGTGGAAATCCTTTCTGCCGCAGTGAAAGTTTGAGAAACTTTCCTAACTTTGGGGCCTTGTTTGCTCCTAAACCGACATAACTCTTTTTCTGGCAAACTACTTCCTCGAACATTGGCAAAGACTTAACCGTTTACTACCAGAACCGTGCTATCCTATCCAATATTCTGAACCATTGGGGTTATTACAAGGTTGGAAGTAGCCATGCTGCTATTAGCGGCATGGCTACCCCCTTACCGGGTACCGGGTCCCTCGAATGAGGAATTACCAGCCCATTCCAACCTTGGAGGACCCGTTAATTCCTCTTTTAAGGAATCCGGACCCGGTACCTCCCCATTCAAGCCCCCATAGGGCTCAATGGGAATGGGGAGGGTGCCAACAACGGGCCGGTTGTTAGCACCCTGTTCTGCTCGCGGGACCCGCTAAGGGTGCCTGGTCACCCTTACCGGGTCTCGTGAGCTCTACCGGCCCCGTTAAACCCCTACCGCCAACCTTGTAATGACCCCCATTGACTTTGGCCCAGGCCTATTGAATTGCTGGTTGTAGTGAAGTGAAACTATTCGCCCAGCCTATGGAAGTCATTGTGCTTTAAATTCTTTTAACCCTATCTTTCTACACCTTTTGAAAGTAACTGAAGTGCCATTTTGCTCCCACTTACAAGGGAGCTTAACTTGTTCAGAGATGTAGTGGTTGTGTACAGTAGTGTATAAGATTGCGATATTGAGCTGCTTCCCTACTAGTGGAATGTTTTCCAAATGACTGTGTAAATAAATGTATATTCTTTTACCAAGAAACCCTGAATAGTGTTTGTTTGAACTACTATGATTGCAAGTCCTTTGTGCAACATCTTGTACTGCTCACATTACTCTTGAGATAAGTCTGGCTGCTCAGCCACTGCTACCACATAACTGTGTAGTACAGGCTTGTACCAAAGGGTACTGCATGTAATTCTGCCTAACAACCATTAAGAAAGATACCATAGATTGCGTTCAAGGGTGTGGGTATGTGCCCATTCCAAAACAGTTTGAAACAAACCTATGGGGTTACTTCATCCCTTACAGATTCCTGAAGACCCTTGGCAGACCTGCACTATGGATTTTATAACAGATCTAATGAAATAAAACAGATGCACCGGCATCATGACCATGTTAAGATTCCTTCACCAAGACGGCTCACTTTGTCGCATTAAAAAACATACCGTCAGCTCCTACGTTGGCTCTGTTTTTTTCTAAATAGCCATATACACGAGTACCTCACAACATCATAACTGATAGAGGAACTCCATTTGTATCGTATTCTGGAAGGCTCTAGGTAAAAAGAGTTGGTTATCCAACTTCATTACTCTGCTGCCTACCATCCCCAGAGCGAAGGTAAAAGCAAAAGAGCAAATCAAACTGTGGCTCAATACCTCTGGTGTTTCGTGACGGATTATGAAAAAGAATGGACCTGGTTATTGGCCCTTGCTGAATTCACCTATGATTCGTTTCATACTTCCATTCAGTACACCACTTTTCATGTAAACTCGGGCAACCATCCCATGTCCATTCCGATATCTCTTCCAACAAACAGTTTAGTACCAGCAGTTCAGGATCATGCTTCTCTTATGCATCAGAGAGCGACTCTGTTCCCTTCCTCAGCATCATGCTCTTGCAATGGTCTTACTTCCCTGGGAGAACAACACCTCCAACCTGCTAATCCTGACTCATAGGTATAAAATTGCTAGGTATTTAGGATCCTATTAATTTGGTCTTAGTACGGTTTCTACTTCTCAATGGTGTATTTCAAGCAATCTTAGATTTACTTGCGAGGTTGCACAGATAGCAGGTACCTACTTTTCTGTTACTTAAGGGGATACCTGTTGTCATACAATTTTCACTCTATTAATCCCTGTTTTTGTTCTCATCCGCTTTAATTTCCTATTCCACATTGAATTCAAGGGAATGGAGCGTGTCACATAGCAACTCCTGTCTACGGGGAGGGAGGGTCCACTGGGGGTGACCTTAAGGGTCCTGGAAGATTCTTCCCTGTGCATTGGGGCTGTGCTGTCTCCAGAACTCCTGAGAATATTCTCAACTGCCTCGATCGTCCAGGTACCTGACATTAGGCCTGTAAACCAGCCTCATACCTGCTATTATTGGAATAGGTCCGATGCCTGTACCTGGGTAGATGTCCTACAGCTATACTACAGTCCGTACACATGCCTTGCACCTGCTATTATTAGGCTGGGTCCTGTGCCTATGCTAGAACACAAATACCTGCACTGCGAAATGCTAATGGTGTCCAGCACAGATGAGGGAGTCAGGGGACTTCCATGCAGCTGGTTGTGATTGCTGCAGGTCAGCTTATTAAGGAGCAGGTATTAACAGGTGCGAAGAGGTCCGGGGAAAAGAGATTCTTGGATTTCTACATTTCCTTTGATTGGATTGAAAGACGAATGTGGCTGCATAGGGCCCCCAAAATAGGTCGAAGAGGGTTACAACATGACTTTTTAAAAACTGTTCATGGATAGCCTCATCCAAACGCTCTGTGGCGGTGCTGGGATGGCTCGCTATCCATCTTTGCTCCACGCAACATGTGGCCATTTGCAAAAGATTTTCCAGGGCCAATTTTGGTTCCTAGTCTACCCCTGGGAACGAGCGGAGGGAAAAAAAAGTAACGAGAGGGAACGGGTACACAGGTCAGTAGACGGAAGCAGAGAGGCATACATATATTACATTAGTTATTTATGTTTGGTAGCCTTTTCTCCTTACCTTTTGCTGAACATGACCAAACACCTAATGTATTCCTGTCTGGAGAAAGAAAAGATTATAAGAGTTACATAAATGAAACTCTCCACACATTCATCACATTTAATTGAAAAGAGGTCGCTGCCGATTGACCCCGTCACTTGCTCCGAACCTCCCGCCAAGACCGGCCTCCATTTCAGAATAAACCCTGAGATTCCTGCAGCCCGCGATGTGCGCACACGTTGCAGCACCTGTGGGTACCATAAACTCTGCCCTCATCACTACCCTAGCTAGAAAGGGTGAGATTATATATAAATAATTACATACACACAATGAAATAATGCAGCAACAGTAATTTAACACACTGTTGTAGCTTTTTCCTCCTAGCTCTTGAATGCAGGAATCTAAGTTCCAGAATGCAAAGCAATGCCAGTTAAAAAATGACCCTTATATTTTGCAGATGTGCTCTCAACATGTAGAGCTCCATTACAAAGGATATAGTGATGCCCATGTCTGCTTCGCTATGCCAGGCATCCTGATTGCTTACAGGTAGTGTGAAGAAAAAGTTACATTCTGCATAAATGCAAACCCTCCTTTGTGGGGTTCAAAATAGGAACGAATAAAGGTATTGAAAGACAGTTTAAATGCTTTTGCCTTGAAATAAGGCACAGACTTGGGCATACATCAATTATGATGCAAAATAGCTAATGGCGCCCCAAGTTCTTATCTATGGCCATAAACAACGCTGTTAAATGTTTAAAGGTCCCCGTGGGAGACCTGTGAACTTTGCTGCCCCTCCACAGACATCTTCTAATCACTGTCAAAGGAAGACAGCCAAGCATTGCATTACAGCCTCGAAAACCCTGAAGCTTTCATGCTCTTTCCCAGAGACCTGGAGGGGGCATGAAAACCCAGAGGCTCAGGGCAAAGCCGAAAGCTAGGCAGCGCCCCCCCACCAGCATCACCGGCCCCATGCACAGGTGAAAGGCTTAATGTAAGGCTAGGCAGCCCCCTCCCCGCCGCACCAGCATCACCCCCCCTCCATCCCATGTACAGGTGAAAGGCTTAATGTAAGGCTAGGCAGCTCCCCCCGCCCCACCAGCATCACCCCCCTCCATCCCATGCACAGGTGAAAGGCTTAATGTAAGGCTAGGCATCACCCCCCTCCATCCCATGCACAGGTGAAAGGCTTAATGGAAGGGTAGGCAGACCACCCCCCTCCATCCCATGCACAGGAGAAAGGCTTAATGTAAGGCTAGGCAGCCCCCTCCCCGCCGCACCAGCATCACCCCCCCTCCATCCCATGCACAGGTGAAAGGCTTAATGTAAGGCTAGGCAGCCCCCTCCCCCCGCCCCACCAGCATCACCCCCCTCCATCCCATACACAGGTGAAAGGCTTAATGTAAGGCTAGGCAGCGCCCCCCCACCAGCATCACTGGCCCCCCAACCCATGCACAGGTGAAAGGCTTAATGGAAGGCTAGGCAGCCCCCCCCCCGCCCAACCAGCATCACCCCCCATGCACAGGAGAAAGGCTTAATGGAAGGGTAGGCAGCCACCCCCCCCCCCATTCTATCCACAGAATGTGCCCCGTCTCTGGAGTGCTTCCTCCTTGCCCTTCTTTGGTGAGGATCCACTTCAGGCTCCTGTCGCCAAAGAGGCCTTCTTGCTCTGGGTCCATACGGCGTGTGCCTCCTCCACTTGCAGCCCCTTCCATGCCCACTTCCATCTGGCGGGTGTAGAAGGCACCCGAGCAGCCCGTCGGAGCTGGAATGGGTCATAGACGTTTCTACAGATAACGATTTAATTGGTTCCTCAATGCCTGAGTTTTCATCGAGGTGAATGTTCACCCTCCCAGTGAGGCCCACCACTGGTGGAGGGCATACTGGGAGTGTCCAGGCCATTACTTTAACTAATCCACCCGAGGACGTGCTGCTTTCATCATTTTGGGCACGGATGATGATGAACTACCACTTGTGTGGGTCAGCACAGCGCAGGGTGTGGAGATCCTCGAGAGCAACCGATTGCAAAACGACCCGAAGGTGAGGGAAGCACCAAGGCTACACAATGTACGCGAAGTGGCTTCAGGTTTGCCACTCTACCCCTGGAACTTACAGCACTGGCACCGCCTTGGGCCCCAAAGAGCCCCACAGCAGTAATAGAAAACGTGGACATAGATGATCAGGCTAACTTGTGTGTTGGTAAAGTTGCAAGCCCCACCTCCATGGACAGACTCAAATAGGAATGGGGCGGCTGAATATGCACCCACTATACCCACCCACCTGGTTTGGCCGATGTGCATATTTTGCAAGCGGGGGGCACCTGGGGCGAGTGGGTGCAGATGTACAGCTGCAAGGGGGGGCACCTGGGGCGAGTGGGGGCAGATGTACAACTGCAAGCGGGGGGGCACCTGTGGCAAGTGGGTGCAGATGTAGAGCTGCAAGGGGGGGGCACCTGGGGCGAGTGGGTGCAGATGTAGAGCTGCAAGGGGGGGCACCTGGGGCGAGTGGGTGCAGATGTAGAGCTGCAAGGGGGGGGGGGGGCACCTGTGGCGAGTGGGTGCAGATGTAGAGCTGCAAGGGGGGGGGCACCTGTGGCGAGTGGGTGCAGATGTAGAGCTGCAAGGGGGGGGCACCTGTGGCGAGTGGGTGCAGATGTAGAGCTGCAAGGGGGGGCACCTGTGGCGAGTGGGTGCAGATGTAGAGCTGCAAGGGGGGGGGCACCTGTGGCGAGTGGGTGCAGATGTAGAGCTGCAAGGGGGGGCACCTGTGGCGAGTGGGTGCAGATGTAGAGCTGCAAGGGGGGGGCACCTGTGGCGAGTGGGGGCAGATGTAGAGCTGCATGGGGGGGCACCTGTGGCGAGTGGGTGCAGATGTAGAGCTGCAAGGGGGGGCACCTGTGGCGAATGGGTGCAGATGTAGATGCAAGGGGGGGCACCTGTGGCGAGTGGGGGCAGATGTAGAGCTGCAAGGGGGGGGGCACCTGGGGCGAGTGGGTGCAGATGTAGAGCTGCAAGTGGGGGGGGGGCACCTGTGGCGAGTGGGTGCAGATGTAGAGCTGCAAGGGGGGGGCACCTGTGGAGAGTGGGTGCAGATGTAGAGCTGCAAGGGGTGGGGGGCACCTGTGGAGAGTGGGTGCAGTTTAGTCTTGGCCTAGCTTAAGAGGTCCTGCTCGATGCTCATGGAACGGAGGGGCGGGGGGCATCCATTGGGGGCTCCTCTGCGAGTGTAGCCCCCCGCCCCCCATCATGTTCTGACTCACGCCCCTGTGGCATTGGCCACGGGCCTGGAGACCAGGGAGAGGGACCCCCCACAAGCCCCCCCCCTCTGAGGCCATGAGTTGGGCTCTGGATTCAGGCGCGCGGGGGGTGAGGAGTTTGGGGGGCTGGCTGCGTGTACTGACCTCGGTCCCCGGAAGTGCTGCCTTCTCCTCCTCCGCAGACTCGGGGCTCCTCCTCGCCGCTGCTGCTGCTGCTGCTTCCCGCCTTCCCAGATCCAGGGGGTTCAGGGGGTCCAGGGGGTTCAGGCTCGCAGAGGCGCTGCACATCCGCCCCATCTCCTCCAGCCCTGAGAACGCTCCCGTGCACCACAACCCGGAAGTCTGTCTCCTGCGCATGCTCAGTACTCAGCAAGCCTCTGCGCATGCTCCTAACCCCGAAGCGTCTCTCCTGCGCATGCTCAGTACTCAGCAAGCCTCTGCGCATGCTCCATGCTCCTAACCCCGAAGAATCTCTCCTGCGCATGCTCACTACTCAGCAAGCGTCTGCGCATGCGCCATGCACCTATAGACTCTCCTGCGCATGCTCAGTACTCAGCAAGCGCCTGCGCATGCTCAGTACTCAGCAAGCGCCTACGCATGCTCAGTACTCAGCAAGCGCCTGCGCATGCTCCATGCACCTAACCCTCAAGTATCTCCTGCGCATGCTCAGTGCTCAGTACTCAGCAAGCGCCTGCGCATGCTCCATGCACCTAACCCTACAGTCTCTCTCCTGCGCATGCTCAGTACTCAGCAAGCGTCTGCGCATGCTCCATGCACCTAACCCGGAAGTCTCCTGCGCGTAACTGCAGGCACGTGATCAGAAAGTGGCTGCGCATGCTCAGTGCTCAGACATTTCTGCGCGTGCTCAGGATACTCCTGAGTGGCGCCTCAGGGGCAATTCAAGAAACACAACAATAATCCACAGGGAAATGTTCACTTCCCCATTGCTGCCAAGTTTCAGTGATTGAATGAATGAATAAACAAACAAATGAATGTGCTCTCAGAATCACTTAAAGGAATGGGCCTTTGCCATAGCTCTCAACCATTTGTGTCGCAAAGGCGGGTGAAAGCACCCGATTTTATTTTTGGCGGGTGAGAGGCCCATTGAAACGAATGGGCGTGCAGGAGGCTTGGCGGTGAGTCCGCTGGTTACAAGGTCTTATACCTGGAGGGGGCATACGAAATTAAGGACAGACACACCGAGTTGGATTGCACGTCTTACTTTATTGGCGTACATACAAATCTGATTCTATGGCAAGACAGGAGGCTCATATTATGCATTACAATCTTTACTCTGAACCACAGCAGCAAAAAATAAAAAACTTTGTAAAAAAATTTTTTTCCAATAAACATAACGTTATAACAATGCAATGGGAAACATCCCAGTCCAACATGGTGGGCAGGTCATGCCCTGGGGGTAGCCAATAGGGAGCGAGCCAGTACCAATATAGGTCCATTCCTTTAATAACTTCCCCTCTTTCTTTGCTGCTGACCCACAGCTAAGTCACACCTCCGGTTTTCTCTTAGACTGTGTGTTCAAAGTGTTACTTGTATCACTTGGTTTCAGGAAGCAGCGTTTGGGAGAACACGTTTCTTTTTTCTTGTTACATTGTATATGCTGCGACTTTCCTCAAGCAGGCAAGCGGAGCGTTTGTTTATCTCGCCCGCGTTCACCTGAGGTGATTTATTCGAGCGTGGCGTTCGCTCGCATTGTGTGGCACTCTTCGTGACCTTTCCTTGGGGAACGCTGCAGCGTTCTATTTACTCGTGCGCCTGTTGTGAGGCCGCGAGCATTTGCTTTGTTTGTTGCGCGCGTCGACCGGCTCAGAACAGTTACATTCTGACGGACGACGCGCGTTGCCTAAGGAGCTCTGTGGCACACGCGGTAAGCGTGCTGCTAGTGAAAGGCAGGTTTAGCAGATCCGCCACAAAAAATGTATATATATTTATTTTTTCCGTAATATGTTCCATTTTCTGTTATAAATTGGTAATAGTTTTACAGTTGTTTTGTATGGTAAAATTTTGCTTCTTTGCCCTCACACGCTGCTCGCGTGTTTGTCTGTGGGAATTCAGACACTGCCCATGTTCTGCCTTGGTGGCCCTTACCTGAGGTTTGTGGCACACTATTAACTTGAGTCCTTACAGCCTGCTCGGCTTGTGTGAGTGCAGCTTTGACCCGGCTGTGTTTAATTAACGGTATATATATATATTTATATCTATTTTACCAAAGAAATTGGTGCTGTCATGGACAAAGGAGTGCTTCCCTCCTCTGCAGATGCCAGCACTCAAGTGCGCACTGCCAAAAAAAGTGAGAAGGTTCTTGAAAACATTGGGGATCAAGCCTGTCATTCCCAGCCTTTAGTGGCACAAGCTATTCAGTCCTCTTTGGACTCCGCTTTAACTGATTTGAATAATACTTTGGCGTCAGCCTTTGACAGATTGATTACCCGCATTGCGGATTTTCATCCCTCCCAGGACGCTGTCCCATCTGTGGCGTCCCAGGCACCCAGAAAATGTAAAGTTAAAACTAAACATACCCAGGGACAACTCAGTCCCCTAGTGGCCATATCTCCTATTGCTTCCCCTAAGGGTAATTTAAAGCGTGGGTCGGAAGAATCTCGACCTATCTCTTCCACCCCCTGACCGGCCCCGCGCCTTTCGCGCCGGTGGAGCCCCCTATTGATGTCTCATCCTCTGACAGTGCAGAGGATTCTGATTCGCCCCCTAAGAGGCAAAAAAGGAAGGTGACCTCGGTAGCCCCTCAAGGGGGTCCCCTGCTGGATGGTAGTGGTGTACCTTTCTTTGATCCTGCCCTGATTCAACACCCCAGGTCTGCTGAGTGGCAACCCTCTGAGGAGGTTTCCTCTTTCCTCAAGTTCTGGATCCGGCGCCCTATGGCCAAAGAGGATCGTAATAAATTACGGGCGAAATGTCCTAGACCGTTGCTCGCCGACAAGGTAGCTCTAGCGCCAGAAATAGACCAGTCTATGGCGGCTTTTCTTTCCCAGAAAGGGAAGGACCCCAAGAAGGGGGTCGATAAAGCGTGGCGTAGTTGTCAAGACAGACTATTGGACATCCTGGGTCCAGTCACGCAGATTTTTGAAATGGCAGAAGAGGCGGCATCCTCTAATACCCCGATAGATGTTGACGCATTAAGGGGTTGGATCCAACATACGGTATGCCTGCTCGGCAATGCTAATGCCTCCATATGTAGGGAGAGGAGAAAATCATTATTAATGAGGTTGGATTCCAAACTGGCAGATATGTCGGAGAGGGAAGGTGGCCCTGCAGCTCAGGGTAATTTGTTTGGGGATTCTTTCCTGAAAGATTTGTCAGCTTATGTTCACACATTTACAGCGCTGGACAAAGCGCAGGTTAATATAAAAAAGGTTTTTGCCCCAAAGGTTTTTAACAAGGCTGGGCGAGGTAGAGCCCGCTCCTCCGGCCGTTTTTCCCAGGGCTCCTCCCGCCCCTGCCAGTTTGCGCCCCGTGGCGCATACCATACCTCCTCTGCTCGAGGAGCACATAATCAGTTCTATCCGCAACAAAACTCCAGTTGGAGAGGACGTGCCGGCAGGGGAGCCGGAAGATCAAGAGGGCCATCAGGTAATTTCCGAGGTGCTAAAAGTTTTTTCCCTCAAAAGTTTAGGTGGCAGACTAGCCAGGTTCCTTCCACAGTGGGAGGCTCTCACTTCGGATCCTTGGGTGCTACAAACGATTCAGGGTTATCAGATAGAGTTCTATGCCCCTCCTTGCCAGTTGTCCTTTCCCCTTCCTTTGGTGTTCGACGAAGTCAAACAATCCCTTATAGATGGGGAGGCACGGGATCTCATCTCCAAAGGGGCGGTAGTCCCGGCCTCTTACAGGGCCTCTCAGTTCCTGAGTACCATTTTTCTAGTTCCGAAACCGGACCAGGGGTTTCGCCCAGTAATCAACCTGAAAGCTCTCAACTCTTTTGTGGTTTATCACCACTTCAAGATGGAGGGAATTCATTTACTCAGGGATACTCTTCTCCCTGCAGACTGGATGGTCAAATTGGACCTCAAGGACGCTTACCTAGTGGTTCCCGTCTTTCCCCCACATCAGGAGTATCTTCAGTTTCAGTGGGGGGGTCGGGTGTGGCAGTTTGCATCCCTTCCGTTTGGCCTGTCCTCGGCCCCATGGTGTTTCACCAAGCTCATGCGCCCTGTGATGGCTCTTCTCAGATCCAGGGGGATTCGGATCATAGTTTATCTGGACGACATGTTGCTCCTAGCCCAGAATTATCAAACTCTGTGTTCTCATCTGAAATTTACTGTGACCCTCTTACAGGATCTAGGTTTTGTGATAAATGTAAAAAAATCCATATTGAAGCCTACGCAATGTATCCAATTTCTGGGCTTCAATATAGATTCAAAGCTTTGCATCCTTCTTCTCCCAGACAGCAGACTGTCCAAGATAAAGAAGGAAATTCGTCTACTCCTCAGGAGAGCGAGGATCTCCCTCAGGCAGTTGGCCAGAGTTGTAGGGATGTTGTCGGCATCCATTCAGGCTATCTTCCCTGCTCCCCTACATTACAGAGCACTGCAACGCTTAAAGGCCAAGCATTTGCGCAAGTGTCTCTCTTACTCCCAAATGGTGGAATTGCCGCCAGAGGCCAGGTTGGAACTTCTGTGGTGGCTCAGGCACATGGAGGCCTGGAATGGCAAGGCAATTTTTGGCCCATCGCCGGATGTCGTTCTGGAGTCAGATGCGAGCAGATCGGGTTGGGGAGCCAGATTGGGTCAGGTCTCCACGGGAGGGAAATGGTCAGAGTCAGAGAAACTACTCCATATCAATTGCCTAGAGTTGTTAGCGGGGTCTTTTGCTGTTCGGAGTCTCCTCAAGGATCAGGGAAATTGTTGTGTTCTCCTCCGCATGGACAACATATCTGCGGTGAGGTACATCAATCACCTGGGGGGTACCAGGTCCAAAGTCTTGGCGGATTTGGCGAGAGAGTTTTGGCATTTTTGCCTCGACAGGGATATTCTCTTGAAAGCGGAATACCTTCCAGGAGTCAGCAACGTAGGAGGAAAGGAGCGATTGGATGCTGAACAGGTCTCTTTTCGCCCGCATAGAGTCCCTCTGGGGTCCTCTGATGATAGACTTGTTTGCCTCCAGACTGAATTGTCAAGTTCCCAGGTTTTACAGTTGGAGACCAGATCCGTTAGCTCTAGCCACTGACGCTTTCCTCCAGGATTGGTCGGGTCAGTTGGGGTATGCCTTTCCTCCCTTTGCAATGATAGCCCGGGTTCTGGTCCAGGTTCGCACTCAGGCGGTGTCTCTGGTTCTGGTTACCCCCTTTTGGCCTTCTCAAGTGTGGTTCCCGGCCCTTCTAGAATTGGCAATAGATATTCCCCGTCTTCTCCCTCGCGATCCCCTGTTGCTAGTGGATCCAGAGGGTCTCCCTCACGAGTTGGTCTCGCAGGGACACCTTGCCCTTATGGCTTGGAAGATTTCAGCTCTTCCTGGTGCTTCAGAGGCCTGTCGCAAGACTCTATGGCGGTCATCCGGGACTCCTGGACGGTGAATGTAATGCAAGGGCTTTGAACTTGCATAATATGAGCCTCCTGTCTTGCCATAGAATGTCTAATCCCCCACACTAGCGTGAGATGGGGGTTTAGATTCTATAAAAGACAAGGAGGCGAGTATTATCCCACCCACCCACCCACCCACCCTTACTGGTGTCGGTTGTTGTTTCAGAGGGCAGTTGATGACTTCGATGCAGGAGGAAGTGGGAGATTGAGCTCCAGGTTGCAGAAGGTTTCAGCCCCGGCGTCTCCATGGGAGTTTGTTCTTCGTTCTACGTGGAGAAGGTGTTCGGTGGTCGTGTGAGACAGATCAGCGTCAGAAAGAGGGGGAGTTATTAAAGGAATGGACCTATATTGGGACTGGCTCGCTCCCTATTGGCTACCCCCAGGGCATGACCTGCCCACCATGTTGGACTAGGATGTTTCCCATTGCATTGTTATAACTTTATGTTTATTGGAAAAAAATTCGTTTTACAAAGTTTTTTATTCTTTGCTGCTGTGGTTCAGAGTAAAGATTGTAATGCATAATACTCGCCTCCTTGTCTTTTATAGAATCTAAACCCCCATCTCACGCTAGTGTGGGGGATTAGACATTCTATGGCATGACAGGAGGCTTCATATTATGCATTTCCATCTTTACTCTGAAACCACAGCAGCAAAGAAAAAAACTTTACAAACAAAAAGTTTCAACAACAGAACTAGATGAGTTCAATGTCCATGCATGGGGACCTCCCCAAACCATCATGGAGGACAGGTCATGCCCTGCAGGGAACCAATGAGCAGGGACCCTCCTCTATATATATACATTACTCTAACCCCAACCCCTCTTTCTTTGCTGCTGACACCACAGAGCTAAGTCACCCCTTTCAGTTGTGTCTTACATGTTAGTCAGTGTTTGCCATATTAATTGGTGTTGCATATATATGTGTGCCTTGCGGCTTTCACTTTGGAAAATTGTGTTTCCTTATTTTAAATTTATTTGCTGTGTTATTTGAACGGCCACTTACTTTGTGGCGTCTAACAGAATTAATGGGCCTCGAGCGCCCGTGCTTCTTCCTGCAGTATGGTTCCTTTTATTGGTTTGGGGCGCCTGGCAGCGCCGAGCTGTGTGTTTATTTTACTTTCTTTCTGAGATAATGCGAGCAGTCGCATGGGCCCTTGTGGACGCTAAAGCTTTAGCTTCAGGCCTGTCCAGCGTGATTTATGTACAGAATGTCAGCTGTGCTGGGTCTTTGAAGCCTGGGCTTCAGACCTCCCGTCCACACCCTTTGTTTATCTTGTTTATTTTTCGCGTGAGGCCCATTTAGAAGCTGTTGCTTACAGGCCTGTCACGCGTGGGTTGGTGTGCCTAGTGCGCCCAGTTATGTTTTCTTTTATTTTGAGAGTCTTTGTCAGCACAGGTCTTTGAAGCCTTTGCTTCGGACTTCGCACGCACAGCCAAGGGGTAGGGCTGAGCAGCGCTTTTTTCTCCTGTAGCTAGTACAGCCACCAGTGGCTCAAATGGTAAGTGCTTGGTCTTGGAATGCTGGAGACCTGAGTTCTAATCCAAGGTCTGGAACATCCTTGGCATGATTTAAAAACAAATTTAAATCTTTTTATGCTGAATTATGAATGTCAAATTTTTGAATTAATCCATAAGGGAATTTTCCTTTCTTATACGCTGCCCTGACCCAGGGGTAGGGTTGAGCAGCGCTTGGATACCTGTGGGTTTGTAGCGCTATATATATAATTGCTGACTTATGAATGCTAAATTGTTCACTTTATACCAAATGAGATAAAAGGGGTTTTTCCCTTTAAAGTAATCCTTATGGGAAAGGTGCAGGCTTCCACATATGGGTCTCCCATTTCAATCCCCATGCGCGCCCTGGCAACAGCTTTGCTTACTGAAGCGCAGGTGAGGGGAGCGCCATGCACCACCTTTACATTTTAGAAATGAAATACAAAATGCTACCAAGTGTATCTTGCGTCAGAATTTCAGCACCTTTATTTTGAGTGCCGCTGCCTGCTCGGCTTCAGGTTTCACCTGAGTTTGGATGCGAGGGTTCTTCCCTGGCGTGCTGCTGACTTCCATACCCTGCTCGGGTAAGCAGCTTGTGGTGCGCTTGCTTGCTGGCGTATTCCTTTGACACAGCAATGGTTAAGCTGTGTGTGAAGCATTGCCGCTTCTCTTTGTTTAAACAACTATTTTGTTTGTTTTATTTGTTTTCTCACTTTATCCTTCAAAGAAAAGACAGGGGTTGGTGGAGGAGGTTGTTAAATGACCTAAAGGGGGCTTGGGCCTTCCTATCCAGCCATCATTCAGGCACAATCCTGTACTAGAATGATATTTCATGTGCCTTTACGGGGGAAAAGAAATGTCTGCTTAATTACCCCTCTCTCTCTCTTTTTCCGTTAGGTAAGTTCAGGACAACTCAGTCCGTTTTCCTTTAGGTTTCTCCTCCCCTGAAGGGGTTAAGTTCGCAGGTTAGGGGGTGTACCTACAGTTCTGGTCTGTTCCTCATATCCTGTTTTCTTAATATATATCTCCCCTAATACATGGTCCTTGTTTTCTGTGTCAGTTAATTTGGCGGACCCTACTTGCCTTCATGAGGCGTTAAGAACCTCATCAGGGGGGCGGTCTTGGGAGACAGTGCAATCCTCTTGTTTTGTGAGCTAACCCTGTCGACATTGATTGCACAGTCCTGGGTATCCTTCTTTGCCCTAGGGGACATAAGGGGTAGGACCCTACGAAGGAAGAGGGTATCTGGGTTTTTTAGGACATGTATAACCCAGTTTGCTCACTGGCTAAAGAGGGATGTAACCTCTATGTTCACTATTTGATGTGCAAGTACTGGGCTACTTGATCGAGATCCGTTTGCCTGCTCGGCAACGACGGCGCCTCTGCTCTTACGGAGCGGCGTAGTTACCCCTCTTGTGAGAAGGGATGGCTCAAGGGCAACGCACTCCTCTGAGAGGTTAAACTATACAATCCAGGTTCGGATTATAATACTAGCACTTGAAAATGTGCGGATCATGAAGGACTGGATTATAAGAGCAATTGCCTGCTCGGCTTCGATGGAAAACCTTCACGGCCACAGAATGACCTACGCCCTTACCCGTGCAATTTCATCTCAAATTATTATTGAACATGTGGCTTTATTAAGATCTTGCCCCTCAGGAGAAGGAAGCAGCGCCTTTGGAGGTTTTCCTGAGTCTACCTATCCGGTAGAAGGTGCATCAAGAAGTGCGCACAGTTACTCCTCTGCTCGAGGGGCTTGAGCACGGTGTTTTTTGTTCCTTTGGAAGGATTGTGCCGACAGCAGTCCTGCTAGTCATAGGATATCTCCTGTAATGCCTTTGGTGTTCACTAGGTTTTTCGTAGATGATGTTCATCTCAAACCCCTGGGGGTTGCTGTGGGTTAACAAGGATCCTATTTGTGCTCTTCCTCTGTCAGTTTTTCCCTTGCCCTCATTTTAGAAGGGGCGGTGATAACAACCTCCCTCGCGGTTTCTCAATTATGAATGAGATAAATATGCTCTCACTAATTGGGAGTGGACATATAGGATACTTCTAATAATAAGTATTTTACACATTTTAACATATATTCATGGCACTCTTTAAATGGAAGTATTGTTATGCTCATTGTTTCCTGTCTCCTGGCAGATGGTATGGTCGTATTAGACCTCGAGGGTTAGTGTTGGGGGGTTTCCTCCATTATTCCTCCCCTCAGGAGTTTCCGCGTCAGTTCTACTGATGGGTTCACTCTTATCATTGTCCCTCCCTTTCGGTTTGGCCTTTCCCTTCAGCCCCTGGTGTCACCAAGTTAATGAAGAAGGTGATAACTCACCGAGGTTGAGTGAGTGAGTGAGTGAGTGAGTGAGTGAGTGAGTGAGTGAGTGAGTGAGTGAGTGAGTGAGTGAGTGAGTGAGTGAGTGTGTGTGTGTGTGTGTGTGTGTGTGTGTGTGTGTGTGTGTGTGTGTGTGTGTGTGTGTGTGTGTGTGTGTGTGTGTGTGTGTGTGTGTGTGTGTGTGTGTGTGTGTGTGTGTGTGTGTGTGTGTGTGTGTGTGTGTGTGTGTGTGTGTGTGTGTGTGTGTGTGTGTGTGTGTGTGTGTGTGTGTGTGTGTGTGTGTGTGTGTGTGTGTGTGTGTGTGTGTGTGTGTGTGTGTGTGTGTGTGTGTGTGTGTGTGTGTGTGTATATATATATATATATATATATATATATATATATATATATATATATATATATATATATATATATATATGTTTCTTGGATACAGTTAGAGATGTCCCTTCCGCAATCACAGAGTTTGTTCTTGGTTTTAGGCACGTCATTATAACTCTGCATCTTATCCTTTGGGATGATAGACTGTACTTAAGTAAGGAGTTAGCAGTTTTCTCCCCTGGAAAGGGTGATTTTTTTTTTTTCCCTTAGCTAGTTAACCTAGATGGGCAGAGGGCCAGCTCCTTCAGTGTCATTGTTCCAAGCACCCCGCGAGAATCTATTGCTCTCGCATTTAGATCAGCCTTTGGAACAGTTACCTAACCCTGTTACACACAAGAGCCTTTCTCTAAGATCAATTCCAGTTAGCGCCGTGACTGGAGCAACATATTGTCAATCAGGATGTCGGTCCGATAACTCAGCAAGTGCATCACTCGCTTTAACATCTGTGCAAAGCCTGCTGATGCAGGATCCAATGGGCAGAGCCACACTCAGCCTTTCATACTTGCGAGATCGATAAATGAGCTCCACACACCGTGTGTTATAACAAGCAGGGCTCAGATGACTGATGGTTTGTAGCGCTTTATGAAAGCTACATTATTAGCTCTCTTTGGCCTCAATCTGGTACGGTTGGAGTTCCAATTGGGTAATCTCTTTTCCTTGTGAGAAGGTGGATGCCAGTCCACTGTCTTCGGACGGTTCCTCCGGGATTGCTCGGTTCCTTTTGGGGCCTTCTCGGGAGGGGGATGGTTCCCATCCCTATAGCATTTTACGGTGCATGTTGTCTAGTGTCATCCCTATCCACCTTTCTCTATCCCTGCCCTTCACTTCTCTCTTATGGTTCCTCTGTTATTCATTAGAATATATTTTCATCTCTTCCTGGGGCTTCAGAAGTTCTTTGCGCAGTGCACTATCTGGGTCGTCAAGGACTTTTGGAAAGCCTTTAATAAGCCTGTTTTCTTTAGATGGCGGCTATTCAGTGAATGGGTATGTGATAAGATTTTGCTTCTGTTTCTCCCTTAACGGAAATAGGTTGTTCTGGTAGAACGGTCTACGAAGGCTACTTTACATGGCAACGATTGCACTTTATCGCAGCGAAACATGGTCGCTAAGGGTAAAAACGGTGGTTGGCAGTACTTGGTGCGCGGGACCTTCAGGTCCATTGGTTTTGGGGTTCCACCTTGACTAGGTGTTTCTT
Source organism: Ambystoma mexicanum (assembly GCF_040938575.1). Lineage (NCBI taxonomy): Eukaryota > Metazoa > Chordata > Amphibia > Caudata > Ambystomatidae > Ambystoma > Ambystoma mexicanum. Next base: position 177,586 of record NC_090923.1, read on the forward strand.
ATCGGCTTCGATTATATCATCTGGTATTACCACATCTTTGTTTTTTCAAGTAAGGCTTGTCTGTGCTACAACGGTTTTCAAAGTTATCCATGTGGAGTTTCTTTCCTGTTAAAGTACATCTCCTGTTTCAGCCCTTTAGATATGGACAGTGGAATGTTCTCCCGGGGGTCAGGATTTAGTGCCCGATTGGGTACCCATAGGGTTTCCTCCATTTATTATCCAGGTCTGGGTCATTTTCTAATGTGTACGTTTTTAAGTGTTTATAAATGCTTAAGTTGGACTTAACCCCTAAATACCTCTCAGCTGCTTTCCTGTGGGAACATTATTGCGGGGTCTCTTACCCTTGGGCCATATGGATTAAGTAGATTTGCAGAGAAAGGGAGTTAATTGCTCCTTGGTCCTTCAATGGAAGATGCTATAGTGTTTAAGATGCTCTCCTGGGGGAGGGAATTGTCAAAGCAGCCGTTTGGTCATGGGAATAATATGAGGAATAATAATTGTATTTTATCACTAGTGTATTGCTCAGGGTGGGATTTGGATTGGGATGCAAGGGCTTTGAACTTGCATAATATGAAGCCTCCTGTCATGCCATAGAATGGGAAATCCCCCTCACTAACGTGACAGGGGGTTTAGATTCTATTAAAGACAGGAGGCGAGTATTATCCCACCCACCCTCCCTTTGTATTGGCTGTTCTGCTTCCACCCACCCACCCTGTTATATTTCATATTGTTTCAGATTTGGGTGAGAAGTCCTATCCAGAAGAACTTCGTCATAGATTCAGGCTGTGGGAAGGTGAGATCTCCAGTTTCTCTAGATCCTTTCTCCGCGCTACGCAGTTCAACCGTTTCATTGGACGTCTGGTGCAAGACAGCTGCAGAAAGAGGGGTTGGGGTTAGAGTAATGTGTATATATATATATATATATATATATATATATATATATATATATATATATAGAGGAGGGTCCCTGCTCATTGGTTCCCTGCAGGGCATGACCTGTCCTCCATGATGGTTTGGGGAGGTCCCTATGCATGGACATTGAACTCTTATCTAGTTCTGTTGTTGAAACATTTTGTTTGTAAAGCTTTTTCTTTGCTGCTGTGGTTTCAGAGTAAAGATGGAAATGCATAATACTCGCCTCCTGTCTTTAATAGAATCTAAACCCCCTGTCACGTTAGTGAGGGGGGATTTCCCATTCTCCTTTGCACCCCCTCCCCCTTACATGCTACGTCTCACGTGACATGGTGTCGTTCTCTTAAGGAGACACAAACACTCTAACATCACCCCGGACGAAATGTCCTTACAACGTTCTCAGCACTCTTCAACCAGGCGTGCTGGCTTCTTCACGGCTCGTTGGGCACGACTGCTAGTGCCTTCTCCTGGATCCTCATCAGGCTTCTCTGTTCTCTTCATTCCTGGACGAGGGGAGAATCTTGGAGGTGTCCACAGTGTGTCTCGAGAATCTATTGACATTGGTTCAGGATCTGGAGGCTGACGTCTCTCATTTTCCGTGGTTGTTGCAAGCTTGAATTTTGAGCTGTTCCGTGTTATTTGTCGTTCTTCATTTTCAGCAGTCACCATTGTTCCTTTGATGGCCGTGACTTGTAGTGTCTGTGGGGCGAATCTTGACTTAGTCTTCTTAACTGTTGACTGTTGCACCAGTACCTCGTCTCCTAATTGAAAGTCCTTTGGACGCGCTCCTCGTCTTTCATCTGTTTGGATGCAGGCTCGTTCCTTCTTCTCTGCATCTCTCCATAGGATTTGTGGATCTGTTTCTGGTTTGTTTATCGGATAGTGTATGATTCGTGTGCGAACTTGGTACTTTACCATGAGTTCGGCCGGGGTCTTGTTTGTGGCTTCATGAGGCGTATTTTGATAATATCCTCCTACATAAGGCTTGGTGTGGATCAACATTTTCCAGTCTGGCTCTTTGCAACATCTTTTTATTCGATGACATGAATCTCTCGGCTATCCCGTTCGTCTGGGGCCACAGGGGTGTTATCTTCTGGTGCTTGAACCCTAAGTACTTGGCGAATGTCGTGAAATCGTGGCCGCAGAAGGGCGGGCCATTGTCTGACTTGATAACGTCCGGTATGCCCCATTCTCTACACAACTTCATCGAAGATTACTGCGACTTGTGCAAAGGCTGTGGATGATCTTTTTGCAATTGGGAACCTTGAATGTTCATCCATGAATAAAAGTAGGTATTCCCCTGATTCTAGGGGACCATAAAAGTCTACCACCACTGTTTCCCATGGATGTTCTGGTATCTGTGTCAGCAGTAGGGGTACTGGTGTTTCGGCTCTGGTCGTGCACTGGCACGCCATGCAATGCCTATCCCACCGGTCGACTAGGGCGTCAAGGAAGGGGAACCACATATGGCAGCGTAGTTGACATTTGGTGTTGTCTGCTCCTCAGTGTCCCTCATGGGCTGTCTTAATTATTTCTGATCGCAAGGCCGCTGGGATTACTATTCTGCACCCTCTGAGGAGTATGGGTTTGTCTTTTACAGCCAGCTCGGATTGGATTCTTGCGAGCCTCTCCAGTTCGTCTCGGTTTGCCCCTGGATGCATTGACAGCGATCTCTTGTAGTCTTTCCACTTGTGTTCCGTGAGTTCAATCGCCAGGGCCATGGATGGATCAGCAGCTGTCGCAAGTGCGACGGTTTCTAATGATAACCCTGGGGGTAGTGTGCTTTTGGTAACATAGCTTATATATTCCATGTCACCCTTTATAGCTTATATATTCCATTTCACGACATACAAACCTGTGTCTGCACTCCTCCCTTGAACCTTCTGGATACTTGTGCCACCCCGCCTTTTCCTAGGGTGGCAACACCACATACAATGCCGTCACCAAAGCCATCCTAAACTCACAGGCATGAGTCATACCTCACTCCCCCACATCGTGCTTGTCCGCATTTTTATTTTGCTGACCTATAGTCCTAATGCAATACCCAAAGTTAGCTGCCACTACCACTGCATTGTGCCTCTACTTATTATTACTTGTTAACAGTGCACATTGCCTAACTGTGTTAACAAATCACGCTTACAGCCCTTATCTATGTTTAATATGTTATGCATTCTTCTTCCTGCCTGATTATATACGTAATGGTCCTCAGAGTACCCCTACAATTGTACCTAGACTGACTATTTGCTCGCCTTCTGGCCACTCGACCAATTTATAATAGTAGCATAATCCAACTGTATGTCACCAAATGCCCTGACTACTAACCCTGCCAAACTTAGATGCCCTATCGCTGTGTGCATGTTAGTCACCTCTAGGTTTGCCAAATTTGGAGGCCTTTCTCTTCGCTGTCTGCATTTTAGCCACTGTCAGGAATGCCAAATCTAGACGTCTCTGTGTTATTCGCATGTTAGTCACCATTAGGATTGCAAAATCTAGATGCCTTCTTTTCACTGCTTGCATTTTAGCCACTGTTAAGAATGCCATATCTAGCTGTCTTTTTGCTGCATGTATTTTAAATCACGGCCAGGTCTGCCAAAGTTAAATGCTTCCTATTGCGTATATCCTAGGCACAGATAAGACGGCCAAATCCAGATGCGCCTGCTGTGTACTTCTCAGTCAATGTTAGGATTGCCAAACTTTGAAGCCCTGTGCAGCGCACACCCTAGGCATTACTGGACTGCGAAACCCAGTAGCCCCTTCGCTTAATGCCACTGTCCACTTTGTGCATCTCTAAGACCTACCTCTTATACGCACTTTACTCCCTCCTCTGGACCATACTAACTATTATCTTAACAATGGACCAGTTCAATACCACTCCATGTAACCTGCTAGAGAGAAACATCCGGCTCAGAGCTAGACTGCCCCGTCTATATGACCTTAAAAATAAAAGAACTATTCCTCTAGGGGCCAATCCTATCATGACTGCTCCCAACTGCAACTTGCCTACCCGATCTGCAGATAGACGACCCAAGATACAAATAGACCAACCGAAGGTCCAGAAGAAGCCTAACCTTCCCCCGCCTAGAATCACACAAGGGGAAAACTATATCCTCCACCCTGCCAGGTGCCCTCATCAACGCTAGATCCCTCGTAGCACATAATACTGAAATTGCCGACATACTTGCCTCAGCTGACTTAGATCTTTTTGCGATCACTGAGACATGGCTCCATGATGCCGCAAGTCCCGCACTCATGATTGCCATACCCGACAATTACAATATACTAAGAGTCGATCGCCCCAACTCCAGGGCCAACTCCAGGGGAGGTGGCCTTGCTATAATTTCCAAAACTAAATTAGCTGCTAGACTCTGCCCTCACCCTGAAATCACATCCTGCGAACTTCTCTCGGCTAAAATTCCTATTTCAAACAACAGTATCCTAACGGTCCTCCAGTATACAGACCACCAAGCCGATTTGGGTAATTTTGAAGAAGACCTATCCAGCCTCCTCAATAACATCATCAAAGACCCCACCCAGCTCCTTCTGCTAGGCGACTTTAATCTGGGCTTTAATGATGTTGAGGATAAACAGACCCATTCTATCCAATCTATCCTAACCGATCATGGCCTTACCCAAAAAGTCTTAGCCCCTACATACATGAAAGGTCGCACATTAGACTGGATAGCTAACAGAAACTGCACTACCACCATTTCTAATATACTACCTCAGACATGGACTGACCACCACCTCATCTGCTTCTCATCCACCATAGAGCCTCCTAAACCAGCCAACCTGGAAACAGCTCCACCTGTGCATACAAGAAGCAAAAGAGACATTACGGTTGAAAAAATAATTCCGCTTCTCCTACCAGATCTTAGAGCTAGTACTATTGACACTAATCCAAATACGCTAGTGGAGACATTTAACAATACTATGTCCAAAGCATTGGATGCCATTGCCCCTATCAAAGAACGCAAAAGTAAACGAAAGGCCCACCTTAACTCATGGTTTACCCCCTATCTTAAAAAATTACGAACCCAAAAACGTAAACTACAAGCCATTCGGAGGCACACACCCTCAATAGAGAATAAAACTCTACTTGACAATCTTGCCAAACATTACAAGAAGGAAATAATTCAAACTAAAAAAAGATACATTCAACAAGAGAATCAGCAAAGCTAACTCCAACTCGAAAGAACTCTTTTCCATCCTTCGGGAAATGGAAAATCCGATTGCTCCCATTGACAACGTTCCCAAGGACAAACAATGGTGCACAAGTATCCAAAATGCCTTAGCGAACAAAATTACAACTCTCCAATCTAAAATTGCTAAATAAAAACCCTACCTGAGTGCCACTGCAACCCAGACTACCCAATTGCCTGATACACCTAGAACAGTCACCCAATTCAACTGTGAACCATTCAGATTCACCAATATATCCATAGCGGAAACTGAAAAGGTGATATCTTCCCTGAAACCTTCCAATTGTCAAGGCGACAGCTGCCCTGCACAAGTCATTAAGGACGCAGCCAGAGACTTAGCACCCTTCATAGCTAAGCTAATTAACGCATCCTTTAGAACTAGCACTGTACCCACTAACCTCAAAGAATCTTGGGAACTGCCCCTCCTCAAAAAACAGGCCCATGGCCCAGCCATCCCTACTAATTACAGGCCCATCATTACGGTACCATTTCTCCTTAAAATCATCGACAGAGTAGCCTACCTCCAGATACAAAACTAGAGACAAACCAATTACTAGGATCACGCCAATCTGCTTTCAGACCACTACACAGCACTGAAACGGCCCTAATTGCCCTTAAGACTCAAATCGACGAATTGAAGGATAAAGGCAACACAGCTATGCTCCTCCTCCTTGACTTATCGGCGGCCTTTGACCTGGTGGACCATGCAGTGTTATGCAACCACCTAGCGTCTGCCGCCTACTTCTCAAGTGAAGCGATAGCTTGGGTACAATCCTTCTTGGCCAACCGAACGATGAGTGTTCTCCCCTTCAGCCTCGGCAGACCCAATACATATCACCTGTGGTGTCCCACAAGGTTCATGTGTCTCCCCCACAATGTATAATATCTTCACTAAGCCACTCTTCGACAAACTTGACAGACTGGGGATAACATACACCAACTATGCGAACGATACTCAGATCCTCATACCACTTTCTGGCAACTTTGTCGAAGATACAGCTCTAGTAAATAAGATTTATCTCCTCATTCAGGCATGGATGGCCTCACACGCCTCTGCCTGAACGATGACAAAACAGAGATACTGATCTTGGGCTCCGACTCCAACCTCAAAAAACTCAGTCCCAATTACCTTGCCTTCAATATTGATGGCAATTTAATCAAAGTGGCAACTGAGGTAAAAACTCTAGGTTTCTACCTTGACGCTACACTTTCTCTCAAAAAACAAACCAATGCCCTCGCATCGTCGACGGCCTACACTTGCAAATTAATCAGGGCTTGCAGACCTTAACTCTCCAAATCCAACTGCATAACATTAGCCAACGCCCTAGTAATGCCGAAATTAGACTACTGCAACGCCCTCTACTCGGGGGCCCGCAAGTCTATCATAAACAAAATGCAAACACTACAAAATAATGCTCTTAGAGCAGCTCTGGACATACCTCGCAGAGCACACATATCCAAAACTAGGAAAGAGCATCACTGGCTGAAAATTAGCGACAGAGTCCTCCTTAAAACACTATCCCTAACAAAGGACTGAACAACAATGCACCTCCATACATTTCGGATAAACTAAATAGAAAATCGTTCACATACCACACGAGAGCAGCTAACCACCTCTTGCTTGTGATTCCGAAATTTAGATAAAAAAACAGGCGGAGCCAGTTTCCCTGTAAAAGCTGCTTGCACATGAAACGCCCTCCCCGCTGCACTGAGAGCTAATCTACCATACTCGAGCTTTAGACGCCACGTAAAAAAGTGGCTCTGGTCTAACGCCAACTAACTAACTAACTCTCTTGGCCTGGACTCACCATTGGCTACCCACGGTGAATAACTACTTTGTCATTCCTGTTCCCTGACCTGACTTCCTCGTGGTATAGGAACCCCCCTCCTCCTGTACCCTTATACATGCCTGCTAAATTGTTAATAACATTTGTTCTGTATGCACTATTGTATGTAACTAAGCTCAAATATTCTTGTAACTGCTGCGCCCGGCTACCCCTGGGTTTTGGTGCGCATTATCAAATAATAAACTAAACTAAACCCTGTCTTGGTGTCGGCTTTCCTGTAGGGTGTCTCGACAGATAATCGGCTGGGTTGTGCTCACCCCCCGGACGATGTATTATGTGGTAGTCATATTCTTGTAGGCAGATGCCCCACCGTTCAATTCTGGGGGGCATCTTTGTTCGTGGGTTTCCAAACAATGACAATAGGGCTTGATGGTCCGTAATAAGGGTGAATCTTTTTCCTATAATGAAGTTGTGAAAATGTTCACATGCCCAGACTGCCACCAGACTCACTTTTTCCACCTGGGAGTACGCAGATTCGGGGGGGTGCCAGAGCCCTGCTGGTGTAGGCCACAACGTGCCTCGTGTGAGTGTCGATTCCGTTGGTCTAGGCGAGTATGGCGAGTATGGCTGCTAGCCCCACCGGGCTTGCATCGACCACAATTTTAGTGTGCTAGTCCGGGTTGAAGTAGGCCAGTTTCCTGGCTTCTGCTAGGGACTGCTTGATGGTGTCGAATGTCCATTTGGTATTCTGCCGTCCAGGCGAAGAGCATGTCCTTCTGGAGAAGTTTTCAGAGAGGTTCAGTCTAGAATTATTGATTAATTAATTGGAAAAGCTGCCAGGAAAAGATCCTGGACATGGCGGGTCCATTGGTGAAAATTGGCGAAAATTATGGACCTGGCAGAACGGGCTAAGGACACCGGAGAAGAGGTGGACCCAGGTGTCCTAGCAAACTGGGCGCAAAGAGCCGTATGCCTTCTAGGCAACGCGAACTGCGCAATTTCTTCGGAGCAAAGAAGAGGCCTCCTGCTGAAAATAGACAAGAAACTAGGAGATCTGTCGTTTTATGAAGCAGGCGAGGCAGCGCAAGGCCTTTTATTCGGTGACATTCGGCAAAGAAATGGGGAGGTTCGTGGGAACTTACGCCTCCCTAGAAAAGGCGCAAGCCTCGATGAAGAAAATCTTTCCTGAAACAGTTTTCAGTGGGACCGGTCGGTTCAGAGGCCGAGCGGCCGGTCGTTTCCAATCGTACAGAAGGCCTCAAGGAAATAGAAACAACTACTGGGAGAGCCGACAACCAGACTCATTCTTCCCACCATGAGGACGCTTCCCGAGAGGGAGGAGAGGCAGAGGACAGGGAAGAGGACACAACTTCCCCACAGGTGAGAGTTTCTGCATACCCACCAGTGAGAGGGAGAACAGCGATGTTCTGGGAAAGCTGGCGCTCGCTTTCCAGCGATGTCTGGGTCCTTCAGACAGTACAAGGCATGCACATAGAGTTCATAGGGACCCCCTACCAAAGCCAAACACCCCACCCTCTCGTCGCAACGCAGATAGAGAAAAAGCTATTATACGCAGAATTGCAGAAGCTAGCAGAGAAGCGAGCGATAGAGCGATGCGTCACACACCCAAAATTTGTGAGCAATATGTTCTTAGTCCATCGAAAGGACAAAGTAAGACCGGTAATAAATCTAAAGAGCATGAACAGATGGGTAGTTTACAACCATTTCAAGATGGAAGGGACCCATCAGCTCAGGGATACACTCGGGCAAGACGACTGGCTAGTAAGGATAGACTTAAAAGATGCATACCTGACAGTACCAGTCCACAAGGAGTTTCGTCCCTTTCTGGCATTCGACTGGGAGGGCAATTATGGCAATTCGCCACAATGCCTTTTGGGCTGGCATCAGCGCCATGGGTGTTTACAAAGATCATGAATCCAGTAGCAGCAGCGATCAGTTAGAAGGGGATTTGTATGATCATATATCTGGACGATATCCTACTGATGGCCGGCTGCAAAGAAACACTCCTCTACCAAGCCGACTGGGTGGCGAAACTCCTGACGTCTCTAGGTTTCCTAGTGAACAAGGAGAAGTCGGAGATGATACCAACCAAGAGGATAGAATTCCTAGGATTCATGTTAGATACCTGAACGGCAACTCTAGAGATTCCGGGTAGGAAGATAAGAGACATAAAGAAAGAATTGAGAGCATGCCTCAACGAAATAGTTATATGCCTCCGCACAGTGGCACGAGTGGTAGGCTTGTTAGCAGCCTCGATACAAGCAATCTTTCCGGGTCCACTTCACTATCGAGCTCTGCAAAGGTTAAAAATAAGACATTTGCAGCAGGGCCTCCAGTATCACCACTTAGTACACATCGATCAACAGTTCAGGATGGAGTTACAGTGGTGGCTGGCGAACATGGAAGCATGGAACGGAAGAGCCATTTTCGGCGACCGCCCCGATCAGATAATAGAGTCGGATGAAAGCCGAGCAGGCTGGGGAGCCCGATGCAGGGATCTCCAGACAGGGGGGAGGTGGAGCGCGGAAGAACTCCAGCTGCACATCAACTGTCTGGAACTATTAGCCGGATCTTTTGCGATCAAGGCTTTGACCAAAGGGAGAGTGAACTCCTGTATTCTGCTGAAGATGGACAACATTTCAGCAGTCAAATACATAAATCATTTAGGTGGAACGAGATCCAGATTACTGGCAGAAATAGCCAAGGATTTTTGGCACACCTGCCTGGAATCGGGGATTTCAGTGGTAGCCGAGTACCTCCCGGGATCGCTGAATGTTATAGCGCATTGGAACTCCAGATACCTATCAGACTCCAGCGATTGGATGCTGGAGAAGAGCATATACTGACAGCTGGAAGAACTGTGGGTACCGATTCACACAGATCTGTTTGCGTCCAGACTGAACGCACAGAAAGAGAGATTCTTCAGCTGGAGATTAGACCCAGCGGCAGTGGGAGCGGATGCTTTCCTGCAGGACTGGAGAGAACAAGTACTCTACGCTTTCCCGCCATTTATAATGATTAGCAGGGTACTGGCGAAAGTACGCAGAGAGGCAGCGAGCCTCATAGTAGTAGCCCCGATCTGGAAATCGCAAGTGTGGTTTCCGATGCTCATGGAGCTGTTAATAGACTGCCCGAGATTACTACCTCAAGAAGCGAGCCTGCTCACGGACCCGGCTGGGTCATATGACCCTCTGAGGGTGAAGGGGACACTGCCGCTGATGGCTTGCAGGATAGCAGGAGACGCTGGAATCTCCCAGGAATTTCGGCACAGGCTGCGAGCCTCATCGCCGAGTCTTGGGCACCCTCTACCAGAAGGAGCTACGATGCAGCTTTGAATAGGTGGGCGTCGTGGTGCAGAAGGAGAAATATTCATCCCGTTTCTGCCCCTCTAGTCGAAATAATACATTTCCTAGCAGAGCGGCTCCAAGACGGTAAAGCTTACAGGACTATAGGAGTGTATAGGTCTGCAATCTCAGCAGGACATCTGCCTATAGAAGGGGTTCCAATGGGAGAAAACATAGCTGTGATAAGGCTCTTGAAAGGGATAAGATTTAGGAAACCCCCACAACCAAAGTACGACACACTATGGGACATGTCGATAGTGTTAAGATTTCTGGCAGGCTGGCCGAACAATAGGTATCTGTCCCTGGCGCAGTTGTCTGGTAAGCTTGCTATGCTCCTGTGCTGGATATCATGTAGGAGAGTAGCAGACGTTAAAGCATTAGAGATCAATCGGAAGACTTATGGCCCCGAGGGAGTGACATTCAACATAGCCAGGAGAACAAAGACAGATTCTGCTACTATCACTTACCCGTATATGCAAGAACATCCCAAGTGGTGCGGGGCATCATGTATTAAGGAATACGAGAACAGGACGGCGGAAGTGAGGCCAGCGGGAATAACCCAACTATTAATAGCACGTAGGAAACCACATAGAGGAGTAGCAACAGCCACTATAGCGAGATGGGTCAGAGACATCATGAATCTGGCAGGCATTGACAATTCAAATTCGGTGCACATTCAGTCAGAGGAGCTATGGCCTCGAAGGCAGTAGGGCAAGGTGCAGCATTACAAGACATCATGAAAGCAGCTGACTGGGCTAACGGTTCAACGTTCAGGACGTTTTATTTTAGACCAATAAATGTGATAGCAGAGACAGTGGCGCGAAGCTTTGAACAAGCTTAATGCTCGCCTCCGTCTTGACATAGAATGAAGATTCCCCCTGCTAATAGCGCAGGAAGCTCTTGATTCTATTAAAGACAAGGAGGCGAGCATTAAATTCCCGTCCCGAATACACAAATTAATGAAGTAAATGATGTAATGCATTGTTGATAATTAACATGACTATTTCTTCCAGAATAGGGTGTGTATTCCCCGCCCTAACATACACAATTTTGTTTCTTCCTGGCATAAGGAGATGAGCAAAAGAACAGCTGAAGATCCTGATTAGATCAGTTATCTGGAACAAGCTCGCAAGTTCGAATGTGAGAGTCCAATCCAGCACAAAGCAGGAAGTTCAGAGCAAGTTGGACAGTTTTTACACAGTTAAGAAGGATTGCAGTTCAAGCAGTCAAAGAAGAGGAAGGACAGAGGAACAGGAAGGACTAGGTCACATGGCCAGAGACTGTGGGACTACAGGAATGATGGGACTTGAAGTTTCTTTGTAAAACAAAAACAAAATGTTAAATTTTAAAGGAAAGTTTTACAAAGTTTATATTTGTTGAGACTGCTGGAGAGTGAAAAATAAAGAAGATGAAAGCTTAATGCTCGCCTCCTTGTCTTTAATAGAATCAAGAGCTCCCTGCGCTATTAGCAGGGGGAATCTTCACTGTATGCACAGTGTTGACCATGTTAAATGAAAATGTGCACATTTGTATAAATAACACTAAAGTCATTCAGTAAAGTCACCCTGACGTTACTCCAGCAGCAGTGGCAGACTGGCAGTGGCACCTGATCACTTGCCAGTTGCCAGCCAGCCTGCCAGCATCTTGCTTGCTTCCAGCGATTGCCTTCAGAAAGGTAAGACAAAAGGTAGGACCCGGGTCGACTCATAAAAAAACAAGCATTGGCAATGCCAACAGTTTGGGTCTGTGTTACCTGCCAAATGCCTTATATTTCTACAATAGCCAAAACTATTGGCTTTGCCAATGTTTGTAACAGGACTCCAGAGAAGGACACACAGTGCGCATACATTGAGTGGCTGAAGCAGATTCGGTTTTATTACACCAATAGCGGGTTTATAGCTCGAAATGAAGCCATTAACTCTGGCATGACTGCTTTGAAAAAACACTGGCAGGCACTTCCAGCCCCAAGTTTAATGTTAAGGCTGGATTAAAGTGAGCAAAAAAAATTCCCACGAGGAGGTGTTTTGGATGGGGAGGGGTAGGAACTGGGTGGGAATGGCCATAGGGATTAGCATGACCAGTCAATGGATGAGCAAATAAACAAACCATGTCTCCCTCCTCATGTAGCATGTTTCCCTAGCTGTAGTCTAATGCTTTATTTTAAAGAAATAGCCAGTTTCTAACAGGTATAATAGTGGCCCCAGTTCATAATTCTGAATGGCCCCCATTTCTGCATGGCTTAGTTGTAGCGCTACAATGCCTCACAGGCTTAAGTTTTTAGTTTTAACACGTGATTTAACACGTGCATGCTATCGTCATACCCATGCCCCTCCCTGTTTATCAGTAAACTGCAAAGTAATGGCATTTGTGTCGGAGAACTTTGCCAAACCTGCCAACACTAGCCTACCGCATAGGCAATTGCATGGGAAGTACAATGAACTATGGTGGTTGCATAACCTATAACAGGTGGACTGTATAGTGGGAGACATGTGCCAAGATCACTGGCAGTAATAGCCCACGAAGTCAAGCAGGCCGAAGGAAAGTGGAAGCAGAAAGTGAACGAACAAACCCGCAATCCCGAGTGATGCGTCCCCCCAGAAGGTAACAGGAACAGTAATAAGTCCAGGAGGCAGCCGGGAAAACTTGAGCAGGTGATAACATAAGACGAGAGAGAAGTAGACCATTTTGTGAGGCAACTTCCTGGTCAGTTTCATAAGATCATGCAAGTGGCGCATCGAGAAAGACTGGGGAAACGTCTTCCTTGTCATCGTTTGTGGGTGCACTGAAGGACATCTGTGAAATCTTGAGGAAGCAAAGAGTGCTTGAGGAGCATCTCCTTAGTCCCGATAGGGGCAAGTCGAAGGACAGTGTGCAAGTAAAGTCAGGAGTGTGGGGGAATGCAGTTTTAGTCAGTGTGGCCGTAACCATCAGTGGTGGGCTAATAAGCCCTGATGTTGTATCTTAATGGCCCCCAGAACTATATTATCCAGGAGAACGAGGGGCCAGCATGCATTGCTAGATGCTTACCATCTGCAACGAGTAAAAGAGGGAGATGAGTGGAAAATGGCATTTAGGACAAAGTTCGGGTTGCTCAAATATTTGCTAATGCCATTTGGGCTGTGTAACCTCCCTGCTACATTTCAACATTTTATACAGGAAGTGTTAAGGGACTATATTGATGTGTTGGTCATTGTATACGTTGAAAATATTTTGATGCACTCTGAGTCAAGGGAACAACACGTCTTATAAGTTAAGGCAGTGCTTAAATGGTTGCAATTATATCAAGTGTATGCTAAATTGAAGAAGTGTGTGTGTGTTGCAGAAAAGGTGTAGTTCTTGGGATGTGTTTTGGGAGTGGTCATGCACAAGGAAAAGGTGCAGTCTACAGTAACTGAGTGGCCCTCACTACAGTGCTTGAAGGATATGCAGTCGCTTTTGGGTTTTGCACATTTTAATCTGAGATTCATTACCATTTTCCCCCAATGATGACACCTATTAGACAGTAACTTAGGAAGAACAAGCATTTTCCATGGAATAAGGAGGCAGATGGAGCATTTCATGAGCTAAAGACAGCTTTCACGAGAGCACTAGTATTAGGACACCCAGTGGTAGAGAGACCTTTTCAGGTTGAGACAGATGCGCCGAATTAGTCATTGGGGGCGGTATTGTCTCAGTGGCATTTTATTGCAGGAAATTTACGGGTTGAGAGCAAACTATTCAATTACTGACACAGAGTTATTGTCCATTAGAGCAGCTTTTCAGGACTGGAGGCATTACCTCATGGGGGCATGTCACCAAGTCACAGTGGTGACGGACCATAAGAATATGCAGTATTTGGAGTCAGCTAAAACATTGAGTCAGGCTTTTGAGGTGATCCCAATACTTTAATGAATTCGATTTTGTGGTGACCTATCGGCCTGGAAAGAAGAATGGGAAGACAGATGCATTGACTAGCAACATCAGTAGGTTCCTATTACAGAAAGCAATGCAATAGTTCCCCCACAGAGTGACAGAAGGCTTACTAAAACAAGTATGGACGAGTACTCTCCTGGGTGGCAGGTCATCCTTTAAGAACCCTTCGGGATGGGCTTTCTTACCATGCCCAGCATCTGCATTTGCCTATGTAGGCATTACGAGAGAAAGCCTTGTATTGGTGCCAAAACTCACGATTGGCAGTTCATTCTGGGGAATGAAATACCCAATGCATGCTGGGAAAATATTTCTGGTGCCCTGATATGAATAGGCATGTACATAAATATGTGGAGGGTTGTGATGTATGCATGTGGAGCAAGTCGGATCATTCTAGCTTGGACTATTGTAACAGCCTCTTTCTAAATCTACCTGCCTCTACTCTCCACCCTCTGCAACTAATCCAGAGCAGGACTGCTAGCCTTGTCCTTGGCCTCAAGCCCTGGGATCGTATCTTTCCAGCTCTGAAATCTCTCCACTGGCTCCCAGTGGATGCAAGGATTAAATTCAAAACCCTCTGCATTGTCCACAAGGCTTTCTGGGGCATGGGTCCAAAATACCTTCAGCTGTCCCTCCGCAAATACCTCCCCTCTCGAGCTCTTCGCTCCTCTACCTCCAACTCCCACGGGGTCAGTCGTTTTTCAAAGAAACGAGCTGGGGGTAGATCTCTGTCTTTGGCTGGGGCCTCCCTCTGGAACAGCCTCCCTGCCATTCTAAAACTTGAGGAGAACCATCTCTGGTTCCGGAAGCACCTCAAGACCTTCCTCTTTTCTTCTGCCTTCGCCCCCCCTCTTCCCTGCTGATCTGTTCTCTCTTGGCACTGTGCACCTGGCCACCCTCTGTCCTTCGGGCCCAGGTACCCGCTCACCCTGCCACCCTCCCGCACTGCCTCCGGGCCACCCCTTGCACTGGGGTCTGTATCTGTACCCATACAGCCCCCCCTTTTTCTTCCTGCACTTATCAGACATACACTGTCTGCTGCCTTAAACCTAGCACTTGCAAATTGCTGGCTGCATTACCACTGTTTGTTGCCTTTATTATTTATTGTTATTTATCTCTTTCTCCTCTGCTTCACACTTCCCACTTCTCCCTCCTTCCATGCACTTTTCCTCTCCCCCTCTCCCATGCACTTGCTCGTTCTCAATGTCATTGGGCCTAGTAAGATTGCTGTTTTGTTCTCCCCTGTTCCCCTCCCTTGCCTTGTCGTGCTCTGAAACACTTGTGTACGAGCGCGATAGAAATAAAATATCAATCAAAATTCTAAGAAGATGGATTTGATGCAACCACTGCCGACTCCTGATGTTCCTTGGACACACATTTCTATAGACAGTGACGGATTTACCGAAGGATCATAGAAATGACATAATTATGGTGGTTGTTGACTATTTCTCTAAACAGGCCCATTTTGTTCCATGTAGAGGAATACCTAGTGCTAGTCAATTGGCAGAATTAGTCTTACAACACATGTCACAAGGCCTAGTAGGACCATTACTGTTATCCTCTCCCTTGCCCCCCCCTTTTTTTGTCTTGTGGTACCTTGAAACAACTTTTGTTGTACAGGCGCCTTACATTGATCCAATAAATAAAATAAGATATAGCGCAATTACATGGTTTGCCTAAGACTATAGTGTCGGATCAGGGTTTGCAATTTACCTCTCGGTTTTGGCAGGCCTTCTGCAGAATGTTGGGAATCAACTGTGCACTTTCAAGTAGTTACCATCCGCAAACGGATGGACAAACGGAAAGGGTGAACCAGACCATGGAGCAATACATAGTGTTTTTTGGTTCATGGAATGACCTCTTGGGTACAGGCGTTGTGGTTAGCAGAATTTACATATAACAAGACTGAGTAAGTCTCATTAGGAACAGCGCCAAATGAATGTCTATATGGATTGGCACAAAATATGCTTCCTGAAACGAACCTGATGTGGACACAGTTACTGTGTTAATAGAGCACAAACAGGTACTTCTTGATATCAGGCAGAGGGCACGACAAAACTTGGACAAAAAGCTAAAGAGGTATAGAAGAAACAAGCAGATAAGAAACCCTGATTGGTTCCCACATATGGGGTAGGAAACAAGGGGCCTCGTTATGAGTCAGGCAGTAACCCTGTCGGTGCTAGCGGCGGGTTGCTGCCAGACTCGTAACATTTTACTGATGCCCGACTTCCTGGTACCACCGGGACATTACAAGTCTGGCGGTCCGGGAAGTCAAGCGCTGGGTAAAATGTTAGTCCCCATTCCAATAGGACTCTATGGGAGTGGGGACTCGGAAGGAAGGGCACCGTTGCTACCGGTGCAGGCGCTTCTGTGAAGTCTACCCATCGTGGCCGATGCGCCTGGCATGGTCAGACCTCTTGAGCGCAGCAGGCCCGACAGGCAAACTTGTAGTTTGCCGGTCTGGAAACAAGGGTGCCGGTGAGCTTACCAGTACCCTGGTTTCCGGACCGGCAAACTTGTAATGAGGCCTAAGGTGTTGTTATCGACTCAATATTTAGGGCTACTGGGGCCATGGAAATTCATGCCTAGGTTCATTGGGCCTTATGTGATCAATAAATGTGTGTCGCAATCAGCAATGAGATTGTAATTGTCTAGTCATTTAAAAAACCATCTAGTCTTTCACGTGTCTCTGCTTAAACCTGCAGCTCCTGATGTCCGTGCTGAAAGAGCACTGGTCATCATGAAGGATGGAAAAGAGTAATGTGAAGTCTAAAGTATTTTGCATTCAAGATGGCAAAGACAATTGTGGTACCTTGTGGAGTGGTTGGGGTATGGACACGAGGACTGCTCATGGGAACCAGCCGATACGGTACATGACCACGTCTGGGGAGACAATTCCATACTTGCTTTCCAGGAAAGCCAGGGCCGGATCGGCCCCCTGAGATGGCGGGTACTGTCAGATGTGTGGTGGCATGTAGTATTAGTCACTGTGTCTGCAGCCATCAGTGGGGGGCTAAAAAGCACTAGTGTAACTTACTAGACCCCCAAACTACATTTCCCAGGAGTCTGGGGGCCAGCGTGCATTGCTTCGTGTTTAGTCCGTATGGGCTTTTAAGGCCCTCCTCCGCCTGTGCAAGGTGCTGATGATTGATGTTTGGAGGCACGGGCGGAGGTCATCATGGACAAACGCTTATACTCACTGGCAGGCTGCCTTCCACGGGCTTTAGCGATGAGCATATTCATCCCGGGTGCTGTAGTCAACAGTGTAAGCGCACTGTCAGTGGTGGGACCGCCTCGTGGGGCTACCGGCGACACGAAGTAACTCTAGGTCCTCGGCAAAATATCACGAGTCCCTCACTATTCGGCTGAGTAGACTGAGAATCTTCCCGTGGACAATGATAGTGTAAGTCCATAAAAAACTGCAGTGGGTCTGAAGGAACCCGTCTTTCAAAGCATAACCCTTCTCATTCCTATGGGCAGCCGATCAGAAGAAAAGACCGAAGGAGGCGGTAAAGGAGGGGTGGTGATCCCGAAGATCGAGAGGAACCATGCGAGCGGTGAGTGAACCAAGAAATTCAATACTGGCAAATGTCTTATAGGCATTAGAACAAGTAAGGGAAAAGGTAACGGAGGGAGGCGGAAAATAAAAATAGTCAGAAGTAGAGAAGAATATATATATATATATATATATAGGGATAATGACTCAAGCATAAGAGAGAAAACAGTGGTTACCGGGAGGACACCCGAGAGAAAAAAATGAGAGGAATCGCCTTGTTCCTGCACTTTAATATAGCGGTCAGAAGAAACGTGAACTCATAGTCCCATATAATAGGGAAAAATTAGGCTACCATGACGATTAAAGATGTCATAAAAGGAGTTTGTTTAAACTCCATGGGCCTCATTACACGGAAGGCGGTAAAGGTTAACGGTCACCGGTAATGGTACCGGTGACTGTTAACCCTTACTACCTTACTACGAGGTCCCTTTGCGGGTTGGCACTTTAACGCCTGCTTTTTAGCAGGTGTTAAAAACCAACCCGCAAAGGGACCAGGGTGCTAATTACGGTACCGCAATTTGCGGTACCGTAATTAGCACCTTCCCCATTCCCATTATGCCCTATGGGGCAAAAATGGGAATGGGGAAGGGCAATGGGCGAAGGGGGAATTACCGCCCCGTCAACCTCGGAATAGGGCGGTAATTCCCCTTTCCTCCAAGGCGGTGCCGGTATTTTACCGGCATGGACCAAGGTGCTAATAGCACCTTGGTCCACCGCCTACCGTGTAATGAGGCCCTATGTCGGGTAATTGATTAGAAGGCAGAGATGTAGGTGTCCAGCTGGTGTCTGTCTAGTCTGTCAAGTGTCTATTGTACGTGTTCTGTTGAATGTCACATGTAAAGAATTGTGTATCATTGATTGGTTGAAGCGAAGTTTTTGGGTTTGAAGCGATTCTGTAACTGAGTGGGAATCGCACACAGATTGATGTTCTTGAAGTAAATTGATGACATAAAATTTTGACGAGGAAAGATTGGATTGGAGCTTGCGGTATTTGGTGCTCGCTCATATTGTGGAAGTGGTGAAGTTGCATGAAAGTATTGCTAGAACCAGAGTACAAGCATGGAAGAGATAACCCCACTTGCTCACTTATATAAGCAATTGCCTAAACATGCACCCAAGCTTAAGAAATACAGCACCGAGTGGGTTAAGGGCACCGCCCACAAGATGTTTATGCCGTGGCCACAGAACGGGTCCTTATCTAAAGCCGTTTTACAGCATATGACGACTTATCTACATGCCACATATACAGGGAAAAACCTAGAGAAACGCCTCGCTGTTCTACAACTTTGGAAAATGTACAACCGCAGACTGGCTATTAAATGTATGCACGGAGGAGGGTGAGACGCCTACCGCGCCACCAGCCCCGCCTGAGCCAGAAATCGAGGGAAGTCAGAGGGACTCTACCCGCTAAGAGAGCTGAAGGCAGCTACTGGGTATAGTAACCCCGCATATGAGTCACCCACGTACAGTAGTGACGAAATTAAGGGGAAGGATCAGGAAATTAATCTTACCTCCGCAGTCCTGAGGGACAAGGAGAGATGCGATGAGGGAAGGGAGGATAAGGCACAGTTTAGTGCACCTCTCGATAAAGAGAGAGAAGGGAAAAAATGGAAAGGAAGTGAAGACAGAACTGATGAGATAGGATTCGCAAAAGATGAATGGATGGGAGGACCGATATTGTTGAAACTCCATGGTAAAGGAAGTTATGACGTGAGACCGAGAGAGAGGTCTGATGAGGCACAGAGAAGGGAAAAGGAGAAGGAGAAGGAAATAAGGGATGAGAGAATAAGAAAGAAAGATAGGCTGAGGCGAGAACAGCTATATCGCAAAGAGCAAGAAAAACAGCTTGTTCGCAAACAGAAGGCAGCCTATGACCAGTACAGACAGAATCAGCAAACTTTGGAAGAAGAGCAAAGAGTATGTGAAAAAAGGATAAAGAGGCGAAAGGATGAGGAAGTTAGAAGGGCAAATGAACGTAGAGATGAAAGGAGAAGGGAAGAAAATGAGACCAGAGAAGAACCGAGGAAGCGCACGGAAGTTGATGATGAATTGGAACGTAAGCGTAGACAGAGGGCACGCGATCTTCAATATTTGGAGCGATAAGTTAAAAAACCCAATCCCGTTGTAGAATGGGAAGATATTGAAGAATTCTTTCCTGCATTCGACTCAGTACCAGGCATGAGTGGGGCAAATATTGAAGATGACTTCGACACCAGAAGCATCGGGGAAACGATTGATAAAATATACGATGAAATGGGGCTAGAATCAAATTCCCATGGGGGAAGAGAAGACAAGCGCTTGGAAAGCACACAGCTGTCGGACACTGAGGATGTCACCCGAAGTAGTGGAAGCAGGGGACTGTCCCTGGACAGGCTAGAAATTAGTAAGAACGACGAAGATGCAAGGAGTTGCGTGAATTGGGAACAATCAATGTCCGACTCCAGAGGAGAAATGGAGGACGAGACAAATGAAGAAGAGAGACTGCGCGAAAGCGACTCCCAAGGGACAAAGGGGTAAGATGGTCAGGCGCTAGCAAGTCTTCACCTAGGGCATCAGAGTCTGCCGCGCAGCCTAGCCAGCATGAAGGAACACCCCATGGTCAGAGGGGGATGTCAGCACCCGCCTATGTAGACAGATTGAGGACATTGCCAGGTAAACAGCAATGTGGGAATATTACCCAGGCAATAGACAGGAGGGCCATGGGGAAAGAAGGAAGACTGCGCTTTCCAATTCCCGCTGAAAAAGGGGGAGTAAGACCACAATATATTCCATGGCCACACATGGATTGAGAGAACCTGAAAAACAAGCTTCCAATGCGGACAACGGGAGCTGGGAAGTGGATACATGAGTTAGAAAAAATGACAGGGGGTGTCACGTTAGCTATAGGGGACATCGAGTGTCTCCTAATCGCCATACTTGGTGAAAGAGCAGACTATGTGTGGAAGCGGGCAGGATACCCTGGGGTAACCATAATGAACACTACCCATGACGGAGAACCATTCAATAACTGTAGAGCTGCAGTGTGGAAAGCGCTACGAGTGCTGTATCCAGACACTTCCGATATGGGAGCTATAATGACTCGGAAAATGAAAGCGTCAGAAGAACCGTTGATTTACATCCAGAATTTTCAAGACGCGTGGGTGCTCAAAAAGCATGAATCTTGGACGAAATCTATCCCTGTATTCTACCACATATTGTGCCTAGGGTTACCAGAACCGGTGCAGAAACAGCTCAAGAAATTGGTAGGAGTACAAGCTAAACCGTGGGCCGAAATACAGTTGACTATTCCACATTACTGTAGATTGTTGCAGGAAAAGAATCGGAAAAAGGAGACAACTCGTAAGGGTGAGGAAGCGAAGCTGGTGCAAAAGAAATTATCAAAGTATGCTCTCGAAGGTGCCATGCTATAATCAGCTGAACAGAACGTACAACAGGCGACTAACCCGCCACAGAACAACCAGGGTAACGCAGGATTTTACCCCAGAGGAAGGGGATTTAGAGGAAGAGGATGGCAGAGTAACCAGGAAGGGTTTCAAAGTAATCAAGGAGGCTTTCAAAACGTGCAGATGGGCAGTCCAGATATGTCAAATGGGCAGATAGCCCGACCACCACCAGTGCGTTGGCTGTGTGGAATGACAGAACATGTGGCGCGCTCGTGCAGAAACCAAGGGGCGTTGCAAAATGGTCAAGGAATGGGAGCAGGCACGGTGAATCCACCTGCTATTCCACAACAGGGCGGTGCACAGAATCACACAGTGCAGCAGCAAGCACCGGGCTTGCAGCAAGGTGCACAGCAAGGTGTCCAACCCTCGAACATGGGGAACCTGCCACAGGGGCAATCTCAACAGGCACCAACGCAAATGTCTTAGGGCACAAACTCCGGAAGGGGAGGCAACCCTGGGAATGGAGAAAATCCACAAGCATACAGTGGCCCGAACTTATATATGAACTAGGACAGCTCACTGGGAACTCTGATGTGCTCTATCCTATCAGTGACACCAGACCCTAACAGGGAACCAAGGGTGAATGTCGTCATAGGGTGGAAAGAATATTCCTTCCTAGTTGACACGGGTGCAACACGCTCGTGCATACGAGAAGGCAAGTTTTCCTTGTCCGGCCAGGCCATAGATACTCAGTTTTACAGGAGCTCATAGTCGAGTTCCCTTCACGGACAATCTCCCAGTCTCCGTAGGAGAGTGTGAAATGAATGTACCTTTATTGTATTCACGTCAGACCCCAGTAAACATTTTGGGTCGAGACTTAATGACAAAGTCGAATATGACAATCTCGTTCATGGAGGAGGGCATAGTATGCTCCACTCCTGGAATGCATTATTGAAACGTGTGCGAAATGATCAGAGCATACTCCGGACGCATAGCCATGAGAGCTATGCCATTAGAACCAGAAGTCTATCGGGATTGCCAGGCCTTGCAGATAGGGCCATGAGAACCCCCGACGAGTTTCTATTCAGACCAAGAATACCTATGCATGAAGAAGGGGGACAGGTATTTCCCTTGACGATACATATTGCAGCAGTACGAGAGAAAGTAGCGTTGGTCGAAGGGTATGATGACGAAGGCAGGCAATGGTGTGCGATTATCGCCATTGAAGAAGGGTTTCAAGTCACTGACGTCTCCGATGAGGATCTGTTCGAAGAACACCCTAACTTGGATGAGACAAGGGTGGAAGTAAGTCTAATATTCTGGGTCAAAATGATCGAACGAGAAGTGCCACAAAGAATGATGTTGGCACTGACCCGTCCCGCATATTTTGATGACAACATAGCCCAGGTGCCTGTCTCAGTATGGACTATGGGACCCTATGACGTAGGCCTCCTAAAGGGGGTGGGAGAAGTGAAAATCAAACTGAAACCAGGATCAATTTTACCAAGAGCGTGACAATATCCCATGTCTAGAGAAGCGGATGAAGGGATCACGAAGACAATTTCCGCCATGATGGACCAGTTTTAGTGACGTCAGAGTCACCATGTAACACAGCGGTTTATCCTGTCAAAAAATCAAAGGGGGGGGTCTTGGCGTTTAATCCAAGATTTAAGAGCATTAAACAATATTGCCAAAGCCAAATTCCCTCTGGTCCCTAATCCATCTATGATCCTGTGTAATATACCGATCAAGACGCAATATTTCACGGTGATTGACTTGAAAAATGCTTTTTTCTCAATCCCGTTGCACCGTGACTCAAGATCTGACGTCATTTACTTTCAGACAAATGCGTCCGAAAAGCACGAGGTTGCCACAGGCTATTGTGAGTCCCCATCCATTTTCAACAGAGTCTGACAAATGGACCTTAGCAATATTGCTGTAGACAGTGTTGTGTTGCAGTATGTGGATGACATTCTGATCTGCAGCACCACTGAAGAGCAATGCAGGCGCGATTCTATCCGGCTACTGACTATACTGGCTGAGAAAGGATATAAGGTTGACAAGGAAAAACTACAATACTGTCAACAAGAGGTGCTGTACATAGGCCAGTTAATCTCACATGAGAGGAAAATAGTCACCCCAGAAAGGGCTGAAGCTATCATGAACACGGCTAAGCCACTCACGATAAAGCAAATGCAGAGCTTCCTAGGCTTGTGCAATTATGTTAGAGCATGGATCTTCAATTACAGCACGTATACCAAGCCTTTGCTCCAGGCCCTAAAGAAGGACCAGGCGACAAAGGAAAAAAATTGAATTGACTGAGGCAATGGAAAAAGGGTTTGCAGAACTCAAGAGAGCAATTTGCTCGCCTCCGGTTCTCGGGATTCCTAATTATGCAGAGGAATTCTACCTGTTCTCACACACAAATGGCAGCGTTATGACAGCAGTGCTCGCCCAAAGAATCTCGTTGGGGTACAAGCCCCTAGCGTATTACAGTGGGAATCTGGACCCAGTAATGAGAGGCCAGTTGCCATGCGAACAAAGCTTAGCTGCCGCAGCGTTCGCCATAGAGAAGGCGGCAACCATAGTAATGGGATGCTCCATGACGTTATACGTCAATCACTCATTATTTGCCATTTTAGAGAAACCAAAAGGCACATTGACATCTCAGAGAGCTTCTGTATATGAAGTGATCATATCTAATCCATCGATCAAAATAGTTCGATGTAAAACAGTAAACCCAACTACGTTCATAGCTGAGCCAGTCACTGAAAGAGAGCCTATACATGACTGTGCGAACTACGAAGAATTCTATGATGAAATCCCCAGGGTGAAAGAAAATGCCCTGGCGGGAGGGGAAATCATCTTTATTGATGGGTCTTTGAGAATCGACCAAGAAGACGGACAAAGATATACAGGCGTGGCCGTAATAAAACACATAGCACACAGAGAATTTGAAGTACTTGTCAGTGCATGAATACCATCTCACTATTCAGCACAGGCTGCAGAACTTTTGGCGTTGATACTCGCCATTGAGAATCACGCAGATCAGGAAGTAACGGTGTACAGTGACTCGGCCTATGTGACGTCAACACTGCACGCTGGTTTAGCGTGCTGGAAAAGGAGGGGCTACCTCTGAGCGGACAGCACGCCCGTGCAACACGCAGCCTTATTGGACAGGCTGATTAAGGCACTACAGCTCCCAGTAGGCATAGCGGTCATGAAATGCGCCGCCCACACCTAAGGGACAGATTTCGTGTCACGCGGAAACCATGCAGCAGACACGGAGGCCAAGCGTATGGCGTCTAAAAGTGAGACGATCATGGAAGTAGAAGTGGCACACACCCATGAACGAATGATGGTAGCTCGAGCCACACCAGAGTCCTACAGTAATATGGGGCAGACTCAACTAATGGAGCTTCAAGGGGAGGGACCACAGGATGAAAAGAACCTGTGGAAGCGTCAAGGGTGTTCTTTAAACCTCTCAAACGTATTGTGGCGGCAAGACAGCACTGGTAAACCAGTAATGCCTGTAGCCCTATTAAAAATAGCATTGGAACAGTTCTATTACCCATTTCATTTGTCAAAAGAAAATCTTGCTGCAACACTCGCAGAAGACTAGTTTATACCAAATTTAGCGGAGCATGTTGCATTCTTTATGGTGAACTGCATAATCTGCCAGCAATTCACTGCTTGGCACACATTAAAAGTAGTGAGAGGAATCCTCCCCCGGCCTAATGGGCCTTTTCAGCACTTACATATCAATTATGTCGACATGATTCAAGTGTGTAACAGGTACTTAATTGTAGTGGTGTGTCCATTCTCTAGATGGATAGAAGCAGGCCCCTGTACACACCCAGACTCAACCTGTGTTGTCAAATTCCTGGTGAGGGAGGTGTTCCCTAGATGGGGGGTACGTGAGGTGATGAGGTCAGAGAACAGGGCTCATTTTGTCAATGCAGTCTTTGAACAGATCAGCTTGCTGCTTGGTATAAAGCGCAAGTTCTCGTCGGCGTAGCATCTGGAAGGTAACGGTCTTTGTGAGAGGCTCAACAGCTTGTTAAAGGAAAGGATAGCCAAGTTGAAGCTTACTCTAAAGAGGGGATGGCTGCACTGTCTACCACTGGCATTTTGTGCTCTTCAGAACCAACCAGGCTCCGACCATCATCTTATGCCGCAAGAGATAGTCACAGGGTGGAGAATGAACACCCCCTACCCCTCGAAGTAGAGCTAGATGTGATGCCCAGGCTACCAGAAAGGTCTTGGGAACCAAGCTGCAGGAATACCTGAAATGCATGACATCAAGCCTTCATATCATTTCAGACCAACTACAGCGATGACGAAAAGGGTGCAGTGCAGCACAAAACACAGCAGGAGATGCTGAAACAGACGCAGTTCAAGGTCTATGTGAGATTCTCATCTTCCCTGGAGATGCCGTGTTGGTAAAGAACAACATGAGTGTTAGGGAGAATTCTCTGTTTAGGCTGAATTTCCCTACCTAGTGAGTCCCCCAGCAGCTTTGCTGGATTTCTGGGGTTTCTTTTTTTTCTCCTGCCAAGAGTGAGACTCTTTTACCCTCACTCTTGGACATGTTGAAGTGTGTTTTCTTGGTTAAACCTTGTGTTGAATGGGCTATGGGGTCTTTTACCCCATAGGGCCTCATGTATTTTTGTGATGTGGGTTACACAGCACCCTCTGTGCCGTGACCCAGGGGTGTCCTAGGGACTCCCCAACATAGACTCCATACCCTGGGACTGACTACTGTCTCCCAGGGCATGTAAAGTCACCAAAGACTTTGCTAGTCTTGAATCCTGAACAGAACCAGTACAAACCATCATATTGTGGACGTACTGGCTGGGGCAATTCGATTGCCCCAGGGTCTGTTATTCGAGGGGGCACGTCTCCGTCCCCCCTGATCGAGTTTTGGCTGGTGGCAGTGGAAACTACGTTTTATATTCGACCGCGAATATTTTCCTATGGGATTTCCCATTGTTTTAGGCTAACACATTTAATTATTTATTTACGGTAGCCTTAAACATACCGCCGGTTTATATATTTATTTTTATAACTCCGGTTGGGACTTTTTGCCAAAACTTGATTCTAAAATGGCGTTGGTGTTCGCCTCTGTAACTCTGACCCAAAGTGGAGCCCTTTGTTCCACTTTTGGCGGGCTTCTCCACAGAAGCCCTCCAAAGTGGTGCCACTCTGTCTAGGGTACTTAGGAGGGGTGGAGGGGGATTTAGGCACCCTGGACTGAGTTACCTTGGTAACTCAAGTCGCACTCCGTCCTGATTGGCCCAAGTGGTGAGCCGGCCGGCTCACCACTTAGCATGTTTGAGTGACAGCTAGGCTGGGTGAATGGGGGTTTGCTGCATAAAAGCAGGGCTTTGGGGACTGGAACTTCAGAAGTCGCCACAGGACCAAGAATCCGATGAGGGAAGAGCTGAGCCGACCTGCTTCGACGACACCACCCGGTGGAGCCCTGCTGAACCGTCTCACCACTTTTCCCGACGACCGAGGAGAACTCTTAACGGAGTGGCTCCTTCCCTTGACTGGTGGGGACAACCAGTTTTCGCCTTCTTTTCGCTTCTCGAGGTATCTCGTGGCCGCCTTGCCAGTGCCAAGCACCCCGGCAACCGGAACCCCACCACTTTTACCCCAACCACGAAAGTCGGTACAACCCTTTAACCGGAGGACTCCGCGGCTGGTTTCTTCCCGGGCAGTGCAACGACCTTCTTCTTCTGCTCTTCAGCGAGAACTTCTTCTCCCCTGACCGACGTCGAGCCTTGCTGCCACTGCCTGGAACAACTGCCACCGCTGGAGGATCCTTTCCGCTTAAGGTACCGTGTTCCGCCTGGCTTCCCTTGCTACCGACTGTACGGGGTAGATTTAGCCCCCGGCTTTCGACCCTGGGAGTGCCTGGGACACCCTGGCTAAACTTTCTAAACCACTCTAAACTCTTTCTAACTCTTTGCAAGACTTTGAATCCCTAATAACAGTGTGATCTTGGGCACATTTTCGCTCCGGCTACTCTAAGAGTGGGCCCTGCCTAGTGACTTTTGCTCACCTGTGACTTTGTGTTTCTTTGAGCCTATTGCAAGTGTTCTGGACCTTAGAGTGGTGTGTTTAACCCATTTCTGTTTCTTTTTATCCCTTCCTTAAACCTACTAGAGTGTCATCTAACGTTAAGCGCTCACCTCTGTTTTAATTATGTGGAGTTAACTTAGAGTTGTCTAGATAGGAGTAAGGGTTGAAACTGCTTTCATTATAACTGTGTTTTAAGTGTTTTTACTATACTTTGCTAGAGTGTTTTCAACTTATGTGTTCTTAAAAAATAAAATAACTATATACTTTTGAAACCAAGCTCTGGTCAGTGTTTGCTTGTGCTATTGTGTCTGAGTACATATTGTGTATACTTTGCATACTGCCTAACTCTTCTTGAGGGAAGTCTGACTGCTCAGCCACAGCTACCAGGTAAATCTGGGTGGTGCAGACGGCTACCAAGTGGGTTTACTGCTATACCTGTAGTCTTAAATCTTTTGCAGTGTTCCCCAAGGGAACTGCACAGGTTTCTGCCTAACAATGAGAAAAAGGTGGGACGAGCCAAGATTCAACCGCCCTTTCATCGTAGAGAACTGCACTCCATCAGCCGTTAAATTGCAAGGCAGGCGAGCATGGATCTTCCTTAATGACATGAAACCCTATATCGGTGAGATCCCTCTAGCTGCAGCCCACTGCGAAGAAATCACAGACAACGGGGAAGAACCACAGCACGTGCAGACAAGATCCATGATGAGGAAGAAGGACGCATGAGCCGCAAAGCCAAGACAAAAGAACTCTGTTTGAAAGTTGTGGCTTTAAACCGGACATTTCCTCGAAGCATAAAAAGGGGCTAAGGACAATAAAACGGACACTCTGTGCAGCCTAGTTGCAGGGTGAAGAAGAGAATTGTACACCCAAAGCTACAACACACTGATATTACGAACGTTTGAATCAAGCCACACTTAAGCATTTTTGAAAAACAAGACTCCGATAGGCAGTGAGCAAAGACTTTTCGTTTAAGAGTGTAAAACAGTCACCTGAAGCAACCAACACCAAGACTTTGCTTTGCAGAACTTATGGTATCCCCCAGCAGGAATATCACAAGGGATGTGCTGTCCTGTTTCCACTTAGTACTAGAGACATACCCGTTACTTGTAGGGAGAATAACCAGTGTCACAGACTTTGTTCAAGATCCTGCTAACAAGAAAGTAATACAGCAACTGCTGACTGTCCTCGCGGAAGCCTTCGCCGAGCTGCCCAAATACAGTGATAAGGACACAAATGCTTCCACCACAGGTGATCATAGATGAATTCACTTATACATTTTTCTTTCGTATCATAGAGGAGTGCCCAGGACTCGTCGGGAGAACCATGGACACACTTGCGTACATTAGTGATCCAAGAAACACTGAGCATTTGAACCAACTGTGAATCAAGCACAACTACATGGTCGCAATCCACGCAGCCGGAAAGTGTAGAGACTGTTCACGTCAAAAGAAAGTATGATCTAGAGACCAGCAAAGCAGAACAATGTCCCTTTCACCCGAGGACAGCCGGCTGGCTCACAACGTCCTATTCCGGCTAGTCACTGACTTTCCCGAAATGGTTGGGTGACCTACCGAGGTTGACGTCATCACCTTCATCAGAGATCCAGCTAATGTTGCACACATGGGAACACTCCTCCATGGATTCATGCTCCAAGTGGAGCTGTCCAACTTTCAACAAGGATATCTACGGAGATTCCAGTGAAACCTTCCGTCGAGGGACAGATCGAAACGAAGGCAGTTCTTCATCTTTCTGCTGAGGGACAGATCCAGGAGATGGAGAGACAGTTCTTCACCTTTCCACCGAGGGACAGTTGAGAGCCGAGACGTGGACGCCACCATTTATTTTTATTTTTTATTTTTATGACTGATTTGAATTGATTGCTATTTTTCTATTTATTTATTTTAACAGAACCCAGCATGTCTTCTGGACTGAAGCAAATTCGGGGGGTGGACTGGGAATGGACCTATTTTGAATATGCTCAATGAATGTGACTCACCAAAGGGGATAGTCTAATCTTTTTCCATAGTCTAGCAAGGGAACTGCATCCCGTAACCAGAGACAATTGACACCCTCGAGAGGGAGGACACTTACGAAGCACAAGACACTTTATGTTACAAACTTTGAGAGACAATAATGGAGTAAGCGAAAAGTACAGAACTTTATAAAGCTACTATGATTGAAATGGGGGCCCAAAACAGTAACTTATTCCTCCCACAAACAGAGGGGCGCACCCGCTTCCCTGAAAGGAAATGCTGCAAATTGTCATACCGCACAATTATGTGCATATGTATAGTGATTGTCATTGTCTTTGTCATTAACAATCAGACCTGCATTCTTTATTGGTGCACAAAACAATCCAATTTCGTGCACCCACCAGATAATGTATGCATAATTCCCACGAAAGCACCCAGGCCCTATATAGTTATTCCAGTTCCAAGAAAATCTGATGGTAAAGCGAACTAACTAAAATTTAATGTAATTAGCAGTGATTCATACACACTTGAGGTAACGAATGAAGAGAAAAGCTGGAGACAGGGTCAGCACGGAATTAATTAAAACGTAGCACTGACCACTACACGCACACACACACTGAATGCACATGAACAATGGCAAGTGTCAATGGCTGCAGAACCTCGAACAAAGGCAGCATAGAGCACAAGGCTGCCTACCGAACAATCAGTTCCAGAAAACGATAAAGGAGACCGAGAAAAGCTGAGCGAAGGGCTGACCAAAGTAGATATAGCAAAAGTTCTCGAAAGGACAGAAGTGGCTACAAGAGAATTCACTGCAAGGACACAAGTGCTAATAGATCATCTATTCCCGTTCATAGCTAGAGCAAAGAAACTACATGATGAACTGAAAACTAAATCTGCAAGGATGGGATTGACAAGCACACAAGTTCCAACCCAAGGAACAAGCTTCAGACCGACCATACAGCCACATGCAGGACCAGTGTCAGGCTGGATAACATGGACACTTGCACACCGAAAAGAAAAGATGCATGAGGACCAGGAAGGAGCCAACACATGAAGGAGGTCGGAAGAAGAAATCAGAAGGAGAATGCTTCGTCTGTGCACTTCTACCGTACAGCATGGGAAAATCCAAGATCTTTGTGGCTGTAGAAATTGATGTCCAGACAGCACACTGCATGTCGCACGTAGCAATGTGCAAGACCAGAGGCCAGTTCATGGCGATTGATGCCTCCCTGAAATGGGCAACTGAAGCAACTGATCCTGACGAGGATGATTATGTTCAAGACATAAGACAAGAAACAGAGCTCCTACTAAGAATCATGTAATCAGGTACGAGAACCCTGGAGTAAAAGGGGCTGGAATTAGATGGGAAGTGAATCAGAAGCTAAATGTCCGAGGAAAAACTCCAGAGGAGGCTTGAAGTTGGAAGAACAGAAGCCAAAGGCATATTTGGGGGACAGTGCTTTCACCAGACGGATGGGAGAAAGGAGTGGTGATCTGCAGAGCTTGGATGGTCATTGGACAGTACAAACCTACCATCAACATTGTTCGGAACGGATGCAAGCCATTATGGCCGAAACTTGCAAAACTACTCACATGGGTCGAAGACAGAGGAGGACCAATGCAGATAGTGCCACTAGAAAACCCAAAACTCTGTTTCAGAAACAATTGCACAAGGAAGAAGGGAGAGAATGAGAACTGCGGACGAGTCTTCGACACTCCAGGAATGGTACATTGAACCGCAGTAATTAAGGATCATTACTGGGCGTGTGGATCTAAGGCATACATAAGACTGCCGAAAAACTGGGGAGGCATATGCACAATAGTGAACGTCCACGTTCCTGCACTAGTGAGCACAAAAAGAGATCCGAGTATTGACAGTTTCCCGAAAGCAAATGATCACCTAAGGAAGGGGAGGTCTGTGGAACTGGTATCCCGAATCAAGAGAGAGAATTACTTTTCTGCTAAATCAGAAGTAGCATTTTATGCTATCCCATATGACCACAGGCTGTTTAGCCTCACCTAATCAGTATTCACAACAATACTCTTGCCACACATCCAAGTAGGAGCAAATACTAAATGGTTGCAGATAACCAGATGGGAGTTATTGCAGGCCATTAACACCACCATAAAAGGATTCAACGCGATCAAAGAAGAACTAAGAGCAATCCGATTGATGACCCTCCAGAACAGATATGTACTTGACATGATCACAGCGATGGATGGAGGTGTTTGCACAAAAATCGGAGAATCATGTTGCACATTTACACCTTCGCATGATGAAGAAAATGGAACCCTAACAGAAGCCATAAGTATGCTGACAACCCTGCAGAACCAGATGATTGATGAAACTGACAAATTAGATGATGACAGCTGGTTTGGAAGAATATTCTCATGGGTCCCACAATGGATGGCGGATATAGTCAAGTTTCTGGGAGCCTTCCTAGTATTGATACTGCTAGGATCCTGTGTTATCAAGATAATCATCACACAGTGCCAGAAAACTGTGAAGAAAGCCATTGGAATGAAAAGCATGGTCGATGTCGAACCAGGATGGAAGCCCAGAGACCTGACTGATGAAGAAATAAGAGACTTTGTGAAGGCCAGCGAATTTGCGCCAGTAAGAACAAAGTTTGTATATCCCAGAAATCGAAGATAATATGAAGGAAAATTGATCTATTGTAGCCCAAACAGACAGTGTCAGCTTATGACCTGGAACAAAGACGAACACAAAAAAACAGCAGGAAGCCTGAAAGGAGTGATAAAGATATGGACCCCTAAGAAACGCACGTTCACGCCCTCGTGTACAAACCCAGAAGACGAAGAAGTGGATACGGAAGAACAAAGTAACAAGAATTCAAAGGGGGAAGCAGAAGTGGTCGATGAACCGACCAGAGGGGGGTGTGTAGATGAGGTCCGGGATACGGCCTGCCCTCCAGTCCCCCATTTTGAGGTACCTGAAGCCTACTCGCCAAGGTATGTGACGTATAAGGAGCAAATAAACCAACAGAGAGCCACAGTGGGGCTCTGTCCAGTACCAGTCAGAAGGACTTGTATACCTATTGAAGCACCAATCACCAGACAACCATGGGCTGCACAGTATCCCTTGAAACAACCATACCAGCAGTTGACATGAAATGAAGATTACGTACAACCTGTCCCCGAAGAGACCCAAAGGGCCTTAATCGAAGGCAAATGGTGAACAACACAAGGGCCCGGAGAGACGCACGGACGAACAAGACACGGATTAAAGAAGTCACACAAGGATGAAATGCTATGAATAATGATGTAATGAACAGTGAAGAAGAGACGCATTGAAATGTAAGGAGACGTAACCATGATCAAATTATGCAACTGGCTAAATGTCTGTAAATAGGCTCGGAACGCAAGAAGCTAAGCAAACTGTACTGCTTGCAATGCTTAGTAGAATAATAGAGTGGCAAGCGCCAAGTATATAACTACCTCAATGAAGCACAATATACAAGTGCGACTCCATTTTGTAAAAGCAGAATTAAGCCCAGGCTGCAAGGGACTAACAAGGCCAAGATTCATATTCCAGCCAGAGCAAAAGGAAAGAGCAGAATCGAAACTCAGTAAGAAGTAGCTCATGCCTGGGAATTCGAGGTCAACTCCAAGAGGGGAGGAGAGAGGCAGCTTCGAAGAATCGAAACTTCAGAGCATACCAGCCAGCCAGTGAAGGTCGAGATAAAGAGGCCCCAGGCAAGAGGCGAGGATATGGAAGAATCAAATACACGAATAACAGGAAAATGAAGCAGATTCACGGTGAACAGACACGTGACCAGCCATGGGCGAAGAGGTAGCAACTTCTGATGTCACCCAGAACCCGAGGATGCCCTATCTTTTCTTGATATGAAGCTACAGTTTGAGGCCATCCCTAGCCAACTAATTGACACATAGCCCTAAAAATGCTGATTGATGGAAGAGAGGCAGGGTGAATCCTGGGGCACAAGGCATCTGGATGTCCATTCTGCATGCTGCTAATTAAAGTGGAGATTTATGTCTAGGGGTGTAACCTACCCATTCACAATGGACCAAATAATCTGGGGTCCTATAGTTTGTAGAACCAATTAGACGTTGTACTTGTAGTGACGTCTATCACGAGTGATGTAGAGGGATGGGCATAGACACCCACCCGATAAGAGTTATCCAATCCTCACGCTCTGTTACAATATACAGATATAGCACCTATACTCAAGTTACCTTTCCCGACCAATAGAAGTGCATGATAAACTTTGAGTGTTACATGTCAATGATGACGAGAATTCGGTATAACTATTGCTGACTGAATGAAGAAGTTGGAAGTTGAAGCGAGACAGGTGATCGCATCACTGATGATTTCATTTGTTTCCCCGTTTTTTGTACTGGTCATTAAACGGACTTCCCTTTGCCAAACTACTGAGTTGTCCTTATTGATTTGTGTTGGAGTAAGATAATCCTGCACCCTCATCCACCTCAAGGTGCAGCTATCTCATCTTAAAAGTACTCGAGGGTGAGCTCTGATCCCATGGGCCCGTCAGAGGTCACTCCGCCCTCTTGTACAAAGTTTTAAGTGGCAAGAAACGGAGGTAATTTTCTGGGGTGGTATGAGCAATGTGAAATGGGCATAATTATTGATCACAAAATCCCTCAACATATTGCCACAGTTCAACAGAGTCAAAAAAACCTGACTATGGCTTTGAGGAAGTTTTCAGTGACGTCATTTGTTGTTTGAAGGGTTTCTGTCATAAGATGCAAATACACAAAGAGGCAGTTCTTGCAGCAGCTGGGAGCAGATGTGTACCTATAGAGATCAGGAATGATGTTTCTAAAGAAATAAAAAGACTTTCTGAGAAAGTGATTATTGAGGCAGTGGAAGCTTCAGAATGGATTTTCCAGTTGTAATTGTCAGAAGGAGCTATGGTAGTGTCAGACTTTGTGTGGACCTTCGTGACCCTAACAAATGTGTGGTGGTAAACACGTTTTTTCGTTACCCAATTTAGGGGAACTTGTGAGTATGACAGCCGTGCCACTGTGTTCAGCACCTTAGACTCACCCCCCACCCCCCCACCATCAGGTAGTACTACAACCGGAGAGCAGAAACTATATCACTTTCATCACACGTTTGTTTGTTTTACTTATTTCTATAGCACATGTTAACCCGGAGGTTTCTGGGCGCATTGGACGGCTGCAGAAATTACAAAAGTTACAGACATGCATATTGTATATAGAACGGATTTACAGAGGTAAAACACATAGAATTACAGACAAACAATACTAGTGATACTAACTTATTCGGAATGTGCAGTCATTGATTCGGATTGGGGGTTCGGAAGTGGAAAGGTAGAGAGGAATGTTAAGGTTAATACTACTCGGTTAGCCATTTGATGGAGTTGCTTCTGAAGTTTGCAAATGACCAATTTCTTTAAGGATAGAGGGAGCGAGTTCCACAGCTGAGCGGCCATGACTGGGAAGCTAGTCCCACCAGATTTTAGTAATTTATATCTGGGGATTATCAAGCCGAGTGTATTAGTTGACCTAGTGGTTCGGGTAGATGAATTTAACTTGAACTTTTCTGTTAAGTACAGGGGGCTGCATGGTTTAGAGCTTTATAGGCGAGGGACATAGTTTTGAGTTGTAGCTTGTCCTTGATCGACATTCATTTATATTGTCTACTTGTTTCAGATATATGAGCTCTTCTTGAGATGCTCAGAGCTGATCTAAGAGCATTATTTTGCAATGTTTGTAGTTTATTGAGCACATATTTTCTGGTTCCCAAATAGAGTCCATTGCAATAGTTCAGCTTGGACAGTATTAATGCTCTGGCAAGTGGGATGCAACTTTCCTTAGAGAGCAGGGGTCTGCATGCCCGGATTAGTTTCCCGGTATAATCCATGGCTGAGGCTGTAGCGTTCACCTGTTTATGTAGATTTAAGGTGGCATCGAAATAAAAGCCTAGCGTTTTTACCTCTTTCGCCACTGGGATCTTGTTTCCATCGATGTTGAATGATGCGTAATCTGAGTTCCGTATTTTTAGGTTAGCTGTGGAGCCTACGATCAGCAATTCCGTTTTGTCATCATTCAGGCAGGGACACTGTGTGGCCATCCATGCCTGAATAATGAGGTAGATTTTCTTCACCAATGCTACATCATCTTCATAAATACCCGACAACGGGAGGAGGATCTGGGCGTCATCTGCATAGTTGGTGTAGGTGACACCCAGGTGATCCAGTTTATCGAATAAGGGCTTTGTGAAGCTGTTGTACATAGTAAGTGATACACAGGAGCCTTGGGGAACTCTGCATGTGATGGGAATAGGGTTGGCTGCTGCTGAGGGGGAGAAGACTCTCATAGTCCTATCATTTAGAAAATATGGTATCCAGGTAATGGCGTTCTGGGAGAAGTGGCCTGCAGAAGCGAGGTGGTTGCATAGTACCTTGTGGTCAACCAAGTCGAACGCAGCCCATAGGTCCAATAATAGTAGTAGGGCCATTTTCCCATTGTCCTTCAGTTCATCAATCTGATCTTTTAGGTCAATGAGTGTTACACTCACTTGGTCTCTGCGGGGACGTTGGGGCACAGTTGCAGCCCTCCCTGGAAGTGAATTCCCCTCGTCAGGCTCCCTCCCCTGCTCGTGTGCGGTGGACTGTGCTGGTTGTCGGCACTGCCCCCGTTTGATGATGGCGAGCTCTCTGTCCTGCTTCTCACAGCAAGGGCACGTTGACGGGACCGAGTTCCTTCACTGATCCATGTGATGTGCGCGGCAGCCCAGACCGGCTGTGGCTGATCCACTCCTAAAGGTAAGTGTCTTTTGGCTTTTAAAATATTGTAGTTTTGATTCTTGATTATTGTCCGTATCCTTGTAATAATGTCTTTCCTTCGCTTTCTCCCAATAGGTGATATGCAGCCCAGCGGTAGTTGCGGTGCATTTGGCGAGGCCAAATGGAAAGAGAATTGAGTTCACGATGTTCCAACAGATGGTGAGTGTTGGTTTTAGGTCAAGCATGAGGATTGGGCTAAGCGCGACCTTAAACGTATTGTCTTATAGGTTTCTCACCTTGTCTTTGTCT
The DNA here is from genome assembly GCF_040938575.1 of Ambystoma mexicanum. Lineage (NCBI taxonomy): Eukaryota > Metazoa > Chordata > Amphibia > Caudata > Ambystomatidae > Ambystoma > Ambystoma mexicanum. Next base: position 213,827 of record NC_090923.1, read on the forward strand.
TTTTCCCTTGCAGGCACTGTCTGTCACAAAGTCGAGTTGGAGCGCCGCTACCCGGAGGTCTGGAGATGGAAGATGGATGCCTGACTCCACGAGGAGGCGTACCGAAGGAAGCGGATGGCAGGTAAGGTGGAAGATGAATGCCTGACTCCACAAGGATGCGTGCCGAAGGAAGCAGATGGAAAGGTAAGTGTTGCGGCTGGTAGCTGACGGCAGGTAAGATGCACTCTGGAGAGTAGCTGAATGTAGGTAAGGTGTGCTCTGGCCAGTAGCTGAAGACAGGTAAGGTGCGCTCTGGCTGGTAGCTGCGCTTAGGCGGCGGTGAGCGTTAGCAATAGCAGAATAACGCGAAGCGCATGCTGGGAGGCAGAACTGGCTTATATAGCCTGCTCTGGCCACGCCCATAGTCATGACTCATCGGCCCCACCCTGGCACTCCTGAAAGGATGCTACCACGTGCATTCAGCCTCTCCAGCAGCCACGCCGGACCCAAAGCACATGGGGCCCCCTGTAGGGGAAACCAAGAACCTGCAGCAAATAAAATGTGCTAGTGCACATTTATTTATGAGCCTGGCGCCAAAGGTGCCAGGACTGAGTCCAGTTGGGCTCTCCAAGTTGTATTGTCCCCAAAGGACAATAAAAGGTCATGTTGCCCCTTGATCTCGTGCCCTGATGGTGCAGGGTCTGGGGTTCTGGGGCCATGGCCATGACAATGAGGGCCGTTTTTCGGTCCCATGTTGGGGTCTAAATCCCGATTGGCGAGTCGCAAGAAGGTGGTTAATCTCTAGGTATTCTTGGATCTGTAGATAAACTACGCTGTCCAGAATCATTAATAAAAATGGGACTCTCGCAATTGGTCTATAATTTGTAGGGATGGTCGGGTCCAGAGATTGTTTTTTAATTAGGGGTAAAAACCCAGGATTCCTTTAGCTTATTACTTACTGTACCCGATGTGAATGAGCCGTTGATTAGTTTGGAAATGAAGGGTGCTAGATCTCTAGCAGCATCTTTAATTATTTGCGCCGGGCAGCTATCGCCCTGGCATCGTATAGGTTTGAGGGAGGCAATGATTTTTTGAACCTCCAAGGCGGAGACTTTAGAAAATGTAAAGTCTGGGAACTTTCAGGTTCACACGCATGCCGTTTGGCCCAGTATCGGCAGCGGCTTTCTTTGAACGAGTTATTCATGTGGTACTAGGACATATAAAGGGGGTGCTGTATTTCCAGATTGACTTCCTAGTGACGGGAAAGACTGGAAGAGCATGGCTATAGGTAGAGTGAGGTACTCAATGAACAGAGCAGGCTTGGACTAACATTACAGAAGAGTAAATGTCACTTCAGGAGTCAGGAGATTGATTATTTGGATCTACGTGATCCGACCGCGGCCGATTTTCCTGCAGCCGAAAAGTTTGCATGTGAAATGTAGGAACCACCAAAGGTTTGTACATTTCCCATGCGAACACACGCTCAAAACCCCTACATACCCACACCCCCACCCACAACACACCCAAGACACACCCCGCACCCCCACCCACAACACACCCCCACCTACACCCCCCAATATAAACAAACCCTACTTACCTTTTCTTCAGGCTGTGTCCCTGCAGCACCAGTTCCCTTTCACTTCTGTGATCGGGAACTGGCGCCGCAGGGTCCTTTTCTTTTTTTCGGGAGCTGTAGGGGTTTCCTCGCAACCCCTGCTCACTATACTGGGTGGTATAGTGAGCGAGGGACAGCCTGCAGCCTTGTTTTTTATACTTACCGACATTGCTACCACCAAAGGTTTGAACTTTTGGTGTTTGAACCTTTGGTGGTAGCATTTATCGGACATTTTGTACGGTCGGACCTTTATTTTTGGTCTGATCGTACAATTCCAATTATTTTGACACAGGCTAAGTGCAATTGATGCGTCTCCAAAGAAGAGCTTGGTCTCTGCAATTTTAGATATTGTGTCGACTACAGGGTCGGACTGGCCCCTCGCCCTTTCCGCCCGTGGCCAGGCTGAAGTCGGCCTTGGGGATTGGGGGCCGGTTTGGCAAAAATAAAATGAGGAAAAAAATATGTTTTTTTCTTTTTTCAAAAAGCCTTTCATCCTTCTTAGGTCGATAAATGAGTACCAACACATGTGCTATACAATAACATATCATTTGGCCTTGTACGTCTGCTTGGATTCACAGTAATTTGACAATATGGATCTATACACAAAGATATTAATGATGCATATGGTGATCCATTCTTGTATGAAATCTATATCACATTAGTGAAATCCTAACAATTTTTTTCGTAGTGTGCTTAGGAACAATGCCATTTGATGCCACTTCCTGTTTTGTCAAGGGGTGAAAGGTCGTGTTTCATCACTTCCCAGGATGTCACTTTGGGATGGGGTCAATCACTTCTGGTGATATCATCAGAGGTCAAGGGTCATGAGGCAAGGGGTGGGCCACTTTTCTGAGGCGAGGGGTGGGCCTATTTCTTGTCCCAGTCTGACCCTGGTCGCCTACAGACAAGCAGGGTGCGATATCCTTTCTAGGTGTTGAAGAACACTATTCAAAGTTTGTCAGGAATTGTGTTGATCGTTGCAAAAACATAAGATGGATGTGGATTTTGTTTGGTCCCAGGAGTGTGACATGGAATTCGAGGAGATAAAAAGAGCTACATCAAATGCTCCCACTTTGGGGAGTTTTGATTCAGAGTGTGACACTTATAGTATGGCGGATGCCAGTAGCACCGGGGTTAGGGGCAGCTATAATGCAAAAGCAAAATGGTTGTGACAGGGTGATTGCCATCACATCTAGGGTCCTCGAGGGGGTGGAGACTTAGTATTCTGTAATAGAAAAAGAAGCCTTGTGTGTGATGTGGGCAATAACGAAGTTCAAGGCATTGCTGTGGGTAAGGAGGTTTAAAGGGTTCAGTGATCATAAACCCCTGGGTCAGTATTTTTGGCAGTAAGGGCCTGGATGGAGGGTCCCGCAGGATTGTGAGGCGGGTCACAGGGCTTCAAGGACATGAGTTTGTAGTTGAGCATATCCCGGGGAGAGAACATATCTTGGCAGATTTTCTTTCTAGGGCACTGAGCAAGTCTGCTGCATTAGGGGAGCTTGAGGAAGATGGAAAAGTGTAAGATCAAGAGGTATTTGTTATTTGCAGTGGTGCGATACAAGAACAAGACTGGAAAGATGCAGAGAAGGTGGACGAGGTGCTGGAAACATGAAGAGTTGTGTGTTGGACAATTGGTGGAGTTGGACCAGTGAAGATGGTTTAGGCCCCTTCATTGGGTGAGAGATGAGCTGAGTGTGCAAGGGAACAAACTGCTGAGATCTGGGCCGGTGATACCGCCGCTTGGGGTGAGGAAGCGATTGTTGGAATTAGGCAACAACATTCACATTGGAAAGAACAAGACCAAGGGGCGTCTAAGAGCGGACAACTAATGGCTGAGCCGAAATGGAAAGGTGGAGGACTTGGTGAAGAATTGCAGTGTGTGTGAATCATGTTCAACCACTGAGGCCTTTAGAGTTTCCAGAAATGCCATCAGAGTTCGTGGCTATGGACATATTAGGTCTGATTGTAGGTAGGGGAGGTGTCAAGAAATATGTTAAAAGTGTTAGTTGACTTCTATTCCAAGGGGTTTGAGGTGGAGATTGTGCAGGAGGCGGATTCAAGGACTGTGGTGGTGTTTTTTCTGGAAAACTGCTCACTGATAATGGTGTTCAGTTCACTTCCAGGATAATGAAAGAGTTTCTGTTAGGCATTGGGGTGGCACATCACAACACGGCAGTGTTCCACCATGAAATCAATGGGGCCGTGGAACAATTAATCGTACAGTGATGTAGGGTACGCACCCGTTTATAGAAGGATATATGCAGTGTAAGGGTGCAGAGGAGGAGGCTGACACACATGTGGCATGATTGTTGCTAAAGACTTTACTTGCAATGTAAATTAAGAGAAAACCTACCTTCCCTATTACTAAGAGGGGGTTCTCTACCTTAAGCAAAAACTAAGTGCGATGTCGGAATGTCCGTCTAAACTAAATAGTCCACCGTCTTGGCTCAAAACCTATTTCCGTCCCTTACACTCTTAGCTGAAGTAAGGAAAATGCTGGTCTTCTTGGTCCAGAAGAACGGCTCCCTTTGTGTGGCCTGTTATTTGTAAGACCAAAACTGAAAGTTCCACAAACTTCCCTGGATTGGTACTCTACAGGTGCACACAGAAAAGACAGTCTCTCAAGTTTGCTTCTCAGTCCACACCGTTATTGATATTGATATTGTATTTCTATCGCGCTCGTACACAAGTGTTTCAGAGCGAGACAAGGCAAGGGAGGGGAACAGGGGAGAACAAAACAGCGATCTTACTAGGGCCCAGTGACATTGAGAAAGCGCAAGTGCATGGGAGAGGGGGAGGGGGAAAAGTGCATGGAAGGTAGGAGAAGTGGAAAGTGCGAAGCAGAGGAGAAACAGATAAATAACAATAAATAAATAATAAAGGAAACAAACAGTTTTAGCGCAGCCAGCAATTTGCAAGTGCTAGGTTTATGGCAGCAGACAGGGTAGGTCTGATAAAAGCAGGAAGAAAAAAGGGGGGGCTGTATGGGTACAGATACAGACCCCAGTGCAAGGGGTGGCCCGGAGGCAGTGCGGGAGGGTGAGCAGGTACCTGGGCCCGGAGCACAGAGGGTGGCCAGGTGCACGGTGCCAAGAGAGAACAGATCAGCAGGGGACAGGGGGAGCGAAGGCAGAAGAAAAGAGGAAGGACTTGAGGTGCTTCCGGAACCGGAAATGGTTCTCCTCAGGTTTTAGAGTGGCAGGGAGGCGGTTTCAGAGGGAGGCCCCAGCCAAAGACAGATCTACCCCCAGCTCGTTTCTTTGAAAAACGACTGACCCTGAGGAAGTTAGAGGTAGAGGAGCGAAGAGCCCGAGAGGGGAGGTATTTGCGGAGGGATAGCTGAAGGTATTTTGGACCCAGGCCCCAGAAAGCCTTGTGGACAATGCAGAAGGTTTTGAATTTAATCCTTCATCCACTGGGAGCCAATGGAGAGATTTCAGAGCTGGAGAGATACGATCCCAGGGCTTGAGGCCAAGGACAAGTCTCGCAGTCCTGTTCTGGATTAGTTGCAGAGGCCGGAGAGTAGAGGCAGGTAGATTTAGAAAGAGGCTGTTACAATAGTCCAAGCTAGAGAGAACCAGGGCTTGGGATACCATGAGCTTCTGGGGGAAGGAGAGGAAAGGCAAAGTACCTCTGAGGAGGTGCAGTCAGAAATTTGACTTTTTAGAGACCTCAGAGATGTGGGCGGAGAAGGAAGGGTGGAGACAAAGATGACCCCGAGGTTCTTAGCCTCGCAGGTGGGGGTAGGAGGAGGGCCAAGGGACGCCAGCCAGAGAGTGAGGGGAAAGGATGGTGAAGGTGTGCCGATGAGGAGGATCTCCATCTTTCTGCCGTTCAGAACAAGATCATTGGCGGCACACCAATCTTGAATGGCAGTTAGGCAATCAGAGATGGGAGAGGAGGTGGCAGAGGGCAGCCTGAAAATGAGTTGAGTGTTGTCAGTGTAGCACTGGAAATTTGAGCAGAAAATGGCAATGCAGTGGGCGAGAGTTATCAGGTATTGGTTGAAAAGCCAGTGAGAGAGGTTAGACCCCTGGGGAACACCACAGGTAGCGAGGAAGATAGATGATAGGAAGGACCCAAGTTGGACCTGGGAGGGTCGATCTGAGAGGAAAGAGCAGCCAGGCCAGAGCCTGATCAGTGATACCCAGGTTTTCACGGAGACGGTTGAGCAGGATGGTATGGTTGACCGTGTCAAAGGCAGAAGAGAGATCAAGGAGGATGAGGACAGAGGGAATGTTACAGTCAAGGTTGGAGAGCAGATTTTCACGGATGTTCAGGAGAGCAGTTTCCATGCTTCTGGCAGCTCTGAAGCCAGACTGGGGGTCATGGAGAAAACCAACAGAACTAGAATGAAGGTTAAGCTGAGAGATGGCCAACTTTTCCAGGAGTTTGCCAAGAAAGGTAGAAATGTAAATTGGGCAATAGTTAGCTGGACAAGAAGGATCAGCTGTGGGTTTCTTGAGAAGAGGATGCACAAAGGAGTGCTTCACAGAGGAGAGGAAGGATCCCGAGGCAAAGGAGTGGTTGCAAAAATCAGCAAGGGCCGGATCGAGGGTGTCAATGTGGTCCTTGATGGTTTTAGAGGAACAGGGATGAACCTGTTTTGACGAGGCTTTCATAGATCGGACTTGTCTAGCGACCTCTTCAGGGGAGAAAAGAGGAAAGGACGAGAAGGATGGTGGGGGGGTGGCTAAAGGAGGGTCAGCAAGCACATATGGGGAGGGGAGGGGAGGGGTGTGGGTGGACAGGATGTCCTGGAATTTTTAAATGAAGTGAGAGGCAAGGGCATTGCAAAGAGCCTGGGACGCAACAGGAGGGGTAGAGACTGCAGCAGGGTTGGCCAGCTCCTTGGAAATTCTAAAGATTTCGGCCGAGTTGTTAGATGCCGCAGAGACACGAGCTTGAATGTGGACTCTCTTCTTGGTGAGGACAGAGAGTCGGTATTGCCTTTGTAGCAGGCTGTTAGGGAGAATTCTCTTCTATGGCTAATTACCCTTACCTATAGAGTCCCCCAGCAGCTTTGCTGGATTTGAAGGATTTGTTTTTTTCTCCTAAGAGTGAGACCCTTTTTTCCCACTCTTAGGCAGATTGCTAGTGTGTGTTTTAGGCTATCTTGTGTGCTTATGGTCTATGGGGTTTTTCTCACCCTCATAGGAATCATCTTTTTACATGTCTGGTACACAGCACCCTCCGTGCCGTACCACAGGGGTGTCGTAGTGACCCCCAAACAGACTCCATACCCTGGGACTGACTACTGTCTCCCAGGGCATGTAAAGTCCCCATTGACTTTACCAGTCAAATCTTATGTTAATGTTAAAGGATATTTGTACCGCGCACTATCACCACCGGAGTGGTCCCCTGGCGGCTCTGAAAAAGAAAGGGGGAAGAGGGGGGTGTTAGTGGGAATGAGCTGGAAAAGTGCAAGAGAGCAGTGATGTGCTGTTGGCAGCCTCAGCCCGGTGGTTCTTGGCTGGGCTTGTGGTGTTTTTCGGTCGGTAGTCATCGTGTGCTATTGTGCAAGTCTATGTGCAGTTTGTTTTGTTGTTGCAGTGTAGTGAAGTTTGTCCAGTTTGCTGCGTTTCAGGCTTGTGGTTGTGTTTGGTTCGTGTTTGAGAGGTGTATGCAGAGGAGTGACATTGTTAATGGGTTGGTTATTGTTTCATGATTGCACGCTTAGTCTAGGCTTGGCAGGAGAGTCGTATATCAATCATTGAATAACATTTCTATCTAGATGCGACGCCGGCTACGTTGAGGATTCCATCTAAGTGTGGCATATGCTAACATTTACAATTCTATCTAGATGCGACGCCGGCTACGTTGAGGATTCCATCTAAGTGTGGCACATGCTAACATTTATAATTCTATCTAGATGCGACGCAGGCTATGTTGAGGATTCCATCTAAGTGTGACATATGCTAACATTTATAATTCTATCTAGATGTGGCACATGCTAAACTTAGGAGTTCTTTCTATGTGTGCACATGCCAACATTTACGATTCTATCCGGATGCGATGCAGGTTATGTTGAGGATTCCATCTAAGTGTGGCATATGCTAACATTTACGATTCCATCCGGATGCGATGCAGGTTATGTTGAGGATTCCATCTAAGTGTGGCATATGCTAACATTTACAATTCTATCTAGATGCGACGCAGGCTACGTTGAGGATTCCATCTAAGTGTGGCATATGCTAACAGTTACAATTCTATCTAGATGCGACGCAGGCTACGTTGAGGATTCCATCTAAGTGTGGCATATGCTAACATTTACAATTCTATCTAGATGCGACGCAGGCTACGTTGAGGATTCCATCTAAGTGTGGCATATGCTAACAGTTACAATTCTATCTAGATGCGACGCAGGCTACGTTGAGGATTCCATCTAAGTGTGGCATATGCTAACATTTACAATTCTATCTAGATGCGACGCAGGCTACGTTGAGGATTCCATCTAAGTGTGGCACATGCTAACAGTTACAATTCTATCTAGATGCGACGCAGGCTACGTTGAGGATTCCATCCAAGTGTGGCGCATGCTAACATTTACAATTCTATCTAGATGCGACGCCGGCTACGTTGAGGATTCCATCTAAGTGCATCTTATGAACAAAACCAGTACAACCCATCTTACTATGGAGGTACTAGGAAGGGTTAATAGTTTTTCCCTAGTGTTCATTTTCGAGGGGGTACCGTACAGTCCCTCTCTCAAAAGTTTCTGGCTGGTGGCAGTGGTTACTATCGTAAATATTCAACTGCAAAAATGTCCCTATGGGATTTTCCCATTGTTCGAGGCTACCACTTTTACTGACAGCCTCTAACATACCGCCGGTTTATTTTAATATTAATTTTACTCCGGTAGGATTTTATTGCCAGAACTTTGATTTCATTTCTTTCTCGTGTCTTTCTCTATAGTCCTAACCCAGATCGGGGATCCTTTTTTCGTCCTTTTGGCGGGCTTCTGCACAGAAGCCCTCCTCTAGGTGCCACTGAGTGTGGGGTAGACAGGATGTGTGGGAAGGGGAATAGGCATCCTGGGCAGGGTTGCATACGCAAACCAAGTCGCACTCTGCCCTGATAGACTGGGGGGGTTCTCTCGCCAGGAGAGCCACCCCATGGTGTGGGTGACAGCTAGGCTGTATGAATGGGGGTATTGCTGCATAAAAGCAGGGTCCTGAGGACTGGAGGACAAGACGACGCCACTGGAACTAAGAAGCCGAAGAAGAGAGAAGCCGAAGACATCTGCAATGACAACCACCGGTGAAGCCCTGCTGCAGATCCTCACCACTTTTCTCCAACGACTCGAGAAGATCTTCAACTGCAAGAGTCTTCTTCCCTTGAGCTGGTGGGGCCAACCAGTTCGCCAATCGCCTTCCAGGACCTGCCTTGGTCGAATCACCAGTGCCAAGCACTAGGAGACCGGATAGCCAGGCACCCGTCCACCGGACTGCGATTTAAAGGAGCGTACCTTTTATTCGTTTGGCAGCACCGCGGCTGGTTTCATCCCTGGGCAGTGCACTAACTTGAACCTTCCTCCATGACAAGAGCCTCTCTTCCTCTGCTGGATCTCCAGAACTGCAGGAACTACCGCCACCGCAGGAGCCACTTCCACTTTTAAGGTACATTGTTCCACCAGGCCGCCCTTTTCGTTGGGTACTGCTAAAGGTGTTTTAAATCCTTTACTTACCTACTGGGTTGGCCGCCCCTTTCATTTTTCACCTTCTGCAACCGCCTTTTCAAATCGTTTAACAAAGACTTGACTGCAGCTACAAGAACATTTTTGCTCCTGGGCAATTTGCCCTGTACCACTGACTCTTGGACAGGCCTTTTGACTCTGGCTTAATCTGTTTCAACTGCCTTCTCTAGATTGCTTCTCACCTAGAAATGTGTTGGTGCACCTAACTCTTATGAACACCTTTTTCTTCCCTCTTTTTAAAGTTGTGAAGTGCCATTTTGCTCGGTTTTCACCTCAGTATTATACATGCTAAAGTACTGCCTTGCCTACTTGTTCACAATCTTATTGGGAAGTGTTGCTGGTGTGTTTAAGAGTATATTCCTGTATAACTTGGCGTTTCCCTCCCTTTTGAGAAATTGTTAGTGCCATTTCTGCTTGGATTTCACTGTGCCGTTTTGCTCAGTTTTCACTCTTGCTCAAACTTGTCTACAATTTAATAGGGAGTTGTGTATACTTTTCTTGACTGGTTTAACTTGCTTTTATAATAGTGATTTGTGTGTGAACATCAGAGTGTGCAAAATAAATATATATATTCTTTTTGATACAAAGCTTTGGTCAGTGTTTCCTTGTTCCATAGTATTGTAGTCCTATTGTGTAAACCCTGAATACTGCTCATCTCCCTCTTGAGATAAGTCTGACGGCTTAGCCAGAGCTACCAACTAAATCTTTGTGGTACAGACTGATACCAAAGGGGATTTATTGCATATACCTGTAGTCCTAATCTTCTGTAGTGCTCCCTAAGGGAACTGCACAGGGTTCTGCCCAACAAAGGCGACAGGCAAGTTTGTCAGAGGATGAACAGGAAGTCCTCCATTTCCTCTCAGCCTCCCTACACTTACGTTTATGTTTAGCTAGGTGACTCCCTCCCCCTAACCTTCTTCAGGTGTCTCTAGGTATTTTGCAATGCCAGGAAGAATGACTCCCGCCCCCTGGACTTTCTCAGGCTTTACAATACATTTCTTAATGCCAGGAGGAATAACTCTCTTCCCCTGGCATTTGACAAGCTTTCCAATGCAGTTCGCAGTGCCAGGGAAAGTGACTTCCCTTCCCCTGGCCTTTTTCAGAAATGTAGTTCCTTGCGGGTCCTTGTCCCAGGTTTCTTCTGTGGCTCATCTGGGCAGACTCGCTTCTCTACCCTGCCAGGCACGACCACGAGTAGGATCCAAAAGGAGGCTCTCCTGTTCCTGCTGCGGGTGCCAGACCCCTTTCTCTCTATTATTTCTTCTTTCTGTTCTACCTGGGTAACGGATCTGCCTGGTATTATATTTTGTATCAGGGTCCCAGACCCTAGTTATGCAGCGTCTATAATTTCCCTTTCCAACTTAAGCAGCCCCTGTACCTTCTGGGTGGTTGTCGGACCCCTGCTGCAGGTCTCTGGGTCTTCAGATGCCTTTCTGGACTTTCCTGCTCTCTTCCACTGGCTCATGCTGCATGCCACGGCTCAGCAGCACTCCTTCGGGGACCGTCTGCGTGTCTCCCAATGACCGCGTGGTCTTATGGCGTCTCTTGCCGTGACTTACACCTTCTGCTGTGTCCAGTCTGCCTCTGCACAGAGAACCAGATGGGGATGCCTGGGCTTCTCTGCTCGCGTTCCGGTCAGGGATTCTCCTCCCTTTACCAAGGGATGTCCCCCTCGTAGGCAGTGACTCAAGGGAGTCACCACTGTCCAGAGTGGCTAGGTAGGGGACATTTTGTGGAGTGGGATGAGGAGGCATTAGGAGAGCAGGTCAGTGCAAGGAACAAGATGATGGAGAGGTTGGACTACAGAAATGGTGCTAGACTGACAAGGGTGACTGAAGGTGTGGGGGTGTTGGTGCGCAGACCAGGGTTTGTATGCAAGGGGCAGGGCAGGTTTGAAGGGCCGGTGAGAGTGTTGAGTGATGCAATGGTGTTGGAGGATGGTAGGGTATGGAACAAAGGGAGAGTTGCTGTGAAGTAAGGCAGGACGTTGTTTTATTCTTGTCTGGGGGAGGTGAATATATATATTCACTGAAAAAAACATTGTTAAAGGGACGGTATGGTTACAAGTAAAACCGAAAACCCACAGAAATTCACCAGTTATGGCAAGCTAAGAAACCATAACTTGCGCCACCACAGTGCACTGCTAAGACTAACACCCAGGACATCAAAGATGTCATTACAAATGTCATTGATGACATCACATATCTGGGCCACTTCTCTTTGTTCACTGACTTATCTAGGCCACATGGTTTTTAAATAATCGAAAGGCATTACATATGTAGACATTGGGCCTCATTACAACCTTTCCGGTCGGGAAAGAACGGTGCCGGTAGCATCGTACCGGCACCCATTCAGACCCACCATGGCGTTAACACCGTCACTGCAAAGCGACCACTGCGGTGCTACCGCACCCGGTAGCCCCGTGACTGCAAACAGCAGGACGATTTGCCGGACGTCCCTCAATTACCGGCACAGCGGTATACCGGGTACATTACGAGTACCACCTAAACAGAAACACCGCCATGAAAATGGTGGTAGCACTGTGACCACCGTGCCTGTAATACTGTCCCTGCGGACCAGGCCTTATGCAGTGCCAGCTGAGCAGCAACAGGCCCCAGGTGGGCCAAATTAGCCCAGCTGCACACCTTTGGCCACTGGGAATATACAAAAGGACCACACCCACACCCAACCCACCTCCCAACACAACCATGCTGGCAGTCAGTCTAGCAGCAATTAGGATGTAGAACCAGCAAGCAGCAATGGAGTTAGAAGCAGCAGTGAGGCAGAGGAGGAGGCGTAGGTGCAGGAGGCAATTGAGGAACCCGTGGCCATCCCAAACATCATTGTACGGCAGGTACCACCCCGCAGGCAACCACCAATAACCCGCATCAGGGCCTCGCCCTGGGACCTGAACCCAAGTCAAATCCACACATTATACCGGCTTGACAGGGACACAATATTATCAATCGTCTCCCTCATCAATGATGACATCTGCAGCATAATTAACATCCGGACTGCAATTCCACCCTTGCTGAAGGTAGTGTCGGTACTGCACTTCCTTGCAACTGGCACCTATCTCTGTACACCGTTGGTGAGCTGCACGGGCTATCACAACCCTGTTTTTCAAGGATACTCTTCAAGTTACTGGATAGGCTGCTGCGCCATGTGTCAGACCACATCGCCCTACCCCGAACCCCTGCACAGGTCAATGCCACCAAAGTGGCCTTCCATTCCCTGGTACGCATGCCCAATTGCATCAGTGCCTTAGATTGCACCCATTTGGAGTTGACTACAAGACATGTCATTGTGGCTGTCTATCGAAATCGGAAACAATTCCACTCCCTGAAGGTGCAGATGGTCTGTGATGCACAACAACTCATCACACATTGCTGCGCTCTCCCGACTCCAAGGTATTGCGGAACTCCACGTTGCCAGGGTACATGGCATGCTACGGGGTGAGAGCACTGGATGTTGGGTGAGTAGAATGAGCATGTGTTCTCTAGCTCACTCAGAGTTCTCTACTATAGTGCCATCTAGTGATATTTGTCCAACCGTTTCCATTGAGATTGGTACCTCTTACAACCATAGTCCTCCAACTTGCAGCACTCCTTTGCCCACTATTAGCCCTTATGTGCATTTAACAGTATTGCCCACCATGGTTGCATTTCTAGCAATGCTCTTTGCTTGACTCAGTTATGATATGCCTAGCAATGCCTACCCTGTTTGCATTAACCCACTATTGCTCACTGCCTGACTCAGTTATGATATGCATTTAGCCTAGCAATGCCTACCCTGTTTGCATTAACCTATTATTGCTCACTGCCTGATTCAGTTATGATATGCATTTAGCCTAGCAATGCCTACCCTGTTTGCATTAACCTACTATTGCTCACTGCCCGACTCAGTTATGATATGCATTTAGCCTAGCAGTGCCCTTCCTGATGCATTAACCTATTACCATCACTACTGCTTTGTACTGCATCTAGTTGTTTACCATTGCTCCACCCGCCCACAAGTGCTGATTTTACGCAGCACTACCCATAACTGGTCGCCACTGCACTCAAGCTGATTCACTTAATTACAAGCTACCACCATATACAAGTACTCTCAACACAAACCATCTATGGCATGTCTTCAATTTACTATCATCACACTCTCCATATACCTCTACCACATCCATTCCACCACCAAACAGCCCCTCCACCCCCCAAGAGCCAATATGCAACTCCCAACCACCAGTCCACCTTTCCACTATACGACTCACAGCACCATTGGCCCATTCCACCCCCCTGAATTCCACTTCACTCCAGTGCCTTACAATCTCATACGCAGAAACAACTCCTTAGGATACCACACTTCCCAAGTCCCTGCTAATAAATTCAGCCACAACTCCCAAACAACGCCACATACTAACAATCACAAAAACCTAAGCACCACATCACTTGACAAGCCTAAACGTCCTCTAGACACTCCGCCACCAGCCACCATCAAACTCAATTGTGCCCTCATGAAGGCCCGATCCCTTGTCGCACATGCTCTCGAGATATCAGATCTCATCCTAGCCAACAACCTGGATCTACTACCAATAACTGAAACCTGGTAACAACCAGCAGCAGGACCTGCCCTTATGCTTGCAGTTCCAAAAGATTACACCATCACCAAAGCTGATAGAACTTCCAGCAAAGGGGGAGGAATTGCCTTAATTTCCAAAACTCAGCTATGCCTAAGAATTCCCCTCTCTTCCGTTCCCATCTGGGGAACTTGTATCCGCAAAATTGCCACTCTCTGCCCAAAGTACACTTCTGATTCACCCGATCTATAGACCACCAGGCCCCACCTCCACATTTGAAGAAGACATTTCTAACCTACTTTTCCACAACACCAAACCCACTTCATAAATCCTACTACTAGGAGACCTGAACCTAGGGTACAAAGACCCCCTAGACTCCCACGCCCTAACTGTAGAACAATCCCTACTTGAACTAGGCTTCAAACAACACATGTCGGGACCCACCCAAAGCCATGGCAGAACCCTCGACTGGGTTGCCAACTTAAACTGCAATCTGAACCTAATCTCTAATAGCCCATGTGCCTGGTCTGACCATCACGTTATCTGCTTCGAGCTAGATGCTTCAACCAGCATCCCTCCCATGACCACCCATTCTCCTCCAGCTTCCACTAGGAACAATAAGGCCATCACCATGGATTCTATCCACCCACTCATCCAACCCATAATCAATCCATCACACGCCCTTGAACTTGATCCAGAAGCTCTAGTGAACATGTTCAATAAAAACCTACAACTAGCCCTAGACCAAATCGCCCCTATCAAACCCAGAAAAGCCAAACAACCCAACCACCTCAACAACTGGTTCACACCTGAACTACAAGCATTGAGGAAAGCCAAAGGATCTGCAGAATCTACCTGGCAAAAAAAAAACATAACCCCACAACAAAGATCTCTTCAAGACAGCAGCCGCCACCTATAAAAAAAAAAGCTATGATCAACACCAAAAGCGACATTTTTAACAACAGGATACAAAATGCAAAATCCAATGTGAAAGAACTTTTCACCATCCTCAGAGAACTGGAAGCGCCCATACCCCCTCAATTCACTTGTATCAAAGACGCCACATGGTGCGCCAAAATCCAAAAGGCACTATTAGACAAAATAGCCCTACTCCAAACTAAAATAGAAGCCAAAAGACTCCTCCTAGCCACTAAAGGTACAAACAACACCAACCAAACCCACCAACCGCAACCCAACAACTCTGATCTCTTCGAATTTGCCCCGGTCACCATCGCTCAGGTTGAAGCAATAATTACCAGTCTCAAACCATCAAAATGTCAAGGGGACATCTGTCCCACATCCTTCATCAAAGAAGGAGTTAAAGACGTTGCCCCATTCATCACCATGCTCATAAACACTTCCTTTGCATCATGCACTGTACCCAAGAATCTCAAAGATGCCTGGGTCAAACCACTGATTAAAAAAAACCACCCTAGATCAAATCATTCCCACTAATTACTGTCCCATCACCACCGTCCCATTCCTGCTAAAAATCCTTGATAAAGCAGCCTATATCCAAATCCAGAACCACCTCGAAACGCATAATCTTCTTGGCCTCCGCCAATCTGTTATCAGACCTAGACACGGCACAGAGACAGCCCTTCTAGATCTGAAAATCCAAATGGACGAGGCCAAAGGTAAAGGCCATCCTTCCCTCCTCCTACTTCTTGACCTCTCGGCGGCCTTCAACCTGGTCGACCACAACATCCTAACTGCACATCTAACCACCTCCGCTTCCTTCTCGCCAAATGCAGCCAAATGGATCCAATCCTTCCTAGCCGAAAGATCCATGAAGGTTTTCTCAGACAACGCATCTGCAGAACCCGCACCCATCACGTGCAGAGTTCCCCAGGGTTCCTGCATCTCCCCCACCCTCTATAACATCTTTACCAAGATGTTATTTGACCTCCTTGATGACATGAAAGTCCTATAAACCAACTACGCTGATGATACACAGATCCTCATGACGCTCACAGGCTCACATGAAAACGACTCAGCCCTTCTCAATGAAATTTACAGCAAGATACAAAACTGGATGGCCAAGCACGGGCTTTGTCTAAACGATGACAAAACCGAGCTCTTACTCATTGGCTGTAAACAACGCCTCAATAAACTCGACCCAAAACACAACTCATTCAAGCTCGATGGAAACTTTATTAAGGTCTCCAATAATGCCAAAACACTCGGTGTCTACCTAGACTCCACCCTGATACTATCAAGACAGGTCAACGCCACTGCCTCCGCCTCCGCCTCGGCCTACACCACTAAACTTATAACGGCCTGCAGACCTTTTCTATCCACCCACTGTTGTATCATATTGGCAAGAGCCCTAATACTTTCCAAGCTTGACTATTGCAACACCCTAGATCTAGGCACTAGCAAGCAAAATATCCACAAACTTCAGATTTTGCAAAATAACACTCTTAGGGCAGCCCTCAACATATCACGCACGGACCACATCTCTCACGCAAGACAGACTGCCAACTGGCTCCCTATAAAAGACAGAATCACCTTCAGGACCCTCATGATCACTCACAAATGCCTCAACAACACTGCTCCAAAATACCTTGTCGACAAATTCTGCACCAGGACATCTTCCAGACCCACCAGAACCATCTACGCGCATTGCCTCAACATTCCCAAATACAGACTCCAGAAATCAGGCGGCACCAGTTTCCCAGTCTTAGCGGCAAAAACATGGATCTCTATGCCCACATCACTGAGAGATGAACACTCCTTCCTTGCCTTCCGCTTCAAAGTCAAAGCATGGCTTTTCTCCTCAATCCCTTGCTCATCACCTATACTCATTTCTTCAACCCTCACCTTGTATATAGTTCAAACTCCAGCCTGCACCCTCAGTGTTCCTACTATTTAATTTTGTAAATGACGTTAACACTGCATCTTATTCCTGTCTCTAACCAGCATCCCCATTCATACGTGTACACTTCTGTATACTGTATTTATGTAACTGTACATGTATGTAACCTTCACACAAGACCAAGCGCCTAGCTACACCTGGGTTCAGCGCGCTATATAAGCAAATAAAACAAACAAACAATGCAGGAGCTGTGTGTAGTAGCTGTGTGTAGTGGGGGAGTGGGGCAAATAGACACTCACCCGGGTTCACCCAGCTTACCGCTGCAATAAGCAAATGGCAGTTTGCTGTGTCACAGTAAAACATACTGGCAAATGGAAATACCCTAAGAGAAACGGCACCTCAAGCTTTCCCATTATGAGAACTCATCTCACTGAAACTCTCCCCATCTCCAACGAACACCCTTACTCTCCACCTAATTTACAGACCCCCAGATCCTCCGACATCATTTGAGGAAGACCTAGGCCACCTCCTCACCTCACCGCCAACACCAAGCCCCTATCAAAAATCATCCTCTTGGGGGACTTCAACCTAGGCCTCAACGACCCCTCAGTCCCTCAGGCACTCACTCTTGCAAACACCATCGAAGCTCAAGGCTTCACCCAACGAATCTCCAATCCTACACACGACAAAGGAGGCATACTGGACTGGCTAGCAGACCAACATACTAACTAATAACCCATGCCCATGGTCACATCAAAGTATTAACCATCAGTCATCTTACCCAATCTAACATGCCACTGCAACTCTCCAAAGCAATACCTTCTAGAAACTCTCAAATCACCACCCCAGCCAACATGCTCCCCAGGCTACTACCGCTCACTGCCCACCACCTTAAGACCAGCTCCGATCCCATCTGCATGGTGACACTATACAACAAAACCCTCCTAGGCACTCGCAAAGCCAAACCTACAGATCACCAAAATTCCTGGTACACCACTAGCCTCAAAGACTTCAACGCTCTAGCTACAGAGTACAAACAAGCCACCATCCAATCGAAAGGCAACTTCTACAATGCAAGAATCGACGATGCCAAATGAGGCACAAAAGAGCTCTCCTACATACTCTGAATTAGAATCACCAGCCCCACCCCTAACCACTGCATCAAAGATCAACCTTGGGTCCTAAGCATTCAAAACGCCCTCATCGGCAAAATTGCCCGACTCCAAAATAAAATCAACAATAAAAAAAAACTCTCCATAGCTGCCGAAAGCATTGACCATTGATGCCCCCAGATTCTAATTCACCCCTGTCACCACCACCGAAACCTCAAAAATCATCAAAGGCCTGAAACCCACAAAATGCCAAGGAGACGTGTGCCCAGCCTCTCTTATTAGAGACTGCGCTGACAAACTCTCTCCATTCATCACAGCCCTGATTACCAACTCCTTCTCATCCAGCAGAGTCCCAGAAGACCTGAAAGAAGCTTGGGTAATCCCGCTACTCAAAAAACCTACACTGGACCCAAATGTCCCGACCGACTACAGCCCCATCACAACAGTTCCCTTCCTTCTGAAAATACTTGATAGAGTTGCTTACTTGCAAATACAAAAGTACCTGGAAACCCACAACCTCCTCCGTCTATGTCAAATCAGGCTTCCGCCCCAGTCATGGAACATAAACTGCCCTTTTGGACCTCAAAATCCAAATGGACCAGATTAAAGACAAAGGCAACATGGCCATCCTCCTCCTACTTGACCTATCCGCAGTCTTTGACCTGGTAAACCACAATATACTCTGCCAACACCCGACTATAGCCGCCAACTTCTCAACCAACGCCATAAATTGTTTCGAATCCTTTCCATCCAACCGAACCATGAGAGTCTTCTCCACACCTGCTGTCCCCCCCCCATAACCCCAGTCTCCTGTGGAGTGCCACAGATGTCCCGTGTCTCGCCAACACTATATAACGTGTGCACCAAGCCCCTCTTTGAGCTGTTAGACAAACTGGTTGTCACGTACACCAACTATGCAGACGACACCCAAATACTCCTCCCCATTACAGGAGACCATGACACAGACACAAACTTACCTGACCATCCAAGCCTGGATGACACAACACGAACTCTGTCTCAACGACGAGAATACAGAACTACTCATCATTGGCAATCAATCCAAGCTCAATAATCTACCACACTCCTATAATTCTTTCCTTATTGACAAGAGCATCATCAAGGTAGCAAAAGAGGTAAAAACATTAGGCTTATACCTAGATTCCTCACTCTCCCTAACAAAACAAACCACTGCTATTGCAACGGCAGCTGCCTACACTGCCAAACTAATCAATGCCAACAGACCCTTCTTATCCACTGACAATTGCATCACCCTTGCCAGAGTCCTCATTCTTCTCAGCATCGATTACTACAATTCCCTCTTTGCAGGCTCCAGCGCCGGAAACCTAAAAAAAAAACTACAAATAGTCCAGAATAATGCAGTAAGAGCTGCACTCAACATCCCTAACTAAGAACATATATCCTCAGCCAGACGTAATATCCACTGGCTACCAGTGCGGGTCCACATGCCTCTCTAACAGTGCACCGATCTATCTAGCCAGACAAATCTCCAATACACACTCAAAAAGGCCCACCTGATCAGCCTACTCCTGCCACCTTGTCCTCCCAAGATTTAGACAGCAAAGAGCTGGAGGGTCCAGCTTCCCTGTGATTGCGGCAAGGCAATGGAACGCCATGCCAATATCCCTGAGATCAGACTCCTCCATCTGGTCCTTCTGCAAAAACCTCAAACCTCGCTCTTCGTTCAAGACAGGTAAGAGTACCTCAGCCCCCCCATTATACCCGCCTCCCCCAACCTCCCATAGCAGTAACTAATATGTCCCAACCTACCTGTATTGAAATAGTGCCCCTCCGGCAAATTTTAATCTGATGTAACCCAACTGTATAATGCAACCACTGTAACCAAGACTGCATCCTAGGTCTGTATTGTTCAGCAACATGTAACCACTGCAACTAAAGTATGTATCCTATGATGTAACCAACAAACCTAAGCAAAAAGTGCCGAGATGCCCATGGGTTTGGGGTGCCATACAAATGTCAAAATAAATAAATAAAATAAACATCCAATGTTTGAGAGATTCAGGCTCCTCACCCTGAGGCGGCATCAACCAGTACCCAGATCTCTCTCTAGTGTGGAATTGATTTAGCTTAAAGCGTGGGAAAACCTGTCAGGTCCTACGACAAGGAAAACACTTCAAATATACAGGTAGATTCCCCCCGCCCCTTTTTCTGGGGAACTTGGCATATTTGCTACTGAGTGAATATTTAGACAAGGCCTGGATAGTCGGCCTCCAGTCATCTGGAAGAGTTTGAATTTCACTTTATCTGGATTCAACTTAAGTTCTATGTCAGATGAACTGATTGGTTCCAATAATTCCCTCATGCAAGTCCTGAACACATTCACGGAGGGAACTATAACACATCCTGCCATAAGATGAAAGTCCACAAATAAGGAGTTTGCTGGAGGCCTCAAGAACTTGGAGTAGAGCGAGAGTTGTTTCAATTGCAGTTGAGCCTGAAGTGTTACAAGGTTGAGTTCATGGTGAATTATCGCATTAGGGATCGAGGATGCCACCCCAGTACATTCTTCCACAAAATTCCTCGCAAGGTATCAAGAACAGGCCACACATCGACAGCCGCCATATCAAGCCCATACAACAGTACAGGTTCTACCGTACCCAGGTAGTATTTGAGTGCTTGTAGAAGAGAGAAACCACATACTCTCCTAACTATACGTTTCATATGGGACCTCAGAGGGATTAGATTGGCCTTTAACAGATCATTCTACATCTTAATAGAGGATACATATGTCAAATTATACTCCAAATAGCGGATGGAAGCCACCCTCTCCACTTGATCAGTGGCCAGTGACCACTGTTGAACCACCGACTTCTTGCCACTAGAGAAAACCACCACCATGGACTGATCACCATTTACCACCAGATTATTACACAGAGCATACTCATGAAAAATATGAAGCTGACAATATCACCAGCAAAAGCCAACCAGTGACTGTCAAGATGGCCAAGCCTGCCAGTAATCAAACCCTGAGCGTGCCAAATTGCCTCAATATCACTTAGATAGGCATTGAAGAGAGTTGGAGCCAAGGTACAATCCTGCTTGAGTCCCACCTTAACCAATATATGTCTCGTAACAGCACCATCCTTTCTAAGGTGAACCTGAAGGTTAGAATCATGATGGAGTTAAGAAATTAGCTGAACAATCTTCATGGGAACCTTATATCTGAGTAGTTCAGCCCACAGACATTCACATACTAAAGCAGTCAAAAGTCACAGATAAGTCCAACGAAGACATGTATATCTCCAACCCCTGTGTAGCTTTTACTTTCAGCAATAGACGTTTCAGCAGCGTAGCATTTAGAGATGTACCAATTTCTAACCGAAAAACCCACCTGAAAACACGAGTGAGCGTTATTTTGGTTCAGGGAGATGTTGAGATCCATTAAGAGCAGTATATGTGGAATCAGTCAGAGCGATGGGCCTATAGTTCCGAGGGTCCATAACACTACTTTTTTTGAATATGGGAATAACTATAGACTCATTTCACGACAAAGGAACCTCATTAGTGACATATTTCCTCAAAATAATGTTTAAGGAAACGCGCCAGAAATTCTGGTTCCCGTTTTAAAAGAAGTGGCGGCAAACCATCAGGACCGGGAGCCCTAGATGGCTTAAGTCTATTTATAGCCCAGACTATATCCTCCATAGTCCATGGGCAGGGTTCATCAGTGATAGGTCGTTAAAGACACTAGGAAAGCGGGCAGCCAATAGAGGAAGCGTACCACATTTATTAGCATAATAGGAAACCCATATGCTTTCTTGTATAGAATCCACCCTGGAATCATAGGCAGAATCTTGTATTTTTAAACATTCTTAATTTTTATTTTAAAATGATTTAGTTTACACATGTTAAACTTTTAATTTATAAAATTTCATTTAAAGTGATGTGATCGAACTTCAAGGTAAACAAAACCTAAGGATAGATAATTGAATACTGTTCAGCCGTTTGATCCTCGCCGAACTTGGGAGAGTTCAGTGATATTTAGAAACTGAATGATAGTGTAAATCGGTGTTTTATCCTTTCGCAGAAGAATCTGTGCCCATCTCATTTCTGAGTCCATCTGTATGGTTGAGATCTTAAAGTAATCTCTATGTAGGTTTCTCTTTTATGCTTGGGTGGTACATTCCATTATGATGTGTCGAATTCTCTCTTGTGATTCTTTGTTGAGGCAGAATCTACAATATTGATCCGTGGTAGGAATTGTTCTCATTTTTGCAAGTCTATGTATGGTAGGAAGAAGATTAAGTCTTAGTTTCAAGTATGTGTCTCGCAATGCTTGGTTTGGAAATAGGATTAGATAACTTGGGAGCTCGTTGATGGCTCTAATTTCAATCTCGCAGTGTAAATTCATGTGGTACGTTGATTTTTCCTAAATTGTTTTGTTCCAGTCATTTCACTTGATCTTTGTGTTTTTGCATTCTGCGGCTGTGCTAAGAGCATTTCAAGTGATATTTCTTCTCTTGCAAAATTAATTTCCATGTCACGTTTCCAGGCATTCAAGACGGTGTTGTTCATACCGGTCAGGTTTGTCTTAAGAATTTCGATTGCCGTAATTTTGTCATTGTTCATCGTTTTTCGAAATAGGTCTAGCTGTTTCCACAATACCATTGATGCAAGTGACAGTTGCAATTTCGAATCTGATTCTTGGCATGGGAAAGGCAGGAGGGAGTGCTAGAATTTTCCTCCTGAATATTCCTTTGTATTTCTGCCACATGGTTTGAGAAAAGTTGATCAAGGTTTCGCTCCCATAATTCAGAACTGGTACGACCCTTTGTCTATAGAAGGCGATGATAGGTTTAAATGAAAAATTTGCAGTGCAGGAATCAGCCTTGTCTGGAATCCTGTATTTTATTTATACAAGATCAAAATTGTCTATTTTCCGAATGAAGAAGAATCTTTATCATAAACTGATTGTTTTGCCGATAAGGGGCATATTTGAGCACTTTAACCAGATTCCTGTGTTTAGTAGCCTCCGAATGTCATACGTCGATGAAATTCACAATCAGAAAGTTCCAAGCCCCTCAAATGCTTAATAGCCTGTCTCTTTTATCATCCCTAATTCTAGGGTGATATTGTTGAGTGTGGGTGACCGAGGGGAGGAGAAACCTACCACTAGAGGCCATTCTAATGCCCTCAACAATGCATCTGTCCAGGGGTATGTCACCAACTGTCAGCAAGGAATCAAAACAAATGGAGTTTACAACCCCTATATTGCAAGCCTGCTTCAAGTAGCCTATGGACGGCCATAGGTCCTATTATGGCATCTATAAGATAAGCCATTCCTAGAAGGTTTTACAGGAATCGAAAAGGTCAGAGTATCACATCTATATGTAGATGCCAGCATGATAAAGTGAATAATAAAATGATCACTAATTGCTGGGTCCATCAAACACATAGGAGTACGCCTAAATTTCATGGAAGAAGACACAAAAAAAGTAATCGACTGATGAAGTGCAAGGACCCCTATGCCAAGTATAGACACGAGCGCCAGGTGAGGAGGCGGCCTCAATTTGCAAAAGATCCCAGAAGGTCATGAAAGAATCCCAATCCATACCCGTCCTGAGATTAGGGGAGCATTCACAAGGTATGATAGATTTGCCATTATGGATTTACCCTTCTGCACAATAAGCACTGAAGTCTCCTCCAACAACTATAGTGTGCTGGTATCCATCGGCCAGCCAACGATCAAATAGACTAGTAAATAGTTCCAGAAATTCCTGGATAGGATGTTTAGCACCTGGATAGGATGTTTAGCAGGATTCCAATGAACCTGTGTGATTTTTCCGTTGCAGAAACGTCTGCGACGGAAAAGTTTGCATGAGAAATGTACGCACCACAAAAAGGTTCGTACATTTCCCATGCCAACATACATTTAATACCCCTACCCACCCCCACCCAAGCCCCCATGCACACCCTACTCTTTCAAGATGCGCTGTGTCCCTGCGGCGCCGGTTCCTTTCACTTCCGTGATCGGGAACCGGCGCCGCAGGGTCCTTTTCATTTTTTTTTTTGTTTTTTCAGGCAGCCCCAGTTTTTTCCTCAGGTGTCCCCCCCACAACGCCTGCTCACTATACTGTACAGTGTAGTGAGTGGGGTGTTGAGAGGGACACGCAGCCCACATTTTTTTTTTTCTCGGGTGTGTGCCCCGCAACCCCCACTCACTATACTGTATAGTATGGTGAGCAGGGTGTTGCGGGGGACAGCCCCTGCAGTCTTTTTATTTTTAACGTACCTAAAATGCATGCCACCAATGGTTCGAACTTTTGGTGTTCGAACCTTTGGTGGCATGCATTTACAACCTTTTTGTATAGGTCGGAACTTCGGTGTGGTCATTTTGGCCTATACCGATTCCACTAGACATTGACCAGTAGTACATTACCTATACAACCCGACAAGCAAGCATGTATGCCAGGGTGCCTTCAGATATATACCACACTGAGGCTAATATTTAAATACAAATCCTTAAAGGGACAGCGTCCCACGCAAGGAGCACTATGGAGCGCCGGTCCTCTCTAGTTCAAACACAAAGAGCAAATGCAGTAAAACTCTGTTCGCACCGGAAGACTTTGCCACACTTCCAAGACTTGAAATTGTTTACTTGTCTTGAGGACGGAGCCTCAGGATATTTTGTTTTCAACTGTGCTTTGGAATCTGGAAAAGTGAATACTCTTCATTTGGTTGACGGACGTATCTTGATGGCCGAAGGCCAACTGTCTTATGCACAGAATTATAGAAATACAGACTGCTATGCTTGACCAACAAGCGGCCATTTTAAACGTAGCAAGAATCGCCATTTTGCTTGTTAACCATTTCTCATTGCTTTCTGTCTAAACTGCTCTGCAGCTTGCAATTCTTGCGAATTCTGCTTACTCTGCTCAACTGTCAACATTGTTGTCTGAATATGAAAGGGCAAGGCCGCGGGACTGAGGAGTTCGTTGAAACTCCTCATGAGCAGCCCAGAAAGGAATGCCCACGCTCCCTCTCTGTAGCCTTGAGGGAGAGCTGCAGGGCATTTAATCATTTCACAGCTGCCAGCCAGTCTCGTACTGTGGTAGAATATGTTAGAATAAAGCAGCTAAAGGCTTGAATTATGCTCCTCTTACGGACCCCCTCACAAAACCCTTAAGAGCGTGTCGGCTCCCAGGACACGAATAGCACCTCATAGATGGCAAAGCTTGGAATGTGACTCTTCCCCCGTGTGCAGATTGCTTCCAAGAACAGAAGCACTGTGTTCTGTTCAACAACTAGAAGATGCCTCCGCACTTTCTAAATTGCACATTGTTACTAGAATAGACATCGAAAGTGTCATAATTGTCATACTCGTCGGAAATGTCCATCATCATCCCGAGTTCAAAGAAACTCAATAAAAGGGGGGTGTTAAACATGTCATAGCTGATTGTATGATATGCATTTTGTATATATGTAACTGATGTACGTAATTCGTTCTCTTGCGTCCCTCGAGGTCTAGAGAATACACGTCGCGGGGCGTGAGACCATAGTTGACCAATTGGGACTATTTTGCTTGCAATAAACCCTAGCATTGGGGATTTTAACCTCGTGTCTGGCGCATCCTTTCATGTATGGTTATTGCCTTGTTTCCATATCGCGAGGGACCCCTAAGGGCCCCTTTCAAGATGGTGCCTGAATAGGGACCCTCCCCCACTTGCCCCTTCGTAGACGTAACAGAGTAGAGAGGGAAGAACGGCGAGGACGGGACGATCGAGCCGGGGTCAAGAGGTGTACGGGGCGTCCTGTAGAAGTGAAGAGAGATTCCTTCGCAGATCTGCACACATCTGATCCCTGATCGACGTACCGGGCCAGAGGGCAAAGGAGGCGAGGGGTCCCGAAATGAGGCAGAAGCCAGAGAAGCGCAGACACGACGTTGGGAGGGGTTGTGTCAGGACACAGGCGACTTGTTTTATCAGGCGAGTCATTCCCCGATTCAAACGAAACCCTATTTATTGGTAGAGTGTTGATTTTGCAAATTCAAACATCCAGAGTAAGGTTGGTTAGCCAAGGGGAAGGTTAAAAATATGCCTGGAGTACTGTCCACTTTAGCGGGGTTTTTCCGCTGTGGTAGACAATCCTTGGAAAATGGCCAAAGTGCACCGTATGGGGGTCCGCCGGTTTATGACATGTATGCAAAATATGGTGTGGGTGCGATAATATTTTGTGAAATTTGGCATGGGCAAACTAGAAAGCAACAGGACCATCAGTGGCCGATTAATGGTAGCTTTGAGATTGCAGGAATAGATAACCTAGAAAGGGTGTTGATAAAGGGAAAAAGCGCGACCCGCAGCTTTTGAGACTATCAAAGATTGGAGGAGGGAAGCAATGCTCCGACTTAGGAGTAGAGAGAAGCATGCACGTAGGCACAAATCGAAGCTTGAGGTAGCAGAAGAAAAAGAGGAGGAGGAGTGGACGGCAAGTCTAAGACAGGAAGGGAGACGTGAGCAAATGAACATAGAAGGAATATACCTGCAGCGGGAATTACACAGACAAATTAATGGAACATTTGCTAACCCATACGGGTCGAGGCCCAAAACCAGGATCGAAACCAAACACGCCAGTAGTGACTGCGCAGGCCCAACCAGTAGCTCTCATACCCCCTCCCGCAGCCCAAGCACTTCCCCTCACGCAAGCATTAACCCACGCCCCACCCACAGCTCGAGCCCTCCCACAAGCGCAGACCGCACACGCGCAATTTCCCAGCACCCAGCAAGGCCCTTCACAGATGCCACTTGTGTCTTGACCCATCCACACCTCCAGAGACAGATTCAGCACCATCCGCCCCTCCCGAAGTCGAAATTGAGACCGGGGAGGCGAGAGGTGGGGCTGAAGGAACAGGATTTGGACGGGTAACTCGCAGAGCGATCAGCAAAGAAAGAAAGGTTGAATTACAGCAAGAGGCAGAAAGCTACATAGAAGGAAATGATGGGACGGCAGCATTGGCCTCATTATATGGGTACCGAAGAAGCAACGAGAGACAGGTAGTGTTGGAATACATGGGGGAATTTTTGGTGGGAGAATGGAAAGAGTTACTTGGGAAACTACCGCCACAACGATTGTTAGATTTGAACCAATTAGCACGTTGTAGAATAAAAGATGAAGTAAAAGAACATGTGAATGGACTTTTTGATCTTAAAAATGAGTTGGATAATGATTATGCTGAAATGTTTGCTGCACCTGGGCACAGGGGTTGGGATATTAGAAGAGATGGGAGAGGGACGGTAGAACCATACATACAGCGGAGACATTCAATGTCATCTGTACAGAGGGGCGACAAGCTGAAAGTATGTATACGGGAAGCGATAAAGTGGATGTCGAATCCTAGTATCCCAACAATGGTCATAAATGACATATTTGACGAATATTCCATGCCAATGAAAAGAAAGGCACTGCAATCGATGGCTGAACATTTAATAGACAAGGATATAAAAAGCAATAAGGCTAGCCCATCCGAGATACTAGCGGTATATAAGAGAGCATTTGAGCGAAGTACAGGAGAAACGGGCCTATGACTGGACTTAGGAATACTATTGAACCTAAGAGAAGGGGGAGGGATCGTGAGTGGGGCATTTCCAATGAGAGAGGTTCCGCCCACGTTTGTACCAAAAGTAGAGGTCCCTGCGACGGGTACAGTAGGAGCGCAGGTAATACCAGCCCATTTCACCGCCCAGTATGTGCATGTCCCCTTTCCCAGGCAAGAGGTGAATACTATAAAACAGACGATTCCTGATATAAGAAAGAATCCAGCAGGTTTCTACAAGGAAGTAGAGTCAACCCTGAGATCAGCAGTGCTTCCTATGAGCGATATAGATTTGATTTTCCCAGTCATTTTGCCAGCAGATATATGGAAACAGATAAGGACGGTAGATGACGTGGGGGCTTTTGGCGCCA
This sequence comes from Ambystoma mexicanum, assembly GCF_040938575.1. Classification (NCBI taxonomy): domain Eukaryota; kingdom Metazoa; phylum Chordata; class Amphibia; order Caudata; family Ambystomatidae; genus Ambystoma; species Ambystoma mexicanum. Next base: position 241,556 of record NC_090923.1, read on the forward strand.
CATGGGCGGAGTTACTATTGGAGGACAAGAATAGAAATGTTGGGGAAAATCCAGGAACCCGCATGGCAGATCTACCAGAACGGATAATGCAGAGATTGAGAGAAATAATTCCAAAAAGAAGGATTCAGTGGGACAAATTAACTACATGTGTACAGGGCAAGGATGAGCAAGTAATGGATTATTTCAATAGATTTGAAGGAGTATTCATAGACTTCAGTGGGCAGGATGTGAGCACAGAGTCGGGGAAAAGGCTATTTGTTGATAAATATGTGAGGGGACTAATATTAGCAATTCAAGATATGTTAATGGCGTCGGAAAGTTCCTGGGCAGCAAAACCGTGAGTGAGATATTACGCATAGCCCAATATTACAAGAACAGGGTAAATGTGGCGAAAGAAAGAGATGAAGGATAGAGTAAATTTAAAAACGAGGGTGTTACTGCAGCAGGTCATTGGATACAATAGAGGTAGAGGAAATGCACAAGGCAGGGGAAATTCAAATAATATGCAGGGGGTATCATTGGGATTAAATCAATGTGCGTACTGTAAAGAGGAAGTACACTGGCGAGCGCAATGCCCGCACCTACAAAATAGAGGTGGGTTTGGCCAGAGAAGGCCTCAGAGGACATCAGGGGTCAAACGGCCCAAGCAGAAATAACATGCAGCAGCGGCAGGGATATACCACTGGAGGTACTCAAACCCAATCCTATGGTCAAAACCAAGCGCAACAGAACCAGGCATTGAACTAAAATGTTCCGAACCAAAATCAGGGCGGGCAGGGCCAACAGAGAAATGATCAGAGTGGAGGCCACCGAGGGGGAAATGGGAATATTTTTGATACGCAGCCAAACACGTATTATAGCAGCAGCGGTGACTACACATCGGACGATGTATTATTTTCGCAATAGGACAGCCCACGGCAGGGGTCGGAACCAATGTCTATTACCGTGAATCAGAGAAGACCCTACGTAGAAATGAGAGTCAGGAATAAGGAGCACCGTTGCCTTGTGGAAACATGGGCACAAAAGTGTTCGATAGACCACCACTCGGTTCCGGAGATCCCACTGTCGGGGCAAAAGAATGTTTCTGTAGGGTTCGCAGGTAAACCAGTAATTAACCCTGTGTCCGAAGCTGTCCCAATTACAATAAAACCATTTACGGAACAGTCTGCATTTCTTCTGACAGAAAATTGTGGGGAGAACTTGCTAGGATTAAATTTGTTGAGAAAATTGGGGGCAGTTATACATTGTACGGCAGATGGGGTGCTGCTCACTATTTGGCCTCACGATGCACCGGTGACGGAATTTATGTCAGAAGCGTTACCAGAAGAGCTAAGTAGAGTACCAACCTGTCTGTGGGCAATGCATGATAACGATGTAGGATGCTTGAAAATAGAGCCAGCTAAAATAACTTTGAAAGAAGGTGTTACATTACCACGAATTCCCCAGTATAAAATTTCTGTTGAAGGTGAGAAGGGATTAAAGAGTATTGTTACTGACCTGGTGAGATTGGGGGTGGTTGAAGAAATTGCAGGTAGCACGTGCAACAGCCCGATTCCTCCAGTTTACAAGAAAGGAGGCAATGAAGTACCATATCGTTTCATAATTGATCTGCGCGCATTGAACAAAGTGGTAGACCCACAATTCCCTTTGGTCCCAGATGTCACAACAATACAGACAATGATACCGACCACTGCAGAATACTTTAGTGTAGTTGATTTGAAGAACGCGTTCTTTAGCATTCCAGTGGATAAAAGCAGTAGATATCTGTTCGCGGTCACTCTAGGTGGTCGATCATTCACATTCACACTCATTCCACAAGGATACACAGAAAGCCCGAGCATTTACAGCAGGGAACTAAAGGAACAGCTAGATATGCTAGAACTACCAACAGGTTGCGCACTCTTGCAGTACATAGATGCCTTGTTACTAGCTGCTGACACAAAATAGATCTGCAAAGAAAGTACTATATTACTATTGACACACCTAGCGACCCATGGTCACAAGGCAAGTTTGAAGAAATTCCAGTATAATCAAAAGGAGGTGTCTTATTTGGGTTACCTACTTTCGAAAGAAGGGAGAAGATTAACACCAGAATGCATAGAAAGTATTTCTAGTATGCCTATTCCAAAAACTCAAAAAGGAGTGAGAGCTGTAATAGGCATGGCCTCTTATTGTCGGCAGTGGATCAGTAATTTTGCGTTGATTGTGAAGCCGATGATAAAATTAACTAAAAAGGATGCAGTGATGCCTTTGTAGTGGGATGAGGAATGTCAGAAAGCGTTTGAAGAATTGAAAGTTGCATTATGTTCCGTGCCAGTTTTAGGCACACCAAACTACAGAACAATATTTAGACTATTTGTGAGCGAGAGTGAAGGATGTGCATTGGCGGTTTTGACACAGGAACAAGGTGGAAGAAATAGGCCGTGCAGCTATTATTCTTCCGCGCTGGACCCTGTAGCGCACGCACTATCACGATGTTTGCGATCTGTTGCAGCGGCCGCTGCATCAGTGAAACAAACGAAGGAATGGTATTGGGGCACACTTTAATTCTGATGGTGCCACATGCCATAGACGTTCTATTAAATAGAACACAGACGCAACACCTCACCTCTGCTAGATTGACAAGATATGAACTCATCCTGTTTGCACCCCACATCCAAATTATGAGGTGTAGCGCATTGAATCCTGCAGAATTAATGCCATTGCCCATAGCAGAAATTGGTGACAACGAATCACCACCCCATGATTGTTTAATGGTCACCGAGGAAGAAACGAAGGGAAGAGTTGATCTGAGTGTCACCCCACAAAAAGAGCCGGATGGGGAGTTGTTTTGTGAAGGCTCTTGTTTCAAATTACCAGATGGCACGTCAACTGCCGCGTATGCTATCACTACTCTAGAAAGGGTTGTGGAAAGTAAAAGAATCCCATATAATTCAGCACAAGCCGCAGAAATTATAGCCTTGACTAGAGCTTGTGAACTCTGAGAATTTGAATGTGAATATTTATACTGACAGCCAGTATGCCTTTGGCGTGGTTCATAACTTTGGCCGACTCTGGGCTGAGAGGGGCTTCTTGACATCACATGGGGCCAGGATTCAGCATGGCCCTTTGATTGTACGATTGTTGTCTGCACTCACTTTTCCAAAGCGCCTAGCTATAGTAAAATGTGAGGCGCATAAAAAAGTAACATGTAAAGTGGGAGAGGGAAACGCATTTGCAGACAGGATTGCGAAACAAACAGCCACTGATTTGGGAAATAAAATGGAGGACAGTACAGACTGAGGAAGTACCTTGTATGATAGAGAATGGAGTTGAAACAGTCAAAGAAATGCAGGCTGAGGCCACGAGCGAAGAGATTCAGGGGTGAGTTAGATTTGGAAGGATGTTCGGTGGACAAAGAGACCAAGAACTGGATGTTGCCAAATTGTTACGTAACCGCAATGGTTACAATGGTTACAATACAACGGCACATAGCCCTACCCACATGTGTGTGAAGAAGATGGTACAGCATTTATCCACAGTATGGAAAAATGAGCACACAAAAAAGAATGCAGAAAGGCTAGTGCAGAATTGTATTACGTGCCTGCAACACAATGTAGGGAAGGGAACCGTGACTACAGTAGGTAGTTTTGGCCCACCCTCTATGCCATTCGAGGTGATCCATTTTGATTTCATAGAAATGGAAAGGTGCCAGAACTACAAATATGTGTTAGTGGTGATTTGTGCATTTAGCAAGTGGGTGGAGGCATATCCTTTAAAAGACTATACTGCCATGTCAACAGCAAAAGTAATGTTGAAGGAGTATTTCTCCCGGTTCGGGCTAAGCCGTGTCCTGTGGTCAGATAACGGCCCACACTTTGAGGGCGCAGTAGTACTACAGATCTGTGCAGGTCTGCAGATTGACAAGCAATTCCACAGCTGCAGGCATCCGAGTTCCGCCGGACTTGTTGAGAGAGATAACGGCATCCTAAAAGCCAAGATGGCAAAAATATGTGCCGGAAGCAAGTTGAGTTTTGTAGATGCATTACCTCTAGCACTTTTATGCATGCGCACATCTGTACAGGCTAAAACTGGGCTCTCTCCCTATGAATTTATCATGGGGAGACCAGCAAATGTATGGTGCGCACCGCAGCCCAAAAGATTAAGTGAGGTCGAGCATCCTGTGTTAAGAACGTACTGTGGCCTTTTAATGCAGAAGTTGCTTTGATTCATCAGCAGGTGCAGGAGGCGTTACCACCAGTGCGATACACTGGACCGGGGCATGCGCTGGAGCCTGGAAGCTGGGTCCGGATTAAAAACTTTCAACGGACAACGTCATTAGCACCCAGGTGGCGCGGCCCCTACCAAGTACTTTTGGTGACACAGACGGCCATTCGAGTGGACGGTCGCAAGGCATGGATCCATGCGACACATGCCAAAAGATTCCCAGGACTGCTGACAACGTCCGACGACCAGCGAAAGGAAACAGTCTCGGAAACTAAAGAAATTGTTGCCAATCGAATGACACAGCACCAGCCTGAGCGAGAAGTGAAACTCGAAACAAAGCCTGAGCAAGAAGTGAAACAGAAACCAGAGCCTGGAGAAACTGCCAAAAAGGGGGATGGGCGAAAAGTGCCCCAACGTTGCTCAGCAGAAACAACATCACTGCCGAGCGACACAAACTCTGCATTGCAAACACGAGCAGAAACAACGCGTGTACTCCTTTGGCGCCCACCAGCTTCTGCAAACGCACCAAGGCCAGAGAAAGAAACTACATCATTGCCACGGCGCTCATCGCTACCCATCATTGCACGACAGGCTGACACTGAGGCTCATACTGGAAGTGCAACGGCACTATTCACGGATCATACAATACCAGGAGTGAAACGGTATAATTTGCGGCCTCAACAGGCAAAGTGATCCACAGATCTTTGGTGCTTTTCTTTTGCCTTTGGTTCCACTCACGGACGGAGTAGGAACCAAGGGGCGTAGAGGAGAGAAGTGTGGGAGTTGTGCAAGTCGGACAATTCAAGACTCACGGCTCCTCGGTGCGCTTATAATAAAGTACATGTGTCAAGAGCCAGAGCAGGACAAGCTGGATGCACATAGTACTCTGTCAATAAAGAACTGTTCAGAAATCGTCTGAGCAGTGGGAGAAAGAACAACTAATCTTGTTCGGAGTGGATAATTGATCTAGGCTGTGAAAAGGCTGGCAGAATTGAACTGACATTTTCATTGAACTTTTGGCATCAAGAACGAGAGAGATCTGCGACGAACTTTGTCAGCAAGAAGAAGGACGATGAAGAACAAATCAAGACCGGTTTCAGCCTCCTCCTGCACCATTGCTGAAGAAATCATAGTTTTAGAGACTGTAAATTCAGGGAAAACGCATGCAAAGAAAAATCATGTACTGACTTGGACACTGGTCCTGTGTTTCTTAAGTATGGCAATACCAACAATAATAGCTATTAAGCTATGGTTTATGGAGTCAGCACACCCATTAGAAACACTCTTGCGAAAAGTGACTACTGAAAGCCCGGTTCATGTAATCACTGGTACATTGTCCGCAATGGAAGAGAGACATAGAGAAGGGTATGGCAAGAACACATTGTTTGCAGTTTTAAAAAGAAGAGATTGTTGGGTTTGTGCCCATTTACCACACAGGGTGGGAAAGGGATAGGCTGGTATGTACAACCATTGCCACTAAGTTCTGCATGCAGAGCATCTTTGGGTGCAATGTTTTTCGGGAAATAGAACAGAAGCAGTACAAGTAAATTAGATAAAACAAATATGGATGAATTTGAGGAAATTGTCATGAGACCAGTAGGATGCTCCATATTCCACAAAACACGTGTAATAATCTCAAAACCCACGCCAAAGATCGCACGAAAGATAACAAACCAATATAGGCAGGATAGATTGTCCCCGTCAGAAAAAACATCAGTAATGACGTTCCGCATGAGAGCAGAATGGAACAAAGATGCTGTGCCACCTTCCTATGTGGTGAATTACAGCCCAAGAACTGTCCTGTTATGCCTGAAGAAAAAAGGTACCTACTGAATAGGCACCTCCTCTGGGGGCATGAATACAGTGGTCTTGAACCAGTATATGTAGGAGACCCTGTTTATTTCATATGTGGGGAAAGAGCATATCCATGGTTACCTAGAAACTGGGGAGGTACGCGTTACTTGGGTCTACTATTCCCAGGAGTGTTCCTCTTGGAAACTGCAGAAGTAGTGAGGCGATTAAAAGGTAGAACCCGAAGGAGTAGTGAAGATGGAATGATAGCAATGGAAGTAGCCAAATCGTTTATACCATTCTTGGCCCAAATAGAAAATTCCTATAATATAAGAAAACTGTCTAGAATATTAAAAAATACAATAGATTCAACAACTGATATTTTATTCAATATGACGTTAGAAGAGAAAGAATAAGACTAATGGCACTACAAAACAGAATGGCTCTTGACATAATATTAGTTGATCGTGGGGGAGTTTGCAAACTCGTAAAAACTGCATGCTGTGTGTTCATAGATGACTACTCCCCTACCATATTCAGAGCCATCAGGAAACTACATGTCCTTAGTTCCACACTCTCTAATGAAGAAGGGGGTTGGGGGATAGGATCCTGGTTTTTGGGGACTATTGCGGTCCTGGGGCTGGAAGCTAATTTTGATACTAATGGTGGTACTTGGTATATTCATAACATGTTGCTGTTGCATACAATGCCTACCAATAGTATGCACTGAGATAACTGAGGGATGTACTAAGGGATGTATGCACATGGTGTCGAGAGGAAAACAAACGCATGGCCGGAATAACAGAGACACTGATGAAACAAAAACAGTAAAACAATTCATGGCTATAGACATTAATGATGAAGATGATGCTTATGATAACATGAAAGGTTCAGGCATAGATACCCAGACTTATCCTCATCAGAGGAGGATAGAATGAATGAATAAGACGTTTGGCATACGGCCAAAAGGAGGGTTTGTCAATCTCGAAAAGTGAATACCCTTCATTTGGATGATAAACGTATCTTGATGGCCGAAGGCCAACCGTTTTATGCACAGAATTATAGAAATACAGACTGCTATGCTTGACCAACAAGCGGCCATTTTAAACGTAGCAAGAATCGCCATTTTGCTTGTTAACCATTGCTCATTGCTTTCTGTCTAAACTGCTTTGCAGCTTGCAATTCTTGCGAATTCTGCTTACTCTGCTTAACTGTTAACATTGTTGTCTGAATATGAAAGGGCAAGGCTGCGGGACTGAGGAGTTCGTTGAAACTCCTCATGAGCAGCCCAGAAAGGAATGCCCACGCTCCCTCTCTGTAGCCTTGAGGGAGAGCTGCAGGGCATTTAATCATTTCACAGCTGCCAGTCAGTCTCGTACTGTGGTAGAATATGTTAGAATAAAGCAGCTAAAGGCTTGAATTATGCTCCTCTTACGGCCCCCTTCACAAAACCCTTTAGATCGTGTCGGCTCCCAGGACACGAATAGCACCTCATAGATGGCAAAGCTTGGAATGTGACTCTTCCCCCGTGTGCAGCTTGCTTCCAAGAACAGAAGCACCGTGTTCTGTTCAGCAACTAGAAGATGCCTCTGCACTTTCTAAATTGCACATTGTCACTAGAATAGACATCGAAAGTGTCATAATTGTCATACTTGTCGGAAATGTCCATCTTCATCCAGAGTACAAAGAAACTCAATAAAAGGGGGGTGTTAAACATGTCATAGCTGATTGTATGATATGCATTTTGTATATATTTAACTGATGTACGTAATTCGCTCTCTTGCGTCCCTCGAGGTCTAGAGAATACACGTCGCGGGGCGTGAGACCATAGTTGACCAATTGGGACTATTTTGCTTGCAATAAACCCTAGCATTGGGAATTTTAACCTCGTGTCTGGCGCATTCTTTCGTGTATGGTTATTGCCTTGTTTCCATATCGCGAGGGACCCCTAAGGGCCCCTTTCATTGTGAGCATTCAGAACAAGCAAGTGCAGCAAGGAAGAGGGATGGCGGGGGTGTGCTAAAGTGTCCGTGAGTGAGCCACCGATAAATGCAAGCTGGAAGTGCATGTTGAGGAGAGAGCTACACGTCCTGGGGCCGCCATGGGTAAGTGTGAGCCTCCAAGGCAGAAGGAGTGCAAGGGCAAGTGCTGAGGGTAGACAGGAGCTGGGACGATTGGTTGTGGGAGGTCAGGGGTCCCGAGCATGCATGAGGGCCCAGGACACTAATCACAGCAGCTGTGCAAATTAGTAGAGAGAAAAAGAGAAGGAGGTTAAGAGGAACGTCTTGAGTAGCTTCCTGAATTTAAGGAAGTCCTGCTCAAGGTGCAGAGAGAGGGCGAGGCTGTTCCATAGGAGGGAACAAGCAGAGGAGAGTGATCAACAACCTACTCCCTTTTCTCTGTAAGCTTTACACACAGAGTTGGTGCCAGAGGAACGTTAAAGGAGAGTATTTAGTGAGATAAAGTTGAAGATAGTGTGGTCCGCAGCCCAGACAGCCTTCTGGATGATACAGGAGGGATTAAAATTTAACCCACGCAGTAACCGGGAACCAGTGAAGACCTTTTAGGGCAGGAGAGATGCAGTGCCAGGGCTTAAGGCCAACGATAAGTTTTGCTGCCCTATTCTGGATTAACTGGAGGGGTTGCAGAGTGGAAGAAGGGAGATTCAGGGGAAGGCTATCGCAACAGTGAAGCCTAGAGAGAACCAGGGCACGGGTAACTTTGAGTCCCTTACGGAAAGTGAGAAAAGGGAGAATTCCTCTGAGAAGGAAGAGCTGAAAGTGGGACTTCTTGGCAATGTGCTAAGTGTGAGGTAGGAAGGAGAGAGAGGAGTCGAAGATGACTCCAAGGTTTCCGTCTTCAGAGGAATGATCAGGGGGAAGAGCTCATTGTGGAAGGCCAGAGTGAGGATAAGAAGGAGGAACAGGGGTTGTGGCAGAGATCATTGGCAGTGAACCAGGATTAGAAGGCAGATAGGCAGTCAGGGTGATGGAAGGTGCAAAAGGGTCAGCAGGAACTTTTAACAAGAGTTGTGTGTTATCAGCATAACACTGGAGAGAAAGAGGAGATGAGGCGAGCAAGCAGAGCAACGATAGATGTTGGAGCCAGGGGGAGAGGATAGAGCCCTGGGGGACACCCCAGGTGGAGAAGGAAGTAGGAGAAGAAGAAGCCTGGGATGACCTAGGACGTGCGTCACATAGGAAGGATGTCAGCCATTGCAGTTCCCAGTCCGAGATACCAAGGGTATCGTGGAGCCTTTGTATGAGGATGGAATGGTTGACCGTGTCAAAGGCGGAGGAGAGATCGAGTACGATCTGTACAGCTGGGGAGTTGGAGTCAAGAGATGCGAGCAGTTCTTCACAGGTGTTCAGAAGAGCAGTTTGTGCATCTGGAAGCTCGGAATCCAGATTGATGGTCGTGGAGACCACCAACAGGTTCTGTGTGCGAGCTGAGTTGGGGCAAGGCCAGCTTCTGCAGAAGTTTCCCCAGGAAGGGGGTGATGGAAATAGAGCAGCAGTTGGCTGGACAGATAGGGTCTGCTGAAGGTTTTTTCAGGAGGGGATGCACAAAGGAGTGCTTGAGCGAGGAGGGCAAAGATCCAGTGGCAAAATAATAATGACAGAAATCAACAAGTGTGGGAGCAAGAGAGCCAATGTTGTCCTTAATGGTTCTGGATGAGCAAGGGGAAACCTGTTTAGAAGAGACCTTCATGGAGCGGACAACTCTGCTACCCTCTTTAGGTGTAACAGGGCAGAGGGAAGAATGTGGAAGGCGCACAGCCAAGGGAGGCAAGGGGGAGTGGCAAGGGCTGGGCCGGTGAGTAGCAAGAGTGTACAGGATGTCATGAGTTTTTGTGGAGAAGTGAGTGGCCAGAGCATTGCAGAGAGCCTGGGAAGGGGAAGGGGAGGAGGAGGAGGAGGAGACTGCGGAAGGGTTGACAAGTTCCCAACAGATCTTGAAAAGTTCAGCCGTGTTGTTGGATTCACTGGAAATTCGTGCCTGTATGTGGGCTCTTTTCTTGGCTCAGATGGAGTCTGTATTGCCTTTGGAGCAGACGACAGGCCATTTTGTCAGAGGATGCACCAGAGGTTTGCCACTTACGTTTGGCCAATGTGCACTTTGTTTTCAGGTGCGCAAGTTCAGAATCATACCAGGTGTTACGCTTAGAGGCGGGTTTGAGGCGGATCCTCATGACTAGGGCAAGAATGTCAAGAGCATTGGTAATGGACAAATGGAGGTTGCTGAGGGCAGAGTCAGTGGTAGGGGGTGTGGTGGGATGAACGCAGAAACTGACACTTTTCTTTGGGCAGATGTTCGTGTATGAAGTTGGCAGGGCTTTTGGGGGTGCGGTCACAGTGCCAAAGTACCCAAATGGGAGGAGAGAAGAGAATAGTCTGGCAAGGGGGGAGAAGAGAAAAAGAGAGGTCAGAGTGAATGAGGGCGTCAAGAGTGTGTCCAGCAGAGTGGGTTGGACCAGAAGGGAGAATGGAGAGGGACAGAGAGGTGCAGAAGCGTAATGAAGAGTAGATGTTGCGACAGGGGAGTGCAACTGGATGTTGAAATCCCCCAAGAGGAGGAGATTGGAGGTGGAGGAGAGTAAGGAAGAACAGAAATCATCCCATTCAGAAAGGAACAGGGTGGTAGTGTCTGGAGGCCTGTAAGGGAGGAGGGAGTCAAAAGCAATGGCTGAGCTGGCATTGAACGTCTCGGTAAGAGTGAGAATGTCGAGATCAATGTCTTGAAGGAGGAGGCAGATGTCAGCGGAGTGTTTGTTGGCTGAGCGGGCGTTAAGAGTTGCCAGGTGAAGGAGGTCTTTGCCTTTGAAAGTTTTCTGAGGAGGGGTACGAGGGCGTGGTGCACTGGTAGGATCTGGTCAATGAGAAGGAGGTTGGGTTGAGGGCCCTGACCCAAGATAGTGCCTGTGTGGTAGACATTAACGAAGCAACGTGTAGATGTGAAGCCAGCCAAGAGGACTTCCCACTTGGAGCCACCGTTAATGGTAGAGGTTGTGGAAGGAGAAAGAGCGGCGATGAGATGGGAGACAGAGAAGAGGATGTCAGCGAAAACCTCTCTGGAAGAAGCGCTGTCTTAGGTGTCCGGGATGGTAAGGCCAGGGTTTAACTCAAGATGTCCTTTTTGTGCTTTTGTCTTCCTGATTTTGAGAGTGGGGGGGAAAGGTGATAGTGTAGCAGGTAGAGAAGATGGGAGAGATGGTGAGATCCATAGGGGGCGAAAGAGGATAGTAGAGGAATGAGGAAGAGTGGCTGCACTGCACAGTTCTAGCTAAACCCACCATGTGGCCTAGTAGACACAAAAGGCAAAAAGTGAAAATCAAAAGGAAAGCGACTTTTCAAAAATAGGACTTAAATGCAAACCATAAAAGAGGTGCACATATGAAAGGGCACAGCTAAAATCGATTTTCAAACATAGGCCTTAAATGCAAATGCAGTGAGAGAAGTGGTAGGATTAGGTGTGGGCAGGGAGGCAGCAAGGCAGAGAACAAAGGCACATGACAAAGTTCAGTTTGTGGAGCAGGCAAAGAGATAGTTCAGCCATCACTCACTAGTAAGTGTGCATGGAGCGTGGTGATCCATAGGTCCGATGTCAATGGAGAAGCAGTCATGACGTCTGAAGGTAGAATCATACTTTGAGAGGGGGCAAAGTGCAGAGAAGGACCACCAGGCCCTCCTTGGCCCGGACAGGCACAGGCAGGGCCTTAGGTGAGGGCCATAGTTAGGGGCCGGCTTGCCGGCACCAATTGGGTTTATGAGGCCCCAGGGTTGCCAATCACAAAGACTGTAGGGTTTGCAGGAGAGCCACTGCTGGAAGACAGATGGCATCTCTGTTACGCTCATCTGGTATCCACGGGGACGCCACCCAGCCCTGGTTGGATGATTTGCACCCTCGAACCCTCTCCCGGTCCCTTGGTAAGGCCTCTGGTTAAAGATGGGTCTGCAATATAGGAGAGCTGGATTCAATACCAGATTGTCTTTATGTTTTCCCACCTCCCTTAACCTCAACTCCTTCCAGCCCCTTGGGCCTTCTCCTCACCTTAATATTGTAAAAGGTGGATTCCCCATCCTGCTCCTCATGGCAGGGGCGCGTAGATGTGGGGAGCGAGCATCGACCAAGTGACTTCACTGGTGCAAGCCCCCTGTGGGAATCCAGGCCTGCTGCGACTCCGTAGATTTGCTGTTTTACAGTCTTTATATGTAGTTTTTATGTTGCTCTTAGTTCGAATAATAATGTCTTGCTTCTTTCCTTTTAGGTATGGAAAGGCATTTTGGTGTTGTCATGCAGTTTGAAGATGAGCATGGGCCGGTAGACGAAAGCACAGTGTGCGCGATGCTGTCCGGTGAGTAATGCGCGATGCACGGCGCTGTTTCGCCTTTTATATTGCTAACCTGTGTCTTATCTCTCCTTGCAGGTTGCAATGTTCCTCGCTGAGCACCGTAACATTCCAGCAATGATACTGACCAGGAGATGAGTACCTAGGTAAGAATTGTGTGGCTTTCTTCATTCGGGAGGAAACATTAGTAAACGTTTACGAATGCTGTGTTTCTTTCTCCTCTTTCCAGGTTATGGTATTCCAGGATGCATGCAGTGCCGGATGATGGAGTTCGTACCTTCAGGTGAGTGGACCTGAAGTCAGCGATGGATTGAAGACCGGATCCTGTTGCAGGTACGTTTTGCAGTGTTCTTTCTCTCTCTGCAGGTCCTTGGTTTCACGCAAAGCATGTTCTGCTGTTTGGGTGTGGTTTAAATAGTCTCAGGTAAAGTAGTCCAGGTAAAATAGTCCCAGGCCTGCCACAACCAAAGTAGTCCAGGTAAAGTAGTCCCAGGCCTGCCACACCCAAAAGACTAGACCGCATAGCTCAGTTCCTTGTAACTGAGCTATGTTTGTGCCTCCATGTTGGCTGACTCACCCCCCCCCCCAAAAGTTAAATAATCCCAAGTAAATAGTCCCATTCTAATGTTGGTCTTCATGATGGTTATGCGCCAGGACTGACTCCAAGAGAGTCTTGGATGAGGATTTAAGGCCTTTGACCTGGTCCTAACTGGAAGGCTGACTTGCCAGTAGGGGCCAGGGGCAAGGGTCATGACAGTCGGCCATTTTAAAATGGGAGCCCCTGGAAGCAAGGAGAAAGCCAGGGGGACTAGCAGCACCAATATGCACCCTTGCATCACAGATAAAAAGACAAAAATAATCACGCTGATCCCACAGTGAATATTAAATGCTAAATGTGTCTAGAGATGAAAAGCACATATTGCAGGCGCGCAAAGCCCAATGGGCCTTACCCGCAGAATTATGACATTTTCCGAGGTAAAGACTCCTTTGATGATGTCTCGTGTCGGGGAGCCTCTCCGGTGTTGCTGGGAATCCTCCCTCGATCAGGCTACAATACCTGTTAACACAAATACAAAAACAAGAAAACACAAGATGATACTCCATCTGTTCCTTCATACACCACCTAAAATATAGGACATCACTTCTCACAGCTGTCAGACGGTGGGACGATGAGGTTGTTGGTTGGAGCCCTACGGTAGACATGTTTCTTCTGATACACCGGGGAAGAGCAAGAGAACACACTGCCCTTCCCAGTGAAACAGAATCAGAATACCAGGCATTCACCGACAGTAGCCTCATGAGTGCGCTCCAGAATCCTGAGATGAATTGTGACCCTCCAGCTGAGATATAATAATAATAGAATTATAATAATAATGGCTGGTAGACCAAAAAAGACAGAACATGTGTTGAAAATAAATAAATTTTAAATCGTTCATGACCGGGGAGGAAGGCAGTCCCTTGCACGGTATGAACCGAGCCATCTTGATGAATACATCCACCACAACCCACGCAGGTTTTATTCCTCGCACATCCGGGAATTCGCAGATGAAGTCTGTGATGATCGTAACCCAAGTCTTTTGGGGTATGAGCATGTTCATTAAAACCCCATGGGTCTCCCCAGTTGTTTTTGTCCCTGAAAACAAACGTAGCAGGACGAGACATTTTCCTCAACAGAATTGAGGCACACCTAGCGACCAACACCATTGCTGTAACATTTCTCCTGTCTGCTTGGTTCCTGGGGGAGCACTGACCGAATCCTGACACCACTGTAATGCATTCAATCACACCTTATCAGTAGAAAGGAAAAGCCTGTTCTCTACATCCGGTAATCCCTCTAATGGTATCACAGGCAGCTTCTCCAGTACTTAGGGATGGGCTTGCACTCGGATCTCTTGCCACACGATGGAGTTTGGGAATTTGGACAGAGGAAACGCTGAGATGGCAGTTACTTCAGGAGAACGCGATAAGGCATCAGCTTTTCTGTTCCGTGAGGCCGGGCGGTATTTGATCACAAAGTCAAACGTAATGCAAAACAGGTGCCATCATGATCAGCAGGCCAGAACACACTGAAGCAGCACAGTTTCTTTTTACTTTGAATATTAGTGAAATTGGATCTGTACAAGGTTCCTGGTGCCCATTTACTGCTGCATAACCAGGCATGGTTGCATATTTATATATCCCATATAATTCTGGATTATGTACACTTTGAATTGGTTTTACAAACAGTTGACGCACACCAGGGCATTTATTTCTATATTCTTTTTTTCTGTTTACCAACATAGACCATGTCATATGACATGTATACAGGCATGTTGTTGAACAATTGTAGTATTATTTCTAAAAGATTATCTCCTGTGGAGGAGACACATCATACGTTCATTTGTTTGTATCATAATTGTTCACAGTGAGAGGCCCTGAAGATGGACTCCCCAGTCCTAATGCATTGGCCAACACAGGATGCCTTGCAAAAACATTGAAATAAACAAAAATCTATATTATTTTTAAAAAGGGAGAGTTGGATCTAATGAGTCTTGTATGAATGTTTCTCACCTGCAGTAGTTATACACTACAGGGGTGCAGCCAGAACTGCGAGTGCTTCCCACAGTAGTTTTTGATCATTTGATAGTGGTAAATCTGCCATAAGTAGCCGCTGAACCCTTCTCTGCGTGTTCCATCGTGTGCCATTTTCTCCTCTGCCTCACCTATCACACTTTCTGTCCTTCCTGGAAGTAGTGGTGTGCTTTTAGAGGTGTGCCAACACCTAGGAGTTGTAGTAAAAACAGAACTGAAGCCAACGGACGCTGTGCGCACTATGTGTGCCTTCAGTGACGTCGACATCGAGACAGAGGCCTCCGAGGGACATCAAGATCAGAGCCCTCTGCTGGAAAACTCTTCCGAAGCAGCTAAACTGGATATTGGAAATATCTTAAGATAAGGAATACGTGGGCAGAACATGCAGTCGTAAGAACGTTACCAGTGGCAAGTAACTTGTTCATCCAGTGAGTACACACAATGAGCAGATCAAGGTGACCTGCTTTGGGAAGCCTACTACAGCATGGGTTTAGCACACACAGACTCTGGGTTATTGGACTTCAAGATATAGCACCTCTGTGTGGGAAAAGGTTGGTAAACAACTATTCCAGGTAAGCCAGCAGCCTTTGCTGTGGCACACCTACAACGCCACTCATCAGAACCTTCCACAAGAGAGACCACGAACAATGAGATAAATAGCCCATGGCAGCCCATACCCATCACTAAGACACAGCGCAATAGACCCACCCATGCCCGGCGCATCCTAGGACACTTTTCACCGAGAGACCATGAATGACAAGACCCTGCCGTCCGCTCTGAACGGGGATCACACCAGCCATACAACTCCGAAGGCCACAGTATGTATAATCCCTGAAGCCCTTCGGTATGTAGACCTACACATATGTGGACACAGGCCGCAGGCACGACCAAGCACCCATGCACCATAGAATGCAGCTACAGCTATGCTTTCCGGTCTAGCAGCACATACAACTGTCCACATTGAAACACCAGACGTACCTCAACACCTCTGCCACTAGCATACAGCGACTACAAACGAAAAGAAATTCAGTATAGCCAGCCACACACCGAATCTCTCAACAATAGCTCTCCATTACAACCTCCAACAGCGCCCTCCCACATGCCTAGACCATTCAGGCTGCTTAGTCGAGCCAGGCCAGCCACCCAAGTCCAACAAAAAATATATATAACACACACACACCTCCTAACCTAAACCTCTAACTTTCCTTGACATATGGACTACGGTCACGGAGGGCGTTCCATTCCGGTAAAAGCACATTGAGGTCATACAAATGGGGAAGAACGCTATAAAAATAACCAAATACAATATAATACATCATCATCATCTTCCCCTGTATTTTCAGAGCACCCAATGTCCAATCAGCACAAATCACACTGTGTACATGTTTACACAAGACTTTCTGGGGCCTGGGGCCAAAATACCTTCAGCTATCCCTCCGCAAATACCTCCCCTCTCGAGCTCTTCGCTCCTCTACCTCCCACTCCCTGCGGGTCAATTGTTTTTCAAAGAAACGAGCTGGGGGTAGATCTCTTTCTTCGGCTGGGGCCTCCCTCTGGAACAGCCTCCCTGCCACTCTAAAACATGAGGAGAACCATCTCCGGTTTCGGGAGAACCTCAAGACCTTCCTCTTTGCTTCCGACTTTGCTTCCCCTCTCCCTTGCTGCTCTCTCTTGGCACTGTGCACCTGGCCGCCCTCTGTCCCCTGGGCTCAGGTACCTGTTCACCCTGCTAACATCCTGCACTGCCTCCTGGCCACTCCTTGCACTGGGGACTGTATATGTACCCATACAGCCCCGCCCCCCACTTTTCTTATATTTCTGCACTTATCAGACTTACCCAGTCTGCTGCCTTAAACACAGCACTTGCCGGCGGCACTACCACTGTTTATTGCCTCCATGTTCTATTTATTATTTTTTATCTACTCCGCACTTCCAATCTCCCCCTTCCATGCAGTTTTTTCCTGTTCCCTTTCCCATGCACTTGCGTGTACTCGATGACACTGGGCCTAGTAAGATCGTCGTTATGTGTTCTCCCGTTCCCCTCCCTTGCATTGACAAATAAAATATCATATCATACATTGGCTGAATTGATCATTGCATATACCAATATTCCTATTGCAGTCAGAATCGTGTAGCCTCAAGGAAAATTCGGAGAGATACAAACATGATAAGAACGCTTAAAAAGTTGACAATCACATTCATTCTAACATAAATAAATCAAGACAGTCACCCACTACCTAGAACACATCAATCGCCTCTGTTACAGGAATCAGTTTACTCCAGAGTAAAGACAGAAAATAAACAGATTTACCATACAAATGTAGGTTCTACTAAAGATTTATTTGTAATGTAACACAGCAACATATTGGCTGAAGTGCAATATTCTTTTAATGAGCATTTCATTCAATGTGTGAACACCGGTGGGTAACGTTTAAATTCAGCTTGTCAGTTTTCCAGGATTACTTTAATTTGGTAAACATTTGTTTCCACTATTCCTGCTCAGAATTCAGAGAGCACGGCTAGGATATCATTACACCCAAAACACGTTCATTTCAGACAGAAAGGCACCATTTCATTTCCATGTTTTCATGGATTTCATTGTCTCACAATTCTATTCCATGTGTCTTCTACTCTGTTCATAAAATGTCACTTTTCTAAAACACACGTCCACATAATATAATGGAACTCTTGCCATCTTCTCCAGGCCCTTCACACCAGGCCAGTTTCTTATAAGACAGTGCTTTGACAGAGGGCCTTCACCCTCCCGCTTATGTAACTGCACCTCCATATTGTAGATATAGGAAACCGTGAAATACACCAGAGGGGATCCTGAGAAGAGTCTTGGCAATAGTGTAATACACTAGAGGGAGTCCTGAGGAGAAGAGCGTTCCACTAGAGATAGGCAATGGTGTACAGAGGGGGTCCTGAGGGGAAGAGTGTTCCACTAGACATAGGCAATAGTGTAATACACTAGAGGGGGTCCTGAGGGGAAAAGGAGTGGAGTGTCGCAGAATGTGCTGCCAAAGCCTTTTCACATGTGTGTTGCCAAGCTTAGTCTAATTAGCCATATGAGAATCCAACTTTCTCCCAGTGTATTAAGGAGGGCTCCAATGTGGAATGTTTTAATCCATATGTTGTGAAGTTGAAAGTAATATTACTTTATGGGGGTGTAAAAGTAGGATTCTCATTTTCAGTAGAATTTTTTTACTTAAGCTGAAAGAAATGTAATTGTTTGTTTTTCACGCATCTCTGTATCTAGCAATTCATGTAAAAGAAAATATGCCTTCTTCCTTTACAGTTTCTCTACATATCAGTCAGTAACACCTGTAGAACACCTCCGAGTGGTGAAGCGTGGCTGGTATCACTGGGCTGAACATATCCATTGAACTGAGGGGTGAAATCAGGAAAGCCGGCAGCTATGTGCCCATTGCTTCCGATGTTATAGCTGGGAGCATTGCTACTTTTACATTGAGAGTGTTCGACAATTCTTGGGGAGTAAATGTGATCAATACACCGCTTATTTGTAGGGCTGGGATTAAGAGATGCCTTCTTTAAAAAAACTAAGAAAGCTTTCTCTACGGTACTTATTCATCCAAAGGTCACATGGTCTGTGGTGGCGTGCATTCTTAGAAGGCATTCCAGATAGGAGGAGCTAAAACCCAAAAAGCTACACCACCTGGTTACCTTCTGAAACAGGAAATCCTCGTCTAGAGGGGTAGAACTAAAAATACAGGCAGGACAAGGGTGGAAGGATGCACTGCAGAAAAGGGGGATGTGTGCCATACAGTACACAATGGGTTACACACAGCACCTTAAACCCAATGGGAGGTCACATGACCTCTCGCATTAGCCAGTGCAGATTGTAACAGACCAGAGTTATATGGTCACATTTCTGAACACCTGAAAGAAGCAGGTTGGCACGTTCTGTGCCACCTGAAGTTAGTCACATATGCCAGGATGCACAGAATAAATGGCATCGCCATAGTCACGTCTGGAAATGAGGGCTATAGCAAGTGAGTATGAAGGTTAAGAAATGGGAGGTTATTGTGCAGCAATTTAAAGGAATAGTGCGCTCTAAAATTGCCTTAAGAGATGGGCAATAGTCTAAAACATACTTTAAACATATTTTTAATGAAAGTTCCTATTTAAACACTTTTGAGCAAACGAGGCTCAAAGCGTTTACATGGGAGCATCCATTTTGCCATTTCAGGCAGCCTCCTCAGCTCATGTTAAGCTCTGCCCTAGCGGCACTAAACAAGCAGCAAAAGCCCCCTACTGGGAGCTTTTGTTTACGGCAGCCAGAGCAGAGCTGCATGAGCTGAGGAGGCTGCCTTCACTTTCATTTTACGTTTTCGGTGCTGCCCAAGCCCAGGGAAGCACAGAAAACAAAATGAAGGCAAAAAGCAAAGGGACAGCAATTACAAATACAACGTTGTTTTATTTGTGATTGCCTTGGTTGGAAAACCACGGAAATCAAATACAAGAACGTATTTCTGACCGTGGCGGCTTTCGCGTGGAGTCTCCTGGGCTCCGGGAGACACCAAGCGAAAGCCGCCGCTGTCAGAATAATAACGTTCCTGTATTTGTAAATACAGCGGAATTTGCAAATACAACAATGTTGCATTTCTCACTGCGGCACCTTTCGCTTGGAGTCTCCTGGGCTACCCTGGGGGAGCCCAGGGGACTGAAAGTGAAATCCACGGCAGGCAGAAATAGAACGCGGTTGTATTTAAAAATGCTGCAGTTTTTCTTTCTAAGTTTCTCGGGCTCCCCCGGCTCAGAGGAACGCGAGAAATTTGGAATGAAAATCACAGCGTTTTCAAATAATACAACGTTGTATTTATGTTTGCGGTAGCCTCCGCTTGGAGCCCTTGCTCCTCCAAACTTGGAAAGAAAACTGCAGCTAGTGCTAAGTTAAAAAAAGAAATAAGCACTTACCCAGATGCAGCTTTCCTGCCTGCAGTCTCTGGTCTCCAGCACCAATGAAGCAAAAGCCACCCAGTGGTAGCTTTTGTTTATTACAGCTGGCTGGCTTTGGCTTCATTAGTGCCGCAAGGGCAAGCACAGGAGGCATCCATTTCACAAAATGGATGCCTCCTAGTGCTTCACATTTTTGAGTTTGAGCTTCATTTGCTCAATACTTTACATAGGGACTTTGTTTAAAAATATTTTTTATATATATTTTTGATTATGGGTCATCTTTTTAGCCAATAATATTTTAGAGCACACTATTCTTTTAATCTGGGAATAAACTGCTGCCAGCCACAGCATCTCAGATACAAGTGAGAGCTCACAGGCAGATGGCGTGAGCACCAAGCTCGGAGGAATGTCAGGGAAGCATGCCAAGTGCCCGGTGCAACCCCAACAACCAATATATACTGGTCAGTCACTGAGAAACCATTCACTCGTTCACAGTTATCAGACAGCTGGTATAGTGATACCTTTGCTGAGCTCCCAAATAAGCAGAAGAGGATCAGGCTGTTAATAAGGGACTCTGATATCAAATGCAGCATCATTACCGGTAATGTTCTATTATCCTGCAAGGATTGTACAAAGTCTGAATCCCAGTGCAGGCATCTCATAGATTAAGTAGGAGCTGATGATTAATGGCGTCAAAGCAAACAGAGAGGTCCAAGAGAATTAGAAAGGTTTCCCACAATCACTTCACCAACGCGGGCTCTCATCTGCATATGTTCTCTTGCACCATCTACACAAATGACTACTCATTTAGTGCTAGGTGGCCACTTAGAAAATAATTCATAGGACAGTTTCCCAAATAAATCCAAAGAGTGTCTATAGTTATTGATTCAACTACTGAGTCTTTAAACTTTTTCAAAATGCTGTTGCACATTAATCTGCATGAGTTCCTTAGGCAAAGTGTTGTATAGGGTGGGTACCTTAGTACAGAAAGTACAGTCTCCTTTTAGAATATTCCAGAAGGTCTGCATTTGAAATAGCAGGAATTCAACCAATCATAATCAGCCACTATTTGTGTGCCAAAGGAAACTGGGAACAGCTGTGGTGATAAGTTCACAGTTTTAGTAAATAGCCATGCCAAAGTCAGACCCATTGAAGAATCACCACCTCCTCTCTGAAGCTTCAATTGCACAGGGGACTTCACAACATGTCCTCTCGTAGGGCAGATGAGAACACTGGAGTATTTTCCACATTCACTACACTGCAATCATGCCTCACACATGTTTATCTGGTGCCTAATAAGGTTACTGTTCACAATGCAGCTCTTTCCATGTTCTGCACACACAATTTCTGGGCACACATGACGTTTCTCAACTGTATGTGTTCGCTGGTGGTGCTTAAGATCGTGTTTTGCAGCAAACCCTTTCCCGCATTCAGTGCACACATGAGGTTTCTCTCCTGTATGTATTCTCTGGTGACAAATAAGTTGTCCCTTCTGAGCAAACCCTTTTCCACATTCAGTGCACTCATGAGGTTTCTCACCTGTGTGCGTTCTCTGGTGAAGAGTAAGATCTCGTTTCCCAGCAAACCCTTTCCCACATTCAGTGCATTCATGACGTTTATCACCTGTATGTGTTCTCTGGTGGATAGTAAGATCTCCCTTCAGAGCAAACCCTTTCCCACATTCAGTGCACTCATGAGGTTTCTCATCTGTATGTGTTCTCTGGTGACGAGTAAGATCTTGTTTCCTAGAAAACCCTTTCCCACATTCAGTGCACTCATACAGTGTCTCACCTGTATGTGCTCTCTGGTGGCTAATAAGATGTCCCTTCTGAGCAAACACTTTCCCACATTCAGTGCACACATGAGGTTTCTCACCTGTATGTGCTCTCTGGTGGATAGTAAGAGCTCCCTTCAGAGCAAACCCTTTCTCACATTCAGTGCACACATGAGGTTTCTCACCTGTATGTGTTCTCTGGTGGTGAATAAGACTTACCTTCTGAGCAAACCCTTTCCCACATTCAGTACACACATGAGGTTTCTCGCCTGTATGTGTTCTCTGGTGGTGAATAAGACCACCCTTCTGAGCAAACCCTTTCCCACATTCATTGCACACATGTGGTTTCCCACCTGTATGTGTTCTCTGGCGACGAGTAAGATCTTGTTTCCCAGCGAACCCTTTCCCACATTCAGTGCACTCGTGAGGTTTCTCACCTATGTGTGTTCTCTGGTGGATAGTAAGATGTTCCTTCTGAGCAAACCCTTTCCCACATTCAGTGCACAGGTGATGTGTTTCACCTGTATGCATTGTTTGGGGGCAGACAGGTGTATCATGCAAATGGACACTATTCTCAAATTCAGTGAACGGATAAGGTTGTTCACCCATGTTCTCACGTGGGCAATATCTATGTTCTTGAGATGGCAACTTTTCCCCTATTCTGTGCATGTGTAAGGTTTCTCGTCAATTTACTGCACCACGTGCTTAATAAGAGGACACTTCCCACTGAATCTTTTGCCAAATTCAGAGCACAAATGAGCTCTCTCGTGTGAAGAACATTTCTGGTGACAAACACGATTTTTCCTCTGACTGAAAGTTTTAAAACATTCAGCCCAAGGATACATTTTGTCCAGTCACATTAGAAACTACCTTTACATTCAGAATGCATATAAAATAACACTCACATGTGTGTTATCAGGAATACTAGTAAAAAAAAAAAAATGTCTCTTCTTACTGCACATCAAACAATGTGGTTGTCATGCCCACTATCCCTCAACCCCAGGATTGACAGAAGAAACAAGCTTAGTTACTGGATGTAACAAGGAAGGAGTTGCATGGACAGAAGCCTGACAGCTGGAACCCAAACTTGCACACTTGTCAGGTGCTTGGAAGTTGCATATTCTAATAATGACGCTTTTCACTGCATTAGTCCAGAGAATCTAACAGTCACTGCGGTTGCATTTCTGGGGCATCAGTCACCTGTTAAAATAAAAGGAGAATGTTTCAACACAATCACAGGCATCACATGTAAAAGGCAGACTGGTTCTCAGTAGTAGTGATGTGCACTAGTTAATTACTCACACAGTAGCTTATAAGACTTTGAATACTAGGGTGCCATCTATTGGGGACACAAAGTCTAGACGGCAGAGTAGTGGTTCTCTGATGATAACATAATCTGATGGAGGCAAATGCAGCAGGAACAGAGGAATTGATTTTTACGAAGACTATTTTAGTATCCAAGAATAGGAAAATGAAACACAGGGTGAACACAATTTAAGTGGGAACTTTAATGATCAGGGCCGTGCATATACATTCTACCATTTTATTTATTCAGAAATGACTAAAGTAGTTTGAAAGCGCCACATTTCCATAAACAAACGATAAAGGCAGGTGTTTGACACTAGGTCAGCAGTTTGACACCAATCGGGCACATGTTTGTCTATTTTGCAATCACAGATTACTGCCTTACATTTAGGCAAATGTATATTCACCCAAACACAGACTGATAGAAAGCAATAAGGCAAATTGTACGGTAGACTCCCCTCCTACTTTTTTTTTATACATATGCCCCATTGCCATGTACTGAAGATAATTTGCCAAAGGGATACCACTTTTGTTGCCTTTTATATATACCACTGGGTAGCGTTCAGGAGGGGGAAGACACACGGTTTCATTGTTGAGTGGGTGTAAATGGGCCTGTTACTTGCCAGTTTCCCATAACCCGGTCCAGAACCCCCTTTTTTGTGGACTCTGATTATTGCACCCTAGGTTGCATCTCAGCAGCCCCTGTACCCGCTGCACTGTGAGCAAGGATTGCTTTCATGACATCTCCAGTAACCAATGGGAATGCAGCCCCAACATTGTAAATATCCAAGAAGAGATCAGCACCATTTACTGATTACACACCAGTTGTTTGTGTCCTATATGGCATTGATCCTGGAATAAGATTTATGTACTTGTGAATAGTATGCATAGTTAGTCACCCCATGATGGGTGGGCCGCCAGTTGTCTGCCTCTCTGTCAGACAGTCCTAGATTATTTGTTGTGTGACAGACTATATGAGAAACTATGAGCATTCCGGTATGGGACCCAAGCAGTAGTTTTAGGAGAACCGATGCAATCAATTCCCTTTTTGGCTTCCCCTTCTTGCAACTTCAAGAAATACAATGTATGTACTTGCGTGCGTGTATGTGCGTGTGCACGCTGATAGGAAAGATTTCCATTTACATGTCATTTTCCCTCCAGTTGGGCCCCCCTCCCCCAACTTGTTGCTGTTGTCGGACCATCTTAGCCTGATTTTTGCCAGTGGAGCCCAGGCTTCTGCTGCACTGCGCTGAATTTTCGATCACTTTGTTATGTGGAAACTGACATGCCCTTGAAGACAGTCAGTACTGGGAGACTTTGTTTCCCTTAGTCTTTCACTTTGTTGCAAGTTCTCTGCAACATGTTTACCAGTGCAGAAAGTACCTTACAGTATAGTGCGCGGGGGTCTTCCTTTCGTTTCATTTTCTAAGGCCCTAGACACCCTCAAATGATTTATGTTGAACTACAGATGTGCCTTGGACAGAGCTGTTGACAACTGTTAATTTTCACATATGTTTAACCCTTTCTTTCGGTCCATATCGCGTTTACCACGTTTGGCCTTGGACAGTGGCTTGGCCCCAAAATAGCCATTCCACAAGATCCTTTGTTCTTTCCTTTGGCCATCTTGTCCCTTTGCCTTCCCCAGGTGGAGCTGACACGGGCCAGTGCTTATTTGGTCATGCATTCTCCCACGAAACTGCAACCTTTCGCAGGCTTCTGCATGCCTTGTGTTTGTGCTTCCAGGATGTGGGCTGGACTGTCTAGTTCCAATACACATCCTGGGTGCCAGAGAGTCTGGTGTGCTGGGAATGACTGGGACCACCGCAGTCCGTGATTGGTCCACGTCTGGCATGGCTGTATGTGAGCAGGTCTCTCATTGGGTCCTCTTCATTTTGGCACGAAGGAGATTCTGGATAATATAAGGGCCCAAACACCCACACCAGGTCAATCTCTTGAGTTCTCACTGAACCTAGGATAGGACCCATGCATCCTGAAGCTAAGAAGCTGAGTCAAGGAACCGCTGGTGACTCACTGGAAAGTTTGGCACCATGAGCCCGCTGTTGTCCCGCAGGACCCTTCTGCCTCTGATCGAACTAGGTGTGCAAAGGCGCTTCAACCCATTTGAATAGTGGGAACAACTATTCACAGCACCTCCACCTTTACCTGCAAGTGAGCCTTTTCGGAAGTGTCCCTGGGCCAACCAGTGAACTGACCAGCTTGCGCAGGATCTTTGCCCCGGACCTGCCACCGCCTCGAGTTAACTCTTGAGACTTTGGAGATTGCAAGTACTGGTCCAAGGCACTCTCTAGCCGTGTTTCGTACACCTAGGTGCCCTAGGTCTGGAATTAGGAGAGTATGCCTGAACCCGTGTACACATGGGCACCGTGTCGCCCAACTTCGTGGGTGCACTGCTGCTGTGCCTTCCTCTGCCTTGCGACGAGATGCAGTGACATTGAGTTGATCCCTTCACCAGGAGAGGAGAAATCGCCACTGTCTTCACTAGTGGGAAAAGGACCTTGGTAATGAGCTAGCGGCACTCCCAAATGACAAAAAACATATGAATATATTTTTTGACTTCCTTAATCTTGATAAATTACACTGATTTGTGTTTCTTCACACCAGTTGTGATTTATTCTTCAATCAATCTCTTTACTCAATTGTCGTTATTTTCAACTTTGCCTAGACAAGGGCCCATGCATTTCGTACATCACAGTCTTTCATCAGGGCCGGTTCCATCTTTATCAAGAAGCTCGAAATCATGATATTGAAAGAACCAAAGTAAAACTAAAATTAAAATAAATATTTCCATTTCGTCAGAATATTCAGTGTGTTCGCAACTCGCTATTCAAATAAATTCACATTATTCAATGCATTTACCCCAAATAACAAATGGATATTGAAACGATATGAAGCATATACATACGTATTGTGGCGTACCCATGTAGCGGTGCACCAAAAAGGAAAGTAAAAAAAGTCCTGTTAAATGCTGTACATATGGTAACTGACTCATAATTTGTTCTGTAGAGTGAATAATCTACCTACTGACCTACATACTTAGTAAGTGTAGCTTACGTTCTGTAAAGGAGACTCCGTCATCCACGGAGAAAAAATGTTCAGCTATGCTATCTTTGTGTTCGCTCGTCACTGTTAATAAGGGCTATTTAGATGACAGTATAAAGTGCATCTTACCCAAAAGTTTGGCATTATGTAGACTTCGTGCGGGGCACTGTACGAATTCTTCCTGCTGGCTGTGCCGATAATCGTGTGCACGTCCTAGGTGTAAATCAGCACTCGTTTAATACGTGTACATGCCTTATATTGTGAATAGAATAGTGTATAACTAACCAGAGTTCGAAATACTCAAATCGCATTCCTGCAGTGAAACACCAACACCACAGCAAAAAAGTCTGTAGTTGTCTGTTACTGTAAATGTAAACTCATGGTTACCATGGGGCTGGACCATGTGTTCAGGACAGCCATGTTGGGGTGGGAAAAGTGAAGTGAATATCCAACAAAATAGTGCATGTATGTTGACACATAGTTCGTATAGAACAAACTCATCAGAATATTGTCTAAATGCATAGGACAGTGTAAAAATATAATCATAATTGTGACCCCTTATACTAGGTCATGGCTGATCTGTATTATCTAGGGAGTGCAGCCCACACTGCTGGCTCATTAGCCAAGGCCCTTTTCTCCTATTTTGGAGTGCTGTTCACGGAGGCACCTTTTTTTACTGGGTTTGCACCCCACACAGACACAAATTCAACAAATAATTAAGGAATACATTGAAAAAATTGCTGTGCACACCCCCCACTCTTATAAATTACATCTGTGTATTTCTTTGAGTGGACGCACCCCTAACATGTCTTATGAGGAAATTGATCATCTTACAGAGAATAGAGCAACCACACTCGGCTTCACAGCTGACAAAGCAGATGCGATCCTAAGACTGATCAAGGAGACGACTATATCAAGCACAGCTACTACTAATCCGCAAAGCAAAATCAAGCACTTACAATACGCAATTCACAAAGCAATTAATAGGAAACTTAACTCAGCTACATTAGGAAGATATTACAAAGCTCAAAGGATTCCGAGAGGACTAAGGGTTCCGTTATGACCAACCCTTTGTAAAGAAAGCAAAGATTTTGTGGCCAGATGGGAGCAGATATTGAACAAATGTTCCCTGGACTTAACTCTATTGACTATTCAAGAATTATCTCACAACATAGCACAACTTGACAAAGAAATTGAAACATTGAGTTAAGAAATCACTGATTTGACAGATGCGGCTTCTTTCAGCGAAATATTGTTAGACATTAATACCAAATTAGAGGGATACACAGATCTAGAAGCCTGTAAGGTTAAGAAATTTAAGCGGGATACATATGAATATTTAAATAATCAGGTCTAGACATGGGCCGACAAGTGTCAGTTTCAAGGAGCTAGACCCAGTAAGACATCCACAGATAATAGCAGTTCCAAATCTGATACCACAGAACCAAGAGACAACACAACAACAGATAGTCAAACAGCAAGCACTTCAGGTGAGACAAGAAAAACCACTAATCAAAAAGGAAAAGGACGAGGAGGGGGCCAAGGAAAGAAATCAAGGAATGCAAACCAGATTCCAAACACAGCGGAATTAGTGGTTAACTTATCCAAAAGGAGACTGTCTAATCATGAAATTCAAAGACTTAAAAAAGGTCTGAAGTATGTGCCCACGTATAGAACCAGTAGGTTTAATACTCAAGACGAACTACACAAATTAATACGTAAGCTTAAGCTGAAGGTATTTTTTGTTGAACTTCCACCCTCTACAAATCTGAATCTGGCAGAGAATGAATACAACAGGGTCGCATATGGGGACACTTTTTAGAGACATGGGGTCTTCATAATGCCTGAGATCTTTTGAAGAATGACTCAGATCACTTTACTTGGTTCAGGTGTGTTTACCACTGTAATTCATGATATTTTTTTCTCTGCACCAATGATGAATTCGGCAATGGACTATAAACTGCTGAGAACCAGATGTAGTAACCACAAGATTCTACAGCTAAAATGTGTGGGGGTGTGGACTAATGCGTGTGATACTTTTTGTGAATCCAATTTACAGGTTATATACTGAAAACTTGGTGTTAATTATTCAACAACTTGAAGTTACTCTGCAACCCAATTATAACTTAATCGTCTATGAATGTGTCGCACTTCCAGGAGGGTTAGAGGCCCAGACCCCACCTCTAAACTTGAATCATAATGAAGAAAAACACCCTCCTGTATAGGAACGCGCCACACAAAGGAATTGCGTGATTCTGAACAAGTGTTTATTGTCACACTCAGTTCAAAATGCATGCTACATTGATAGCCCTGTATCGGTGACACGTGTTTCAGGGCTCTGTTCCAGAAATGAACAGTTTTATTTGCGCAGTCTGTAGATGCACGTAATAACTGGGTTAAATCCCCTGCATGTTTGTGGTTCTTCACGTCGTCATAGTAAGCTTACGTCGTTGTAGTAAGCTTACTACGACGACGTGAAGAACCACAAACATGCAGGGGATTTAACCCGAAACACGATTCATTGATCTAGGGTTATCACTGATGTGCATTTTGAACTGGGTGTGACAAACACTTGTTCAGAACGACGCAATTCCTTTGTGTGGCGCATTCATATACAGGAGGGTGTTTTTCTTCATTATGATTCAATTTACAGGTTAATGTAGCAAAAACGAGAATCATTTGGCATAAAGGCAATGTTGTGAAATTGAATGCAGATTTCCCGTCTGATTTTACCACCTTTAGCTATGGGAAAAAAACAGTGTACACTAATGATTCCTTTTGCTATTATGTGGGGAATGTAATTATGCAGTCTGTGGGTCGATCTGCAAATTCTGGTGTTCGGAAAAAACATTTGCATATCTATGATCATGTGATTAGAACCTTTAAGAACAATAGAGCCAGGGAGCTGCCTACCCAAACAAAAACCAGTTTTCCATTGTCTAAAAAATTGAAATTAAGGAAAAAGATTAACAGCAAATGGAAATACAATATCAAGGCTCAACGTGCTGCACTTTATCAGGCAGACAGTGAAAATATGATTTCCTCTTTGAAAGACAACACAGCTAAAACCTTTTGGGCTCTTATGAACAACCAAATTAACCAGGAACTGTGAGGCCCTTTCCTGCTCAATTTCTGAACTACAATGGGCTGGACATTTTGGGGATCTGTACAAACCAGCTCAGTGTCATTTGTTACTCCCAGAGGGTGTACGAGATGCCGTGTGGCTAATTAAGATCCAACAGGCGGATGTTGAAGCTCCGATTCAGAAGGTATCAGCATCTAGGGCGGCAGAACCGAATGGTCTTGCAAACGCCGTCTTTAAGCAAAATCATGGTCTCAGGGCAAAAATCGTGTATATACGCTTTAATGACATTGTTAGGACTCGCACAATTCCCCTCTCATGGCACATTTCCTTTGTTGTGCCCATCTAGAAGAAAGATGATCGGTCTTGTCCTAAAAACTATAGGCCAATCGCCCTTATAGATGCAGACTCCAAGCTATTCTCTGGAATTATCTTAAAGTATATCCAAGATTGGATTAAGTCTAACAGCATTTTGTCCAGATTTCAATTTGGCTTCATGAGAGGTGTGGGAACGGATGCTTGTGGTCTGCTCTTGAATGTTATGCAGGCAAAGGCGTGGAGAAAGGGCTCAGTACCAATCTATATCGCCTCCATCAATTTATCGATGGCGTTTGACAAGGTGGAGAGATGTGTGCTTTCGGGAAAATATTTTATTTTTTTACATTATTATATTTTACATTATTATATTTTATTTTTTTACATTTGTAAAGCGCCACACAGCCCAGAGGCATCGGGGCGCTGTTGCACGAAAATGACTTAGTTGCAGTGCAGGGAGGGGTAGATCGAGGGTGTTACAGCGAGATCCTGTCTACCAAAAGCCTAGAAAAAAGGACGTTTGCCTTTACAGAGGTTATACAGTTGACAGGGCCCAGGTGGGGTTTATACAAACAGCATAGTTTTTATCGATTAGGGATGCCTTTGGACCTCCTTTCTATATTAGTTCATTTACATGAGGGGTCAATGCTGCAGGTTAGGCAGAATAATCAGGGCGGTTTATCCCCTTTGATTGATGCCTCGAACGGCCTCCGACAAGGGTGCATATTCGCACACACCATCTTCAACCTCTGTTTCCGATGCCAAAGCTAAACTAGAAGAAGCTGCATTCGCTCCACCAATGGTGGAAGGAGTCAAAATATGTTGGACCGCATATGCAAATGACTGTTTGCTCTTCGACCATACTCCAATTGGTTTACAGCGTTTACTGAGTACATTTAGAGACTACACTGTTGCCAACTTTCTCACCATAAATGAAAAAAAGACAGTAATCATACGGTTGCACCCTAGGCCCTATGCAGTTTAGTAACTTTGCTGAAAATGTTGGGGGTCGAATGGTAGATTTGACTGAATTCGGTCACCACCATTAGTTCAAAGCCGAAGATACCGAACATGAAGAGCTGGGGTTGCGGGGGCGTCTCCCGTTCTCTATGTTTGGTATTTTTGGCTTCAGCAGTTGCTGGGGTGTCCCCTGCGTCCTCAGCATTGGTGGAAGGGGACCCAACAAAAACAAAGAAAACGGGACCCTGCAGCGTCAGATCCAACCCGCGTTGGATGGATCGGACGGTCCAGGATACAGGAGAGGCAGCCGATGGAGAAAAGGTAAGTTGGGGTGCGGGGGGTTTATGGGTGTACTGGCGGTTTGGGGGATATGGGTTTGTTTTTTTGTATCGAGGTAAAAAGGTAGTCGCAGCGAAAATGACAACCTTCAATTCCGCTGTGATTTTGTAGATCAGTCAAACAACAAAAACACCGAGGGATAATAGACTACTACACCACAAGAGTCCATTGCTAACGCTCTGTTGTAACTTTCATGATAGGACTGGTGGCGTATCTTTAAAATTCAACTGGGCCCCCACACATCTTCAGCAAGCCTGCCATGCACCCAGTGACACAACATAACAGTCACAAACTTACTTCCAATAGAACATACAAACAATGCATTATTTATCATTCATTCAGACACAAAAGACAACACACACATGCTTGCATACCCTCTCACTCATACACAAATGCACCCAGCACCTCCATTGACATGTATATGTACATATACAATAACACGTGGAAACAGTGGCGCAACGTCCATTGAGCAGACCAGACTTCATCACCCCTGACCCCTGAAATTTTGGGCTAAATTGACTTGACCTAGCTGAACTATGAAGCCATGGCCGAAAGGACCAGATTCACTGGAATGTCAGCAATTCCCTTGATATTTCCTTTCATTCAAAGGCAGCAGCCATTCGTTAATGCAGTGCAGTGGGTGACCAAGTATACTTGGTATCCATTTCTAAATGCCATATATCTCCAAACTTGGGCTCTGCACAGCACCTTATACGTGTACATGCTGAAAGATTTTTTTCTACAAGATTCTGACAGATCAAAATTAAGGTATGTTTTCCTGTGTTCAAATGGCTCCAAGCAGTGGACTACCAAGCGGGAGAGGCAGTGGAAGGGCAAGCTGACCCCCATGGCTCTTTTAAGAGCCAGAGTGGGACATTTGTCATTGGGACACCTCTCCCGTACGGCACCTCAAAGAGGGTGCCCAACAGGAAAGGTGTCTCGCTGGTAAGACAATGTGTGCTGAGCAATTCCTGCTCAGCACGCTCGTTCGCAATGGTAGAGGTGTCCCGCTGCCAGGACAATATCCCAAGGAAGTCCGGGCAGCAGAGGGTCCTCACGTTGGAGGATTAGAATGTGAGCCATAAGGCACTGGTGGGAGGGGGGGGTACTATAGCAGGGTCTTTTGTCCCTTTAGAAATGTGAATGGGAGGGAGTGATCAGAAGTGAGAAGGGTGCATAATGTTGCATACTTTATGAAATAATGACTATGGTTATACAACCCAAGGGGGATTTGTTTTGCTCACTTTAATCTACATGATGCTTTTGAGACTTTGCTTGCAGGACGGGAGAATAAAACTAAAGCCATACTCCCATTGCTCAACATATTTATGACAATGTATATAGCGTATGGTTAGTTTACTATGAAAGGCTAGTTTATTATGTAATGTGGTTTGCTTCCAAGGCATTGCTATAAATAATGAAAGCACATGAAATGTAAAGCAAAACCTTTTTATTAAGTGTATATGGTTTATTACAAATCTTTCACAATCTACAGTTTAATTTTAAAAGACCATACACAGCAGACAAAGCCAGCCGAATCAGATACAAACAGTAGTCAATTTACACTTTAACGCTAATCTAAAATAAACATTAAAGTTTTGTGCAGCAGAGTTTTAGTTGATTTTGCTTAGTTTACCAACTTTTGGTAGTCCTAGTTGTCATCGTTCTCGCTAGGGTGTGCTAACACTTTAAATAATTGTTAGAGGAATTTGGATTTCGCATAATTAAATCTCGTTGTTCCACAATCATATCAAATTCCACCATTTTATTGAGTCTAGGTCGCATAGATCTACGATGTTACACTTGAGATATATATTTCTTACATCTCTCAATTCTGTGCAGAATAATATCAGGTGACTTAGGGATTCTTTTTGTTTGCGGAATCTGCATTTTTTACATATTGGTTCTTTATTGTATCTCACCATAGTTGTTTTGTTATGTGAGATATTAAGGGGGTAATTCATAGAATTTAGCACACAAGTGGCGCACGCGGCTGGCGCACAGTGTGCGCGTGCTAGTGTCTGAGCCAGCCGCGTGCACTAAAATCAATTTCCGCGCACAGCGTATTCGTGGATTTTAGCTACCAAAACCAGCCGTAGCGCAGCGACCCTGCAGCAGCGCCAGCTACGCCCCCAAGAATGCCCCTAGCGCAGGGAAAAGCCATCAAAATCCCCAATCCAGCGCAAAGGACTGCGCTAACCCTGTACCAGTATACATGGCCGACACAGCACACGGCAAGCGGGGAACGCGTATTACTGGGGTTCGCGGGACGTTTTACACGCGACTGGCCCTGTGCGAGTGGAGTATGTGTATTACTGGGGTTCACGGGAAGTTTCACACGCGATTGGCCCTGTGCGAGTGGGGTAGATGTATTACTGGGGTTCGAAGGACGTTTCACACGCGAAGGGTCCTGTGCGAGTGGTGTATGTGTATTACTGGGGTTCGCAGGAAATTTTACACGCTAAGGGCTCTGTGCGAGTGGGGTACGTGTATTACTGGGGTGTGCGGGAAGTTTCACACGCGACTGGCCCTGTGCAAGTGGGGTACGTGTATTACTGGGGTTCGGATTCCGCTGTCAGAGCAAGTACGTGTATCTAGTGGAGTGCACGGGGAGTCCCACACGTGAATTGGCAATGTGGGTCCTCCCAGGTGTGCCCTCTACCCCATCCACGGCCCCTGCAGGCAACCCACAACACAGGGGACTACCCTGCACCCCTGGCCATGCCCCCCAGCCAGCACACATGTCACCTTCCACTAGTGATCACCAACTCATATCCCCCTGCACCCCCAATCAGTCAGGGGCACCTGCCAGCAGGCCCCCACTCATGTCCCCCTGCACCCCCACCCCCCAGCAGTGAAGGGCACCTGCCAGCAGGCCCCCACTCATGTCCCCCTGCACCCCCACCCCCCCATCAGTCAGGGGCACCTGCCAGCAGGCCCCCACTCATGTCCCCCCACCCATTCAGCAGTGACATGCCCATCTCATGACACAAACCAAAAGTCAACTATGTACATCAATACATGTCCGTCTCACACACACACACACACACACACACACACACACAGGTTGCCATTTGTATTTATTTATAAAGCACAGCCAGGCACGGGGGCATAAGGGCGCGTAAGTTAGATCCGGTTACAGTTACAATTAAAACAGTCAACAATGGTTACGTTACAGGTAGGTACAAACATAGTACTGAGTAGCATTGAGTAAAGCCACATGTCAACATGCATGAACCCAATGAGTGAATCCCACACATTGAAGTAAAAGATCAAAATGTATTAACTTAAAAAACAATTGAAAGTACTAAAAGCATAAAATAATGGCAAACATGAAATTAAATGCATGTCCAAATTAAAAAAAAAAAATCCTCAAAAAGATCCAAGTCCAAAAGAAAAATGGCCAAACCTCTCTGTCCACCAAACCAAATCCAAATGAAACGCAAAAAGGCAAATCCGTTGATCCATGGTGAAATGAAATTAAAATGTCCAAATAAATCCAACGTCCAACTATGTACAATACAATTTTCAAGGGTCCATGAGCCCAACGAAACAAATGAAACCTATCTAATAACCTACCTAACAAGAAAAACTATTTACAAAAGTGTGGGGCATAGTCCAAAAGCCCCAAAATAAAAAAAATAAAAGGAAACCTAACACTATAAACTATTTACAATGGCGACGGGCAAGTCCTGCGGCTCACTCATTGATGTTTTCGGCCAGGGCATCATCGAACTCCATGTCTATTTGCTGGAGGCGGGCCTCTGTCCTGGCCCCAAGGTCTCGCCTCGAGGCACTCTGCCCGCCTCAACGCCCGACGCATGGAGAATTCCGCCCTGACCATGGTGAGCCATGCCTCTTCCGCCCGCCGCCGCTCTGCACCTATACGCTGGCCCAACCGCAGCCACACGGAAGACACACCCATTCCAGGGTCCTCCTGCCCTCTGGCCGATGCCTGCCCCTCAGATGTTGATGGCCCCGAGCCATCATTGCTCCCACCTAGAGCCTGCTCCTGCTGCTGCTGTCCATGTGCCCTGTCCGATGGTGCCTGCACATCCTCCATCTGCTGGTGTCCACCCCTGCTGGACCGCCAACTCCCGACTGTGGCAGGGATGGGATCTCCACCAAACTGGCTGTGTTGTTCAGGCCAGGTCCACAGCGGGCCCTGTTGGAATCTGGGCCGGAAGACGGCAGGGAGAACGACTGGCACATAGTCTCCACAGAGGAGAGGTCCGCCAGAGTGCGCATCACATGTAGGAACCCACCAACCAGGGCCCCTCCCAACAGTTCCACGTCGCAACGCTGCTCTTCGTGATGGCGGGCGTTCTCTGCCCAGGAAGAACGCACGTCATCACGAATGTCACGTGGGCGCAACGCGACACCAATCAGGACGGCGCCCATACGTTCATGGGACCCCTCGTCCGCAGGTAGTGGAGAGGCAGATGACATGGCACTCTCCCCTTTCTGCAGATGGGCCTGGGACGGGGCCTCCCTGCTGGTGCATGGTGGTGCAGTCACAGGGTCAAGGACAGGGACATGCACAGGCCCCTCCGCGGTGACCTGTGCTGCCTCCTGACCCTGGACTGCAACACTTGCACCAGTGGTACTACACCCACCAGCCCCAATGTGCGGCTCAGTTGCGGGCTCCTCTTCCTCTGTGGAGACCACCAACCTGGATGTCTCGTACCGTCTTCCGCCATTGCAAGCCCCTGGGGCTCACCCGGCCCTTCCGCCACAGCCATAGTGGCAGACGCGGCACCAGCCCCCTCGCTCCCAGATGATGGCAAGTCCTGGTAGGGTGGCTGTGCCTTGCGTCGCCGCCCAGTGGGGGCATCCCCGCCGCTTGGCTCCACAGCGCCTTCTCCTCCCTCTTCTTCACTTGACGCTGCGTAGAGGGAGACATAGAACACAAGCATCAGGGTACAGTACAATATTCCCCTAGACAGGAAGCAATAACACATGAGTGGCAGTGTCTAACGTCACTTCCATCCTGTCCCTCCAAAACACATGGGTGAATGCCCGCAAAACACATACATAAACAGGCATTGTGCCTGCAATCAGCATCCATGTACAAGGGCCTCTATTAATCAAAATGTTGCCTTCAAACTTACATGCATCCTGGCTCACACTGATCCCATGCACACACATCACCGGAGGGTCATGCATCATGCCTTGTACACCACAGACACAGTGGATAGACACAGTGCATACAACGGTGACCGCACTGCATGAGTGAATCTACACATCATCACGGACATGTGTCATGAATCCATGGCGTATCGAAGTCACAGACACTTCTCACACACACACACACACACACACACACACACATGTGCACCATACATGTACATGACATCAGCACCCATCCCTCACACCCCCACCATGTGCAAGAACACACTGGAATGCTTTCATGTGTGCATTTGCCATACAGCTTCCCACGCAGCAGTGGAACTCATGCACCAACCATGTGGTTCGCACATTACTGGTCTCACATGCATGACCATGATGTCCCTGCACACATACATCCATACATGGCCCATGTCACACATACAGGCAAGTATCAGACTACCAGCACACTGCAACATGCCCTGTCTCACACACCAATGCTTGGCCACTTACCGCTCAACTCCAGACGGGTCTTACTCCGAAGGATCTGGGCGTGGAGCGCTGGGCATACGTGTTCCAGGACCCTCGTCTGGATGTCACTCATGCTGACCCGGCCCCCCTCCACGAGGCACCGGGCCTTGTGTAGGGTCCTGGACCTGAAGTAGTCCTAGCGCTTCTTGACGTGCTTGATGTCACGGGTTGCCACCCCCTCGTGTTGATGGCAACCACTACATCATCACAGATCCTCTACCATCCTTGCTTGTTGGCGCGTGATATTCCGAAGAGGGCATCATAATGCCCCAGGGCATGCTCCACCAGGACACCAACTTCCTTCACACTGAAGCTGGTGGCCCTCTGCCTCTCTGACCGGGGGTCACCAGTGGTCTCAGATGGTGTTTGCCCCGACATGGCGACCCCCGAGGCAGGCGTGGGTGGGCAACTGGGTCCTGGGGCTGTGGAGCGATGGTATCCCAGTCGGGAGTCTTCTGTTCCAGCAGGGGTGGACAGAGCAACTGGAACCCTGGTTGACGTGCAGGCACCAAATAGAAGGGCACGTGGGCAGCAGGCAGTCAGGCAGCAGCAGAGGGCAGGTGGGAGCATGCTCGGGGCTCTGGGGGGCAGTAATTCGGCCTTCTGGGCAGGAGCGTGGTCTTCCGTGTGTTTTCGCGTGGCCAGCTTGATACGGAGTGATTTGGCACGTGAAAAAATTGCATGTCAGTGTGTAATTGGAGGAAAGGCCCTTAGCGTGTAAGCGCGTCAGCACATGTACGCATTTTCATTGGACCAAAGGCCCTTAGTGCGTAAGCGCTTCTCTGATGTTACGTGCACAGGCGTTTCCCTCGTGACGTGGGCATAGTGGTTCAGCGCACGTGAAAAACTGCATGTCCGTGGGTGAATGCGTGGAATCCGAGGAAAGGGCCTACGCATAAGTGACGTGACGCGCTTGGGCATTTCCCTCAGCACGGGTTAAAGGTGAGCGGGGCCAGCAGTTCGATGTACGTGCCTTTCGTTGAGACCGACGTGTGTAGCTGCTTCGTGATGTTTCGCGCGCCATCACATCTTCACAGCGATCGAGGACGTATCTCTTCTTTTGGCGGGGGTATTGGCTACGCGTGTTTTTCATTATCACGCTAGTCAGACGGTGAGTCGCGCACACTATTTTTCACACTGCGGGTGCCCCTGTGTATCGCACCCGTTTCCAAAGGTCATAGTAGCCTGCGTGTCCCACGCGTATGCATTTTTTGTGTTACTTGGTGCCATCGCGTACTGTGGGAGGTTGATTCCACATGCATAGGCTGCAGGGTTGCGTGCACTGTTTTACTGCAGTTTTGGGGTGCCTGAGCGTAGCGTGACCCATCACTACATCTCTGACTGGGGTCACATACAGCCTTGCAGGTGCAGGGGGGGCTGTTAACATCTTGCATCCCACCCCCTTCACCCCAATTGCCCAGGTCAATTGTGGTGTACACCTCCCATTGGCACTACTCCATCTGTGCCGGCACTACTCCATCTGTGCCGGCACTACTCCATCTGTGCCGGCACTACTCCATCTGTGCCGGCACTACTCCATCTGTGCCGGCACTACTCCATCTGTGCCGGCACTACTCCATCTGTGCCATGGTTGGGAGGCCACCAAAGGTGAGGGGCGCCCCAGCTGGGCGTACTCCTCGTGGCAGGCGTGGTCAGGGATGTGGCCAGGGTGACCAGGGAGTAGGGGGACTCCAGGGTGGCCGCAGAGGGGTGTTAGGGAGAATTCTCTGTTTAGGCTGAATTTCCTAACCTAGTGAGTCCCCCAGCAGCTTTGCTGGATTTCTGGAGTTTGTCTTTTTTTCATCCTGCCAAGAGTGAGACTCTTTTCCTCCCACTCTTGGACACGATTGTGGTATTTCTTTGAATGTTAATGTGTTCTATGGGGTCTTTTACTCCATAGGGTCTCATGTGTTTTGCTATGTGTGTTACACCACACCCTCCGTGCCGTAACACTGGGGTGTCCTAGGTGACCCCCACCATAGACTCCATACCCTGGGACTGACTACTGTCTCCCAGGGCATGTAAAGTCAACATTGGCTTTACTAGACCTAAATTTACTAACAGAACCAGTACAAACCATCCTATTGTGGATGTACTGGTAGGGGTAATTCGATTACCCCTGGGTCTGTTGTTCGAGGGGGTACTGTCCCCCCTCGTCGGGTTTTGGCTGGTGGCAGTGGATACTACTTTTTATATTCGACCGCGAATATATCCCTATGGGATTTTCCCATTGTTCGGGGCTAATACTTGTTCTATGTAGCCTCGGTCATACCGCCGGTTTATTAAATTAATATAAATTCACCGGTTGGTATTTTCTGCCAGAACTCGGTTTTTAAAATGGTGTATGTGTTCGCCTCTGTAACTCCAAACCAAAGGTTGCGCCCTTTGTTCCACTTTTGGCGGGCTTCTACACACAATGGTGCCATTCTGTCTGGGTGCCACAGGGGGGGTGGGAGGGGATTTAGGCACCCTGGACTGAGTTGCCTTGCCAACTCAAGTCGCACTCTGGTGTGATTGGCCCAAGTGGTGATCCGCCCCGCTCACCACTTAGCGTGTGTTGATTGACAGCTAGGCTGAATGAATGGGGGTTTTCTGCATAAAAGCAGGGCTTTGGGGACTGGAACTTCAGAAGTCGCCACAGAACCTAAGAATCCGACGAGGGTAAAGCTGAGCCGACCTGCAACGACGACACCTCCGGTGGAGCCCTGCTGAACCGACTCACCACTTCCCAACGACAGAGGAGATCTCCCTGCTGGAAAGTCTTCTTCCCCTGACTGGTGGGAACAACCAGTCCCTTGCTTTTTCTTCGCTTCCAGGACGTCAAATGGTCAAATTGTCTGTGCCGAGCACCCCGGCAACCGGATAGCCACTAACCACTGTACCGCCACCAAAAGGTGGTGCCTTGTGACTCAGCACTCCGCGGCTGGTCTCTTCCCTGGTGGTGCAACGATCTTCAACTTTCCTCTACGACGAGATCATTTCTTCTTCTGGCAAAGCCCCGACTTGCATCCACCACCAGGAACAACTGCCCCCACCGGAGCTGTCTCTTCACTCTCAAGGTACTGTGTCCGCCTGGCTTCCCTTGAAACGGTTAGCGTGAGGGGTCTTAAATCCTTACCTTCAACTTCAGCTCCCAACCCATTTCAAGATACATCCTGTATTCCATGTGCCCCCCCCTGAAGCCTGTTCTCCCGTCCTCTGTCTACCCCCACCCCATTGTCACTAATCTTCCTGCAGTTGGTACCCAAGAAGAATATGAGGTTCATCATATAGTTGATTCCGGGTTATATTGATGACAACTACAGCTGGAAGGGCTATAATAACAGTCCGTACACATGCTATGGGGTGGAAGATAGATCCTGGATCCCTGTTAAGGACGTGACCGCACCAAGCCTTGTGGCCACGTACTAATGTGGACAGTCGTCCTTTCTGGACACGTACCAGCTGGAGACTGGGAGGCCGTTACAGTGATTCCCGACAATAGCATCAGGAGTTAAAAAAGGGGGGGACGCTGTGTGATGCAGTAGGGTCCTTTTTTTCTAACCCGCTGTTCAGCGCATCACCGGTATGCATCAGAGAGCGACTCTCTTGCTCAGTTCACTATAAAGACTGTTCCCTTCCTCAGCATCATGCTCTTGCAATGGTCTTACTTCCCTGGGAGAACAACACCTCCAACCTGCTAATCCTGACTCATAGGTATAAACGTGCTAGGTATTTAGGATCCTATTAATTTGGTCTTAGTACGGTTTCTACTTCTCGATGGTGTATTTCAAGCAATCTTAGATTTACTGGCGAGGTTGCACAGATAGCAGGTACCTACTTTTCTGTTACGTAAGGGGATACCTGTTGTCATACAATTTTCACTCTATTAATCCCTGTTTTTGTTCTCATCCGCTTTAGTTTCCTATTCCACATTGAATTCAAGGGAATGGGGCGTGTCACATAGCAACTCCTGTCTACGGGGAGGGAGGGAGGGTCCACTGGGGGTGACCTTAAGGGTCCTGGAAGATTCTTCCCTGTGCATTGGGGCTGTGCTGTCTCCAGAACTCCTGAGAATATTCTCACCTGCCTCGATCGTCCAGGTACCTGACATTAGGCCTGTAAACCAGCCTCATACCTGCTATTATTGGAATAGGTCCTATGCCTGTACCTGGGTAGATGTCCTACAGCTATACTACAGTCCGTACACATGCCTTGCACCTGCTATTATTAGGCTGGGTCCTGTGCCTATGCTAGAACACAAATGCCTGCACTGCGGAATGCCAATGGTGTCCAGCACAGATGAGGGAGTCAGGGGACTTCCATGCAGCTGGTTGTGATTGCTGCAGGTCAGCTTATTAAGGAGCAGGTATTAACAGGTGTGAAGAGGTCCGGGGAAAAGAGATTCTCGGATTTCTACATTTCCTTTGATTGGATCGAAAGACAAATGTGGCTGCATAGGACCCCAAAATAGGTCGAAGAGGGTTACAACATGACTTTTTAAAAACTGTTCATGGATAGCCTCATCCAAACGCTCTGTGGCGGTGCTGGGATGGCTCGCTATCCATCTTTGCTCCACGCAACATGTGGCCATTTGCAAAAGATTTTCCAGGGCCAATTTTGGTTCCTAGTCTACCCCTGGGAACAAGCGGAGGGAAAAAAAAGTAACGAGAGGGAACGGGTACACAGGTCAGTAGACGGAAGCAGAGAGGCATACATAGATTACATTAGTTATTTATGTTTTGTAGCCTTTTCTCCTTACCTTTTGCTGAACATGACCAAACACCTAATGTATTCCTGTCTGGAGAAAGAAAAGATTTTATGATTAATAAGAGTTACATAAATGAAACTCTCCACACATTCATCACATTTAATTGAAAAGAGGTCGCTGCCGATTCACCCCGTCTCTTGCTCCGAACCTCCCGCCAAGACCGGCCTACATTTCAGAATAAACCCCGAGATTCCTGCAGCCCGCGATGTGCGCACACGTTGCAGCACCTGTGGGTACCATAAACTCTGCCC
Organism: Ambystoma mexicanum; assembly: GCF_040938575.1. Taxonomy (NCBI): domain Eukaryota; kingdom Metazoa; phylum Chordata; class Amphibia; order Caudata; family Ambystomatidae; genus Ambystoma; species Ambystoma mexicanum. The sequence continues at coordinate 282,866 of NC_090923.1, forward strand.
TCATCACTACCCTAGCTAGAAAGTGGGAGATTATATATAAATAATTACATACACACAATGAAATAATGCAGCAACAGTAATTTAAACACACTGTTGTAGCTTTTTCCTCCTAGCTCTTGAATGCCGGAATCTAAGTTCCAGAGTGCAAAGCAATGCCAGTTAAAAAATGACCCTTATATTTTGCAGATGTGCTCTCAACACGTAGAGCTCCATTACAAAGGATATAGTGATGCCCATGTCTGCTTCGCTATCCCAGGCATCCTGATTGCTTACAGGTAGTGTGAAGAAAAAGTTACATTCTGCATAAATGCAAACCCTCCTTTGTGGGGTTCAAAACATGAACGAATAAAAGGTATTGAAGGACAGTTTAAATGCTTTTGCCTTGAAATAAGGCACAGACTTGGGCATACATCAATTATGATGCAAAATAGCCAATGGCGCCCCAAGTTCTTATCTATGGCCATAAACAACGCTGTTAAATGTTTAAAGGTCCCCGTGGGAGACCTGTGAACTTTGCTGCCCTTCCACAGACATCTTCTAATCACTGTCAAAGGAAGACAGCCACGCATTGCATTACAACCTTGAAAACCCTGAGGCTCCGGGCAAAGCCGAAAGCTAGGCAGCACCCCCCCCCACCAGCATCACCGGCCCCCATCCCATGCACAAGTGAAAGGCTTAATGTAAGGCTAGGCAGACCCCTCCCCGCCCCACCAGCATCACCCCCCCTCCATCCCATGCACAGCTGAAAGGCTTAATGTAAGGCTAGGCAGCCCCCTCCCCACCCCACCAGCATCACCCCACCCCCCCTCCATGCCATGCACAGGAGAAAGGCTTAATGGAAGGTTAGGCAGCCCCCTCCCGACCCCCACTAGCATAATCCGCCCTCCATCCCATGCACAGGAGAAAGGCTTAATGGAAGGGTAGGCAGCCGCCCCCCCCCCCCCATCAGCCCCCCCCATCCTATACACAGCAGACAGGGAGGGTGTCCCGGGAACGCGACCCCCACCGCTCAGAGCCTCCCAGAGTGACTGAGGATGGCTGAGCTGTCAGTCCTGCTTTGTGGCACCTACCACACTACCACCCTCTTACCACACACAGCCCCACATGTGGCAACCCCCCCTCCACAGAACGCGCCCCGTCTCCTTGCCCTTCTTTGGTGAGGCTCCACTTCAGGCTCCTGTCGCCAAAGAGGCATTCTTGCTCTGGGTCCATTCGGCGTGTGCCTCCTCCACTTGCAGCCCTTCCATGCCCACTTCCATCTGGCGGGTGTAGAAGGCACCTGAGCAGCCCGTCGGAGCTGGAATGGGTCATAGACGTTTCTACAGATAACGATTTAATTGGTTCCTCAATGCCCGAGTTGTCATCGAGGTGAATGTTCACCCTGCCAGTGAGGCCCACCACTGGTGGAGGGCATACTGGGAGTGTCCAGGCCATTACTTTATAACTAATCCACCCGAGGACGTGCTGCTTTCATCATCTTGGGGATGGATGATGATAAACTACCACTTGTGTGGGTCAGCACAGCGCAGGGTGTGGAGATCCTCGAGAGCAGCCGATTGCAAAACGACCCGAAGGTGAGGGAAGCACCAGGGCTACACAATGTACGCGAAGTTTGCCGCTCTACCCCTGGAACTTACAGCACTGGCACCGCCTTGGGCCCCAAAGAGCCCCACAGCAGCAATAGAAAACGTGGACATAGATGATCAGGCTAACTTGTGTGTTGGTAAAGTTGCAAGCCCCACCTCCATAGACAGACTCAAATAGGAATGGGGCGGCTGAATATGCACCCACTATACCCACCCACCTGGTTTGGCCGATGTGCATATTTTGCAAGCGGGGGGCACCTGGGGCGAGCTGCAAGGGGGGGGCACCTGGGGCGAGTGGGGGCAGATGTAGAGCTGCAAGGGGGGGGGGGGCACCTGGGGCGAGTGGGTGCAGATGTAGAGCTGCAAGGGGGGGGCACCTGGGGCGAGTGGGTGCAGATGTAGAGCTGCAAGGGGGGGGCACCTGGGGCAAGTGGGTGCAGATGTAGAGCTGCAAGGGGGGGGCACCTGGGGCAAGTGGGTGCAGATGTAGAGCTGCAAGGGGGGGGGCACCTGGGGCGAGTGGGTGCAGATGTACAGCTGCAAGGGGGGGCACCTGGGGCGAGTGGGTGCAGATGTAGAGCTGCAAGGGGGGCACCTGTGACGAGTGGGTGCAGATGTAGAGCTGCAAGGGGGGGGGCACATGTGGCGAGTGGGTGCAGATGTAGAGCTGCAAGGGGGGGCACCTGGGGCGAGTGGGTGCAGATGTAGAGCTGCAAGGGGGGGGGCACCTGTGGCGAGTGGGTGCAGATGTAGAGCTGCAAGGGGGGGGCACCTGTTGCGAGTGGGTGCAGATGTACAGCTGCAAGGGGGGGCACCTGTGGCGAGTGGGTGCAGATGTACAGCTGCAAGGGGGGGGCACCTGGGGCGAGTGGGGGCAGATGTAGAGCTGCAAGGGGGGGGCACCTGGGGCGATGTACAGCTGCAAGGGGGGGACCTGTGGCGAGTGGGTGCAGATGTAGAGCTGCAAGGGGGGGGCACCTGTGGCGAGTGGGTGCAGATGTAGAGCTGCAAGGGGGGGGCACCTGTGGCGAGTGGGTGCAGATGTAGAGCTGCAAGGGGGGGCACCTGTGGCGAGTGGGTGCAGATGTAGAGCTGCAAGGGGGGGGCACCTGTGGCGAGTGGGTGCAGATGTAGAGCTGCAAGGGGGGGCACCTGTGGCGAGTGGGTGCAGATGTAGAGCTGCAAGGGGGGGGCACCTGTGGCGAGTGGGTGCAGATGTACAGCTGCAAGGGGGGGACCTGTGGAGAGTGGGTGCAGATGTAAATCTGCAAGGGGGGGCACCTGGGGCGATGTAGAGCTGCAAGGGGGGGCACCTGGGGCGAGTGGGTGCAGATGTAGAGCTGCAAGGGGGGCACCTGTGGAGAGTGGGTGCAGATGTAAAGCTGCAAGGGGGGGCACCTGGGGCGATATACAGCTGCAAGGGGGGCACCTGTGGCGAGTGGGTGCAGATGTAGAGCTGCAAGGGGGGGGGGGACCTGTGGCGAGTGGGTGCAGATGTAGAGCTGCAAGGGGGGGGCACCTGTGGCGAGTGGGTGCAGATGTAGAGCTGCAAGGGGGGGGCACCTGTGGCAAGTGGGTGCAGATGTAGAGCTGCAAGGGGGGGGCACCTGTGGCGAGTGGGTGCAGATGTAGAGTTGCAAGTGGGGGGGGGCACCTGTGGCGAGTGGGTGCAGATGTACAGCTGCAAGGGGGGGGCACCTGTGGCGAGTGGGTGCAGATGTAGAGCTGCAAGGGGGGGGCACCTGTGGAGAGTGGGTGTAGTTTAGTCTTGGCCTAGCTTAAGAGGTCCTGCTCGATGCTCATGGAACGGGGGGGCTTCCATTGGGGGCTCCCCCATGACCCTCTGCGAGTGTAGCCCCCCGCCCCCCATCATGTTCTGACTCACGCCCCTGTGGCATTGGCTCACGGGCCTGGAGACCAGGGAGAGGGGCCCCCCACAAGGCCCCCCCTCTGAGGCCTGGGGCCATGAGTTGGGCTCTGGATTCAGGCGCGCGGGGGGTGAGGAGTTTGGGGGGCTGGCTGCGTGTACTCACCTCGGTCCCCGGAAGTGCTGCCTTCTCCTCCTCCGCAGACTCGGGGCTCCTCCTCGCCGCCGCTGCTGCTGCTGCTGCTTCCCGCCTTCCCAGATCCAGGGGGTTCAGGGGGTTCAGGCTCGCAGAGGCGCTGCACATCCGCCCCATCTCCTCCAGCCCTGAGAACGCTCCCGTGCACCACAACCCGGAAGTCTGTCTCCTGCGCATGCTCAGTACTCAGCAAGCCTCTGCGCATGCTCCTAACCCCGAAGCGTCTCTCTCCTGCGCATGCTCAGTACTCAGCAAGCCTCTGCGCATGCTCCATGCTCCTAACCCCGAAGTTCCTCTCCTGCGCATGCTCAGTACTCAGCAAGCGTCTGCGCATGCGCCATGCCCCTAACCGGGACGTGACTCTCCTGCGCATGCTCAGTACTCAGCAAGCGTCTGCGCATGCTCCCTGCACATAACCTCCAAGTCTCTCTCCTGCGCACGCTCAGTACCAGTGTTGCCAGGTCGGAAGGAAAAAATAAGCTGAATGCCTTTCCAAAACAAGTCCAAATAAGCGGAAAAAACAAGCGCGCACCTAAAAAGTAAGAAACATAACACAACAAGAAAAACATACATAGAACACTACATAGTGTGTTAGAACAACAATATTTTATTGCATGGTGACTAGAAGTCCCAAATTGCAAAACAATACGGCCCTGAAATACATTGTATTTGTATTTATTGTTTTATATAGCGCCTTAATCCAAGGCGCTATATAAAATTGTAACATGGCCAATTGAAAGCTGAAAAGAAACATGGCCTTCCTGAATACATCTCTCTGAGAAAATGTTGTATATAGATTCCAATAATCCTCTAACCCAGTCTTGCAAAAAAAGTTTTCAAAAAATAAATAAATAAAGGATTTTAGTGGATAATGCGTCAGCACTGGGGTTATCACCAAGATAATATTGCTATAGAGTGACGCTTGCTAAACTAAACCAATCCCCTTCTTTACATGTCAGTGTGTCGGCCTGCATGACAAAACTTTTAAAGTGCGCTTTTTTTGCATATGTTTAGGCATTTGGCATTGATGGGCCACCTGGTGGGCAAGTAACGATCCCATCAGTGCCAAACACTTAAGCATATTCAAAATACAGGGCGCACCCGAGAGCAAGACAAAGCAGCAACTGCCGTCAAGTGCTGCCAGCAGCCCAGTGCAGGACGCTCTGTGCCACGTGTAATGGGCTTAACAGCAATATAAACAAGCCCAATTACACGCACACAGACGGTCCAACAAGCGGACAAAAACCGCGACAAACGACCTCCAAATATTATAAGCGACGTTGGGCAAAAACAAGCCCAAAGTCGCTTATAATAAGCGGACCTGGCAACACTGCTCCCGTGCACCACAACCCGGAAGTCTCTCTCCTGCGCATGCTCAGTACTCAGCAAGCGTCTGCGCATGCGCCATGCACCTAACCCGGAAGTCTCTCTCCTGCGCGTAACTGAAGGCACGTGATCAGAAAGTGGCTGCGCATGCTCAGTGCTCAGACATTTCTGCGCGTGCTCAGGATACTCCTGAGTGGCGCCTCAGGGGCAATTCAAGAAACACAACAATAATCCACAGGGAAATGTTCACTTCCCCATTGCTGCCAAGTTTCAGTGATTGAATGAATGAATGAATAAACAAATGAATGTGCTCTCAGAATCACTTAAAGGAATGGGCCTTTGCCATAGCTCTCAACCATTTGTGTCGCAAAGGCGGGTGAAAGCACCCGATTTTATTTTTGGCAGGTGAGAGGCCCATTGAAACAAATAGGCGTGCAGGAGGCTTGGCGGTGAGTCCGCTGGTTACAAGGTCTTATACCTGGAGTGGGCATACGAAATTAAGGACAGACACACCGAGTTGGATTGCACGTCTTACTTTATTGGCGTACATACAAATCTGATTCTCCTTTGCACCCCCTCCCCCTTACGTGCTACGTCTCACGTGACATGGTGTCGTTCTCTTAAGGAGACACAAACACTCTAACATCATCCCGGACGAAATGTCCTTACAAACGGGCGTGCTGGCTTCTTCACGGCTCGTTGGGCACGACTACTAGTGCCTTCTCCTGCATCCTCATCAGGCTTCTCTGTTCTCTTCATTCCTGGACGAGGGGAGAATCTTGGAGGTGTCCACAGTGTGTCTCGAGAATCTATTGACATTGGTTCAGGATCTGGAGGCTGAAGTCTCTCATTTTCTGTGGTTGTTGCAAGCTTAAATTTTGAGCTGTTCCGTGTTATTTGTCGTTCTTCATTTTCAGCAGTCACCATTGTTCCTTTGATGGCTGTGACTTGTAGTGTCTGTGGGGCGAATCTTGACTTAGTCTTCTTAACTGTTGACTGTTGCACCAGTACCTCTTCTCCTAATTGAAAGTCCTTTGGACGCGCTCCTCGTCTTTCATCTGTTTGGATGCAGGCTCGTTCCTTCTTCTCTGCATCTCTCCATAGGATTTGTGGATCTGTTTCTGGTTTGTTTATCGGATAGTGTATGATTCGTGTGCGAACTTGGTACTTTACCATGAGTTCGGCCAGGGTCTTGTTTGTGGCTTCATGAGGCGTATTTCGATAATCTCGAAGCATCCTACATAAGGGCTTGGTGTGGATCAACATTTTCCAGTCTGGCTCCTTGCAACATCTTTTTAATCGATGACATGAATCTCTCGGCTATCCCGTTCGCCTGGGGCCACAGGGGTGTTATCTTCTGGTGCTTGAACCCTAAGTACTTGGCGAATGTCGTGAAATCGTGGCCGCAGAAGGGCGGGCCATTGTCTGACTTGATAACGTCCGGTATGCCCCATTCGCTACACAACTTCATCGAAGATTGCTGCGACTTGTGCAAAGGCTGTGGATGATGATCTTTTTACAATTGGGAACCTTGAATGTTCATCCATGAATAAAAGTAGGTATTCCCCTGATTCTAGGGGACCATAAAAGTCTACCACCACTCTTTCCCATGGATGTTCTGGTATCTGTGTCGGCAGTAGGGGTACTGGTGTTTCGGCTCTGGTCGTGCACTGGCACGCCATGTAATGCCTTACCCACCGGTCGACTAGGGCGTCAAGGAAGGGGAACCACATATGGCAGCGTAGTTGACATTTGGTGTTGTCTGCTCCTCAGTGTCCCTCATGGGCTGTCTTAATTATTTCTGATCGCAGGGCCGCTGGGATTACTATTCTGCACCCTCTGAGGAGTATGGGTTTGTCTTTTGCAGCCAGCTCGGAGTGGATTCTTGCGAGCCTCTCCAGTTCGTCTCGGTTTGCCCCTGGATGCGTTGACAGCGATCTCTTGTAGTCTTTCCACTTGTTTTGTTCCGTGAGTTCAATCGCCAGGGCCATGGATGGATCAGCAGCTGTCGCAAGTGCGACGGTTTCTAAGGATAACCCTGGTGGTAGTGTGCTTTTGGTAACATAGCTTATATATTCCATGTCACCCTTTATAGCTTATATATTCCATTTCACGACATACAAACCTGTGTCTGCACTCCTCCCTTGAACCTTCTGGATACTTGTGCCACCCCGCCTTTTCCTAGGATGGCAACACCACGTACAATGCTGTCACCAAAGCCATCCTAAACTCACAGGCATGAGTCATACCTCACTCCCCCACATCGTGCTTGTCCGCATTTTTATTTTGCTGACCTATAGTCCTAATGCAATACCCAAAGTTAGCTGCCACTACCACTGCATTGTGCCTCTACTTATTATTACTTGTTAACAGTGCACATTGCCTAACTGTGTTAACAAATCACGCTTACAGCCCTTATCTATGTTTAATATGTTATGCATTCTTCTTCCTGCCTGATTATATACGTAATGGTCCTCAGAGTACCCCTACAATTGTACCTAGACTGACTATTTGCTCGCCTTCTTGCCACACGACCAATTTATAATAGTAGCATAATCCAACTGTATGTCGCCAAATGCCCCGACTACTAACCCTGCCAAACCTAGATGCCCTATCGCTGTGTGCATGTTAGTCACCTCTAGGTTTGCCAAATTTGGAGGCCTTTCTCTTCGCTGTCTGCATTTTAGCCACTGTCAGGAATGCCAAATCTAGACGTCTGTGTTATTCGCATGTTAGTCACCATTAGGATTGCAAAATCTAGATGCCTTCTTTTCACTGCTTGCATTTTAGCCACTGTCAAGAATGCCATATCTAGCTGTCTTTTTGCTGAAAGTATTTTAAATCACTGCTAGGTCTGCCAAAGTTAAATGCTTCCTATTGCGTATATCCTAGGCACAGATAAGACAGCCAAATCCAGATGCGCCTGCTGTGTACTTCTCAGTCAATGTTAGGATTGCCAAACTTTGAAGCCCTGTGCAGCGCACACCCTAGGCATTACTTGCCTGCGAAACCCAGTAGCCCCTTCGCTTAATGCCACTGTCCACTATGTGCACCTCTAAGACCTACCTCTTATACGCACTTTACTCCCTCCTCTGGACCATACTAACTATTATCTTAACAATGGACAAGTTCAATACCACTCCATGTAACCTGCTAGAGAGAAACCTCCGGCTCAGAGCTAGACTGCCCCGTCTATATGACCTTAAAAATAAAAGAACTATTCCTCTAGGGGCCAATCCTATCATGACTGCTCCCAACTGCAACTTGCCTACCCGATCTGCAGATAGACGACCCAAGATACAAATAGACCAACCGCAGGTCCAGAAGAAGCCTAACCTTCCTCCGCCTAGAATCACACAAGGGAAAACTATATCCTCCACCCTGCCAGGTGCCCTCATCAACGCTAGATCCCTTGTAGCACATAATACTGAAATTGCCGACATACTTGCCTCAGCTGACTTAGATCTTTTTGCGATCACTGAGACATGAGTCCATGATGCCGCAAGTCCCGCACTCATGATTGCCATACCCGACAATTACAATATACTAAGAGTCGATCGCCCCAACTCCAGGGGAGGTGGCCTTGCTATAATTTCCAAAACTAAATTAGCTGCTAGACTCTGCCCTCACCCTCAAATCACATCCTGCGAACTTCTCTCGGCTAAAATTCCTATTTCAAACAACAGTATCCTAACGGTCCTCCAGTATACAGACCACCAGGCCCTTTGGGTAATTTTGAAGAAGACCTATCCAGCCTCCTCAGTAGCATCATCAAAGACCCCACCCAGCTCCTTCTGCTAGGCGACTTTAATCTGGGCTTTAATGATGTTGAGGATAAACAGACCCATTCTATCCAATCTATCCTAACCGATCATGGCCTTACCCAAAAAGTCTTAGCCCCTACATACATGAAAGGTCGCACATTAGACTGGATAGCTAACAGAAACTGCACTACCACCATTTCTAATATACTACCTCAGACATGGACTGACCACCACCTCATCTGCTTCTCATCCACCATAGAGCCTCCTAAACCAGCCAACCTGGAAACAGCTCCACCTGTGCATACAAGAAGCAAAAGAGACATTACGGTTGAAAAAATAATTCCGCTTCTCCTACCAGATCTTAGAGCTAGTACTATTGACACTAATCCAAATACGCTAGTGGAGACATTTAACAATACTATGTCCAAAGCATTACATGCTATTGCCCCTATCAAAGAATTCAAAAGTAAACGAAAGGCCCACCTTAACTCATGGTTTACCCCCTATCTTAAAAAATTACGAACCCAAAAACGTAAACTACAAGCCATTCGGAGGCACACACCCTCAATTGAGAATAAAACTCTACTTGACAATCTTGCCAAACATTACAAGAAGGAAATAATTCAAACTAAAAAAGATACATTCAACGAGAGAATCAGCAAAGCTAACCCCAACTCGAAAGAACTCTTTTCCCTCCTTCGGGAAATGGAAAATCCGATCGCTCCCATTGACAACGTTCCCAAGGACAAACAATGGTGCACGAGTATCCAAAATGCCTTAGCGAACAAAATTACAACTCTCCAATCTAAAATTGCTAAATAAAAACCCTACCTGAGTGCCACTGCAACCCAGACTACCCAATTGCCTGATACACCTAGAACAGTCACCCAATTCAACTGTGAACCATTCAGATTCACCTATATATCCATAGCGGAAACTGAAAAGGTGATATCTTCCCTGAAACCTTCCAATTGTCAAGGCGACAGCTGCCCTGCACAAGTCATTAAGGATGCAGCCAGAGACTTAGCACCCTTCATAGCTAAGCTAATTAACGCATCCTTTAGAACTAGCACTGTACCCACTAACCTCAAAGAATCTTGGGAACTGCCCCTCCTCAAAAAACAGGCCCATGACCCTGCCATCCCTACTAATTACAGGCCCATCACTACGGTACCATTTCTCCTTAAAATCATCGACAGAGTAGCCTACCTCCAGATACAAAACTAGAGACGAACCAATTACTAGGATCGCGCCAATCTAGTTTCAGACCACTACACAGCACTGAAACGGCCCCAATTGCCCTTAAGACTCAAATCGCCGAATTGAAGGATAAAGGCAACACAGCTATGCTCCTCCTCCTTGACTTATCGGCGTCCTTTGACCTGGTGGACCATGCAGTGTTATGCAACCACCTAGCGTCTGCCGCCTACTTCTCAAGTGAAGCGATAGCTTGGGTACAATCCTTCCTGGCCAACCGAACGATGAGAGTGTTCTCCCCTTCAGCCTCGGACCCAATACATATCACCTGTGGTGTCCCACAAGGTTCATGTGTCTCCCCCACAATGTATAATATCTTCACTAAGCCACTCTTCGACAAACTTGACAGACTGGGGATAACATACACCAACTATGCGAACGATACTCAGATCCTCATACCACTTTCTGGCAACTTTGTCGAAGATACAGCTCTAGTAAATAAGATTTATCTCCTCATTCAGGCATGGATGGCCTCACACGCCTCTGCCTGAACGATGACAAAACAGAGATACTGATCTTGGGCTCCGACTTCAACCTCAAAAAACTCAGTCCCAATTACCTTGCCTTCAATATTGATGGCAATTTAATCAAAGTGGCAACTGAGGTAAAAACTCTAGGTTTCTACCTTGACGCTACACTTTCTCTCAAAAAACAAACCAATGCCCTCGCATCGTCAACGGCCTACACTTGCAAATTAATCAGGGCTTGCAGACCTTAACTCTCCAAATCCAACTGCATAGCATTAGCCAACGCCCTAGTAATGTCGAAATTAGACTACTGCAACGCCCTCTACCCGGGGGCCCGCAAGTCTATCATAAACAAAATGCAAACACTACAAAATAATGCCCTTAGAGCAGCTCTGGACATACCTCGCAGAGCACACATATCCAATACTAGGAAAGACCATCACTGGCTGAAAATTAGCGACAGAGTCCTCCTTAAAACACTATCCCTCACTCACAAAGGACTGAACAACAATGCCCCTCCATACATTTCGGATAAACTAAATAGAAAATCGTTCACATACCACACAAGAGCAGCTAACCACCTCTTGCTTGTGATTCCGAAATTTAGATTAAAAAAAAAACAGGCGGAGCCAGTTTCCCTGTAAAAGCTGCTTGCGCATGAAACGCCCTCCCCGCTGCACTGAGAGCTAATCTACCATACTCGAGCTTTAGACGCCACGTAAAAAAGTGGCTCTGGTCTAACGCCAACTAACTAACTCTCTTGGCCTGGACTCACCATTGGCTACCCACGGTGAATAACTACTTTGTCATTCCTGTTCCCTGACCTGACTTCCTCGTGGTATAGGAACCCCCCTCCTCCTGTACCCTTATACATGCCTGCTAAATTGTTAATAACATTTGTACTGTATCTTCTGTATGCACTATTGTATGTAACTAAGCTCAAGTATTCTTGTAACTGCTGCGCCCGGCTACCACTGGGTTTTGGTGCGCATTATCAAATAATAAACTAAACTAAATTAAACCCTGTCTTGGTGTCGGCTTTCCTGTAGGGTGTCTCGACAGATAGTCGGCTGGGTTGTGCTCACCCCCCGGACGATGTATTATGTGGTAGTCATATTCTTGTAGGCAGATGCCCCACCGTTCAATTCTGGGGGGCATCTTTGTTCGTGGGTTTCCAAACAATGACAATAGGGCTTGATGGTCCGTAATAAGGGTGAATCTTTTTCCTATAATGAAGTTGTGAAAATGTTCACATGCCCAGACTGCCGCCAGACTCACTTTTTCCGCCTGGGAGTACGCAGATTCGGGGGGTGCCACCGCCCTGCTGGTGTAGGCCACAACGTGCCTCGGGTGAGTGTCGATTCCGTTGGTCTAGGCGAGTATGGCGAGTATGGCTCCTAGCCCCACTGGGTTTGCATCGACCACAATTTCAGTGTGCTAGTCCGGGTTGAATTAGGCCAGTTTTCTGGCTTCTGCTAGGGACTGCTTGATGGTGTCGAATGTCCATTTGGCATTCTGCCGTCCAGGCGAAGAGCATGTCCTTCTGGAGAAGGTTTCAGAGAGGTTCAGTCTAGAATTATTGATTGATTGATTGGAAAAGCTGCCAGGAAAAGATCCTGGACATGGCGGGTCCATTGGTGAAAATTGGCGAAAATTATGGACCTGGCAGAACGGGCTAAGGACACCGGAGAAGAGGTGGACCCAGGTGTCCTAGCAAACTGGGCGCAAAGAGCCGTATGCCTTCTAGGCAACGCGAACTGCGCAATTTCTTCGGAGCGCAGAAGAGGCCTCCTGCTGAAAATAGACAAGAAACTAGGAGATCTGTCGTTTTATGAAGCAGGCGAAGCAGCGCAAGGCCTTTTATTCGGTGACATTCGGCAAAGAAATGGGGAGGTTCGTGGGAACTTACGCCTCCCTAGAAAAGGCGCAAGCCTCGATGAAGAAAATCTTTCCTGAAACAGTTTTCAGTGGGACCGGTCGGTTCAGAGGCCGAGCGGCCGGTCGTTTCCAATCGTACAGAAGGCCTCAAGGAAATAGAAACAACTACTGGGAGAGCCGACAACCAGACTCATTCTTCCCACCATGAGGACGCTTCCCGAGAGGGAGGAGAGGCAGAGGACAGGGAAGAGGACACAACTTCCCCACAGGTGAGAGTTTCTGCATACCCACCAGTGGGAGGGAGAACAGCGATGTTCTGGGAAAGCTGGCGCTCGCTTTCCAGCGACGTCTGGGTCCTTCAGACAGTACAAGGCATGCACATAGAGTTCATAGGGACCCCCTACCAAAGCCAAACACCCCACCCTCTCGTCGCAATGCAGATAGAGAAAAAGCTATTATACGCAGAATTGCAGAAGCTAGCAGAGAAGCGAGCGATAGAGCGATGCGTCAAACGCCCAAAATTCGTGAGCAATATGTTCTTAGTCCATCGAAAGGACAAAGTAAGACCGGTAATGAATCTAAAGAGCATGAACAGATGGGTAGTTTACAACCATTTCAAGATGGAAGGGACCCATCAGCTCAGGGATACACTCAGGCAAGACGACTGGCTAGTAAGGATAGACTTAAAAGATGCATACCTGACAGTACCAGTCCACAAGGAGTTTCGTCCCTTTCTGGCATTCGACTGGGACGGGCAATTATGGCAATTCGCCACAATGCCTTTTGGGCTGGCATCAGCGCCATGGGTGTTTACGAAGATCATGAATCCAGTAGCAGCAGCAATCAGGGAGAAGGGGATTCGTATGATCATATATCTGGACGATATCTTACTGATGGCCGGCTGCAAAGAAACACTCCTCTACCAAGCCGACTGGGTGGCGAAACTCCTGATGGCTCTAGGTTTCCTAGTGAACAATGAGAAGTCAGAGATGATACCAACCAAGAGGATAGAATTCCTAGGATTCATGTTAGATACCTGAACGGCCACTCTAGAGATTCCGGGTAGGAAGATAAAAGACAAAGAGAGAATTGAGAGCATGCCTCAACAAAATAGTTATATGCCTCCGCACAGTGGCACGAGTGGTAGGCTTGTTAGCAGCCTCGATACAAGCAATCTTTCCGGGTCCACTTCACTATCGAGCTCTGCAAAGGTTAAAAATAAGATATTTGCAGCAGGGCCTCCAGTATCACCACTTAGTACACATCGATCAAGACTGCAGGACGGAGTTACAGTGATGGCTGGCGAACATGGAAGCATGGAACTGAAGAGCCATTTTCGGCGACCGCCCCGATCAGATAATAGAGTCGGATGAAAGCCAAGCAGGCTGGGGAACCCGATGCAGGGATCTCCAGACAGGGGGGAGGTGGAGCGCGCAAGAACTCCAGCTGCACATCAACTGTCTGGAACTATTAGCCGGATCTTTTGCGATCAAGGCTTTTACCAAAGGGAGAGTGAACTACTGTATTCTGCTGAAGATGGACAACATTTCAGCAGTCAAATACATAAATCATTTAGGTAGAACGAGATCCAGATTACTGGCAGAAATAGCCAAGGATTTATGGCACACCTGCCTGGAATCGGGGATTTCAGTGGTAGCCGAGTACCTCCCGAGATCGCTGAATGTTATAGCGGACTGGAACTCCAGATACCTATCAGACTCCAGCGATTGGATGCTGGAGAAGAGCATATACTGACAGCTGGAAGAACTGTGGGGACCGATTCACACAGATCTGTTTGCGTCCACACAGAACGCACAGAAAGAGAGATTCTTCAGCTGGAGATTAGACCCAGCGGCAGTGGGAGCGGATGCTTTCCTCAGGACTGGAGAGAACAAGTACTCCACGCTTTCCCGCCATTTATAATGATTAGCAGGGTACTGGCGAAAGTACGCAGAGAGGCAGCGAGCCTCATAGTAGAGTACCCGATCTGGAAATCGCAAGTGTGGTTTCCGACGCTCATGGAGCTGTTAATAGACTGCCCGAGATTACTACCTCAAGAAGCGAGCCTGCTCACGGACCCAGCTGGGTCATATGATCCTCTGAGGGTGAAGGGGACACTGCAGCTGATGGCTTCCAGGATAGCAGGAGACGCTAGAATCTCCCAGGAATTTCGGCACAGGCTGCGAGCCTCATCGCCGAGTCTTGGGCACCCTCTACCAGAAGGAGCTACGATGCAGCTTTGAATAGGTGGGCATCGTGGTGCAGAAGGAGAAATATTCATCCTGTTTCTGCCCCTCTAGTCGAAATAATAAATTTCCTAGCAGAGCGGCTCAAAGACGGTAAAGCTTACAGGACTATAGGAGTGTATAGGTCTGCAATCTCAGCAGGACATCTGCCTATAGAAGGGGTTCCAGTGGGAGAAAACATAGCAACCCCCGCAACCAAAGTACGACACACTATGGGACGTGTCGATAGTGTTAAGATTTCTGGCAGGCTGGCCGAACAATAGGTATCTGTCCCTGGCGCAGTTGTCTGGTAAGCTTGCTATGCTCCTGTGCATGATATCATGTAGGAGAGTAGCAGACGTTAAAGCATTAGAGATCAATCGGAAGACTTATGGCCCGAGGGAGTGACATTTAACATAGCCAGGAGAACAAAGACAGATTCTGCTACTATCACTTACCCGTATATGCAAGAACATCCCAAGTGGTGCGTGGCATCATGTATTAAGGAATACGAGAACAGGACGGCGGAAGTGAGGCCAGCGGGAATAACCCAACTATTAATAGCACGTAGGAAACCACATAGAGGAGTAGCAACAGCTACTATAGCGAGATGGGTCAGAGACATCATGAATCTGGCAGGCATTGACAATTCAAATTCAGTGCACATTCAGTCAGAGGAGCTATGGCCTCGAAGGCAGTAGGGCAAGGCGCAGCATTACAAGACATCATGAAAGCAGCTGACTGGGCTAACGGTTCAACGTTCAGGACGTTTTATTTTAGACCAATAAATGATGGGACTTGAAGTTTCTTTGTAAAACAAAAAAAAAAAGTTACATTTTAAAGGAAAGTTTTACAGTTTATATTTGTTGAGACTGCTGGAGAGTGAAAAATAAAGAAGATGAAAGCTTAATGCTCGCCTCCTTGTCTTTAATAGAATCAAGAGCTCCCTACGCTATTAGCAGGGGGAATCTTCACTGTATGCACAGTGTTGACCATGTTAAATGAAAATGTGCACATATGTATAAATAACACTAAAGTCATTCAGTAAAGTCACCCTGACGTTACTCCAGCAGCAGTGGCAGACTGGCAGTGGCACCTGATCACTTGCCAGTTGCCAGCCAGCCTGCCTGCATCTTGCTTCCTTCCAGCGATTGCCTTCAGAAAGGTAAGACAAAAGGTAGGACCCGGGTCGACTCATAAAAAAATAAGCATTGGCAATGCCAACAGTTTGGGTCTGTGTTACCTGCCAAATGCCTTATATTTCTACAATAGCCAAAACTATTGGCTTTGCCAATGTTTGTAACAGGACTCCAAAGAAGGACACACAGTGCGCATACATTGAGTGGCTGAAGCAGATTCGGTTTTATTACACCAATAGCGGGTTTATAGCTCGAAATGAAGCCATTAACTCTGGCATGACTGCTTTGAAAAAACACTGGCAGGCACTTCCAGCACCAAGTTTAATGTTAAGGCTGGATTAAAGTGAGCAAAACAAATTCCCACGAGGAGGTGTTTTGGATGGGGAGGGGTAGGAACTGGGTGGCAATGGCCATAGGGATTAGCATGACCAGTCAATGGATGAGCAAATAAACAAACCATGTCTCCCTCCTCATGTAGCATGTTTCCCTATCTGTACTCTAATGCTTTATTTTAAAGAAATAGCCAGTTTCTAACAGGTATAATAGTGGCCCCAGTTCATAATTCTAAATGGCCCCCATTTCTGCATGGCTTAGTTGTAGCGCTACAATGCCTCACAGGCTTAAGTTATCAGTTTTAACACGTGATTTAACACGTGCATGCTATCGTCATACCCATGCCCCTCCCTGTTTATGAGTAAACTGCAAAGTAATGGCATTTGTGTCGGAGAACTTTGCCAAACCTGCCAACACTAGCCTACCACATAGGCAATTGCATGGGAAGTACAATGAACTATGGTGGTTGCATAACCTATAACAGGTGGACTGTATAGTGGGAGACATGTGCCAAGATCACTGGCAATAATAGCCCACGAAGTCAAGCAGGCCGAAGGAAAGTGGAAGCAGAAAGTGAACGAACAAACCCGCAATCCCGAGTGATGCGTCCCCCCAGAAGGTAACAGGAACAGTAATAAGTCCAGGAGGCAGCCGGGAAAACTTGAGCAGGTGATACCATAAGACGAGAGAGAAGTAGACCATTTTGTGAGGCAACTTCCTGGTTAGTTTCATAAGATCATGCAAGTGGAGCATCGAGAAAGACTGGGGAAACGTCTTCCTTTTCATCGTGTGTGGGTGCACTGAAGGACATCTGTGAAATCTTGAGGAAGCAAAGAGAGCTTGAGGAGCATCTCCTTAGTCCCGATAGGGGCAAGTCGAAGGACAGTGTGCAAGTAAAGTCAGGAGTGTGGGGGAATGCAGTTTTAGTCAGTGTGGCCGTAACCATCAGTGGTGGGCTAATAAGCCCTGATGTTGTATCTTAATGGCCCCCAGAACTATATTATCCAGGAGAACGAGGGGCCAGCATGCATTGCTAGATGCTTACCATCTGAAACGAGTAAAAGAGGGAGATGAGTGGAAAATGGCATTTAGGACAAAGTTCGGGTTGCTCAAATATTTGCTAATGCCATTTGGGCTGTGTAACCTCCCTGCTACATTTCAACATTTTATACAGGAGGTGTTAAGGGACTATATTGATGTGTTGGTCATTGTATACGTTGAAAATATTTTGATGCACTCCGAGTCAAGGGAACAACACGTCTTATAAGTTAAGGCTAAGGCAGTGCTTAAACGGTTGCAATTATATCAAGTGTATGCTAAATTGAAGAAGTGTGTGTGTGTTGCAGAAAAGGTGTAGTTCTTGGGAGGTGTTTTGTGAGTGGTCATGCACAAGGAAAAGGTGCAGTCTACAGTAACTGAGTGGCCCTCACTACAGTGCTTGAAGGATATGCAGTCGCTTTTGGGTTTTGCACATTTTAATCTGAGATTCATTACCATTTTCCCCCAATGATGACACCTATTAGACAGTAACTTAGGAAGAACAAGCCTTTTCCATGGAATAAGGAGGCAGATGGAGCATTTCATGAGCTAAAGACAGCTTTCACGAGAGCACTAGTATTAGGACACCCAGTGGTAGAGAGACCTTTTCAGGTTGAGACAGATGGGCCGAATTAGTCATTGGGGGCGGTATTGTCTCAGAGAGATCATGACGGAGTTTTGCAAACAGTGGCATTTTATTGCAGGAAACTTACGGGTTGAGAGCAAACTATTCAATTACTGACACAGAGTTATTGTCCATTAAAGCAGCTTTTCAGGACTGGAGGCATTACCTCATGGGGGCATGTCACCAAGTCACAGTGGTGACGGACCATAAGAATATGCAGTATTTGGAGTCAGCTAGAACATTGAGTCAGGCTGTTGAGGTGATCCCAATACTTTAATGAATTCGATTTTGTGGTGACCTATCGGCCTGGAAAGAAGAATGGGAAGACAGATGCATTGACTAGCAACATCAGTAGGTTCCTATTACAGAAAGCAATGAAATAGTTCCCCCACAGAGTGACAGAAGGCTTACTAAAACAAGTATGGACGAGTACTCTCCTGGGTGGCAGGTCATCCTTTAAGAACCCTTCGGGATGGACTTTCTTACCATGCCCAGCATCTGTATTTGCCTATGTAGGCATTACGAGAGAAAGCCTTGTATTGGTGCCAAAACTCACGATTGGCAGTTCATTCTGGGGAATGAAATACCCAATGCATGCTGGGAAAATATTTCTGGTGCCCTGGTATGAATAGGCATGTACATAAATATGTGGAGGGTTGTGATGTATGCATGTGGAGCAAGTCGGATCATTCTAGCTTGGACTATTGTAACAGCCTCTTTCTAAATCTACCTGCCTGTACTCTCCACCCTCTGCAACTAATCCAGAGCAGGACTGCTAGCCTTGTCCTTGGCCTCAAGCCCTGGGATCGTATCTTTCCAGCTCTGAAATCTCTCCACTGGCTCCCAGTGGATGCAAGGATTAAATTCAAAACCCTCTGCATTGTCCACAGGGCTTTCTGGGGCATGGGTCCAAAATACCTTCAGCTGTCCCTCCGCAAATACCTCCCCTCTCGAGCTCTTCGCTCCTCTACCTCCAACTCCCACGGGGTCAGTCGTTTTTCAAAGAAACAAGCTGGGGGTAGATCTCTGTCTTTGGCTGGGGCCTCCCTCTGGAACAGCCTCCCTGCCATTCTAAAACTTGAGGAGAACCATCTCTGGTTAAGGAAGCACCTCAAGACCTTCCTCTTTTCTTCTGCCTTCGCTCCCCCTCTCCCCTGCTGATCTGTTCTCTCTTGGCACTGTGCACCTGGCCACCCTCTGTCCTTCGGGCCCAGGTACCCGCTCACCCTGCCACCCTCCCGCACTGTCTCCGGGCCATCCCTTGCACTGGGGTCTGTATCTGTACCCATACAGCCCCCCCTTTTTCTTCCTGCACTTATCAGACATACACTGTCTGCTGCCTTAAACCTAGCACTTGCAAATTGCTGGCTGCATTACCACTGTTTGTTGCCTTTATTATTTATTGTTATTTATCTCTTTCTCCTCTGCTTCACACTTCCCACTTCTCCCTCCTTCCATGCACTTTTCCCCTCCCTCTCCCTCTCCCATGCACTTGCTCGTTCTCAATGTCATTGGGCCTAGTAAGATTGCTGTTTTGTTCTCCCCTGTTCCCCTCCCTTGCCTTGTCGCGCTCTGAAACACTTGTGTATGAGCGCGATAGAAATAAAATATCAATCAATCAAAATTCTAAGAAGATGGATTTGATGCAACCACTGCTGACTCCTGATGTTCCTTGGACACACATTTCTATAGACAGTGACGGATTTACCGAAGGATCATAGAAATGACATAATTATGGTGGTTGTTGACTATTTCTCTAAACAGGCCCATTTTGTTCCATGTAGAGGAATACCTAGTGCTAGTCAATTGGCAGAATTAGTCTTACAACACATGTCACAAGGCCTAGTAGGACCATTACTGTTATCCTCTCCCTTGCCCCCCCCCCCTTTTTTTGTCTTGTGGTACCTTGAAACAACTTTTGTTGTACAGGCGCCTTACATTGATCCAATAAAAAAAATAAGATATAGTGCAATTACATGGTTTGCCTAAGACTATAGTGTCGGATCAAGGTTTGCAATTTACCTCTCGGTTTTGGCAGGCCTTCTGCAGAATGTTGGGAATCAGTTGTGCGCTTTCAAGTAGTTACCATCCGCAAACGGATGGACAAACGGAAAGGGTGAACCAGACCATGGAGCAATACATAGTGTTTTTTGGTTCATGGAATGACCTCTTGGGTACAGGCGTTGTGGTTAGCGGAATTTACATATAACAATACTGAGCAAGTCTCATTAGGAACAGCGCCAAATGAATGTCTATATGGATTGGCACAAAATATGCTTCCTGAAACGAACCTGATGTGGACACAGTTACTGTGTTAATAGGGCACAAACAGGTACTTCTTGATATCAGGCAGAGGGCACGACAAAACTTGGACAAAAAGCTAAAGAGGTATATAAGAAACAAGCAGATAAGAAACGCTGATTGGTTCCCACATATGGGGTAGGAAACAAGGGGCCTCGTTATGAGTCAGGCAGTAACCCTGTCGGTGCTAGCGGCGGGTTGCTGCCAGACGCGTAACATTTTACTGATGCCTGACTTCCTGGTACCACCGGGACATTACAAGTCTGGCGGTCCGGGAAGTCAAGCGCTGGGTAAAATGTTAGTCCCCATTCCCATAGGACTCTATGGGAGTGGGGACTCGGAAGGAAGGGCGCCGTTGCTACCGGTGCAGGCGCTTCTGTGAAGTCTACCTATCGTGGCCGATGCGCCTGGCATGGTCAGACCTCTTGAGCGCAGCAGGCCCGACAGGCAAACTTGTAGTTTGCCGGTCTGGAAACAAGGGTGCCGGTGAGCTTACCAGTACCCTGGTTTCCGGACCGGCAAACTTGTAATGAGGCCTAAGGTGTTGTTATCGACTCAATATTTAGGGCTACTGGGGCCATGGAAATTCATGCCTAGGTTCATTGGGCCTTATGTGATCAATAAATGTGTGTCGCAATGAGCAATGAGATTGTAATTGTCTAGTCATCTAAAAAACCATCTAGTCTTTCACGTGTCTCTGCTTAAACCTGCAGCTCCTGATGTCCGTGCTGAAAGAGCACTGGTCATCATGAAGGATGGAAAAGAGTAATGTGAAGTCTAAAGTATTTTGCATTCAAGATGGCAAAGACAATTGTGGTACCTTGTGGAGTGGGGGGTATGGACACGAGGACTGCTCATGGGAACCAGCTGATACGGTACATGACCACGTCTGGTGAGACAATTCCATACTTGCTTTCCAGGAAAGCCAGGGCCGGATCGGCCCCCTGAGATGGCGGGTACTGTCAGATGTGTGGTGGCATGTAGTATTAGTCACTGTGTCTGCAGCCATCAGTGGGGGGGCTAAAAAGCACTAGTGTAACTTACTAGACCCCCAAACTACATTTCCCAGGAGTCTGGGGGCCAGCGTGCATTGCTTCGTGTTTAGTCCGTATGGGCTTTTAAGGCCCACCTCCGCCTGTGCAAGGTGCTGATGATTGATGTTTGGAGGCACGGGCGGAGGTCATCATGGACAAACGCTTATACTCACTGGCAGGCTGCCTTCCCCGGGCTTTAGCGATGAGCATATTCATCCCGGGCGCTGTAGTCAACAGTGTAAGCGCACTGTCAGTGGTGGGACAGCCTCGTGGGGCTACCGGCGACACGAAGTAACTCTAGGTCCTCGGCAAAATATCACGAGTCCTTCGCTATTCGGCTGAGTAGACTGAGAATCTTTCCGTGGACAATGATAGTGTAAGTCCATATAAAAAACTGCAGTGGGTCTGAAGGAACCCGTCTTTCCCTTCTCATTCCTATGGGCAGCCGATCGGAAGAAAAGACCGAAGGAGGCGGTAAAGGAGGGGTGGTGACCCCGAAGATCGAGAGGAACCATGTGAGCGGTGAGTGAACCAAGAAATTCAATACTTTGGCAAATGTCTTATAGGCATTAGGCATTAGGGAAAAGGCAACGGAGGGAGGTGGAAAATAAAAATAGTCAGAAGTAGAGAATATATATATATATATATATATATATATATATATATATATATATATATATATATATATATATATATATATATATAATGACTCAAGCATAAGAGAGAAAACAGTGGTTACCGGGAGGACACCCGAGAGAAAAACAGAGGATACCAGGAAGGACACCTGAGATAAAAAAGTGAGAGGAATCACCTTGTTCCTGCGCTTTAATATAGCGGTCAGAAGAAACGTGAACTCATAGTCCCATATAATAGGGAAAAATTACGCTACTATGACGATTAAAGACGTCATAAAAGGAGTTTGTTTAAACTCCATGGGCCTCATTACACAGAAGGCGGTAAAGGTTAACGGTCACTGGTAATGGTACCGGTGACCGTTAACCCTTACCGCCTTACTGCGCGGTCCCTTTGCGGGTTGGCACTTTAACGCCTGCTTTTTAGCAGGCGTTAAAAACCAACCCGCAAAGGGACCAGGGTGCTAATTACGGTACCGCAATTTGCAGTACCGTAATTAGCACCTTCCCCATTCCCATTATGCCCTATGGGGCAAAAATGGGAATGGGGGAAGGGCAATGGGCGAAGGGGGAATTACCGCCCCGCCAACCTCGGAATAGGGCGGTAATTCCCCTTTCATCCAAGGCGGTGCCGGTATTTTACCGGCATGGACCAAGGTGCTAATAGCACCTTGGTCCACCGCCTACCATGTAATGAGGCCCTATGTCGGGTAATTGATTAGAAGGCAGAGATATAGGTGTCCAGCTGGTGTCTGTCTAGTCTGTCAAGTGTCTATTGTACGTGTTCTGTTGAATGTCACATGTAAAGAATTGTGTATCATTGATTGGTTGAAGCAAAGTTTTTGGGTTTGAAGCGATTCTGTAACTGAGTGGGAATCGCACACAGATTGATGTTCTTGAAGTAAATTGATGACATAAAATTTTGACGAGGAAAGATTGGATTGGAGCTTGCGGTATTTGGTGCTCGCTCATATTGTGGAAGTGGTGAAGTTGCATGAAAGTATTGCTAGAACCAGAGTACAAGCATGGAAGCGATAACCCCACTTGCTCACTTATGTAAGCAATTGCCTAAACAGGCACCCAAGCTTAAGAAGTACAGCACCAAGTGGGTTAAGGGCACCGCCCACAAGATGTTTATGCCGTGGCCACAGAACGGGTCCTTATCTAAAGCCGTTTTACAGCATATGACGACTTATCTACATGCCACATATACAGGGAAAAACCTAGAGAAACGCCTCACTGTTCTAGAACTTTGGAAAATGTACAACCGCAGACTGGATATTAAATGTATGCACGGAGGGGGGTGAGACGCCTACCGCGCCACCAGCCCCGCCTGAGCCAGAAATCGAGTGAAGTCAGAGGGACTCTACCCGCTAAGAGAGCTGAAGGCAGCTACTGGGTATAGTAAACCCGCATATGAGTCACCCACTTACAGTAGTGACGAAATTAAGGGGAAGGATCAGGAAATTAATCTTACCTCCGCAGTCCTGAGGGACAAGGAGAGATGCGATGAGGGAAGGGAGGATAAGGCACAGTTTAGTGCACCTCTCGATAAAGAGAGAGAAGGGAAGAAATGGAAAGGAAGTGAAGACAGAACTGATGAGATAGGATTCGCAAAAGATGAATGGATGGGAGGACAGATATTGTTGAAACTCCATGGTAAAGGAAGTTATGACGGGAGGCCGAGAGAGAGAGGTCTGATGAGGCACAGAGAAGGGAAAAGGAGAAGGAAAAGGAAATAAGGGATGAGAGAATAAGAAAGAAAGATAGGCTGAGGCGAGAACAGCTATATCGCAAAGAGCAAGAAAAACAGCTTGTTCGCAAACAGAAGGCAGCCTATGACCAGTACAGACAGAATCAGCAAACTTTGGAAGAAGAGCAAAGAGTATGTGAAAAAAGGATAAAGAGGCGAAAGGATGAGGAAGTTAGAAGGGCAAATGAACGTAGAGATGAAAGGAGAAGGGAAGAAAATGAGACCAGAGAAGAACCGAGGAAGCGCACGGAAGTTGATGATGAAATAGAACGTAAGCGTAGACAGAGGGCACGCGATCTTCAATATTTGGAGCGATAAGTTAAAAAACCCAATCCCGTTGTAGAATGGGAAGATATTGAAGAATTTTTTCCTGCATACGACTCAGTACCAGGCACGAGTGGGGCAAATATTGGAGATGACTTCGACACCAGAAGCATCGGGGAAACGATCGATAAAATATACGATGAAATGGGGCTAGAATCAAATTCCCACGGGGGAAGAGAAGACAAGCACTTGGAAAGCACTCAGCTGTATGACACTAAGGATGTCACCCGAAGTAGTGGAAGCAGGGGACTGTCCCTGGACAGGCTAGAAATTAGTAAGAACGACGAAGATGCAAGGGGTTGCATGAATTGGGAACAATCAATGTCCGACTCCAGGGGAGAAATGGAGGACGAGACAAATGAAGAAGAGAGACGGCGCGAAAGCGACTCCCAAGGGACAAAGGGGTACGATGGTCAGGCGCTAGCAATTCTTCACCTAGGGCATCAGAGTCTGCCACGCAGCCTAGCCAGCATGAAGGAACACCCCATGGTCAGAGGGGGAGGTCAGCACCCGCCTATGTAGACAGATTGAGGACATTTCCAGGTAGACGGCAATGTGGGAATATTATCCAGGCAATAGACAGGAGGGCCATGGGGAAAGAAGGAAGACTGCACTTTCCAATTCCTGCTGAAAAAGGGGGGAGTAAGACCACAATATATTCCATGGCCACACATGGATTGAGAGAACCTGAAAAACAAGCTTCCAATGCGGACAACGGGAGCTGGGAAGTGGATACATGAGTTAGAAAAAATGACAGGGGGTGTCACGTTAGCTATAGGGGACATTGAGTGTCTCCTAATCGCCATACTTGGTGAAAGAGCAGACGATGTGTGGAAGCGGGCAGGATACCCTGGGGTAACCATAATTAACACTACCCATGACAGAGAACCATTCAATAACTGTAGAGCTGCAGTGTGGAAAGCGCTACGAGTGCTGTATCCAGACACTTCCGATATGGGAGCTATAATGACTCGGAAAATGAAAGCGTCCAGAATTTTTAAGACGCGTGGGTGCTCAAAACGCATGAATCTTGGATGAAATCTATCCCTGTATTCTACCACATATTGTGCCAAGGGTTACCAGAACCGGTGCAGAAACAGCTCAAGAAATTGGTAGGAGTACAAGCTAAACCGTGGGCCGAAATACAGTTGACTATTCCACATTACTGTAGATTGTTGCAGGAAAAGAATCGGAAAAAGGAGACAACTCGTAAGGGTGAGGAAGAGAAGCTGGTGCAAAAGAAATTATCAAAGTATGCTCTCGAAGGAGCCATGCTAACTAACCCAGCTGAACAGAACGTACAACAGGCGACTAACCCACCGCAGAACAACCAGGGTAACGCAGGATTTTACCCCAGGGGAAGGGGATTTAGAGGAAGAGGATGGCAGAGTAACCAGGAAGGGTTTCAAACTAATCAAGGAGGCTTTCAAAACGTGCAGATGGGCAGTCCAGATATGTCAAATGGGCAGATAGCCCGACCACCGCCAGTGTGTTGGATGTGTGGAATGACAGAACATGTGGCGCGCTCGTGCAGAAACCAAGGGGCGTTGCAAAATGGTCAAGGAATGGGAGCAGGCACGGTGAATCCACCTGCTATCCCACAACAGGGCGGTGCACAGAATCACACAGTGCAGCAGCAAGCACCGGGCTTGCAGCAAGGTGCACAGCAAGGTGTCCAACCCTCCAACATGGGGAACCTGCCACAGGGGCAATCTCAACAGGCACCACCGCAAATGTCTTAGGGCACAAACTCCGGAAGGGGAGGCAACCCTGGGAATGGAGAAAATCCACAAGCATACAGTGCACCGAACTTATATATGAACTAGGACAGCTCACTGGGAACTCTGATGTGCTCTATCCTATCAGTGACACCAGACCCTAACAGGGAACCAAGGGTGAATGTCGTCATAGGGGGGAAAGAATATTCCTTCCTAGTTGACACGGGTGCAACACGCTCGTGCATACGAGAAGGCAAGTTTTCCTTGTCCGGCCAGGCCATAGATACTCAGTTTTACAGGAGCTCATAGTCGAGTTCCCTTCACGGACAATCTCCCAGTCTCCATAGGAGA
Source organism: Ambystoma mexicanum (assembly GCF_040938575.1). Lineage (NCBI taxonomy): Eukaryota > Metazoa > Chordata > Amphibia > Caudata > Ambystomatidae > Ambystoma > Ambystoma mexicanum. Next base: position 308,680 of record NC_090923.1, read on the forward strand.
GTGTAAAATGAATGTACCTTTATTGTATTCACGTCAGGTCCCAGTAAACATTTTGGGTCGAGACTTAATGACAAAGTCGAATATGACAATCTCGTTCACGGAGGAGGGCATAGTATGCTCCACTCATGGAATGCATTATTCAAACGTGTGCGAAATGATCAGAGCATACTCCGGACGCATAGCCATGAGAGCTATACCATTAGAGCCAGAAGTCTTCGCATACGGCATGCGTGTGCTCATGGCGGGATTGCCAGGCCTTGCAGATAGGGCCATGAGAACCCCCGACGAGTTTCTATTCAGACCAAGAATACCTATGCATGAAGAAGGGGGACAGGTATTTCCCTTGACGATACATATTGCAGCAGTACGAGAGAAAGTAGCGTTGGTCGAAGGGTATGATGACGAAGGCAGGCAATGGTGTGCGATTATCGCCATTGAAGAAGGGTTTCAAGTCACTGACGTCTCCGATGAGGATCTGTTCGAAGAACACCCTAACTTGGATGAGACAAGGGTGGAAGTAAGTCTAATATTCTGGGTCAAAATGATCAAACGAGAAGTGCCACAAAGAATGATGTTGGCACTGACCTGTCCCGCATATTTTGATGATAACATGGCCCAGGTGTCTGTCTCAGTATGGACTACGGGACCCTATGACGTAGGCCTCCTAAAGGGGGTGGGAGAAGTGAAAATCAAACTGAAACCAGGAGCAATTTTACCAAGAGCGTGACAATATCCCATGTCCAGAGAAGTGGATGAAGGGATCGCGAAGACAATTTCCGCCATGATGGACCAGGGCGTTTTAGTGACGTCAGAGTCACCATGTAACACAGTGGTTTATCCTGTCAAAAAATCAAAAGGGGGGTCTTGGCGTTTAATCCAAGATTTAAGAGCATTAAACGATATTGTCAAAGCCGAATTCCCTCTGGTCCCTAATCCATCTATGATCCTGTGTAATATACCGATCAAGACGCAATATTTCACGGTGATTGACTTGAAAAATGCTTTTTTCTCAATCCCGTTGCACCGTGACTCACAAGATCTGACGTCATTTACTTTCAGACAAATGCGTCCGAAAAGCACGAGGTTGCCACAGGCTATTGTGAGTCCCCATCCATTTTCAACAGAGTCTGACAAATGGACCTAAGCAATATTGCTGTAGACAGTGTTGTGTTGCAGTATGTGGATGACATTCTGATCTGCAGCACCACTGAAGAGCAATGCGGCGCGATTCTATCCGGCTACTGACTATACTGGTTGAGAAAGGATATAAGGTTGACAAGGAAAAACTACAATACTGTCAACAAGAGGTGCTGTACATAGGCCAGTTAATCTCACATGAGAGGAAAATAGTCACCCCAGAAAGGGCTGAAGCTATCATGAACATGGCTAAGCCACTCACGATAAAGCAAATGCAGAGCTTCCTAGGCTTGTGCAATTATGTTAGAGCATGGATCTTCAATTACAGCACGTATACCAAGCCTTTGCTCCAGGCCCTAAAGAAGGCCCAGGCGACAAAGGAAAAAGATTGATTTGACTGAAGCAATGGAAAAAGGGTTTGCAGAACTCAAGAGAGCAATTTGCTCGCCTCCGGTTCTCGGGATTCCTAATTATGCAGAGGAATTCTACCTGTTCTCACACACGAATGGCAGCGTTATGACAGCAGTGCTCGCCCAAAGAATCTCGTTGGGGTACAAGCACCTAGCGTATTACAGTGGGAATCTGGACCCAGTAATGAGAGGCCAGTTGCCATGCGAACAATGCTTAGCTGCCGCAGCGTTCGCCATAGAGAAGACAGCAACCATAGTAATGGGATGCTCCATGACGTTATACGTCGAGCACTCATTATTTGCCATCTTAGAGAAACCAAAAAGGCACATTGACATCTCAGAGAGCTTCTGCATATGAAGTGATCATATCTAATCCATCGATCAAAATAGTTCGATGTAAAACAGTAAACCCAGCTACGTTCATAGCTGAGGCAGTCACTGAAGGAGAACCTATACATGACTGTGCGAACTACGAAGAATTCTATGATGAAATCCCCAGGGTGAAAGAAAATGCCCTGGCGGGAGGGGAAATCATCTTTATTGATGGGTCTTTGAGAATCGACCAAGAAGACGGACAAATATATACAGGCGTGGCCGTAATAAAACACATAGCACACAGAGAATTTCAAGTACTTGTCAGTGCATGAATACCATCTCACTATTCAGCACAGGCTGCAGAACTTTTGGCGTTGATACTCGCCATTGAGAATCACGCAGATCAGGAAGTAACGGTGTACAGTGACTCGGCCTATGTGACGTCAACACTGCACGCTGGTTTAGCGTGCTGGAAAAGGAGGGGCTACCTCCGAGCGGACAGCACGCCAGTGCAACACGCAGCCTTATTGGACAGGCTGATTAAGGCACTACAGCTCCCAGTGGACATAGCGGTCATGAAATGCGCCGCCCACACCTAAGGGACAGATTTCGTGTCACGAAGAAACCATGCAGCAGACACGGAGGCCAAGCGTATGGCGTCTAAAAGTGAGACGATCATGGAAGTAGAAGTGGCACGCACCCATGAACGAATGATGGTAGCTCGAGCCACACCAGAGTCCTACAGTAATATGGGGCAGACTCAACTAATGGAGCTTCAAGGGGAGGCACCACAGGATGAAAACCTGTGGAAGCGTCGAGGGTGTTCTTTAAACCTCTCAAACGTATTGTGGCGGCAAGACAGCATTGGTAAACCAGTAATGCCTGTAGCCCTATTAAAAATAGCATTGGAACAGTTCTATTACCCATTTCATTTGTCAAAAGAAAATCTTGCTGCAACACTCACAGAAGACTAGTTTATACCGAATTTAGCGGAGCATGTTGCATTCTTTATGGTGAACTGCATAATCTGCCAGCAATTCACTGCTTGGCACACATTTAAAGTAGTGAGAGGAATCCTCCCCCAGCCTAATGGGCCTTTTCAGCACTTACATATCAATTATGTCGACATGATTCAAGTGTGTAACAGGTACTTAATTGTAGTGGTGTGTCCATTCTCTAGATGGATAGAAGCAGGTCCCTGTACACACCCAGACTCAACCTGTGTTGTCAAATTACTGGTGAGGGAGGTGTTCCCTAGATGGGGGGTACGTGAGGTGATGAGGTCAGAGAACAGGGCTCATTTTGTCAATGCAGTCATCTTCCCTGGAGATGCCGTGTTGGTAAAGAACACGAGAAAAAGGTGGGACGAGCCAAGATTCAACAGCCCTTTCATCATAGAGGACTGCACTCCGTCAGCCGTTAAATTGCAAGGCAGGCGAGCATGGATCTTCCTTAATGACATTAAACCCTATATCGGTGAGATCCCTCTAGCTGCAGCCCACTGCGAAGAAATCACAGACAACGGGGAAGAACCACAGCACGTGCAGACGAGATCCATGATGAGGAAGAAGGACGCATGAGCTGCAAAGCCAAGACAAAATAACTCTGTTTGAAAGTTGTGGCTTTAAACTGGACATTTCCTCTAAGCATAAAAAGGGGCTAAGGACAATAAAACGGACACTCTGTGCAGCCTAGTTGCAGGGTGAAGGAGAATTGTACACCCAAAGCTACAACACACTGATATTACGAACGTTTGAATCAAGCCACACTTAAGCATTGTTGAAAAACAAGACTCCGATAGGCAGTGAGCAAAGACTTTTCGTTTAAGAGTGTAAAACAGTCACCTGAAGCAACCAACACCAAGACTTTGCTTTGCAGAACGTATGGTATCCCCCAGCTGGAATATCACAAGGGATGTGCTGTCCTGTTTCCACTTAGTACTAGAGACATACCCGTTACTTGTAGGGAGAATAGCCAGTGTCACAGACTTTGTTCAAGATCCTGCTAACAAGAAAGTAATACAGCAACTGCTGACTGTTCTCGCGGAAGCCTTCGCCGAGCTGCCCAAATACAGTGATAAGGACACAAATGCTTCCACCACAGGTGATCATAGATGAACTCACGTATACACTTTTCTTTCGTATCATAGAGGAGTGCCCAGGACTCGTCGGGAGAACCACGGACACACTTACGTACATTAGTGATCCAAGAAACAGTGAGCATTTGAACCAACTGTGAATCAAACACAACTGCATGGTCGCAATCCACGCAGCCGGAAAGTGTAGAGACTGTTTACGTCAAAAAAAAGGCCTATGATCTAGAGACCAGCAAAGCAGAACAATGTCCCTTTCACCCGAGGACAGCTGGCTGGCTCACAACGTCCTATTCCGGCTAGTCACTGACTTTCCCGAAATGGTTGGGTGACCTACCGAGGTTGACGTAATCACCTTCATCAGAGATCCAGCTAATGTTGCACACATGGGAACACTCCTCCATGGATTCATGCTCCAAGTGGAGCTGTCCAACTTTCAACGAGAATATCTACGGAGATTCCAGTGAAACCTTCCGTCGAGGGACAGATCGAAACGAAGGCAGTTCTTCATCTTTCTGCCGACGGACAGATCCAGGAGATGGACACAGTTCTTCACCTTTCCACCGAGGGACAGATTGAGAGCAGAGACGTGGACGCCACCATTTATTTTTATTTTTTATTTTTATGACTTTGATTTGAATTGATTGCTATTTTTCTATTTATTTATTTTAACAGGACCCAGCATGTCTTCTGGACTGAAGCAAATTCGGGGGGTGGACTGGGAATGGACCTATTTTGAATATGCTCAATGAATGTGACTCACCAAAGGGGATAGTCTAATCTTTTTCCATAGTCTAGCAAGGGAACTGCATCCCGTAACCAGAGACAATTGACACCCTCGAGAGGGAGGACACTTACGAAGCACAAGACACTTTATGTTACAAACTTTGAGAGACAATAATGGAGTAAGCGAAAAGTACAGAACTTTATAAAGCTACTATGATTGAAATGGGGGCCCAAAACAGTAACTTATTCCTCCCACAAACAGAGGGGCGCACCCACTTCCCTGAAAGGAAATGCTGCAAATTGTCATACCGCACAATTATGTGCATATGTATAGCGATTGTCATTGTCTTTGTCATTAACAATCAGACCTGCATTCTTTATTGGTGCACAAAACAATCCAATTTCGGTGCACCCACCAGATAATGTACGCATAATTCCCACGAAAGCACCCAGGCCCTATATAGTTATTCCAGTTCCAAGAAAATCTGATGGTAACGCGAACTAACTAAAATTGAATGTAATAAGCAGTGATTCATACACACTTGAGGGAACGAATGAAGAGAAAAGCTGGAGACAGGGTCAGCACGGAATTAATTAAAACATAGCACTGACCACTACACGCACACACACTGAATGCACATGAACAATGGCAAGTGTCAATGGCTGCAGAACCTCGAACAAAGGCAGCATAGAGCACAAGGCTGCCTACCGAACAATCAGTTCCAGAAAACGATAAAGGAGACCGAAAAAAGCTGAGCGAAGGGCTGACGAAAGTAGAAATAGCAAAAGTCCTCGAAAGGACAGAAGTGGCTACAAGAGAATTCACTGCAAGGACACAAGTGCTAATAGATCATCTATTCCCGTTCATAGCTAGAGCAAAGAAACTACATGATGAACTGAAAACTAAATCTGCAAGGATGGGATTGACAAGCACACAAGTTCCAACCCAAGGAACAAGCTTCAGACCGACCATACAGCCACATGCAGGACCAGTGTCAGGCTGGATAACATGGACACTTGCACACCGAAAAGAAAAGATGCATGAGGACCAGGAAGGAGCCAACACATGAAGGAGGTCGGAAGAAGAAATCAGAAGGAGAATGCTTCGTCTGTGCACTTCTACCGTACAGCATGGGAAAATCCAAGGTCTTTGTGGCTGTAGAAATTGATGTCCAGACAGCACACTGCATGTCGCACGTAGCAATGTGCAAGACCAGAGGCCAGTTCATGGCGAGTGATGCCTCCCTGAAATGGGCAACTGAAGCAACTGATCCTGACGAGGATGATTATGTTCAAGACATAAGACAAGAAACAGAGCTCCTACTAAGAATCATGTAATCAGGTACGAGAACCCTGGAGTAAAAGGGGCTGGAATTAGATGGGAAGTGAATCAGAAGCTAAATGTCCAAGGAAAAACTCCAGAGGAGGCTTGAAGTTGGAAGAACAGAAGCCAAAGGCATATTTGGGGGACAGTGCTTTCACCAGACTGATGGGAGAAAGGAGTGGTGATCTGCAGAGCTTGGATGGTCATTGGACAGTACAAACCTACCATCAACATTGTGTGGAACGGATGCAAGTCATTATGGCCGAAACTTGCAAAACTACTCACATGGGTCGAAGACAGAGGAGGACCAATGCAGATAGTGCCACTAGAAAACCCAAAACTCTGTTTCAGAAACAATGGCACAAGGAAGATGGGAGAGAATCAGAACTGCGGACGAGTCTTCGACACTCCAGGAATGGTACATGGAACCGCAGTAATTATGGCTCATTACTGGCCGTGTGGATCTAAGGCATACATAAGACTGCCGAAAAACTGGGGTGGCATATGCACAATAGTGAACATCCACGTTCCTTCACTAGTGAGCACAAAAAGAGACCAGAGTATTGACAGTTTCCCGAAAGCAAATCACCACCTAAGGAAGGGGAGGTCTGTGGAACTGGTATCCCGAATGAAGAGAGAATTACTTTTCTGCCAAATCAGAAGTAGCATTTTATGCTATCCCATATGACCACAGGCTGTTTAGCTTCACCTAATCAGTATTCACAACAATACTCTTGCCACACATCCAAGTAGGAGCAAATACTAAATGGTTGCAGATAACCAGATGGGAGTTATTGCAGGCCATCAACACCACCATAAAAGGATTCAACGCGATCAAAGAAGAACTAAGAGCAATTCGATTGATGACCCTCCAGAACAGATATGTACTTGACATGATCACAGCGATGGATGGAGGTGTTTGCACAAAAACCGGAGAATCATGTTGCACATGTATACCTTCGCATGATGAAGAAAATGGAACCCTAACAGAAGCCATAAGTATGCTGACAACCCTGCAGAACCAGATGATTGATGAAACTGACAAATTAGATGATGACAGCTGGTTTGGAAGAATATTCTCATGGGTCCCACAATGGATGGCGGATATAGTCAAGTTTCTGGGAGCCTTACTAGTATTGATACTGCTAGGATCCTGTGTTATCAAGATAATCATCACACAGTGCCAGAAAACTGTGAAGAAAGCCATTGGAATGAAAAGCATGGTCGATGTCGAACCAGGATGGAAGCCCAGAGACCTGACTGATGAAGAAATAAGAGACTTTGTGAAGGCCAGCGAATTTTCGCCAGTAGGAACAAAGTTTGTATATCCCAGAAATCGAAGATAATATGAAGGAAAATTGATCTATTGTAGCCCAAACAGACAGTGTCAGCTTATGACCTGGAACAAAGACGAACACATAAAAACAGCAGGAAGCCTGAAAGGAGTGATAAAGATATGGACCCCTAAGAAACGCACGTTCACGCCCTCGTGTACAAACCCAGAAGACGAAGAAGTGGATACGGAAGAACAAAGTAACAAGAATTCAAAGGGGGAAGCAGAAGTGGTTGATGAACCGACCAGAGGGGGGTGTGTAGATGAGGTCCCGGATACGGCCTGCACTCCAGTCCCCCATTTTGAGGTACCTGAAGCATACTCGCCAAGGTATGTGACGTATAAGGAGCAAATAAACCAACAGAGAGCCACAGTGGGGCTCTGTCCAGTACCCATCAGAAGGACTTGTATACCTATTGAAGCACCAATCACCAGACAACCATGGGCTGCACAGTATCCCTTGAAACAACCATACCAGCAGTTGACATGAAATGAAGATTACGTACAACCTGTCCCCGAAGAGACCCAAAGGGCCTTAATCTAAGGCAAATGGTGAACAACACAAGGGCCCGGAGAGACGCACGGACGAACAAGACACGGATTAAAGAATGAATAATGACGTAATGAACAGTGAAGAAGAGACGACATTGAAATGTAAGGAAACGTAACCATGATCAAATTATGCAACTGGCTAAATGTCTGTAAATAGGCTCGGAACGCAAGAAGCTAAGCAAACTGTACTGCTTGCAATGCTTAGTACAATAATAGAGTGGCAAGCGCCAAGTATATAACTACCTCAATGAAGCACAATATACAAGTGCGACTCCATTTTGTAAAAGCAGAATTAAGCCCAGGCTGCAAGGGACTAACAAGGCCAAGATTTATATTCCAGCCAGAGCAAAAGGAAAGAGCGAAATCGAAACTCAGTAAGAAGTAGCTCATGCCTGGGAATTCGAGGTCAACTCCAAGAGGGGGGGAGAGAGGCAGCTTCGAAGAATCGAAACTTCAGAGCATACCAGCCAGCCAGTGAAGGTCGAGATAACGAGGCCCCAGGCAAGAGGCGAGGCTATGGAACAATCAAATACACGAATAACAGGAAAATGAAGCAGATTCACGGTGAACAGACACGTGACCAGCCATGGGCGAAGAGGTACCAACTTCTGATGTCACCCAGAACCTGAGGATGCCCTATCTTTTCTTGATAAGAAGCTACAGTTTGAGGCCATCCCTAGCCAACTAATTGACACATAGCCCTAAAAATGCTGATTGATGGAAGAGAGGTTAGGTGAATCCTGGGGCACAAGGCATCTGGATGTCCATTCTGCATGCTGCTAATTAAAGTGGAGATTTATGTCTAGGGGTGTAACCTACCCAATCACAATGGACCAAATAATCTGGGGTCCTATAGTATGTAGAACCAATTAGACGTTGTACTTGTAGTGACGTCTATCACGAGTGATGTAGAGGGATGGGCATAGACACCCACCCGATAAGAGTTATCCAATCCTCATGCTCTGTTACAATATACAGATATAGCACCTATACTTAAGTTACCTTTCCCGACCAATAGAAGTGCATGATAAACTTTGAGTGTTACATGTCAATGATGACGAGAATTCGGTATAACTATTGCTGTCTGAATGAAGAAGTTGGAAGTTGAAGCGAGACAGGTGATCGCATCACTGATGATTTCATTTGTTTCCCCGTTTTTTGTACTGGTCATTAAACAGACTTCCCTTTGCCAAACTACTGAGTTGTCCTTATTGATTTGTGTTGGAGTAAGATAATCCTGCACCCTCATCCACCTCAAGGTGCAGCTATCTCATCTTAAAAGTACTCGAGGGTGAGCTCTGATCCCATGGGCCCGTCAGAGATCACTCCGCCCTCTTGTACAAAGTTTTAAGTGGCAAGAAAGGGAGGTAATTTTCTGGGGTGGTAAGAGCAATGTGAAATGGGCATAATTATTGATCACAAAATCCCTCAACATATTGCCACAGTTCAACAGAGTCAAAAAAACCTGACTATGGCTTTGAGGAAGTTTTCAGTGACGTCATTTGTTGTTTGAAGGGTTTCTGTCATAAGATGCAAATACACAAAGAGGCAGTTCTTGTAGCAGCTGGGAGCAGATGTGTACCTATAGAGATCAGGAATGATGTTTCTAAAGAAATAAAAAGACTTTCTGAGAAAGTGATTATTGAGGCAGTGGAAGCTTCAGAATGGATTTTCCAGTTGTAATTGTCAGAAGGAGCTATGGTAGTGTCAGACTTTGTGTGGACCTTCGTGACCCTAACAAATGTGTGGTGGTAAACATGTTTTTTCGTTACCCAATTTAGGGGAACTTGTGAGTATGACAGCCGTGCCACTGTGTTCAGCACCTTAGACTCACCCCCCCCCCCCACCATCAGGTAGTACTACAACCGGAGAGCAGAAACTATATCACTTTCATCACACGTTTGTTTGTTTTACTTATTTCTATAGCACATGTTAACCCGGAGGTATCTGGGCGCATTGGACGGCTGCAGAAATTACAAAAGTTACAGACATGCATATTATATATAGAACGGATTTACAGAGGTAAAACACATAGAATTACAGACAAACAATACTAGTGATACTAACTTATTCGGAATGTGCAGTCATTGATTCGGATTGGGGGTTCGGAAGTGGAAAGGTAGGGAGGAATGTTAAGGTTAATACTACTCAGTTAGCCATTTGATGGAGTTGCTTCTGAAGTTTGCAAATGACTTCAATTTCTTTTAAGGATAGAGGGAGCGAGTTCCACAGCTGAGCAGCCATGACTGGGAAGCTAGTCCCACCAGATTTTAGTAATTTATATCTGGGGACTATCAAGTCGAGTGTATTAGTTGACCTAGTGGTTCGGGTAGATGAATTTAACTTGAACTTTTCTGTTAAGTACAGGGGGCTGCATGGTTTAGAGCTTTATAGGCGAGGGACATAGTTTTGAGTTGTAGCTTGTCCTTGATCGACATTCATTTATATTGTCTACTTGTTTCAGATATATGAGCTCTTCTTGAGATGCTCAGAGCTGATCTAAGAGCATTATTTTGCAATGTGTGTAGTTTATTGAGCACATATTTTCTGGTTCCCAAATAGAGTCCATTGCAATAGTTCAGCTTGGACAGTATTAATGCTCTGGCAAGTGGGATGCAACTTTCCTTAGAGAGCAGGGGTCTGCATGCCCGGATTAGTTTCCCGGTATAAGCCATGGCTGAGGCCGTAGCGTTCACCTGTTTATGTAGATGTAAGGTGGCGTCGAAATAAAAGCCTAGCGTTTTTACCTCTTTGGCCACTGGGATCTTGTTTCCATCGATGTTGAATGATGCGTAATCTGAGTTCCGTATTTTTAGGTTAGCTGTGGAGCCTACGATCAGCAATTCCGTTTTGTCATCATTCAGGCAGGGACTGTGTGTGGCCATCCATGCCTGAATAATGAGGTAGATTTTGTTCACCAATGCTACATCATCTTCATAAATACCCGACAACGGGAGGAGGATCTGGGTGTCATCTGCATAGTTGGTGTAGGTGACACCCAGGTGATCCAGTTTATCGAATAAGGGCCTTGGGGAACTCTGCATGTGATGGGAATAGGGTTGGCTGCTGCTGAGGGGGAGAAGACTCTCATAGTCCTATCATTTAGAAAATATGGTATCCAGGTAATGGCGTTCTGGGAGAAGTGGCCTGCAGAAGCGAGGTGGTTGCATAGTACCTTGTGGTCAACCAAGTCGAACGCAGCCCATAGGTCCAATAATAGTAGTAGGGCCATTTTCCCATTGTCCTTCAGTTCATCAATCTGAGCTTTTAGGTCAATGAGTGTTACACTCACCTGGTCTCTGCGGGGACGTTGGGGCACAGTCGCAGCCCTCCCTGGAAGTGAATTCCCCTCGTCAGGGTCCCTCCCCTGCTCATGTGCGGTGGACTGCGCTGGTTGTCAGCACTGCCCCTGTTTGATGATGGCGAGCTCTCTGTCCTGCTTCTCACAGCAAGGGCACGTTGACGGGACCGAGTTCCTTCACTGATCCATGTGATGTGCGCGGCAGCCCAGACCGGCTGTGGCTGATCCACTCCTAAAGGTAAGTGTCTTTTGGCTTTTAAAATATTGTAGTTGTGATTATTGATTGATTATTGTCCGTATCCTTGTAATAATGTCTTTCCTCCGCTTTCTCCCAATAGGTGATATGCAGCCCAGCGGTAGTTGCGGTGCATTTGGCACGGCCAAATGGGAAGAGAATTGAGTTCACGATGTTCCAACAGATGGCGAGTGTTGGTTTTAGGTCAAGCATGAGGATTGGGCTAAGCGCGACCTTAAATGTATTGTCTTATAGGTTTCTCACCTTGTCTTTGTCTTTTTCCCTTGCAGGCACTGTCTGTCACAAAGTCGAGATGGAGCGCCGCTACCCAGAGGTCTGGAGATGGAAGATGGATGCCTGACTCCACGAGGAGGCGTACCGAAGGAAGCGGATGGCAGGTAAGATGGAAGATGAATGCCTGACTCCACAAGGATGCGTGCCGAAGGAAGCAGATGGCAGGTTAAGTGTTGCGGCTGGTAGCTGACGGCAGGTAAGATGCACTCTAGAGAGTAGCTGAATGTAGGTAAGGTGTGCTCTGGCCAGTAGCTGAAGACAGGTAAGGTGCGCTCTGGCTGGTAGCTGCGCTTAGGCGGCGGTGAGCTTTAGCAATAGCAGAATAACGCGAAGCGCATGCTGGGAGGCAGAACTGGCTTATATAGCCTGCTCTGGCCACGCCCATAGTCATGACTCATCGGCCCCACCCTGGCACTCCTGAAAGGATGCTACCACGTGCATTCAGCCTCTCCAGCAGCCACGCCGGACCCAAAGCACATGGGGCCCCCTGTAGGGGAAACCAAGTACCTGCAGCAAATAAAATGTGCTAGTGCACATTTATTTATGAGCCTGGCGCCAAAGGTGCCAGGACTGAGTCCAGTTGGGCTCTCCAAGTTGTATTGTCCCCAAAGGACAATAAAAGGTCATGTTGCCCCTTGATCTCGTGCCCTGATGGTGCAGGGTCTGGGGTTCTGGGGCCATGGCCATGACAATGAGTGCCGTTTTTCGGTCCCATGTTGGGGTCTAAATCCCGATTGGCGAGTCCCAAGAAGGTGGTTAATCTCTAGGTATTCTTGGATCTGTAGATAAACTACGCTGTCCAGAATCATTAATAAAAATGGGACTCTCGCAATTGGTCTATAATTTGTAGGGATGGTCGGGTCCAGAGATTGTTTTTTAATTAGGGGTAAAAACCCAGGATTCCTTTAGCTTATTACTTACTGTACCCGATGTGAATGAGCCGTTGATTAGTTTGGAAATGAAGGGTGATTCTTTAATTATTTGCACCGGGCAGCTATCGCCCTGGCATCGTATAGGTTTGAGGGAGGCCATGATTTTTTGAACCTCCAAGGCGGAGACTTTAGAAAATGTAAAGTCTGGGAACTTTCAGGTTCACACGCATGCCGTTTGGCCCAGTATCGGCAGCGGCTTTCTTTGAACGAGTTATTCATGTGGTACTAGGACATATAAAGGGGGTGCTGTATTTCCAGATTGACTTCCTAGTGACGGGAAAGACTGGAAGAGCATGGCTTTAGGTAGAGTGAGGTACTCAATAAACAGAGCAGGCTTGGACTAACATTACAGAAGAGTAAATGTCACTTCAGGAGTCAGGAGATTGATTATTTGGATCTACGTGATCCGACCGCGGCCGATTTTCCTGCAGCCGAAAAGTTTGCATGTGAAATGTACGAACCACCAAAGGTTTGTACATTTCCCATGCGAACACACGCTCAAAACCCCTACATACCCACACCCCCACCCACAACACACCCAAGACACACCCTCAACACACCCCCAGCTACACCCCCCAATATAAACAAACCCTACTCACCTTTTCTTCAGGCTGTGTACCTGCAGCGCCAGTTCCCTTTCACTTCTGTGATCGGGAACCGGCGCCGCAGGGTCCTTTTCTTTTTTTCGGGAGCTGTAGGGGTTTCCCCGCAACCCCTGCTCACTATACTGGGTGGTATAGTGAGCAGGGACAGCCTGCAGCCTTTTTTTTTAATACTTACTGACATTGCTACTACCAAAGGTTTGAACTTTTGGTGTTTGAACCTTTGGTGGTAGCATTTATCGGACATTTTGTACGGTCGGACCTTTATTTTTGGTCTGATCGTACAATTCCAATTATTTTGACACAGGCGAAGTGCAATTGGTGTGTCTCCAAAGAAGAGCTTGGTCTCTGCCATTTTAGATATTGTGTCGACTACAGGGTCGGACTAGCCCCCCCCCCTTTCGGCCCTTGGCCGGGCCGAAGTCGGCCTTGGGGATTGGGGGCCGGTTTGGCAAAAATAAAATGAGGAAAAAAATATGTTTTTTTCTTTTTTCAAAAAGCCTTTCATCCTTCTTAGGTCGATAAATGAGTACCAACACATGTGCTATACAATAACATATCATTTGGCCTTGCACGTCTGCTTGGATTCACAGTAATTTGACAATATGGATCTATACACAAAGATATTAATGATGCATATGGTGATCCATTCTTGTATGAAATCTATTTCACATTAGTGAAATCCTAACAATTTTTATCGTAGTGTGCTTAGGAACAATGCCATTTGATGCCACTTCCTGTTTTGTCAAGGGGTGAAAGGTTGTGTTTCATCACTTCCCAGGATGTCACTTTGGGGTGGGGTCAAATGACATCACTTCTGGTGATATCATCAGACGTCAAGGGTCATGAGGCAAGGGGTGGGCCACTTTTCTGAGGCGAGGGGTGGGCCTATTTCTTGTCCCAGTCTGACCCTGGTCGCCTACAGCCAAGCAGGGTGCGATATCCTTTCTAGGTGTTGAAGAACACTATTCAAAGTTTGTCAGGAATTGTGTTGATCGTTGCAAAAACATAAGATGGATGTGGCTTTTGTTTGGTCCCAGAAGTGTGACATGGAATTCGAGGAGATAAAAAGAGCTACATCAAATGCTCCCACTTTGGGGAGTTTTGATTCAGAGTGTGACACTTATAGTATGGCGGATGCCAGTAGCACCGGGGTTAGGGGCAGCTTTAATGCAAAAGCAAAATGGTTGTGACAGGGTGATTGCCATCACATCGAGGGTCCTCGAGGAGGCGGAGACTCAGTATTCTGTAATAGAAAAAGAGGCCTTGTGTGTGATGTGGGCAATAACGAAGTTCAAGGCATTGCTGTGGGTAAGGAGGTTTAAAGGGTTCAGTGATCATAAACCCCTGGGTCAGTATTTTTGGCAGTAAGGGCCTGGATGGAGGGTCCCGCAGGATTGTGAGGCGGGTCACAGGGCTTCAAGGACATGAGTTTGTAGTTGAGCATATCCCGGGGAGAGAACATATCTTGGCAGATTTTCTTTCTAGGGCACTGAGCAAGTCTGCTGCATTAGGGGAGGTTGAGGAAGATGGAGAAGTGGAAGATCAGGAGGTATTTGTTATTTGCAGTGGTGCGATACGAGAACAAGACTGGAAAGATGCAGAGAAGGTGGACGAGGTGCTGGAAACTTGAAGAGGTGTGTGTTGGACAATTGGTGGAGTTGGACCAGTGAAGATGGTTTAGGCCCCTTCATTGGGTGAGAGATGAGCTGAGTGTGCAAGGGAACTAAGTGCTGAGATCTGGGCCGGTGATACCGCCGCTTGGGGTGAGGAAGCGATTGTTGGAATTAGGCAACAAAATTCACATTGGAAAGAACAAGACCAAGGGGCGTCTAAGAGCGGACAACTAATGGCTGAGCCGAAATGGAAAGGTGGAGGACTTGGTGAAGAATTGCAGTGTGTGCTGTGATGCAGACAAAGTATTAAAGAATCATGTTCAACCACTGAGGCCTTTAGAGTTTCCAGAAATGCCATCAGAGTTCGTGGCTATGGACATATTAGGTCTGATTGTAGGTAGGGGAGGTGTCAAGAAATATGTTAAAAGTGTTAGTTGACTTCTATTCCAAGAGGTTTGAGGTGGAGATTGTGCAGGAGGCGGATTCAAGGACTGTGGTGGTGTTTTTTCTGGAAAACTGCTCACTGATAATGGTGTTCAGTTCACTTCCAGGATAATGAAAGAGTTTCTGTTAGGCATTGGGGTGGCACATCACAACACGGCAGTGTTCCACCATGAAATCAATGGGGCCGTGGAACAATTAATCGTACAGTGATGTAGGGTACGCACCCGTTTATAGAAGGATATATGCAGTGTAAGGGTGCAGAAGGAGGAGGCTGACACACAGGTGGCATGATTGTTGCTAAAGACTTTACTTGCAATGTAAATTAAGAGAAAACCTACCTTCCCTGTTACTAAGAGGGGGTTCTCTACCTTAAGCAAAAACTAAGTGCGATGTCGGAATGTCCGTCTAAACTAAATAGTCCACCGTCTTGGCTCAAAACCTATTTTTGCTGAGTACCTGAGAGGAATCATTTGGAAAAACGAACGTTGTGGAGCAGGGAAACCGGCATTGCGAGCTGGCCAGAGGCTCTTGCCGGCATCCGTTCGCTTCCAGGAGGAGGAGGCGGAGCCACCCTTCCCACGTGACCTATCACGTGGTATCACCCGACCTTAAAGCACTGAGGCTACCACCCTTGCGGCGGTAAGCCCGTCGGAGGCAAGCCCACCGGCTGTTGTGCGGCGCTTTGGCGCTGGTGTGCGCTACCGCAATTTGGGGAGACTGCGGAGAAATTATCTCTTTGATCCCCATTCTGAATACCAACTCACGTCAGTACAGCATCAAAACCCGCCGGAGAGGATCTGTATTTATAGAACCCCGTATTGACTTACCCCTCGGACTCAGGGCCGTGTTCGAACTCTACTAGAAAAGCACAACGGGAGTCCACAGGAGCTAAGGCTGCATGGTCCGGACCTTGACGAGTGCAAGCAACGGTCCACGTAACACTGCATAGATGGCTCATCTGGAATGCCTCAATGAAGGAGAAATAGAAGAAATCCCAGAAAAAGCTAGAGAAACCGGCGATCCTGACATGGACAATGAACAATCCTGGTGCTGGCTGAGGAGCGACAAAGCAGAAACATCCCCCCCAAAAAAGCCAAAAGTAAAATCTGTCGGGAGCGAAGAAGGAACCCAGGCAATGAACAGAGTAACACAAGCCCTAAAAGCTCGCCGGAAGGCTCTTGCAAAAGAAGCAGGAAAGTTAGCCTTATCGGGGACGAAATTATTCAATGAAATAAACCCTCCCTCTGCAGTGCACGAAGTAAATGAACAGTACAAATCACATGAAAAGTTGTCTACAGAAAAAAACCATTTACCAGGGCAAGAGGTATCCAACATTCCGAGTTCCGCCGGCAGGGCGAGTGGGTTTCCAGCACTGGCGGCCGTAGGGCCGACAGGGACGGACCCTCAACGGATTTCCAGCGACACTGACACCAGGGGAAAGTCGCACGCACAGACGCTCACGAGGTGCAGCGAGGAGGACCAGCAACACGTGTTAGAAACAGGAGAAACGACAGGGACCACCGCGGAGAGGGAAGAGGGGTCTGTCCAATTCTCAAATGAAGAGAACCTTGACAACCAGAAAATTCAGGCAAGATCACATGAGACAATTAGGGCGAATTTAGCCCAGGCTCTGATTCACAGTGCACTGAATCCAATAGAAATTACCGAGATACCAGCAACAAAGAAAAATAATGTGACTCTAAATGAAGAGGACAAAGAAAAAATAGTAAGCGAAAAAAACAACATCGTTGACCAGGCAAATATCACCAATACAGAAGCAAATAAAAAAGGAGGAACAGACACAAGTTCGCAAGAAAGCGAATTTGCGTCTTCAGACTCGGACATGGAGCTGGGGAGAAAAGAGCAAAAGGCGAAACAGAAAAAAGGAAAACATTTAAACAAAACAGAGTGGCTAAGAAAAAATAAAGAAAATAGCAATGCAACAAAAACAACTAAATGCAACCACGAGAAAGTAGCTAAAGTAAACCTGACAGGAGAAAGCAGTCGTTTAAAGCAGCACAAAGGACACCCACCACCCTTGATTTCAGGAACTTTAAAAGCTTTTTTCTTCAACCAACAGAAACGGAAACGGGACTCAGAAATTGAGGTATCTGATGCGGAAATCTTAGAGGCGGCGATGGACCCAGTACCAGGAAATAGACAACATCTACTAGAACCAGAAATAGCCCAGGAAGGCACACTGAATTCGGACTTAACGAAAGCCTTGATGGAGAAAAGAAAAGCAGCCTTAGAAATTAGACGTCAAATAGTAGAAAGAGATGAACTTCGAAGACAGAGTATGTTGAAAGAACAACAGAGTATGTTGACAGAGTATGTAGGAAATGAAGAACACAGCCAAAAAAGCCAACAGACTGATAAGATGGTCGATATCTTACAAGAAAGTAACAATGGAACACAAGGAAAGTCACTAACAAACACGCAGGCATCTATCAGAGAAGAAGTTTTAACCCTCCCTAAACAAACACAACAAGAAAAAGACTCGTGGCTAATCGATCTGCGGCCAAACGGGTCGAAAGGGCAACTAAAAACAAGCCAACAAGAACAGATACCTGTCAAAGCAAGAGCAACAAACGATAAGAGCCAATTAAGAGATAGTGGGGCAGACATAACAAAACAAATGTCCCCAGAGACAGAAGTACACAAAATCAGACTGAGTGAAAGCCTATTCATGGAAGCAATGGAAACCCCGAGAAAAATACCCAACATGCTAAAATCAACAAACAATGAAAGGCTGAGTGAAATAACTACTCCAATGCAGAAAGAAACACCAAATAAAAAGACAGATCTTATGACCATCATGTCAGCCATAACAATTGCAAATTATACGAGGCAATTAAAGAAGGAATTCAAGACAACACTTCGATATTAGCATCGATGTCTGCAACAA
Source organism: Ambystoma mexicanum (assembly GCF_040938575.1). Lineage (NCBI taxonomy): Eukaryota > Metazoa > Chordata > Amphibia > Caudata > Ambystomatidae > Ambystoma > Ambystoma mexicanum. The sequence goes on from NC_090923.1 coordinate 326,901, forward strand.
TTACACACATAGAAAACTGCATGACATCAACAGAAAGCAAGACCATGGATCACCAAAAAGACTGGGAAAAAGAAGTGGAGGAGTTAAAAAAGCAAATCAGGCACCTAAATATGACGAGAAATCAAGAAGAAGAAAAAAATCAGAAAATCCCATCTGGATAGACAAAAGAGGGATTCAGTGGGAAGGAAGGAGGAAAGTCACAGAGATAAGGAGGAGAAGGATCCATGTTCAAGTGGTCAACAGCCATACCCAATCAAATCGGGACTTTGTACTAAGGATAAGAAAAAACCTCCAGTCCTACTAAAACTAACCAACAACGAAAAAGCGCAGAAACAAGCGATGGCAGAAAAGGTAAACCAGCAAGACTCAAACAAACAAAAAGAAAATAAAGAAAAGAGTCGAAAGGATAGCCTAAGAGATACGCAAGAACAGGTAATAAAGGAGAAAAAGATGAGCTCCCCACGATCGACAGAAGACTTCATGTGTGATACAAATATGATGAATATATCCCAACATTGGGAGACGGCTTCGGAAAATTCAGTCATTGAGGTCAGCCAGGATAACCAAGAACTAGAACAACAAGAAAGAGCACAAGAAAAACCAACTTTAGAAGTCATGAAAAAACAAAAAAATATTGAAAGAGAACAAAAGCCTGAAAAGGAAATACAAGAAGAAAAAAAGGAAGACACCGACAATTATTCAAGAGATCATAAACAAAGGTGACAATCACCGATACACCGAAAAGAAAACAAAAAATCAAATGACAATAATGACAAAGCAAGAACAAATAAAACAGAAAAACAAGTACGGATATTCAAAGTCACCCAAGTAGATCCGAACAGAGGACACATGATCCTGAACAGGAGGACATTTCTGAAAATAATGAGCACAATGCAGTCCTTAAAAAAAATAAGGACAGAAGACATCACATTAGTGGAACCCTATCACAGAGGAAAAACCGCAAAGGCATATATCCATTTGAAAGAAGAATGTGTACAAAATATGGACAAGATAGTAGGCAGAGAGATGGAAGAAAAGGGGCTTGAATTAACTGAAATAACTACAGATAAACAAACAGGGAAATTACACTCTTATCTCAATCGACAAGGCGAAAGGAAAAACCGTTATACATCACGCACAGACGAGTGCTACCGAGGCAATAGAATCGGAAAAAAACAGGAAGTTGACGACTACAGCAGGGAAAGAGCTTACGTACACGATAAATATCGAAAAGAATACCATAAAAGAACCAGTGATGAGAATAACAAACTTTACGGACAAAGAAGAAATGAGCAACAGGGAACAGAGACAAGTAACCTTAGACACCGATTAAGAAGGGACACCAGATGCGATAAACAACAAGCAAGTCCGAGACATAGATGTCCCTCGGGTGGAAAGGAGAAGTGGGGAAAGCCTGTTCTGGTGAAAACAAAAACCAAGGCACCAGGAACTGGACCGGTGGCCTGGATAAAAACGGTACTCAATTTGAATTCTGAAAATTAGCAACGAAAACAAACTTCGACATCCACAACAACGAGTTTACGGTATGAAGAGCCAGAAGAAGAAATGACAAGCTTCATACTTGGTTCATGGAATACAAGGGGGCATGTTCATCTAACTAGACCTGGAACCATTGATCTAGGTCAACTAGACATTATATGCCTCCAAGAGACGTGGCTTCAAGTGAAACCTAGCTTAGATGGTTTCGCAGTGGAAATTTCACCAGCAATCAGAGGAACCTTTTGTCAAAACTACTTCCCAAAGTTCCTTCCCCTGGAGTCTCCTCACCTTGGTCTTCACTGTGACTGGTGGCTTTCTGTCTTCTCCTCCGGTCTTTCGGGGTTTTCTCCTCTTCAGTGTCCTTCTTAAGGATTCCTTTACCCTTCTTGCGTTCGAAGAGATAGGGACGGTCTTCTCCGGAGGCCACCTTGACCGTTATTAGAATATACCGTCAGGTGAACCCTGGGGAGTCCGCCCCTCCCAAAACAGGGAAAAAGCCAGTAAGGCAGAAAAAACCCTGTGAGGCTGCTGGCGAGGATAGATTGGAGTAACAGCGGATCCAGATGCCTTAAGAGTCTTGAGACAATGTCCAGTTGATCAAACAGTAACAGGACTGTGATTCCTTGGCAGGGATGAGGGCGCCTTGGAAGAGGCGATGGGATGAGGATCCACGAAGGAGGACTTTTCAAACTCCGAAGGATCGAACAGAGGCTCCGAAGACTGCTGACGGAGGTAAGTTGGTATGGAGAGAGAATGCACGAGAGCAAAGGAGAGTAGCACAGAGTCCGTGAGGGTGAGAGAGAGTGAACGCGAGAGAATATGAATGAGAGAGAGCAAGTGATTATGAGAGTGCGCGAATGCGAGGTAGAGTGAATGCGAGAGAGTAAGAATGAGAGAGAGCAAGTGATTATGAGAGTGCGCGAATGCGAGGTAGAGTGAATGCCAGAGTACACGAAAGAAATAGGAGTGAAAGAGAGGGATGGTAAGACCGAAGGAAAATGGGAAGGCAAGAGAGAACGGCCTTCGCCTGGCGGGAAGGCGAAGGGCCGCGGAAAGTAAACAAGAAAGCACAAGAGGAGCTCGGTAGGTCAGGAGCTATCGCAGGCTCGAAATCGAAAGTAGCATAGCGAGTTGCAACGCAACTCGCAGGGGGGGCGTGGCTCCCTTATATGCCGCGACAACCAAAAAGACTGGACCGCTCACCGACAGACCATCAGGACCTAATAACGCCTCCATCTTGCCCATAACTTCCACGGTCTCAGCGGCGTGACAGTATGCCCTCTCCTTATCCCGTCTCCCCCAGGCTTCCCTGGGTGAAGGCGATGGAACAGTCTGAGAAGGCGTGGGGCATGGATGTTACGTCTGGGCTCCCAAGATCGTTCTGCTGTGGAGTATCCTTTCCAATGGACCAGGTATTGTACGGTGCCATGTCTGTAACGGGAATCCACCAGCCTTTCCACCTCATACTCATCAGGGTCCGGGTCCTCGATCCTTAAAGAAGAGGGTCTACGATGACTCGTAGGATCGGGAACGTAAGCCTTTAGGAGAGACGTATGAAAAACAGGATGAATCCTCTTCATCTTGGGTGGTAATTGTAATCGAAAGGCCACAGGATTTACTTGGGATGCAATGGGGAACGGACCTATGAAGCGGGCCGAGAATTTTCCTGGGTGAACCCAACGTGGGAGATATTTGGTTGATAACCACACCTTGGTTCCTACAACCCAGTTAGGGTTGGGGGATCGCTTCTTATCAGCATACTTCTTGTAATGTATCCGACTTGCCTCCAACTTCTGTCCCGCTTCCTTTTGGATGATACGGAGATCATGAAGATGTCGATCCACCGAGGACACAGTAGTAGAAGGACTCTCGAAAAGAGGTATATGTCTCGGATGATACCCGTAGGTAAAAAAGAAGGGACTGATACCTGTAGCAGAGTGTTGGGTGTTGTTATATGTAAACTCCGCCAGTGCTAGATAGGACTGCCACTTATCTTGCTCCTGACTGCAGAAACAACGTAGGTATTGTTCAACGGTGGCATTGAGGCGTTCGGTCTGGCCGTTACTCTGGGGATGGTAACCAGACGACAATGCCCTCTGAATCCCCAGAGAGCTGCATAATGCTGACCAAAAACGGGAGGTAAATTGGGTACCCCTATCAGACATAATGGTCCGAGGCAAGCCATGTAGTCTCACTACGTCTCTCAGGAACACCTCGGCAGTCACAGGGGCGGAAGGCAAGTCATGTAAGGGAGAGAAATGTGCCATCTTGCTCAGGGAGTCAATCGTCACCATAATTGCTGTGTAATCCCCTGAAGGGGGAAGATCTACAATGAAATCGGTAGATACATGTATCCAAGGCTGGGATGGTAGAGGCTCTTGTTGGAGCAGGCCCAAAGGTCTGTGAGTGGTATTCTTGTTGGCAGCACAGACTGGACAACTCATCACGTATGTCTTAGTGTCCTTTACCATTGTCGGCCACCAGAAATATCTAGAAGCCAGGCCTAGGGTTGCCCTCTGTCCCTTGTGACCCGCAGACGGAAGGTCGTGACACCAATATAGGGCTTGCGTTTGGAATTCCTTGGACGGTAGGAATAGAGCGCCTTGATGAAAGTACAATCCACCCTTCTTCTCCAGAAGAGGTTGATACTCTGAAGAGACCTCGATATGGTTAGTGGCAAGCTTTACTTCTTGTAGGAAAGAGTTGACCATTCCCAGGATTCTCTTGCCAGCAAACATCCCATCCTGGCCCTGTTTCTCTTCCTCTCGGTACTCCAGGCTCCGAGAGAGAGCGTCTGCTAAGGCGTTCTCCTTTCCGGGAAGATATGTGATTTCAAAGTCATATTGGGAAAAGAAATAGGCCCATCGAGCGTGTCTGGAATTACGACACTCCATTTGCTGCAGTATCTTCAGATTCCTGTGGTCAGTACGAACCAGAAAGGGATGGGCAGCTCCCTGTAACAAATGTCTCCATTCGATGCAGGCCTGTCGGATAGCCAGTAACTCTCGTTCCAAAACCGAGTAATTCCTTTCGCTAGGTGTAAGGGTTCTAGAATAATAAGCCACCGGATGTTCCACTCCATCTTTGCCGGTTTGTAGAAGGGCAGCTCCAATAGCCCCTCCAGAGGCATCTGTTTCAACCACAAAGGGGAGAGACTGGTTAGGTTGCACCAGAATGGGTGCTGTAGTAAAGGCTTTCTTGAGTACCAGGAAGGCTTGGTCGGCATCCTCATCCCATTCAAACTTCTGGCCCTTCTTTAGAAGACGAGTGATGGGTAAGACTATGTCAGAGAAGTTTGGGATGAATCTTCTGTAGAAGTTGGAAAGACCCAAAAACCTCTGTATGTCCTTAGGACTCTTCGGAACAGACCATCTAAGGACTGCCCTTACCTTCTCAGGATCCATCTGTACCCCTTCCTTGGAGACGATAAAACCTAAGTATGACACTGAGGCAGCCTCGAAAGTGCACTTTTCTGGCTTAACCAGAAGCTGATTTTCCCTTAATCTTTGAAGGACTAGGGAGACATGTCTTCGGTGTTCCGAGAGAGAGGAGGAAAAGACCAAAATATCGTCTAAATAGACTACCACTGAGGCATACAGTAAGTCAGAGAAAATCTTATCTACAAAGCGCTGAAAGACTGCCAGACCAAAGGGCATGACTCTATATTCAAAGTGTCCCAGAGGAGTTCGAAAGGCAGTCTTCCATTCATCCCCTTTCTTTATTCTCAGCAGATGGTAGGCTCCCGAAGGTCTAATTTGGTGAATATAGAGGCTCCTTCTACTGCTTCGAGTACCTCCTTTATGAGAGGCATAGGGTATCTGTCCCGTATAGTCAAGCTGTTCAATCCTCGATAATCAATGCACGGCCTGAGTTCAATGGAGCCCTTCTTTGGGATGAAGAACATTGAAGCCCCAGCAGGGGGAATGAGATTCCTGGATCAGGCCGTTCTGTAGATTAGCATCTAGATACTCCTTCAATGCCCTTCTTTCTGGTAGGGACATCGGATACATGCGTCCAAAGGGTACAGATGCTTCGGGTTTCAAATTGATGGCACAATCCTCTGCACGATGAGGAGGTAAAGTACGGGGAAGTTTGTCCTCAAATATCTCGGCATACTGCTGATAATAAGGAGGGATTGTTTGAACCACAGCCGAGGAGGTTGGAATAGCAGCTCCCTTTCCCCTGAAAGGAGATGTCTGGGGAAGACACGAAGTGTAACAATATGAAGACTGAAAACTCACAGTATTAGTAGCCCAGTCTATCCTGGGATTGTGCTTACGCAACCAGGGTATGCCCAGGATGACGGGAAAATGGGCAGCTCTGATGACATCAAAGGTTATTTGTTCCTGGTGTTGGAACAAGGACATAGTGGCTGGACAAGTCTCTTGAATGATAGGTCCAGAAGAGAGAGGAGCTCCGTCTACACCCTCTACCGGTAAAGGACAGACTTTCTGGATTAGGGGAATCGCTTGTTCTCGAACCCACTGAATGTCTATAAAATTTCCAGCAGCACCGCAATCCAGCATAGCCAAAGTATCAAATGAAGCAAGAGATCCGAACGTCAGATGTACTGTAAAAACCATGAGTCTATGGTCCTCCTTCGACTTATCCTGTTGCCTGGAATTGCAGGGATTAATCGATTCCACCCGGTGCCTTTCCCTGCTTAAGACCGGGGAGACGCGTTTCCCGACCGTCTCGGGGGAACTTCGGGACAACTCCGAAGCAGATGCTTAGAGGATCCGCAGTACATGCAGAGACCCTGCTCTCTGCGTCTTTTTCGTTCCTCGGGAGTCAATGGGCCCCTAGTTGATCCTATTTGCATAGGTTCCTCTGGCTGCGATCGATTAGAAGGGTTTGAGGCGGGTACTCCGAAGGTCTGATGTGGTCTGAACTTCCTCCTTTCTAATCTTCGCTCTTGCAATCTAAACTCCAATTGCAGGGACAGCGTGACCAACTCTGGGAAGGAAGCAGGACGTGCCATCCGGGCTAGTTCGTCTTTAAGTTCATCATGTAATCCTCGTCGGAAGAGGGTCTGCTGGGCTGAATCTGGCCACCCTGCCTCCGTCGCCAACTTCAGAAATGCAGAGGCGTATGTCTGTACTCCTTGATTCCCCTGACGGAGATCTAGAAGGGCTTCGTATGAAGAATATTGGACCTCTGGTCGTTCAAATCTGTTCCGCATCAATAGAAGGAACTGTGCGTAATCATTAATCGCAGGATTTGCTTGCGCTATCAAGGGAGTAGCCCACGCTAAAGCATTACCTACTAGGTTGGAGACCAAAAACCCAACCTTAGCCCTATCGAGTTCATAGGCCTTAGGTCGAAAGGTAAAGTAAATCATACAGGCATCCAAAAATTCTTTCAGGAGTTGTGGACTGCCATCATACTTCCCAAAGGAAAACGTCAGGGGAGGCAGGTCGCCTCGGAAATCCTCTCGAGTTGCCACCTGCTGTCGTAAGTTGATGTTCTCTGTTCGAAGGCTCTGAACCTCCGTCTGGAGACCCTGAATCGCTGTTACCATCTCCTGGTATTGTTCCAAGGAGGCCATTGTATTTGCCGGGCGTTGCAAACTGTCAAAACTACTTCCCAAAGTTCCTTCCCCTGGAGTCTCCTCACCTTGGTCTTCACTGTGACTGGTGGCTTTCTGTCTTCTCCTCCGGTCTTTCGGGGTTTTCTCCTCTTCAGTGTCCTTCTTAAGGATTCCTTTACCCTTCTTGCGTTCGAAGAGATAGGGACGGTCTCCTCCGGAGGCCACCTTGACCGTTATTAGAATATACCGTCAGGTGAACCCTGGGGAGTCCGCCCCTCCCAAAACAGGGAAAAAGCCAGTAAGGCAAAAAAAACCCTGTGAGGCTGCTGGCGAGGATAGATTGGAGTAACAGCGGATCCAGATGCCTTAAGAGTCTTGAGACAATGTCCAGTTGATCAAACAGTAACAGGACTGTGATTCCTTGGCAGGGATGAGGGCGCCTTGGAAGAGGCGATGGGATGAGGATCCACGAAGGAGGACTTTTCAAACTCCGAAGGATCGAACAGAGGCTCCGAAGACTGCTGACGGAGGTAAGTTGGTATGGAGAGAGAATGCACGAGAGCAAAGGAGAGTAGCACAGAGTCCGTGAGGGTGAGAGAGAGTGAACGCGAGAGAATATGAATGAGAGAGAGCAAGTGATTATGAGAGTGCGCGAATGCGAGGTAGAGTGAATGCAAGAGAGTAAGAATGAGAGAGAGCAAGTGATTATGAGAGTGCGCGAATGCGAGGTAGAGTGAATGCCAGAGTACACGAAAGAAATAGGAGTGAAAGAGAGGGATGGTAAGACCGAAGGAAAATGGGAAGGCAAGAGAGAACGGCCTTCGCCTGGCGGGAAGGCGAAGGGCCGCGGAAAGTAAACAAGAAAGCACAAGAGGAGCTCGGTAGGTCAGGAGCCATCGCAGGCTCGAAATCGAAAGTAGCATAGCGAGTTGCAACGCAACTCGCAGGGGGGGCGTGGCTCCCTTATATGCCGCGACAACCAAAAAGACTGGACCGCTCACCGACAGACCATCAGGACCTAATAACGCCTCCATCTTGCCCATAACTTCCACGGACTCAGCGGCGTGACACCTTTGGACGTCCGTCGTCTGGTCTTCTAACAGCGATAAAAATGGGAGCAAGGTTGTCAACACCGATAAAATTGCACGAATCCTACGAAACGCTTGTCCTGATGACCGCATGGACGGAACAACGGGAAGGACATAAGAAAAGGCTCACTAACCAAATAATTATAATAAACACTTATTGGAACCCCTTAAAAATGACAACTAAATCCTACTGCACAAAAATGGAAGACCTTATAGATTATCTACACACAGAATACGAGAGTGCCTATTACATAGTGTGTGGAGATCTAAACACGGACTGCAGAGAGTGGACCAAAGCGATAAAAAGAGGAAAATCCAGAGAAGCCACGCGAGAGAGGAAAAGCTTGGAGAGCCATGATCAAATCTAGAAACCTTCACAACGTCGCCGAATTGTTCCCAAAACAAAAGAAAATTCCAACCTGGGAACATTCGAACTTGAATGCTTCCTTGGATTACATATACGTGGCAATTGAGCTGACAACACGGATCCAGGAGTATAAAGTCATTAAAACAACACAGAGCGACCATAATATGTTAACATGCAAATGGATAGGCAACCATTCACAAAACCCAAGATACAAATATAACTTGGACGTAAATAAACAACAATCAAGAGTTTCTTTGAACGAAGAAGAGATTAAAAGAATAACAGAAAAATACGCACTGCCGGACTTAACTAAAACGCAAGAGACAAATCGACCGAACTATTTACCTTTACTGATCCCATTTAGAAAACCTGTGGGAAGTCAATTGAAAAAGAAATCGACCAACCCGCATGTATACGATAGATTGGTGGTGGAAAAAAGAAAAATTGTCAGGAGACTGAGAAAAAACGCAAAAAAAACAGACTCCAAAGAAGATTGGGAAAAATGGAAGAGGGAGTTGAACTATAAACAGTGGGTAAAACATCATAGGTTACAACTCTACCAGCAAGATGCAGAAAATATGCTAAAATGTCTCAGTTCAAAGAAATCAAGTGACTTTTGGTCAATAATCAAAACATCTAACCCTGCAAAAGAAACAGATTTAACGAACGCGGTGGAGGAAAAAAGATGGAAAACATATCTAACGACTCAATTCCAACAACCAGAGACGCAAGAACCACCCCAAAAAATTAATCACATAATACCATGGGTAGACGTAGCAGATCCCGAAGAAATCGAAAAAATCATAATCAACTTGAAAACATCAAGGGCCCCAGGACCAGATGGGCTGACTAACGTCGAGCTGAAGCAAGCACTGAAAGCCTGGGCAGCGATTATAAGCAAAATTTTCACACACTGTGCTCAAACAAAAATGGTCCCAGAAACGTGGTTAAAGGCAATAATAGTGCCGATTTATAAAAAGGGCGGAAGAGAAGATCCGGAAAGCTACAGACCCATAGCCCTATTAGACATTGTGGGAAAAATATACGCATCACAGCTACTAACCCACTTTAGAACCTGGGCAAGGCAGGCGCCGTGCTTTGACATCTTACAGACTGGTTTTCAAAAAAATGGAAGTACAAGCATTAATATTCTAATACTTCAAATTTTGAAAGCAAAAGTGAGAGAAGGGGCTCCCTGCGTCTATTTGGCCTTTGTAGATCTATCGAAAGCCTTCGATAAAATCGACCGGGAAAAGCTATGGTCTAAACTAGAGAAATGGTAATGTCCAAAATCTATCACGGGACCCATAATAGCACTGCACAAAGATACAAAGATCAGAGTGAAACTAAGCAAACAAGGCGCCCTGAGCGACGAGATAATGGTCCAGCGCGGCGTTAAACAAGGCTGTCTGTTAGCTCCGGCCTTGTTTATAACCTTCTTGGGAGATTACCAACTATAGGAAGAAACGGTAAGAAGCTTCCCTCCCAAAATTGGCAAAAGAAGTATTTCGAGGTTGTTATATGCAGATGATGCCATTATCATCGATCAGACGCCCATCGGCCTACAGAGAAAATTGGAAAACCTGGCTAGATACATGAAATCTAATAATCTCGAAATCAATACAACATAAACTAAAGTGCTGGTTATGGGAAAAAATATGACGAAGCGAAGAAATCTACCAACATGGAGACTTGATGAGTACAAACTAGAAGTAGTGGAAAAGTTTAATTACCTAGGGGTGTCCATAGACGGATCAGCAGTTGAAAAAACAATGCAAGACCACCTATGGGACAAAGTGAAAAGGCTTACGGTTCAAATAAAATTGATCGACAAAAAATTTGGCAAATTCTCCATCATGCCAGCAATAAAATTCTATAACGCAAAGGTGGTGCCGGCGATCATTTATGGTATGGAGGCCTACCTCAACGTGCCCCAACCATTATGGCAAAAACTGGAGGGCTACGTGTGGAAATCTGTCTTGGGTTTACCCAAGTCGACGTCTATGCCAGCAATAAGAAGGGAATTGGGTCTGGTTTCTCTTGCGGCTTTGGTAGAACAGAGCAAGCTAAGGCTTTATAGAAAAATCATAATGGCAGACTCACTCCCAATATTCACAGTGATCGCGGAAGAAGTGAAAGACGGAACCTGCAAAGCTCTCAACAGATGGGTGGCAACAATCCAAGAGTCTTTGAGAGAAATTGCATGTACAGAAGAAGACTTAATAACCAACCCTAATCGAGTAAAAACAAAAATAGAACTCATGGATTGGATTCGATCGATAGAAGCGGCAACCTCGAACAAGCTACTCACTCATCTCCCACCGACATACAACAAAGTAAAAACGCCGCTAAATTATTGCAGGAAATTTCCTAACAAAAAAATGCGAGAAACGTTTCTAAAGGCCAGACTTAACTTACTAAGGACACAGCAAATCCTAACAATTAGGTCAACAAAGACAGACAATAGCTGTCGCCTATGTGGAGTAAGAGAGGAAGTGGAAACACTGAAACATCTGGTCCTAAAATGCTCAAAGACACGTCCGAACAGAGACACATACCTGCTGCCCTGTGTGAAAGAAGTGACCACGCTAGATACGGAAGAGGTATGGTGCAGATTGATTTCGGGAGACATGACAAGATGGACAATCGTAATGGTAAAGTTGATAGAACTGGCTTTCGAAATGATCTCAAAAGCACCATTAATTGATCCCACCTGAGAAGAGATGGATAATTTTAACCCATCCATTAGTAACATTACGTCAACGAGAACTTGAAGACACTGGAAAATTTTAACCCCACAAGAGAGCGCTGAGGCGCATCGGAAGAAGCAAGAAAAACTTTTTCTTCTTTTTGTAAAAATCGTTTAAATCTTTTCGATTAAATCAAAAAAATAAAAACTATTTCCGTCCCTTACACTCTTATCTGAAGTAAGGAAAATGCTGGTCTTCTTGGTCCAGAAGAACGGCTCCCTTTGTGTGGCCTGTTATTTGTAAGACCAAAACTGAAAGTTCCACAAACTTCCCTGGATTGGTACTCTACAGGTGCACACAGAAAAGACAGTCTCTCAAGTTTGCTTCTCAGTCCACACCGTTATTGATATTGATATTGTATTTCTATCGCGCTCGTACACAAGTGTTTCAGAGCGAGACAAGGCAAGGGAGGGGAACAGGGGAGAACAAAACAGCGATCTTACTAGGGCCAGTGACATTGAGAAAGCGCAAGTGCATGGGAGAGGGGGAGGGGGAAAAGTGCATGGAAGGTAGGAGAAGTGGAAAGTGCGAAGCAGAGGAGAAACAGATAAATAACAATAAATAAATAATAAAGGAAACAAACAGTTTTAGTGCAGCCAGCAATTTGCAAGTGCTAGGTTTAAGGCAGCAGACAGGGTAGGTCTGATAAAAGCAGGAAGAAAAAAGGGGGGGCTGTATGGGTACAGATACAGACCCCAGTGCAAGGGGTGGCCCGGAGGCAGTGCGGGAGGGTGAGCAGGTACCTGGGCCCGGAGGACAGAGGGTGGCCAGGTGCACGGTGCCAAGAGAGAACAGATCAGCAGGGGACAGGGGGAGCGAAGGCAGAAGAAAAGAGGAAGGACTTGAGGTGCTTCCGGAACCCGAAATGGTTCTCCTCAGGTTTTAGAGTGGCAGGGAGGCGGTTTCAGATGGAGGCCCCAGCCAAAAACAGATCTACCCCCAGCTCGTTTCTTTGAAAAACGACCGACCCTGAGGAAGTTAGAGGTAGAGGAGCGAAGAGCTCGAGAGAGGAGGTATTTGCGGAGGGATAGCTGAAGGTATTTTGGACCCAGGCCCCAGAAAGCTTTGTGGACAATGCAGAGGGTTTTGAATTTAATCCTCCATCCACTGGGAGCCAATGGGGAGATTTCAGAGCTGGAGAGATACGATCCCAGGGCTTGAGGCCAAGGACAAGTCTCGCAGTCCTTTTCTGGATTAGTTGCATAGGGCGGAGAGTAGAGGCAGGTAGATTTAGAAAGAGGCTGTTACAATAGTCCAAGCTAGAGAGAACCAGGGCTTGGGATACCATGAGCTTCTGGGGGAAGGAGAGGAAAGGCAAAGTACCTCTGAGGAGGTGCAGTCGTAAATGTGACTTTTTAGAGACCTCAGAGATGTGGGCGGAGAAGGAAAGGGTGGAGTCAAAGATGACCCCGAGGTTCTTAGCATCGCAGGTGGGGGTAGGAGGAGGGCCAAGGGACGCCAGCCAGAGAGTGAGGGGAAAGGATGGTGAAGGTGTGCCGATGAGGAGGATCTCCATCTTTCTGCCGTTCAGAACAAGATCATTGGCGGCACACCAATCTTGAATGGCAGTTAGGCAATCAGAGATGGGAGAGGAGGTGGCAGAGGGCAGCCTGAAAATGAGTTGAGTGTTGTCAGTGTAGCACTGGAAATTTGAGCAGAAAATGGCAATGCAGTCGGCGAGAGTTACCAGGTATTGGTTGAAAAGCCAGTGCGAGAGGTTAGACCCCTGGGGAACACCACAGGTAGAGAGGAAGATAGATGATGGGAAGGACCCAAGTTGGACCTGGGAGGGTCGATCTGAGAGGAAAGAGGTCAGCCAGGCCAGAGCCTGATCAGTGATACCCAGGTTTTCACGGAGACGGTTGAGCAGGATGGTATGGTTGACCGTGTCGAAGGCAGAAGAGAGATCAAGGAGGATGAGGACAGAGGGAATGTTAGAGTCAAGGTTGGAGAGCAGATTTTCACGGATGTTCAGGAGAGCAGTTTCCATGCTTCTGGCAGCTCTGAAGCCAGACTGGTGGTCATGGAGAAAACCAACAGAACTAGAATGAAGGTTAAGCTGAGAGATGGCCAACTTTTCCAGGAGTTTGCCAAGAAAGGTAGAAATGTAAATTGGGCAATAGTTAGCTGGACAATAAGGATCAGCTGTGGGTTTCTTGAGAAGAGGATGCACAAAGGAGCGCTTCAGAGGGGAGGGGAAGGATCCCAAGGCAAAGGAGTGGTTGCAAAAATCAGCAAGGGCCGGAGCGAGGGTGTCAATGTGGTCCTTGATGGTTTTAGAGGAACAGGGATGAACCTGTTTTGACGAGGCTTTCATAGATCGGACTTGTCTAGCGACCTCGTCAGGATTTGTATTTGTATTTGTTTTATTTGTAACACGCACCATCCGGCCTGGAGGCATCAGGGCGCAATTTAGACCTGGTTACATAAGCATACAATTAAATATATTCAAAGCATTAAACAGTACATAGTATACAAGGCATACAGCAATATACATATTTACAGAAGGTAAATTAGCGCAGGAGTTTCCCAGGGCTGGTCCGGACATCATGGCTGGTTGGAGAGCCAGGATTTGGTTTTAGCTTTGAAGGCACTAAAGCGTTCTTCGGATCGGATGGTGAGAGGGAGGGCATTCCAAAGCTTAGAGGCTAGGACGGGGAAGCTAGATCCACCCGCCTTTTGTAGTTTGAACCTAGGGATGGTTAGGCAGTGGGTCTGAGCTGTTCTTTGTGGACGGGTGGGCGCGTGTCGGTATAGCCGGCTACAGAGGTATGGTGGGGCTTGGTTAGCTAGGTGTATGCTGAAGAGGATCTGACTGCATTTGTTTGTCTGGATAGGGATAGGGTGGCGTCAAGATAGACACCTAGGGTTTTGGTGTCTTTCGAGACTTGGATGGTGTTGCCATCGATGACAAATGATTGGTAGGATGGCTCAAGTTTACTAAGGCGTTGCGTAGTGCCCAAGATGAGGAGCTCAGTCTTGTCATCATTGAGGCATAACTGGTGTTGTGCCATCCAAGCTTGGATAACCAAGTAGACCTCGTTCAAGGCCTTAGTGTCAGCCAAGTAGTCACCAGTGATGGGAATGAGTATCTGGGTGTCGTCAGCGTAGTTCGTATAGGAGACACCCAGATAGTCTAGTACATCAAAAAGTGGTTTTGTAAAGACGTTATAGAGCGTTGGCGACACACAAGAGCCCTGGGGGATGCCGCAATGAATCGGGGAAGGATCTGCAGCTGCAGATTGAGAGAAGACCTGCATAGATCTATTACTCAAGAATGATTTGATCCAGGCCGTGGCTGATGGTGAGAAATGGGCGGCCGAGTGAAGATGCTTGCATAGGATTTGGTGACTGACCAAGTCAAAGGCCGCAGAGAGGTCAAGTAGGAGTAATAAGGCAAGTTTGCCATTGTCCTTTAATACTTCGATTTGGGTTTTTAAGTCAAGTAGAGCTGTCTCTGTTCTGTGTTTGGGTCGGAAACCAGATTGTCTAAGGCCTAGAAGATTGTTGGCTTCCAAGTGCTCTTGGATTTGCAGGTATGCTGCACGTCTAGGATTTTTACCAGGAACGGGACAGTGGTGATGGGTCGGTAGTTGGTGGGTATGCTAGGGTCGAGGGAAGGTTTTTTCAGCAAGGGGATCACCCAAGCATCCTTAAGGTTGTCGGGGACAGTTCCTGTTTTGAAGGATGCGTTGATGAAGGATGTGATAAATGGGGCCAGGTCGTGGGCGGACTCCTTAATAATTGGGGAAGGGCAGGGGTCGCCCTGGCAGTTGGACGGTTTGATCGTCAGGATAATAAGGATGGAGAAATGAGGAAAGGACGAGAAGGATGGTGGGGGGGTGGCTAAAGGAGGGTCAGCAAGCACATATGGGGAGGGGAGAGAAGGGGTGTGGGTGGACAGGATGTCCTGGATTTTTTAAATGAAGTGAGAGGCATGGGCATTGCAAAGAGCCTGGGAGGCAACAGGAGGGGTAGAGACTGCAGCAGGGTTGGCCAGCTCCTTGGAGATTCTAAAGATTTCGGCTGAGTTGTTAGATGCCGCAGAGACACGAGCTTGAATGTGGACTCTCTTCTTGGTGAGGACAGAGAGTCGGTATTGCCTTTGTAGCAGGCTGTTAGGGAGAATTCTCTTCTATGGCTAATTTCCCTTACCTATAGAGTCCCCCAGCAGCTTTGCTGGATTTGAAGGGTTTATTTTTTTCTCCTAAGAGTGAGACCCTTTTTTCCCACTCTTAGGCAGATTGCTAGTGTGTGTTTTAGGCTATCTTGTGTGCTTATGGTCTATGGGGTTTTTCTCACCCTCATAGGAATCATCTTTGTACATGTCTGGTACACAGCACCCTCCGTGCTGTACCACAGGGGTGTCATAGTGACCCCCAAACATAGACTCCATACCCTGGGACTAACTACTGTCTCCCAGGGCATGTAAAGTCCCCATTGACTTTACCAGTCAAATCTTATGTTAATGTTAAAGGATATTTGTACCGCGCACTATCACCACCGGAGCGGTCCCCTGGCGCTCTGGCGGCTCTGAAAAAGAAAGGGGGAAGAGGGGGGTGTTAGTGGGAATGAGCTGGAAAAGTGCAAGAGAGCAGTGATGTGCTGTTGGCAGCCTCAGCCCGGTGGTTCTTGGCTGGGCTTGTGGTGTTTTTCGGTCGGTAGTCATCGTGTGCTATTGTGCAAGTCTATGTGCAGTTTGTTTTGTTGTTGCGGTGTAGTGAAGTTTGTCCAGTTTGCTGCGTTTCGGGTTTGTGGTTGTGTTTGGTTCGTGTTTGAGAGGTGTATGCAGAGGAGTGACATTGTTAATGGGTTGGTTATTGTTTCATGATTGCACGCTTAGTCTAGGCAGGAGAGTCATATATCAATCATTGAATAACATTTCTATCTAGATGCGACGCCGGCTACGTTGAGGATTCCATCTAAGTGTGGCATATGCTAACATTTACAATTCTATCTAGATGCGACGCCGGCTATGTTGAGGATTCCATCTAAGTGTGGCACATGCTAACATTTATAATTCTATCTAGATGCGACGCCGGCTACGTTGAGGATTCCATCTAAGTGTGGCATATGCTAACATTTACAATTCTATCTAGATGCGATGCAGGTTATGTTGAGGATTCCATCTAAGTGCGGCATATGCTAACATTTATAATTCTATCTAGATGTGGCGCATGCTAAGCTTAGGAGTTCTTTCTATGTGTGCACATGCTAACATTTACGATTCTATCCGGATGCGATGCAGGTTATGTTGAGGATTCCATCTAAGTGTGGCATATGCTAACATTTACGATTCTATCCGGATGCGATGCAGGTTATGTTGAGGATTCCATCTAAGTGTGGCATATGCTAACATTTACAATTCTATCTAGATGCGACGCAGGCTACGTTGAGGATTCCATCTAAGTGTGGCATATGCTAACATTTACGATTCTATCCGGATGCGATGCAGGTTATGTTGAGGATTCCATCTAAGTGTGGCATATGCTAACATTTACAATTCTATCTAGATGCGACGCCGGCTACGTTGAGGATTCCATCTAAGTGCATGTTATGAACAAAACCAGTACAACCCATCTTACTATGGAGGTACTAGGAAGGGTTAATAGTTTTTCCCTAGTGTTCATATTCGAGGGGGTACCGTACAGTCCCTCTCTCAAAAGTTTCTGGCTGGTGGCAGTGGTTACTACCGTAAATATTCGACCGCAAAAATGTCCCTATGGGATTTTCCGATTGTTCGAGGCTACCACTTTTACTGACAGCCTCTAACATACCGCCGGTTTATTTTAATATTAACTTTTATTGCCAGAACTTTGATTTCATTTCTTTCTAGTGTCTTTCTCTGTAGTCCTAACCCAGATCGGGGATCCTTTGTTCGTCCTTTTGGCGGGCTTCTGCACAGAAGCCCTCCTCTAGGTGCCACTGAGTCTGGGGTACACAGGATGTGTGGGAAGGGGAATAGGCATCCTGGACAGGGTTGCATACGCAAACCAAGTCGCACTCTGCCCTGATAGACTGGAGGGGGTTCTCCCACCAGGAGAGGCACCCCATTGTGTGGGTGACAGCTAGGCTGTATGAATGGGGGTATTGCTGCATAAAAGCAGGGTCCTGAGGACTGGAGGACAAGATGTCGCCACTGGAACTAAGAAGCCGAAGAGGAGAGAAGCCAGAGACATCTGCAATGACAACCACCGGTGAAGCCCTGCTGCAGATCCTCACCACTTTTCTCCAACGACTCGAGAAGATCTTCAACTGCAAGAGTCTTCTACCCTTGAGCTGGTGGGGCCAACCAGTTCGCCAATCACCTTCCAGGACCTGCCTTGGTCGAATCACCAGTGCCAAGCACTAGGAGACCGGATAGCCAGGCACCCGTCCACCGGACTGCGATTTAAAGGAGCGTACCTTTTATTCGTTTGGCAGCACCGCGGCTGGTTTCATCCCTGGTCAGTGCACTAACTTGAACCTTCCTCCCTGAGAAGAGCTTCTCTTCCTCTGCTGATCTCCAGAACTGCAGGAACTACCGCCACCGCAGGAGCCACTTCCACTTTTAAGGTACATTGTTCCGCCAGGCCGCCCTTTTCGTTGGGTACTGCTAAAGGTGTTTTAAATCCTTTACTTACCTACTGGAATGGCCGCCCCTTTCATCTTTCACCTTCTGCAACCGCCTTTTCAAATCCTTTAACAAAGACTTGACTGCGGCTACAAGAACATTTTTGCTCCTGGGCAATTTGCCCTGTACCGCTGACACTTGGACAGGCCTTTTGACTCTGGGTATATCTGTATCATCTGCCTTCTCTAGATTGCTTCTCACCTAGAAATGTGTTGGTGCACCTAACTCTTATGAACACCTTTTTCTTCCCTCTTTTTAAAGTTGTGAAGTGCCATTTGGCTCGGTTTTCACCTCAGTATTATACATGCTAAAGTTCTGCCTTGCCTAACTTGTTCACAATCTTATTGGGAAGTGTTGCTGGTGTGTTTAAGAGTATATTCCTGTATAACTTGGCGTTTCCCTCCCTTTTGAGAAATTGTTAGTGCCATTTCTGCTTGGATTTCACTGTGCCGTTTTGCTCAGTTTTCACTCTTGCTCAAACTTGTCTACAATTTAATAGGGAGTTGTGTATACTTTTCTTGACTGGTTTAACTTGCTTTTATAATAGTGATTTGTGTGTGAACATCAGAGTGTGTAAAATAAATATATATATATTCTTTTTGATACAAATCTTTGGTCAGTGTTTCCTTGTTCCATAGTATTGTAGTCCTATTGTGTAAACCCTGAATACTGCTCATATCTCCCTCTTGAGATAAGTGACTGCTTAGCCACAGCTACCAACTAAATCTTTGTGGTACAGACTGATACCAAAGGGGATTTATTGCATATACCTGTAGTCCTAATCTTCTGTAGTGCTCCCTAAGGGAACTGCACAGGATTCTGCCCAACAAAGACGACAGGCCAGTTTGTCAGAAGATGAACAGGAAGTCCTCCATTTCCTCTCAGCCGCCCTACACTTATGTTTATGTTTAGCTAGGTGACTCCCTCCCCCTAACCTTCTTCAGGTGTTTCTAGGTATTTTGCAATGCCAGGAAGAATGACTCCCGCCCCCTGGACTTTCTCAGGCTTTACAATACATTTCTTAATGCCAGGAGGAATAACTCTCTTCCCTTGGCATTTGACAAGCTTTCCAATGCAGTTCGCAATGCCAGGGAAAGTGACTTCCTTCCCCTGGCCTTTTTCAGAAATGTAGTTCCTTGCAGGTCCTTGTCCCAGGTTTCTTCCGTGGCTCATCTGGGCAGACTCGCTTCTCTACCCTGCCAGGCACGACCACGAGTAGGATCCAAAAGGAGGCTCTCCTGCTGTTCCTGCTGCGGGTGCCAGACCCCTTTCTCTCTATTATTTCTTCTTTCTGTTCTTCCTGGGTAACGGATCTGCCTGGTATTATATTTTGTATCAGGGTCCCAGACCCTAGTTATGCAGCGTCTATAATTTCCCTTTCCGACTTAAGCAGCCCCTGTACCTTCTGGGTGGTTGTCGGACCCCTGCTGCAGGTCTCTGGGTCTTCAGATGCCTTTCTGGACTTTCCTGCTCTCTTCCACTGGCTCATGCTGCATGCCACGGCTCTGCAGCACTCCTTCGGGGACCGTCTGCGTGTCTCCCAATGACCGCGTGGTCTTATGGCGTCTCTTGCCGTGACTTACACCTTCTGCTGTGTCCAGTCTGCCTCTGCACAGAGAACCAGATGGGGATGCCTGGGCTTCTCTGCTCGCGTTCCGGTCAGGGATTCTCCTCCCTTTACCAAGGGATGTCCCCCTCGTAGGCAGTGACTCAAGGGAGGGTCTGACTACTGCGTCAGTCCTGCCTCTCTTTTTAACCACTGTCCAGAGTGGCTAGGTAGGGGACATTTTGTGGAGTGGGATGAGGAGGCATTAGGAGAGCAGGTCAGTGCAAGGAACAAGATGATGGCGAGGTTGGACTACAGAAATGGTGCTAGACTGACAAGGGTGACTGAAGGTGTGGGGGTGTTGGTGCGCAGACCAGGGTTTGTATGCAAGGGGCAGGGCAGGTTTGAAGGGCCGGTGAGAGTGTTGAGTGATGCAATGGTGTTGGAAGATGGTAGGGTATGGAACAAAGGGAGAGTTGCTGTGAAGTAAGGCAGGACGTTGTTTTATTCTTGTCTGGGGGAGGTGAATATATATATTCACTGAAAAAAACATTGTTAAAGGGACGGTATGGTTACAAGTAAAACCGAAAACCCACAGAAATTCACCAGTTATGGCAAGCTAAGAAACCATAACTTGCGCCACCACAGTGCACTGCTAAGACTAACACCCAGGACATCAAAGATGTCATTACAAATGTCATTGATGACATCACATATCTGGGCCACTTCTCTTTGTTCACTGACTTATCTAGGCCACATGGTTTGTTAAAAAATCGAAAGGCATTACATATGTAGACATTGGGCCTCATTACAACCTTCCCGGTCGGGAAAGAACGGTGCTGGTAGCATCGTACCGGCACCCATTCAGACCCACAATGGCGTTAACACCGTCACTGCAAAGCGACCACTGCGGTGCTACCGCACCCGGTAGCCCCGTGACTGCAAACAGCAGGTCGATTTGCCGGACGTCCCTCAATTACCGGCACAGCGGTATACCGGGTACATTACGAGTACCACCTAAACAGAAACACCGCCATGAAAATGGTGGTAGCACTGTGACCACCATGCCTGTAATACTGTCCCTGCGGACCAGGCCTTATGCAGTGCCAGCTGAGCAGCAACAGGCCCCAGGTGGGCCAAATTAGCCCAGCTGCACACCTTTGGCCACTGGGAATATACAAAAGGACCACACCCACACCCAACCCACCTCCCAACACAACCATGCTGGCAGTCAGTCTAGCAGCAATTAGGATGTAGAACCAGCAAGCAGCAATGGAGTTAGAAGCAGCACTGAGGCAGAGGAGGAGGCGTAGGTGCAGGAGGCAATTGAGGAACCCGTGGCCATCCCAAACATCATTGTACAGCAGGTACCACCCCGCAGGCAACCACCAATAACCCGCATCAGGGCCTCGCCCTGGGACCTGCCCCCAAGTCAAATCCACACATTATACCGGCTTGACAGGGACACAATATTATCAATCGTCTCCCTCATCAATGATGACATCTGCAGCATAATTAACATCCGGACTGCAATTCCACCCTTGCTGAAGGTAGTGTCGGTACTGCACTTCCTTGCAACTGGCACCTATCTGTACACCGTTGGTGAGCTGCACGGGCTATCACAACCCTGTTTTTCAAGGATACTCTTCAAGTTACTGGATAGGCTGCTGCGCCATGTGTCAGACCACATCGCCCTACCCCGAACCCCTGCACAGGTCAATGCCACCAAAGTGGCCTTCCATTCCCTGGTACGCATGCCCAATTGCATCGGTGCCTTAGATTGCACCCATTTGGAGTTGACTACAAGACATGTCATTGTGGCTGTCTATCGAAATCGGAAACAATTCCACTCCCTGAAGGTGCAGATGGTCTGTGATGCACAACAACTCATCACACATTGCTGCGCTCTCCCGACTCCATGGTATTGCGGAACTCCACGTTGCCAGGGTACATGGCATGCTACGGGGAGAGCCCACTGGCTGTTGGGTGAGTAGAATGAGCATGTGTTCTCTAGCTCACTCAGAGTTCTCTATTATAGTGCCATTTAGTGATATTTGTCCAACCGTTTCCATTGAGATTGGTACCTCTTACAACCATAGTCCTCCAACTTGCAGCACTCCTTTGCCCACTATTAGCCCTTATGTGCATTTAACAGTATTGCCCACCATGGTTGCATTTCTAGCAATGCTCTTTGCTTGACTCAGTTATGATATGCCTAGCAATGCCTACCCTGTTTGCATTAACCCACTATTGCTCACTGCCTGACTCAGTTATGATATGCATTTAGCCTAGCAATGCCTACCCTGTTTGCATTAACCCACTATTGCTCACTACCTGACTCAGTTATGATATGCATTTAGCCTAGCAATGCCTACCCTGTTTGCATTAACCCACTATTGCTCACTGCCTGACTCAGTTATGATATGCATTTAGCCTAGCAATGCCTACCCTGTTTGCATTAACCTACTATTGCTCACTGCCCGATTCAGTTATGATATGCATTTAGCCTAGCAGTGCCCTTCCTGATGCATTAACCTATTACCATCACTACTGCTTTGTACTGCATCTAGTGGTTTACCATTGCTCCACCCGCCCACAAGTGCTGATTTTACACAGCACTACCCATAACTGGTCGCCACTGCACTCAAGCTGATTCACTTAATTGGCTGTACCCCACAAGCTACCACCATATACAAGTACTCTCAACACAAACCATCTATGGCATGTCTTCAATTTACTATCATCACACTCTCCATATACCTCTACCACATCCATTCCACCACCATACAGCCCCTCCACCCCCCCCCCCCCCCCCCAAGAGCCAATATGCAACTCCCAACCATCAGTCCACCTTTCCACTATACGACTCACAGCACCATTGGCCCATCCCACCCCCCTGAATTCCACTTCACTCCAGCGCCTTACAATCTCATATGCAGAAACTCCTTCTTAGGATACCACACTTCCCAAGTCCCTGCTAATAAATTCAGCAACAACTCCCAAACAACGCCACATACTAACAATCACAAAAACCTAAGCACCACATTGCTTGACAAACCTAAACGTCCTCTAGACACTCCGCCACCAGCCACCATCAAACTCAATTGTGCCCTCATAAAGGCCAGATCCCTTGTCGCACATGCTCTCGAGATATCAGATCTCATCCTAGCCAACAACCTGGATCTACTACCAATAACTAAAACCTGGTAATATCCAGCAGCAGGACCTGCCCTTATGCTTGCAGTTCCAAAAAATTACACCATCACCAAAGCTGATAGAACTTCCAGCAAAGGGGGAGGAATTGCCTTCATTTCCAAAACCCAGCTATGCCTAAGAGAATTCCCCTCTCTTCCGTTCCCATATGGGGAACTTGTATCCGCAAAACTGCCACTCTCTGCCCAAAGTACACTTCTGATTCACCTGATCTATAGACCACCAGACCCCACCTCCACATTTGAAGAAGACATTTCTAACCTACTTTTCGCCAACACCAAACCCACTTCATAAATCCTACTACTAGGAGACCTGAACCTAGGGTACAAAGACCCCCTAGACTCCCACGCCCTAACTGTAGAACAATCCCTACTTGAACTAGGCTTCAAACAACACATGTAGGGACCCACCCAAAGCCATGGCAGAACCCTCGACTGGGTTGCCAACTTAAACTGCAATCTGAACCTAATCTCTAATAGCCCATGTGCCTGGTCCGACCATCACTTTATCCGCTTCGAGCTAGATGCTTCAACCAGCATCCCTCCCATGACCACCCATTCTCCTCCAGCTTCCACTAGGAACAATAAGGCCATCACCATGGATTCTATCCACCCACTCATCCAACCCATAATCAATCCATCACATGCCCTTGAACTTGATCCAGAAGCTCTAGTGAACATGTTCAATAAAAACCTACAACTAGCCCTAGACCAAATCGCCCCTATCAAACCCAGAAAAGCCAAACAACCCAACCACCTCAACAACTGGTTCACACCTGAACTACAAGCATTGAGGAAAGCCAAAGGATCTGCAGAATCTACCTGGCAAAAAAAAAACATAACCCCACAACAAAGATCTCTTCAAGACAGCAGCCACCACCTATAAAACAAAAAGCTATCAACACCAAAAGCGACATTTTTAACAACAGGATACAAAATGCAAAATCCAATGTAAAAGAACTTTTCACCATCCTCAGAGAACTGGAAGCGCCCATACCCCCTCAATCCACTTGTATCAAAGACGCCACATGGTGCGCCAAAATCCAAAAGGCACTATTAGACAAAATAGCCCTACTCCAAACTAAAATAGAAGCCAAAAGACTCCTCCTAGCCACTAAAGGTACAAACAACACCAACCAAACCCACCAACCGCAACCCAACAACTCTGATCTCTTCGAATTTGCCCGGTCACCATCGCTCAGGTTGAAGCAATAATTACCAGTCTCAAACCATCAAAATGTCAAGGGGACATCTGTCCCACATCCTTCATCAAAGAAGGAGTTAAAGACGTTGCCCCATTCATCACCATGCTCATAAATACTTCCTTTGCATCATGCACTGTACCCAAGAATCTCAAAGATGCCTGGGTCAAACCACTGATTAAAAAAAACCACCCTAGATCAAATCATTCCCACTAATTACTGTCCCATCACCACCGTCCCATTCCTGCTAAAAATCCTTGATAAAGCAGCCTATATCCAAATCCAGAACCACCTCGAAACGCTTAATCTTCTTGGCCTCCGCCAATCTGGTATCAGACTTAGACACGGCACAGAGACAGCCCTTCTAGATCTGAAAATCCAAATGGACGAGGCCAAAGGTAAAGGCCATCCTTCCCTCCTCCTACTTCTTGACCTCTCGGCGGCCTTCAACCTGGTCGACCACAACATCCTAACTGCACATCTAACCACCTCCGCTTCCTTCTCGCCAAATGCAGCCAAATGGATCCAATCCATCCTAGCCGAAAGATCCATGAAGGTTTTCTCAGACAACGCATCTGCAGAACCCGCACCCATCACGTGCAGAGTTCCCCAGGGTTCCTGCATCCCCCCCACCCTCTATAACATCTTTACCAAGATTTTATTTGACCTCCTTGATGACATGAAAGTCCTATAAACCAACTACGCTGATGATACACAGATCCTCATGACGCTCACAGGCTCACATGAAAACGACTCAGCCCTTCTCAATGAAATTTACAGCAAGATACAAAACTGGATGGCCAAGCACGGGCTTTGTCTAAACGATAACAAAACTGAGCTCTTACTCATTGGCTGTAAACAACGCCTCAATAAACTTGACCCAAAACACAACTCATTCAAGCTCGATGGAAACTTTATTAAGGTCTCCAAAAATGCCAAAACACTCGGTGTCTACCTAGACTCCACCCTGATACTATCAAGACAGGTCAACGCCACTGCCTCCGCCTCCGCCTCGGCCTACACCACTAAACTTATAACGGCCTGCAGACCTTTTCTATCCACCCACTGTTGTATCATATTGGCAAGAGCCCTAATACTTTCCAAACTTGACTATTGCAACACCCTAGATCTAGGCACTAGCAAGCAAAATATCCACAAACTTCAGATTTTGCAAAATAACACTCTTAGGGCAGCCCTCAACATATCACGCACGGACCACATCTCTCACGCAAGACAGACTGCCAACTGGCTCCCTATAAAAGACAGAATCACCTTCAGGACCCTCATGATCACTCACAAATGCCTCAACAACACTGCTCCAAAATACCTTGTCGACAAATTCTGCACCAGGACATCTTCCAGACCCACCAGAACCATCTACGCGCATTGCCTCAACATTCCCAAATACAGACTCCAGAAATCAGGCGGCACCAGTTTCCCAGTCTTAGCGGCAAAAACATGGAGCTCTATGCCCACATCACTGAGAGATGAACACTCCTTCCTTGCCTTCCGCTGCAAAGTCAAAGCATGGCTTTTCTCCTCAATCCCTTGCTCATAACCTATACTCATTTCTTCAACCCTCACCTTGTATATAGTTCAAACTCCAGCCTGCACCCTCAGTGTTCCTACTATTTAATTTTGTAAATGACGTTAACACTGCATCTTATTCCTGTCTCTAACCAGCATCCCCATTCATACGTGTACACTTCTGTATACTGTATTTTATGTAACTGTATTCTTCTGTATTTATGCAACTGTACATGTATGTAACCTTCACACAAGACCAAGCGCCTAGCTACACCTGGGTTCAGCGCGCTATATAAGCAAATAAAACAAAACAAACAAACAATGCAGGAGCTGTGTGTAGTAGCTGTGTGTAGTGGGGGAGTGGGGCAAATAGACACTCACCAGGGTTCACCCAGCTTACCGCTGCAATAAGCAAATGGCAGTTTGCTGTGTCACAGTAAAACATACTGGCAAATGGAAATACCCTAAGAGAAACGGCACCTCAAGCTTTCCCATTATGAGAACTCATCTCACTGAAACTCTCCCCATCTCCAACGAACACCCTTACTCTCCACCTAATTTACAGACCCCCAGATCCTCCGACATCATTTGAGGAAGACCTAGGCCACCTCCTCACCGCCAACACCAAGCCCCTATCAAAAATCATCCTCTTGGGGGACTTCAACCTAGGCCTCAGCGACCCCTCAGTCCCTCAGGCCCTCAGGCACTCACTCTTGCAAACACCATCGAAGCTCAAGGCTTCACCCAACGAATCTCCAATCCTACACACGACAAAGGAGGCATACTGGACTGGCTAGCAGACCAACATACTAACTAATAACCCATGCCCGTGGTCACATCAAAGTATTAACCATCAGTCATCTTACCCAATCTAACATCCCACTGCAACTCTCCAAAGCAATACCTTCTAGAAACTCTCAAATCACCACCCCAGCCAACATGCTCCCCAGGCTACTACCGCTCACTGCCCACCACCTTAAGACCAGCTCCGATCCCATCTGCATGGTGACGCTATACAACCAAACCCTCCTAGGCACTCGCAAAGCCAAACCTACAGATCACCAAAATTCCTGGTACGCCACTAGCCTCAAAGACTTCAACGCTCTAGCTACAGAGTACAAACAAGCCACCATCCAATCGAAAGGCAACTTCTACAATGCAAGAATCGACGATGCCAAATGAGGCACAAAAGAGCTCTCCTACATACTCTGAACTAGAATCACCAGCCCCACCCCTAACCACTGCATCAAAGATCAACCTTGGTGCCTAAGCATTCAAAACGCCCTCATCGGCAAAATTGCCCGACTCCAAAATAAAATCAACAATAAAAAAAAACTCTCCATAGCTGCCGAAAGCATTGACCATTGATGCCCCCAGATTCTAATTCACCCCTGTCACCACCACCGAAACCTCAAAAATCATCAAAGGCCTGAAACCCACAAAATGCCAAGGAGACGTGTGCCCAGCCTCTCTTATTAGAGACTGCGCTGACAAACTCTCTCCATTCATCACAGCCCTGATTACCAACTCCTTCTCATCCAGCAGAGTCCCAGAAGACCTGAAAGAAGCTTGGGTAATCCCGCTACTCAAAAAACCTACACTGGACCCAAATGTCCCGACCGACTACAGCCCCATCACAACAGTTCCCTTCCTTCTGAAAATACTTGATAGAGTTGCTTACTTGCGAATACAAAAGTACCTGGAAACCCACAACCTCCTCCGTCTATGTCAAATCAGGCTTCCGCCCCAGTCATGGAACATAAACTGCCCTTTTGGACCTCAAAATCCAAATGGACCAGATTAAAGACAAAGGCAACATGGCCATCCTCCTCCTACTTGACCTATCTGCAGTCTTTGACCTGGTAAACCACAATATACTCTGCCAACACCCGACTATAGCCGCCAACTTCTCAACCAACGCCATAAATTGTTTTGAATCCTTTCCATCCAACCGAACCATGAGAGTCTTCTCCACACCTGCTGTCCCCCCCCCCATAACCCCAGTCTCCTGTGGAGTGCCACAGATGTCCCGTGTCTCGCCAACACTATATAACGTGTGCACCAAGCCCCTCTTTGAGCTGTTAGACAAACTGGTTGTCACGTACACCAACTATGCAGACGACACCCAAATACTCCTCCCCATTACAGGAGACCATGACACAGACACAAACTTACCTGACCATCCAAGCCTGGATGACACAACACGAACTCTGTCTCAACGACGAGAATACAGAACTACTCATCATTGGCAATCAATCCAAGCTCAATAATCTACCACATTCCTATAATTCTTTCCTTATTGACAAGAGCATCATCAAGGTAGCAAAAGAGGTCAAAACATTAGGCTTATACCTAGATTCCTCACTCTCCCTAACAAAACAAACTACTGCTATTGCAACGGCAGCTGCCTACACTGCCAAACTAATCAACGCCAACAGACCCTTCTTATCCACTGACAATTGCATCACCCTTGCCAGAGTCCTCATTCTTCTCAGCATCGATTACTACAATTCCCTCTTTGCAGGCTCCAGCGCCAGAAACATAAAAAAACTACAAATAGTCCAGAATAATGCAGTAAGAGCTGCACTCAACATCCCTAACTAAGAACATATATCCTCAGCCAGACGTAATATCCACTGGCTACCAGTGCGGGTCCGCATCACCTTTAAAACCCTATCACACATGCCTCTCTAACAGTGCACCGATTTATCTAGCCAGACAAATCTCCAAAACACACTCAAAAAGACCCACCTGATCAGCCTACTCCTGCCACCTTGTCCTCCCAAGATTTAGACAGCAAAGAGATGGAGGGTCCAGCTTCCCTGTGATTGCGGCAAGGCAATGGAACGCCATGCCAATATCCCTGAGATCAGACTCCTCCATCTGGTCCTTCTGCAAAAACCTCAAACCTTGCTCTTCGCTCAAGACAGGTAAGAGTACCTCAGCCCCCCCATTATACCCGCCTCCCCCAACCTCCCATAGCAGTAACTAATATGTCCCAACCTACCTGTATTGAAATAGTGCCCCACCGGCAAATTTTAATCTGATGTAACCCAACTGTATAATGCAACCACTGTAACCAAGACTGCATCCTAGGTCTGTATTGTTCAGCAACATGTAACCACTGCAACTAAGGTATGTATCCTATGATGTAACCAACAAACCTAAGCAAAAAGTGCCGAGATGCCCATGGGTTTGGTGTGCCATACAAATGTCAAAATAAATAAAATAAACATCCAATGTTTGAGAGATTCAGGCTCCTCACCCTGAGACGGCATCAACCAGTACCCAGATCTCTCTCTAGTGTGGAATTGATTTAGCTTAAAGCGTGGGAAAACCTGTCGGGTCCTACGACAAGGAAAACACTTCAAATATACAGGTAGATTCCCCCCGCCCCTTTTTCTGGGGAACTTGGCATATTTGCTACTGAGTGAATATTTAGACACGGCCTGGATAGTCGGCCTCCAGTCATCTGGAAGAGTTTGAATTTCACTTTATCTGGATTCAACTTAAGTTCTATGTCAGATGAACTGATTGGTTCCAATAATTCCCTCATGCAAGTCCTGAACACATTCACGGAGGGAACTATACCACATCCTGCCATAAGATGAAAGTCCACAAATAAGGAGTTTGCTGGAGGCCTCAAGAACTTGGAGTAGAGCGAGAGTTGTTTCAATTGCAGTTGAGCCTGAAGTGTTACAAGGTTGAGTTCATGGTGAATTATCGCATTAGGGATCGAGGATGCCACCCCAGTACATTCTTCCACAAAATTCCTCGCAAGGTATCAAGAACAGGCCACACATCGACAGCCGCCATATCAAGCCCATACAACAGTCCAGGTTCTACCGTACCCAGGTAGTATTTGAGTGCTTGTAGAAGAGAGAAACCACATACTCTCCTAACTATACGTTTCATATGGGACCTCAGAGGGATTAGATTGGCCTTTAACAGATCATTCTACATCTTAATAGAGGATACATATGTCAAATCATACTCCAAATAGCGGATGGAAGCCACCCTCTCCACTTGATCAGTGCCCAGTGACCACTGTTGAACCACCGACTTCTTGCCACTAGAGAAAACCACCACCATGGACTGATCACCATTTACCACCAGATTATTACACAGAGCATACTCATGAAAAATATGAAGCGGACAATATCACCAGCAAAAGCCAACCAGTGACTGTCAAGATGGCCAAGCCTGCCAGTAATCAAACCCTGAGCGTGCCAAATCGCCTCAATATCACTTAGATAGGCATTGAAGAGAGTTGGAGCCAAGGTACAATCCTGCTTGAGTCCCACCTTAACCAATATATGTCTCGTAACAGCACCATCCTTTCTAAGGTGAACCTGAAGGTTAGAATCATGATGGAGTTAAGAAATTAGCTGAACAATCTTCATGGGAACCTTATATCCGAGTAGTTCAGCCCACAGACATTCACGTACTAAGCAGTCAAAAGTCACAGATAAGTCCAACGAAGCCATGTATATTTCCAACCCCTGTGTAGCTTTTAAATTCAGCAATAGACGTTTCAGCAGCGTAGCATTTAGAGATGTACCAATTTCTAACCGAAAAACCCTACTGAAAACACAAGTGAGTGTTGTTTTGGTTCAGGGAGATGTTGAGATCCATTAAGAGCAGTATATGTGGAATCAGTCAGAGCGATGGGCCTATAGTTCCGAGGGTCCATAACACTACTTTTTTTGAATATGGGAATAACTATAGACTCATTTCATGACAAAGGAACCTCATTAGTGACATATTTCCTCAAAATAAGGTTTAAGGAAACGCGCCCGAAATTCTGGTTCCCGTTTTAAAAGAAGTGGCGGCAAACCATCAGGACCGGGAGCCCTAGATGGCTTAAGTCTATTTATAGCCCAGACTATATCCTCCATAGTCCATGGGCAGGGTTCATCAGTGATAGGTCGTTAAAGACACTAGGAAAGCGGGCAGCCAATAGAGGAAGCTTACCACATTTATTAGCATAATAGGAAACCCATATGCTTTCTTGTATAGAATCCACCCTGGAATCATAGGCAGAATCTTGTATTTTTAAACATTCTTAATTTTTATTTTAAAATGACTTAGTTTACACATGTTAAACTTTTAATTTATAAAATTTCATTTAAAGTGATGTGATCGAACTTCAAGGTAAACAAAACCTAAGGCTAGATAATTGAATACTGTTCAGCCGTTTGATCCTCGCCGAACTTGGGAGAGTTCCGTGATGTTTAGAAACTGAATGATAGTGTAAATCGGTGTTTTATCCTTTCGCAGAAGAATCTGTGCCCATCTCATTTCTGAGTCCATCTGTATGGTTGAGATCTTAAAGTAATCTCTATGTAGGTTTCTCTTTTCTGCTTGGGTGGTACATTCCATTATGATGTGTCGAATTCTCTCTTGTGATTCTTTGTTGAGGCAGAATCTACAATATTGATCCGTGGTAGGAATTGTTCTCATTTTTGCAAGTCTATGTATGGTAGGAAGAAGATTAAGTCTTAGTTTCAAGTATGTGTCTCGCAATGCTTGGTTTGGAAATAGGATTAGATAACTTGGGAGCTCGTTGATGGCTCTAATTTCAATCTCGCAGTGTAAATTCATGTGGTACGTTGATTTTTCCTAAATTGTTTTGTTCCAGTCATCTCACTTGATCTTTGTGTTTTTGCATTCTGCGGCTGTGCTAAGAGCATTTCAAGTGATATTTCTTCTCTTGCAAAATTAATTTCCATGTCACGTTTCCAGGCATTCAAGACGGTGTTGTTCATACCGGTCAGGTTTGTCTTAAGAATTTCGATTGCCGGAATTTTGTCATTGTTCATCGTTTTTCGAAATAGGTCTAGCTGTTTCCACAATACCATTGATGCAAGTGACAGTTGCAATTTCGAATCTGATTCTTGGCATGGGAAAGGCAGGAGGGAGTGCTAGAATTTTCCTCCTGAATATTCCTTTGTATTTCTGCCACATGGTTTGAGAAAAGTTGATCAAGGTTTCGCTCCCATAATTCAGAACTGGTACGACCCTTTGTCTATAGAAGGCGATGATAGGTTTAAATGAAAACTTTGCAAATTTGCAGTGCAGGAATCGGCCTTGTCTGGAATCCTGTATTTTATTTATACAAGATCAAAATTGTCTATTGTCCGAATGAAGAAGAATCTTTATCATAAACTGATTGTTTTGCCGATAAGGGGCATATTTGAGCACTTTAACCAGATTCCTGTGTTTAGTAGCCTCCGAATGTCATACGTCGATGAAATTCATAATCAGAAAGTTCCAAGCCCCACAAATGCTTAATAGCGTGTCTCTTTTATCATCCCTAATTCTAGGGTGGTATTGTTGAGTGTGGGTGACCGAGGGGAGGAGAAACCTAACACTAGAGGCCACTCTAATGCCCTCAACAATGCATCTGTCCAGGGGTCTGTCACCAATAGTCAGCAAGGAATCAAAACAAATGGAGTTTACAACCCCTATATTGCAAGCCTGCTTCAAGTAGCCTATGGACGGCCATAGGTCCTATTATGGCATCTACAAGATAAGCCATTCCTAGAAGGTTTTACAGGAATCGAAAAGGGCAGAGTATCACATCTATATGTAGATGCCAGCATGATAAAGTGAATAATAAAATGATCACTAATTCCCGGGTCCATCAAACACATAGGAGTACGCCTAGATTTCATGGAAGAAGACACAAAAAAAAGTAATCGATTGATGAAGTGCAAGGACCCCTATGCCAAGTATAGACAGGAGCGCCAGGTGAGGAGGCGGCCTCAATTTGCAAAAGATCCCAGAAGGTCATGAAAGAATCCCAATCCATACCCGTCCTGAGATTAGGGGAGCATTCACAAGGTATGATAGATTTGCCATTATGGATTTACCCTTCTGCACAATAAGCACTGAAGTCTCCTCCAACAACTATAGTGTGCTGGTATCCATCGGCCAGCCAACGATCAAATAGACTAGTAAATAGTTCCAGAAATTCCTGGATAGGATGTTTAGCACCTGGATAGGATGTTTAGCAGGATACCAATGAACCTGTGTGATTTTTCCGTTGCGGAAACGTCTGCGACGGAAAAGTTTGCATGAGAAATGTACGCACCACAAAAAGGTTCGTACATTTCCCATGCCAACATACATTTAATACCCCTACCAACCCACACCCCCCCACACACACCCCCATGCACACCCTACTCTTTCAAGATGCGCTGTGTCCCTGCGGCGCCGGTTCCTTTCACTTCCATGATCGGGAACCGGCGCCGCAGGGTCCTTTTCATTTTTTGTTTGTTTTTTCAGGCAGCGCCAGTTTTTTCCTCAGGTGTCCCCCCCACAACGCCTGCTCACTATACTGTACAGTGTAGTGAGTGGGGTGTTGAGAGGGACACGCAGCCCCCATTTTTTTTTTTTTCCTCGGGTGTGTGCCCCGCAACCCCCACTCACTATACTGTATAGTATGGTGAGCAGGGTGTTGCGGGGGACAGCCCCCGCAGTCTTTTTATTTTTAACGTACCTAAAATGCATGCCACCAAAGGTTCGAACTTTTGGTGTTCGAACCTTTGGTGGCATGCATTTACAACCTTTTTGTATAGGTCGGAACTTTCGGTGTGGTCATTTTGGCCTATACCGATTCCACTAGACATTGACCAGTAGTACATTACCTATACAACCCGACAAGCAAGCATGTATGCCAGGGTGCCTTCAGATATATACCACACTGAGGCTAATATTTAAATACAAATCCTTAAAGGGACAGCGTCCCACGCAAGGAGCACTATGGAGCACCGGTCCTCTCTACTTCAAACACAAAGAGCAAATGCAGTAAAACTCTGTTCGCACCGGAAGACTTTGCCACAATTCCAAGACTTGAAATTGTTCACTTGTCTTGAGGACGGAGCCTCAGGATATTTTGTGTTTTCAACTGTGCTTTGGAATTTGGGAAAGGGAACCCAGAGTATTGCTCAAACATATAATCTTTTTGGAACGCAAGGCAATCTTAAGACTGGTTATGAGAACTGCTTTATACTTGGGGAAGGGAGCTGAAAGAACATTACAAGCTTAACCAAGCACTGTTGGTTTAGTTGTGAGGGCAAGCATAGGTTTTCAACACAGATTCCAAAGTTGAACTTATTGACTTTGATTTTCCTTAGTTTTTATTTAGTAGGGAAATCCCACCTTAGCATAGGGCAAGAGGCGTTTCTCCATACTGACATTTCATTTAATAAAAGAGATTGTTCTGAACGTTTGAATCTGTTGTCTGTGTCTTACTCCATCACATCGATCACCTATTCTCCTTTCCTCAGACCTGCTCACCCTTTTCATATCTATTTCCCCTTCAGTGGCACTGACTCCCCTCTATCCCTGTGATGTCAGTTTCCTTCCACTTACGTGGGTCGGAGCTGGTGCTGCAGGGTCCTTTTCTTTTTTTACTTTCTTGTCTCCCTGCTTATCATGTAATGGAAGCGGTGGACACCCCCGCAACCGCTGCTCCCCTTAGTCAGTGTAATGGGAGTCATTTGTTTGCTAGCAGCCGAATGTGCCGTAAATGCGCATTCAGCATTTTATTGTCGACAATTTAGTACAATACCCTAATGCTCTACCTTCGGAGTCAAGAAGAAGCCCCCTCAAAATCCCTTCAAAATCAACCCCTTCTCCCGGAAAACACTGCACCTGGCCTCACCGTTTACAGATTGTGCACATTTCTAATGCCCATGAACTAATGTATGCTGTGTGTCTTGTCCCATCTGTGACCCACATACCATCTATTCCCTAAAATCAATTACTCATTAATGCTTCCTCTCATGTATGGAGGAGCCTCAGGAAAAGACTGTTTATTGCTGTTCCTGTTGTAAATATTTGTGGTTGAGATCTTTTAATTTTATTTATTGTTCACTTGTCAGGCACCTATACAGCAAGTAAATCCAATTTTAAAGTGCCCACAGGGCAAAGGGAGGAAACCGGGTGCAAAACACATTAGTAAACACAAAATATAAGGGAAAAAAGGATGAACCTACTATGCCTTGTTGTCAATCTGGAAAAGTGAATACCCTTCATTTGGATGATAGACGTATCTTGATGGCCGAAGGCCAACCGTCTTATGCACAGAATTATAGAAATACAGACTGCTATGCTTGACCAACAAGCGGCCATTTTAAACGTAGCAAGAATCGCCATTTTGCTCGTTAACCATTGTTCATTGCTTTCCGTCTAAACTGCTTTGCAGCTTGCAATTCTTGCGAATTCTGCTTACTCTGCTCAACTTTTAACATTGTTGTTTGAATATGAAAGGGCAAGGCCGCGGGACTGAGGAGTTCGTTGAAACTCCTCATGAGCAGCCCAGAAAGGAATGCCCACGCTCCCTCTCTGTAGCCTTGAGGGAGAGCTGCAGGGCATTTAATAATTTCACAGCTGCAGCCAGTCTCGTACTGTGGTAGAATATGTTAGAATAGAGCAGCTAAAGGCTTGAATTATGCTCCTCTTACGGCCCCCCTCACAAAACCCTTTAGAGCGTGTCGGCTCCCAGGACACAAATAGCACCTCATAGATGGCAAAGCTTGGAATGTGACTCTTCTCCCGTGTGCAGCTTGCTTCCAAGAACAGAAGCACCGTGTTCTGTTCAACAACTAGAAGATGCCTCTGCACTTTCTAAATTGCACATTGTTACTGGAATAGACATCGAAAGTGTCATAATTGTCATACTTGTCGGAAATGTCCATCATCATCCCGAGTTCAAAGAAACTCAATAAAAGGGGGGTGTTAAACATGTCATAGCTGATTGTATGATATGCATTTTGTATATATGTAACTGATGTACGTAATTCGTTCTCTTGCGTCCCTCGAGGTCTAGAGAATACACGTCGCGGGGCGTGAGACCATAGTTGACCAATTGGGACTATTTTGCTTCCAATAAACCCTAGCATTGGGAATTTTAACCTCGTGTCTGGCGCATCCTTTCGTGTATGGTTATTGCCTTGTTTCCATATCGCGAGGGACCCCTAATGGCCCCTTTCAAGATGGCACCCGAATAGGGACCCTCCCCCACTTGCCCCTTCGTAGACGTAATGGAGTAGAGGCGGAAGAACGGCGAGGACGGGACGATCGAGCTGGGATCAAGAGGTGTACGGGGCACCCTGTAGAAGTGAAGAGAGATTCCTTCGCAGATCTGCACACATCTGATCCCTGATCAACGTACCGGGCCAGAGGGCAAAGCAGGCAAGGGTCCCGAAACGAGGCAGAAGCCAGGGAAGCGCAGACACGACGTTGGGAGGGGTTGCGTCAGGACACAGGTGACTTGTTTTAGCAGGTGAGTCATTCCCCGATTCAAACGAAACCCTGATTATTGGCAGAGTGTTCATTTTGCAAATTCAAACATCCAGAGTAAGGTTGGTTAACCAAGGGGAAGGTTAAAAACATGCCTGGAGTACTGTCCACTTTAGCGGGGCTTTTCCGCTGCGGTAGACAGTCCTTGGAAAATGGCCAAAGTGCACCGCATGGGGGTCTGCCGGCTTATGACATGTATGCAAAATATGGTGTGGGTGCGATAATATTGTGTGAAATTTGGCATAGGCAAACTAGAAAGCAACAGGACCATCAGTGGCCGGTTAATGGTAGCTTTGAGATTGTGAGGATAGATAACTTAGAAAGGGTGTTAAGGGAAAAAGCCCGACCTGCAGCCTTTGAGACTATCAAAGATTGGAGGAGGGAAGCAATGCTCCGACTTAGGAGTAGAGAGAAGCATGCGCGTAGGCACAAATCGACGCTTGAGGTAGCAGAAGAAAAGGAGGAGGAGGAGTGGACAGCAAGTCTAACACGGGAAGGGAGAAGTGAGCAAATGAACATAGAAGGAATATACCTGCAGCGGGAACTACACATACCAGACGAATTAATGGAACATTTGTTAACCCATACGGGTCGAGGCCCAAAACCAGGATCGAAACCAAACACGCCAGTAGTGACTGCGCAGGCCCAACCTGTAGCTCTCATACCCCCTCCCGCAGCCCAAGCACTTCCCCTCACGCAAGCATTAACCCACGCCCCACCCACAGCTCGAGCCCTCCCACAAGCGCAGACCGCACACGCGCAATTTCCCAGCACCCAGAAAGGCCCTTCACAGATGCCACCTGTGTCTTGACCCATCCGCACCTCCCGCTCCAGAGACAGATTCAGCACCATCCGCCCCTCCCGAAGTCGAAATTGAGACCGGGGAGGCGAGAGGTGGGGCTGAAGGAACAGGATTTGGACGGGTAACTCGCAGAGCGATCAGCAAAGAAAGAAAGGTTGAATTACAGCAAGAGGCAGAAAGCTACATAGAAGGAAATGATGGGACGGCAGCATTGGCCTCATTATATGGGTACCGAAGAAGCAACGAGAGACAGGTAGTGTTGGAATACATGGGGGAATTTTTGGTGGGAGAATGGAAAGAGTTACTTGGGAAACTACCGCCACAACGATTGTTAGATTTGAACCAATTAGCACGTTGTAGAATAAAAGATGAAGTAAAAGAACATGTGAATGGACTTTTTGATCTTAAAAATGAGTTGGATAATGATTATGCTGAAATGTTTGCTGCACCTGGGCACAGGGGTTGGGATATTAGAAGAGATGGGAGAGGGACGGTAGAACCATACATACAGCGGAGACATTCAATGTCATCTGTACAGAGGGGCGACAAGCTGAAAGTATGTATACGGGAAGCGATAAAGTGGATGTCGAATCCTAGTATCCCAACAATGGTCATAAATGACATATTTGACGAATATTCCATGCCAATGAAAAGAAAGGCACTGCAATCGATGGCTGAACATTTAATAGACAAGGATATAAAAAACAATAAGGCTAGCCCACCCGAGATACTAGCGGTATACAAGAGAGCATTTGAGCCAAGTACAGGAGAAACGGGCCTATCACTGGACTTAGGAATACTATTGAACCTAAGAGAAGGGGGAGGGATCGTGAGTGGGGCATTTCCAATGAGAGAGGTTCCGCCCACGTTTGTACCAAAAGTAGAGGTCCCTGCGACGGGTACAGTAGGAGCGCAGGTAATACCAGCCCATTTCACCGCCCAGTATGTGCATGTCCCCTTTCCCAGGCAAGAGGTGAATACTATAAAACAGACGATTCCTGATATAAGAAAGAATCCCGCAGGTTTCTACAAGGAAGTAGAGTCAACCCTGAGATCAGCAGTGCTTCCTATGAGCGATATAGATTTGATTTTCCCAGTCATTTTGCCAGCAGATATATGGAAACAGATAAGGACGGTAGATGACTTGGGGGCTTTTGGCGCCACATGGGCGGAGTTACTATTGGAGGACAAGAATAGAAATGTAGGGGAAAATCCAG
Organism: Ambystoma mexicanum; assembly: GCF_040938575.1. Lineage (NCBI taxonomy): Eukaryota > Metazoa > Chordata > Amphibia > Caudata > Ambystomatidae > Ambystoma > Ambystoma mexicanum. Next base: position 364,566 of record NC_090923.1, read on the forward strand.
GAACCCGCATGGCAGATCTACCAGAACGGCTAATGCGGAGATTGAGAGAAATAATTCCAGAAAGAAGGATTCAGTGGGACAAATTAACTACATGTGTACAGGGCAAGGATGAGCAAGTAATGGATTATTTCAATAGATTTGAAGGAGTATTCACAGACTTCAGTGGGCAGGATGTGAGCACAGAGTCGGGGAAAAGGCTATTTGTTGATAAATATGTGAGGGGACTAATATTACCAATTCAAGATATGTTAATGGCGTCGGAAAGTTCCTGGGCAGCAAAACCGTGAGTGAGATATTACGCATAGCCCAATATTACGAGAACAGGGCAAATGTGGCGAAAGAAAGAGATGAAGGATAGAGTAAATTTAAAAACAAGGGTGTTACTGCAGCAGGCCATTGGATACAATAGAGGTAGAGGAAATGCACAAGGCAGAGGAAATTCAAATAATATGCAGGGGGGTGTCATTGGGAGTAAATCAATGTGCGTACTGTAAAGAAGGACACTGGCGAGCGCAATGCACGCACCTACAGAATAGAGGTGGGTTTGGCCAGAGAAGGCCTCATAGAGGACATCAGGGGTCAAACGGCCCAAGCAGAAATAACATGCAGCAGCAACAGGGATATACCAATGGAGGTAATCAAAACCAATCCCATGGTCAAAACCAAGCTCAACAGAACCAGGCATTGAACCAAAGTGTTCCGAACCAAAATCAGGGCGGGCAGGGCCAACAGAGAAATGATCAGAGTGGAGGACACCGAGGGGAAAATGGGAATATTTTTGATACACAGCCAAACACGTATTATAGCAGCAGCGGTGACTACACATCGGACGATGTATTATTTTCGCAATAGGACAGCCCACGGCAGGGTTCGGAACCAATGTCTATTACCGTGAATCAGAGAGGACCCTATGTAGAAATGAGAGTCGGGAATAAGGAGCACCGTTTCCTTGTAGATACATGGGCACAAAAGTGTTCGATAGACCACCACTTGGTTCCGGAGATCCCACTGTCGGGGCAAAAGAAGGTTTCTGTAGGGTTCGCAGGTAAACCAGTAATTAACCCTGTGTCCGAAGCTGTCCCAATTACAATAAAACCATTTACGGAACAGTCTGCATTTCTTCTGACAGAAAATTGTGGGGAGAACTTGCTAGGATTAAATTTGTTGAGAAAATTGGGGGCAGTTATACATTGTACGGCAGATGAGGTGTTGCTCACGATTTGGCCTCACGATGCACCGGTGACGGAATTTATGTCAGAAGCGTTACCAGAAGAGCTAAGTAGAGTACCAACCTGTCTGTGGGCAATGCATGATAACGATGTAGGATGCTTGAAAATAGAGCCAGCTAAAATAACTTTGAAAGAAGGTGTTACATTACCACGAATTCCCCAGTATAAAATTTCTGTTGAAGGTGAGAAGGGATTAAAGAGTATTGTTACTGACCTGGTGAGATTGGGGGTGGTTGAAGAAATTGCAGGTAGCACGTGCAACAGCCCGATTCTTCCAGTTTACAAGAAAGGAGGCAATGAAGTACCATATCGTTTCATAATTGACCTGCGCGCATTGAACAAAGTGGTAGACCCACAATTCCCTTTGGTCCCAGATGTCACAACAATACTGACAATGATACCGGCCACTGCAGAATACTTTAGTGTAGTTGATTTGAAGAACGCGTTCTTTAGCATTCCAGTGGATAAAAGCAGTAGATATCTGTTCGCGTTCACTCTAGGAGGTCGATCATTCACATTCACACGCATTCCACAAGGATACACAGAAAGCCCGAGCATTTACAGCAGGGCACTAAAGGAACAGCTAGATATGCTAGAACTACCAACAGGTTGCGCACTCTTGCAGTACATAGATGACTTGTTACTAGCTGCTGACACAAAAGAGATCTGCAAAGAAAGTACTATATTACTATTGACACACCTAGCGACCCATGGTCACAAGGCAAGTTTGAAGAAATTCCAGTATAATCAAAAGGAGGCGTCTTATTTGGGTTACCTACTTTCGAAAGAAGGGAGAAGATTAACACCAGAATGCATAGAAAGTATTTCTAGTATGCCTATTCCAAAAACTCAAAGGAGTGAGAGCTGTAATAGGCATGGCCTCTTATTGTCGGCAGTGGATCAGTAATTTTGCGTTGATTGTGAAGCCGATGATAAAATTAACTAAAAAGGATGCAGTGATGCCTTTGCAGTGGGATGAGGAATATCAGAAAGCATTTGAAGAATTGAAAGTTGCATTATGTTCCGCGCCAGTTTTAGGCACACCAAACTACAAGAAAATATTTAGACTATTTGTGAGCGAGAGTGAAGGATGTGCATTGGCGGTTTTGACACAGGAACAAGGTGGAAGAAATAGGCCGTGCGGCTATTATTCTTCCGCGCTGGACCCTGTAGCGCGCACACTACCACGATGTTTGCGATCTGTTGCAGCGGCTGCTGCATCAGTGAAACAAACAGGGGAATGGTATTGGGGCACACTTTAATTCTGATGGTGCCACATGCTACAGACGTTCTATTAAATAGGACCCAGACGCAACACATCACCTCCGCGAGATTAACAAGATACGAACTCATCCTGTTTGCACCCCACATCCAAATTATGAGGTGTAGCGCATTGAATCCTGCAGAATTAATGCCATTGCCCATAGCAGAAATTGGTGACAACGAATCACCACCCCATGATTGTTTAATGGTCACGAGGAAGAAACGAAGGGAAGAGTTGATCTGAGTGTCAACCCACAAAAAGAGCCAGATGGGGAGTTGTTTTGTGACGGCTCTTGTTTCAAATTACCAGATGGCACGTCAACTGCCGCGTATGCTATCACTACTCTAGAAAGGGTTGTGGAAAGTAAAAGAATCCCATATAATTCAGCAAAAGCCACAGAAATTATAGCCTTGACTAGAGCTTGTGAACTCTGAGAATTTGAACGTGAATATTTATACGGACAGCCAGTACGCCTTTGGCGTGGTTCATAACTTTGGCCGACTCTGGGCTGAGAGGGGCTTCTTGACATCACATGGGGCCAGGATTCAGCATGGCCCTTTGATTGTACGATTGTTGTCTGCACTCACGTTTCCAAAGCGCCTAGCTATAGTAAAATGTGAGGCGCATAAAAAAGTAACATGTAAAGTGGGAGAGGGAAACGCATTTGCAGACAGGATTGCGAAAGAAACAGCCACTGATTTGGGAAATAAAATGAGGACAGTACAGACTGAGGAAGTACCTTGTATGATAGTGAATGGAGTTGCCACAGTCAAAGAAATGCAGGCTGAGGCCACGAGCGAAGAGATTCAGGGGTGAGTTAGATTTGGAAGGATGTTGGGTGGACAAAGAGACCAAGAACTGGATGTTGCCAAATTGTTACGTAACCGCAATGGTTACAATGGCGCATGGCCCTACCCACATTTGTGTGAAGAAGATGGTACAGCATTTATCCACAGTATGGAAAAATGAGCACACAAAAAAGAATGCAGAAAGGCTAGTGCAGAATTGTATTACGTGCCTGCAACACAATGTAGGGAAGGGAACCGTGACTCCAGTAGGTAGTTTTGGCCCACCCTCTATGCCATTCGAGGTGATCCATTTTGATTTCATAGAAATGGAGAGGTGCCAGAACTACAAATATGTGTTAGTGGTGATTTGTGCATTTAGCAAGTGGGTGGAGGCATATCCTTTAAAAGACTGTACTGCCATGTCAACAGCAAAAGTAATGTTGAAGGAGTAATTCTCCCGGTTCGGGCTAAGCCGTGTCCTGTGGTCAGATAACGGCCCACACTTTGAGGGCGCAGTAGTACTACAGATCTGTGCAGGTCTGCAGATTGACAAGCGATTCCACAGCTCCAGGTATCCGAGTTCCGCCGGACTTGTTGAGAGACATAACGGCATCCTAAAAGCTAAGATGGCAAAAATATGTGCCGGAAGAGTTTTGTAGATGCATTACCTCTAGCACTTTTATGCATGCGCACATCTGTACAGGCTAAAACTGGGCTCTCTCCTTATGAATTTATCATGGGGAGACCGGCAAATGTATGGTGCGCACCGCAGCCCAAAATATTAAGTGAGGTCGAGCATCCTGTGTTAAGAACGTACTGTGGCCTTTTAATGCAGAAGTTGCGTTTGATTCATCAGCAGGTGTAGGAGGCGTTACCAGTGCAATACACCGGACCGGGGCACGCGCTGGAGCCTGGAAGCTGGGTCCAGATTAAAAACTTTCAACGTAAGACGTCATTAGCACCCAGGTGGCGCGGCCCCTACCAAGTACTTTTGGTGACACAGACGGCCATTCGAGTGGACGGTCGCAAGGCATGGATCCATGCGACACATGCCAAAAGATTCCCAGGACAGCTGACAACGTCCGACGACCAGAGAAAGGAAACGGTCTCGGAAACTAAAGAAACTGTTGCCAATCGAATGACATAGCACCAGCCTGAGCGAGAAGAGAAACTCGAAACAAAGCCTGAGCAAGAAGTGAAACAGAAACCAGAGCCTGGAGAAACTGCCAAAAAGGGGGAAGGGCGAAAAGTGCCCCAACGTTTCTCAGCAGAAACAACATCACTGCCGAGCGACACAAACTCTGCATTGCAAACACAAGCAGAAACAACGCGTGTACCCCTTTGGCTCCCCCACCAGCTTCTGCAAACGCACCAAGGCCAGAGAAAGAAACTACATCATTGCCACGGCGCTCATCGCTACCCATCATTGCGCCACAGGCTGACACTGAGGCTGATACTGGAAGTGCAATGGCACTATTCACGGATCATACAATACCAGGAGTGAAACGGTATAATTTGCGGCCTCGACAGGCAAAGTGATCCACAGATCTTTGGTGCTTTTCTTTTGCCTTTGGTTCCACTCACGGACGGAGTAGGAACCAAGGGGCGTAGAGGAGAGAAGTGTGGGAGTTGTGCAAGTCGGACAATTCAAGACTCACGGCTCCTCGGTGCGCTTATAATAAAGTACATGTGTCAGGAGCCGGAGCAGGACAAGCTGGATGCACATAGTACTCTGTCAATAAAGAACTGTTCAGAAATCGTCTGAGCAGTGGGAGAAAGAACAACTAATCTTGTTCGGAGTGGATAATTGATCTAGGCTGTGAAAAGGCTGGCAGAATTGAACTGCGACATTTTCATTGAACTTTTGGCATCAAGAACGAGAGAGATCTGCGACGAACTTTGTCAGCAAGAAGAAGGACGATGAAGAACAAATCAAGACCGGTTTCAGCCTCCTCCTGCACCATTGCTGAAGAAATCATAGTTTTAGAGACTGTAAATTCAGGGAAAACGCATGCAAACAAAAATCATGTACTGACTTGGACACTAGTCCTGTGTTTCTTAAGTATGGCAATACCAACAATAATAGCTATTAAGCTATGGTTTATGGAGTCAGCACACCCATTAGAAACACTCTTGCGAAAAGTGACTACTGAAAGCCTGGTTCATGTAATCACTGGTACATTGTCCCCAATGGAAGAGAGACATAGAGAAGGGTATGGCAAGAACACATTGTTTGCAGTTTTAAAAAGAAGAGATTGTTGGGTTTGTGCCCATTTACCACACAGGGTGGGAAAGGGATAGGCTGGTATGTACAACCATTGCCACTAAGTTCTGCATGCAGAGCATCTTTGGGTGCAATGTTTTTCGGGAAATAGAACAGAAGCAGTACAAGTAAATTAGATAAAACAAATATGGATGAATTTGAGGAAATTGTCATGAGACCTGTGGGCTGCTCCATATTCCACAAAACACGTGTAATAATCCCAAAACCCACGCCAAAGATCGCACGAAAGATAACAAACCAATATAGGCAGGATAGATTGTCCCCGTCAAAAAAACATCAGTAATGACGTTCCGCATGAGAGCAGAATGGAACAAAGATGCTGTGCCACCTTCCTATGTGGTGAATTACAGCCCAAGAACTGTCCCGTTATGCCTGAAGAAAAAAGGTACCTACTGAATAGGCACCTCCTCTGGGTGCATGAATACAGTGGTCTTGAACCAGTATATGTAGGAGACCCTGTTTATTTCATATGTGGGGAAAGAGCATATCCATGGTTACCTAGAAACTGGGGAGGTACGCGTTACTTGGGTCTACTATTCCCAGGAGTGTTCCTCTTAGAAACTGCAGAAGTAGTGAGGCGATTAAAAGGTAGAACCCGAAGGAGTAGTGAAGATGGAATGATAGCAATGGAAGTAGCCAAATCGTTTATACCATTCTTGGCCCAAATAGAAAATTCCTATAATATAAGAAAACTGTCTAGAATATTAAAAAATACAATAGATTCAACAACTGATATTTTATTCAATATGATGTTAGAAGAGAAAGAATAAGACTAATGGCACTACAAAACAGAATGGCTCTTGACATAATATTAGTTGATCGTGGGGGAGTTTGCAAACTCGTAAAAACTGCATGCTGTGTGTTCATAGATGACTACTCCCCTACCATATTCAGAGCTTACAGGAAACTACATGTCCTTAGTTCCACACTCTCTACTGAAGGAGGGGGTTGGGGGATAGGATCCTGGTTTTTGGGGACTATTGCAGTCCTGGGGATGGAAGCTAATTTCGATACTAATGGTGGTACTTGGTATATTCATAACATGTTGCTGTTGCATACATTCCCTACCAATAGTTTGCACTGAGATAACTGAGGGATTTACTAAGGGATGTATGCACATGGTGTCGAAAGGAAAACAAACGAATGGCCGACATAACAAAGACACTGATGAAACAAAAACCATAAAACAATTCATGGCTATAGACATTAATGATGAAGATGATGCTTATGATAGCATGAAAGGTTCAGGCATAGATACCCCAGACTTATCCTCATCGGATGAGGATACAATGAATGAATAAGACGTTTGGCATACGGCCAAAAGGAGGGTTTGTCAATCTCGAAAAGTGAATACCCTTCATTTGGATGATAGACGTATCTTGATGGCCGAAGGCCAACCGTCTTATGCACAGAATTATAGAAATACAGACTGCTATGCTTGACCAACAAGTGGCCATTTTAAACGTAGCAGGAATCGCCATTTTGCTTGTTAACCATTGCTCATTGCATTCTGTCTAAACTGCTTTGCAGCTTGCAATTCTTGCGAATTCTGCTTACTCTGCTCAACTGTTAACATTGTTGTCTGAATATGAAAGGGCAAGGCCGCGGGACTGAGGAGTTCGTTGAAACTCCTCATGAGCAGCCCAGAAAGGAATGCCCACGCTCCCTCTCTGTAGCCTTGAGGGAGAGCTGCAGGGCATTTAATCATTTCACAGCTGCCAGCCAGTCTCGTACTGTGGTAGAATATGTTAGAATAAAGCAGCTAAAGGCTTGAATTATGCTCCTCTTACGGCCCCCCTTCACAAAACCCTTTAGAGCGTGTCGGCTCCCAGGACACGAATAGCACCTGATAGATGGCAAAGCTTGGAATGTGACTCTTCCCCCGTGTGCAGCTTGCTTCCAAGAACAGAAGCACCGCGTTATGTTCAACAACTAGAAGATGCCTCCGCACTTCCTAAATTGCACATTGTCACTAGAATAGACATCGAAAGTGTCATAATTGTCATACTTGTCGGAAATGTCCATCATCATCCCGAGTTCAAAGAAACTCAATAAAAGGGGGGTGTTAAACATGTCATAGCTGATTGTATGATATGCATTTTGTATATATGTAACTGATGTACGTAATTCGCTCTCTTGCGTCCCTCGAGGTCTAGAGAATACACGTCGCGGGGCGTGAGACCATAGTTGACCAATTGGGACTATTTTGCTTGCAATAAACCCTAGCATTGGGAATGTTAACCTCGTGTCTGGCGCATTCTTTCGTGTATGGTTATTGCCTTGTTTCCATATCGCGAGGGACCCCTAAGGGCCCCTTTCATTGTAAGTATTCAGAACAAGCAAGTGCAGCAAGGAAGAGGGATGGCGGGGGTGTGCTAAAGTGTCAGTGAGTGAGCCACCGATAAATGCAAGCTGGAAGTGCATGTTGAGGAGAGAGCTACACGTCCTGGGGCCGCCATGGGTAAGTGTGAGCCTCCAAGGCAGAAGGAGTGCAAGGGCAAGTGCTGAGGGTAGACAGGAGCTGGGACGATTGGTTGTGGGAGGTCAGGGGTCGCGAGCATGCATGAGGGCCCAGGACACTAATCACAGCAGCTGTGCAAATTAGTAGAGAGAAAAAGAGAAGGAGGTAAAGAGGAACGTCTGGAGTAGCTTCCTGAATTTAAGGAAGACCTGCTCAAGGCGCAGAGAGAGGGCGAGGCTGTTCCATAGGAGGGAACCAGCAGAGGAGAGTGATCAACAACCTACTCCCTTTTGTCTGTACGCTTTACACACAGAGTTGGTTCCAGAGGAACGTTAAAGGAGAGTATTTAGTGAGATAAAGTTGAAGATAGTGTGGTCCGCAGCCCAGACAGCCTTATGGATGATACAGGAGGGATTTAAATTTAATCCACGCAGTAACCGGGAACCAGTGAAGACTTTTTAGGGCAGGAGAGATGCAGTGCCAGGGCTTAAGGCCAACGATAAGTTTTGCTGCCCTATTCTGGATTAACTGGAGGGGTCGCAGAGTGGAAGAAGGGAGATTCAGGGGAAGGCTATCGCAACAGTGAAGCCTAGAGAGAACCAGGGCACGGGTAACTTTGAGCCCCTTACGGAAAGTGAGAAAAGGGAGAATTCCTCTGAGAAGGAAGAGCTGAAAGTGGGACTTCTTGGCAATGTGCTAAGTGTGAGGGAGGAAGGAGAGAGAGGAGTCGAAGATGACTCCAAGGTTTCCGTCTTCAGAGGAATGATCAGGGGGAAGAGCCCATTGTGGAAGGCCAGAGTGAGGATAAGAAGGAGGAACAGGGGTTGTGGCAGAGATCATTGGCAGTGAACCAGGATTAGAAGGCAGATGGGCAGTCAGGGATGATGGAAGGTGCAAAAGGGTCAGCAGGAACTTTGAACAAGAGTTGTGTGTTATCAGCATAACACTGGAGAGAAAGAGGAGATGAGGCGAGCAAGCAGAGCAACGATAGATGTTGGAGCCAGGGGGAGAGGATAGAGCCATGGGGGACACCACAGGTGGAGAAGGAAGTAGGAGAGAAGAAGCCTGGGATGACCTATGATGTGCGTCACATAGGAAGGATGTCAGCCATTGCAGTTCTCAGTCCGAGATACCAAGGGTATCGTGGAGCCTTTGTATGAGGATGGAATGGTTGACCGTGTCAAAGGCGGAGGAGAGATCGAGTACGATCTGTACAGCTGGGGAGTTGGAGTCAAGAGATGCGAGCAGTTCTTCACAGGTGTTCAGAAGAGCAGTTTGTGCATCTGGAAGCTCGGAATCCAGATTGATGGTCGTGGAGACCACCAACAGGTTCTGTGTGCGAGCTGAGTTGGGGCAAGGCCAGCTTCTGCAGAAGTTTCCCCAGGAAGGGGGTGATGGAAATAGAGCAGCAGTTGGCTGGACAGATAGGGTCTGCTGAAGGTTTTTTCAGGAGGGTATGCACAAAGGAGTGCTTGAGCGAGGAGGGCAAAGATCCAGTGGCAAAATAATAATGACAGAAATCAACAAGTGTGGGAGCAAGAGAGCCAATGTTGTCCTTAATGGTTCTGGATGAGCAAGGGGAAACCTGTTTAGAAGAGACCTTCATGGAGCGGACAACTCTGCTACCCTCTTTAGGTGTAAGAGGGAAGAATGTGGAAGGTGCACAGCCAAGGGAGGCAAGGGGGAGTGGCAGAGGCTGGGCCGGTGAGAAGCAATGGTGTACAGGATGTCATGAGTTTTTGTGGAGAAGTGAGTGGCCAGAGCATTGCAGAGAGCCTGGGAAGGGGAAGGGGAGGAGGAGGAGACTGCGGAAGGGTTGACAAGTTCCCAACAGATCTTGAAAAGTTCAGCCGTGTTGTTGGATTCACTGGAAATTCGTGCCTGTATGTGGGCTCTTTTCTTGGCTCAGATGGAGTCTGTATTGCCTTTGGAGCAGACGACAGGCCATTTTGTCAGAGGATGCACCAGAGGTTTGCCACTTACGTTTGGCCAATGTGCACTTTGTTTTCACGTGCGCAAGTTCAGAATCATACCAGGTGTTACGTTTAGAGGCGGGTTTGAGGCGGATCCTCATGACTAGGGCAAGAATGTCAAGAGCATTGGTAATGGACAAATGGAGGTTGCTGAGGGCAGAGTCAGTGGTAGGGGGTGTGGTGGGATGAACGCAGAAACTGACACTTTTCTTTGGGCAGATGTTCGTGTATGAAGTTGGCAGGGCTTTTGGGGGTGCGGTCACAGTGCCAAAGTACCCAAATGGGAGGAGAGAAGAGAATAGTCTGGCAAGGGGGGAGAAGAGAAAAAGAGAGGTCAGACTGAATGAGGGCGTCAAGAGTGTGTCCAGCAGAGTGGGTTGGACCAGAAGGGAGAATGGAGAGGGACAGAGAGGTGCAGAAGCGTAATGAAGAGTAGATGTTGCGACAGGGGAGTGCAACTGGATGTTGAAATCCCCCAAGAGGAGGAGATTGGAGGTGGAGGAGAGTAAGGAAGAACAGAAATCATCCCATTCAGAGAGGAACTGGGTGGTAGTGTCTGGAGGCCTGTAAGGGAGGAGGGAGTCAAAAGCAATGGCTGAGCTGGCATTGAACGTCTCGGTAAGAGTGAGAATGTCGAGATCAATGTCTTGAAGGAGGAGGCAGATGTCAGCGGATTGTTTGTTGGCTGAGCGGGCGTTAAGAGTTGCCAGGTGAAGGAGGTCTTTGCCTTTGAAAGTTTTCTGAGGAGGGGTACGAGGGCGTGGTACACTGGTAGGATCTGGTCAATGAGAAGGAGGTTGGGTTGAGGGCCCCAACCCAAGATAGTGCCTGTGTGGTAGACATTAACGAAGCAACGTGTAGATGTGAAGCCAGCCAAGAGGACTTCCCACTTGGAGCCACCGTTAATGGTAGAGGTTGTGGAAGGAGAAAGAGCGGCGATGAGATGGGAGACAGAGAAGAGGATGTCAGCGAAAACCTCTCTGGAAGAAGCGCTGTCTTAGGTGTCCGGGATGGTACGGCCAGGGTTTAACTCAAGATGTCCTTTTTGTGCTTTTGTCTTCCTGATTTTGAGAATGGGGGGGATAGGTGATAGTGTAGCAGGTAGAGAAGATGGGAGAGATGGTGAGATCCATAGGGGGCGAAAGAGGATAGTAGAGGAATGAGGAAGAGTGGCTGCACTGCACAGTTCTAGCTAAACCCACCATGTGGCCTAGTAGACACAAAAGGCAAAAAGTGAAAATCAAAAGGAAAGCGACTTTTCAAAAATAGGACTGAAATGCAAACCAAAAAAAAGAGGTGCACAGATGAAAGGGCACAGCTAAAATCGATTTTCAAACATAGGCCTTAAATGCAAATGCAGTGAGAGAAGTGGTAGGATTAGGTGTGGGCAGGGAGGCAGCAAGGCAGAGAACAAAGGCACATGACAAAGTTCAGTTCGTGGATCAGGCAAAGAGATAGTTCAGCCATCACTCACTAGTAAGTGTGCATGGAGCGTGGTGATCCATAGGTCCGATGTCAATGGAGAAGCAGTCATGACGTCTGGAGGTAGAATCATACTTTGAGAGGGGGCAAAGTGCAGAGAAGGACCACCAGGCCCTCCTTGGCCCGGACAGGCACAGACAGGGCCTTAGGTGAGGGCCATAGTTAGGGGCCGGCTTGCCGGCACCAATTGGGTTTATGAGGCCCCAGGGTGGCCAATCACAAAGACTGTAGGGTTTGCAGGAGAGCCACTGCTGGAAGACAGATGGCATCTCTGTTACGCTCATCTGGTATCCACGGGGACGCCACCCAGCCCTGGTTGGATGATTTGCACCCTCGAACCCTCTCCCGGTCCCTTGGTAAGGCCTCTGGTTAAAGATGGGTCTGCAATATAGGAGAGCTGGATTCAATACCAGATTGTCTTTATGTTTTCCCACCTCCCTTGACCTCAACTCCTTCCACCCCCTTGGGCCTTCTCCTCACCGTAATATTGTAAAAGGTGGATTCTCCATCCTGCTCCTCATGGCAGGGGCGCGTAGATGTGGGGAGCGAGCATCGACCAAGTGACTTCACTGGTGCAAGCCCCCTGTGGGAATCCAGGCCTGCTGCGACTCCGTAGATTTGCTGTTTTACAGTCTTTATATGTAGTTTTTATGTTGCTCTTAGTTCGAATAATAATGTCTTGCTTCTTTCCTTTTAGGTATGGAAAGGCATTTTGGTGTTGTCATGCAGTTTGAAGATGAGCATTGGCCGGTAGACGAAAGCACAGTGTGCACGATGCTGTCCGGTGAGTAATGCGCGATGCACGGCGCTGTTTCGCCTTTTATAACGCTAACCTGTGTCTTTTCTCTCCTTGCAGGTTGCAATGTTCCTCGCTGAGCACCGTAACATTTCAGCAATGATACTGACCAGGAGATGAGTACCCAGGTAAGAATTGTGTGGCTTTCTTCATTCGGGAGGAAACAGGAGTAAACGCTTACGAATGCTGTGTTTCTTTCTCCTCTTTCCAGGTTATGGTATTCCAGGATGCATGCAGTGCCGGATGATGGAGTTCGTACCTTCAGGTGAGTGGACCTGAAGTCAGCGATGGATTGAAGACCGGATCCTGTTGCAGGTAAGTTTCGCAGTGTTCTTTCTCTCTCTGCAGGTCCTTGGTTTCACGCAAAGCATGTTCTGCTGTTTGGGTGTGGTTTAAATAGTCTCAGGTAAAAGTAGTCCAGGTAAAATAGTCCCAGGCCTGCCACAACCAAAGTAGTCCAGGTAAAGTAGTACCAGGCCTGCCACACCCAAAAGACTAGACCGCATAGCTCAGTTCCTTGTAACTGAGCTATGTTTGTGCCTCCATGATGGCTGACTTCCCCCCCCAAAAGTTAAATAATCCCAAGTAAATAGTCCCATTCTAATGTTGGTCTTCATGATGGTTATGCGCCAGGACTGACTCCAAGAGAGTCTTGGATGAGGATTTAAGGCCTTTGACCTGGTCCTAACTGGAAGGCTGACTTGCCAGTAAGGGCCAGGGGCAAGGGTCATGACACTCAGCCATTTTAAAATGGGAGCCCCTGGAAGCAAGGAGAAAGCCAGGGGGACTAGCAGCACCAATAGTTCCAATATGCACCCTTGCATCACAGATAAAAAGACAAAAATAATCACGCTGATCCCACAGTGAACATTAAATGCTAAATGTGTCTAGAGATGAAAAGCGCCACGAGTGCAGGCGCGCAAAGCCCAATGGGCCTTACCCGCAGAATTATGACATTTTCCGAGGTAAAGACTCCTTTGATGATGTCTCGTGTCAGGGAGCCTCTCCGGTGTTGCTGGGAGTCCTCCCTCGATCAGGATACAATACCTGTTAACACAAATACAAAAACAAGAAAACACAAGATGATACTCCATCTGTTCCTTCATACACCACCTAAAATATAGGACATCACTTCTCACAGCTGTCAGACGGTGGGACGATGAGGTTGTTGGCTGGAGCCCTACGGTAGACATTTTTCTTCTGATACACCGGGGAAGAGCAAGAGAACACACTGCCCTTCCCAGTGAAACAGAATCAGAATACCAGGCATTCACCGACAGTAGCCTCATGAGTGCGCTCCAGAATCCTGAGATGAATTGTGACCCTCCAGCTGAGATATAATAATAATAATAGAATTATAATAATAATGGCTGGTAGACCAAAAAAGACAGAACATGTGTTGAAAATAAATAAATTTTAAATCGTTCATGACCGGGGAGGAAGGCAGTCCCTTGCACGGTATGAACCAAGCCATCTTGATGAATACATCCACCACAACCCACGCAGGTTTTATTCCTCGCACATCCGGGAATTCGCAGATGAAGTCTGTGATGATCGTAACCCAAGTCTTTTGGGGTATGAGCATGTTCATTAAAACCCCATGGGTCTCCCCAGTTGTTTTTGTCCCTGAAAACAAACGTAGCAGGACGAGACATTTTCCTCAACAGAATTGAGGCACACCCAGCGACCAACACCATTGCTGTAACATTTCTCCTGTCGGCTTGGTTCCTGGGGGAGCACTGAACGAATCCTGACACCACTGTAATGCATTCAATCACACCTTATCAGTAGAAAGGAAAAGCCTGTCCTCTACATATGGTAATCCCTCTAATGGGATCACAGGCAGCTTCTCCAGTACTTAGGGATGGGCTTGCACTCGGATCTCTTGCCACACGATGGAGTTTGGGAATTTGGACAGAGGAAACGCTGAGATGGCAGTTACTTCAGGAGAACGCGATAAGGCATCAGCTTTTCTGTTCCGTGAGCCCGGGCGGTATTTGATCACAAAGTCAAACGTAATGCAAAACAGGTGCCATCATGATCAGCAGGCCAGAACACATTGAAGCAGCACAGTTTCTTTTTACTTTGAATATTAGTGAAATTGGATCTGTACAAGGTTCCTGGTGCCCATTTTTCTGCTGCATAACCAGGCCTGGTTGCATATTTATATATCCCATATAATTCTGGATTAAGTACACTTTGAATTGGTTTTACAAACAGTTGACGCACACCAGGGCATTTATTTCTATATTCTTTTTGTCTGTTTACCAATATAGACCATGTCATATGACATGTATACAGGCATGTTGTTGAACAATTGTACGTTCATTTGTTTGTATCATAATGGTTCACAGTGAGAGGCCCTGAAGATGGACTCCCCAGTCCTAATGCATTGGCCAACACAGGATGCCTTGCAAAAACATTGAAATAAACAAAAATCTATATTATTTTTAAAAAGGAAGAGTTGGATCTAATGAGTCTTGTGTGAATGTTTCTCACCTGCAGTAGTTATACACTACAGGGGTGCAGCCAGAACTGCGAGTGCTTGCCGCTGAACCCTTCTCTGTGTGTTCCATCGTGTGCCATTTTCTCCTCTGCGTCACCTATCACACTTTCTGTCCTTCCTGGAAGTAGTGGTGTGCTTTTAGAGGTGTGCCAACACCTAGGAGTTGTAGTAAAAATAGAACTGAAGCCAACGGACGCTGCGCGCACTATGTGTGCCTTCAGTGACGTCGACATCGAGACAGAGGCCTCCGAGGGACATCAAGATCAGAGCCCTCTGCTGGAAAACTCTTCCGAAGCAGCTAAGCTGGATATTGGAAATATCTTAAGATAAGGAATACGTGGGCAGAACATGCAGTCGTAAGAACGTTACCAGTGGCAAGTAACTTGTTCATCCAGTGAGTACACACAATGAGCAGATCAAGGTGACCTGCTTTGGGAAGCCTACTACAGCATGGGTTTAGCACACACAGACTCTGGGTTCTTGGACTTCAAGATATAGCACCTCTGTGTGGGAAAAGGTTGGTAAACAACTATTCCAGGTAAGCCAGCAGCCTTCGCTGTGGCACACCTACAACAATCCCACTGCACCCGCCAATCATCAGAACCTTCCACAAGAGAGACCACGAACAATGAGATAAATAGCCCATGGCAGCCCACACCCATCACTAAGACACAGCGCAATAGACCCACCCATGCCCGGCGCATCCTAGGACACTTTTCACCGAGAGACCATGAATGACAAGACCGCGCTGTCTGCTCTGAACGGGGATCACACCAGCCATACAACTCCGAAGGCCACAGTGTGTATAATCCCTGACGCCCTTCGGTATGTAGACCTACACCACATATGTGGACACAGGCCGCAGGCACGACCAAGCACCCATGCACCATAGAATGCAGCTACAGCTATGCTTTCCGGTCTAGCAGCACATAAAACTGTCCACATTGAAACACCAGACGTACCTCAACACCTCTGCCACTAGCATACAGCGACTACAAACGAAAAGAAATTCAGTATAGCCAGCCACACACCGAATCTCTCAACAATAGCTCTCCATCACAACCTCCAACAGCGCCCTCCCACATGCCTAGACCATTCAGGCTGCTTAGTCGAGCCAGGCCAGCCACCCAAGTCCAACAAAAAATATATATAACACACACACACCTCCTAACCTAAACCTCTAACTTTCCTTGACATATGGACTACGGTCACGGAGGGCGTTCCATTCCGGTAAAAGCACATTGAGGTCATACAAATGGGGAAGAGCGCTATAAAAATAACCAAATACAATATAATACATCATCATCATCTTCCCCTGTATTTTCAGAGCACCCAATGTCCAATCAGCACAAATCACACTGTGTACATGTTTACACAAGACTTTCTGGGGCCTGGGGCCAAAATACCTTCAGCTATCCCTCCGCAAATACCTCCCCTCTCGAGCTCTTCGCTCCTCTACCTCCCACTCCCTGCGGGTCAATTGTTTTTCAAAGAAACGAGCTGGGGGTAGATCTCTTTCTTCGGCTGGGGCCTCCCTCTGGAACAGCCTCCCTGCCACTCTAAAACATGAGGAGAACCATCTCCTGTTTCGGGAGAACCTCAAGACCTTCCTCTTTGCTTCTGACTTTGCTCCCCCTCTCCCTTGCTGCTCTCTCTTGGCACTGTGCACCTGGCCACCCTCTGTCCCCTGGGCTCAGGTACCTGTTCACCCTGCTAACATCCTGCACTGCCTCCTGGCCACTCCTTGCACTGGGGACTGTATCTGTACCCATACAGCCCCGCCCCCCACTTTTCCTTATCAGACTTACCCAGTCTGCTGCCTTAAACACAGCACTTGCCGGCTGCACTACCACTGTTTATTGCCTCCATGTTCTATTTATTATTTTTTATCTACTCCGCACTTCCAATCTCCCCCTTCCATGCAGTTTTTTCCTGTTCCCTTTCCCATGCACTTGCGTGTACTCGATGACACTGGGCCTAGTAAGATCGTCGTTATGTGTTCTCCCGTTCCCCTCCCTTGCATTGACAAATAAAATATCATATCATGCATTGGCTGAATTGATCATTGCATATACCAATATTCCTATTGCAGTCAGAATCGTGTAGCCTCAAGGAAAATTCGGAGAGATACAAACATGATAAGAACGCTTAAAAAGTTGACAATCACATTCATTCTAACATAAAGAAATAAAGACAGTCACCCACTACCTAGAACACATCAATCGCCTCTGTTACAGGAATCAGTTTACTCCAGAGTAAAGACAGAAAATAAACAGATTTACCATACAAATGTAGGTTCTACTAAAGATTTATTTGTAATGTAACACAGCAACATATTGGCTGAAGTGCAATATTCTTTTAATCAGCATTTCATTCAATGTGTGAACACCGGTGGGTAACGTTTAAATTCAGCTTGTCAGTTTTCCAGGATTACTTTAATTTGGTAAACATTTGTGTCCACTATTCCTGCTCACAATTCAGAGAGCACGGCTAGGATATCATTACACCCAAAACACGATTTCAGACAGAAAGGCACCATTTCATTTCCATGTTTTCATGGATTTCATTGTCTCACAATTCTATTCCATGTGTCCTTTCTACTCTGTTCATAAAATGTCACTTTTCTAAAACACACGTCCACATAATATAATGGAACTCTTGCCATCTTCTCCAGGCCCTTCACACCAGGCCAGTTTCTTATAAAACAGTGCTTTGACAGAAGGCCTTCACCCTCCCGCTTATGTAACTGCACCTCCATATTGTAGATATAGGAAACCGTTAAATACACCAGAGGGGATCCTGAGAAGTGCCTTGGCAATAGTGTAATACACTAGAGGGAGTCCTGAGGAGAAGAGCGTTCCACTAGACATAGGCAATAGTGTAATAGACTAGAGGGGGTCCTGAGGGGAAAAGGAGTGGAGTGTCGCAGAATGTGCTGCCAAAGCCTTTTAACATGTGTGTTGCCAAGCTTAGTCTAATTAGCCATATGAGAATGCAACTTTCTCCCAGTGTATTAAGGAGGGCTCCAATGTGGAATGTTTTAATCCATATGTTGTGAAGTTGAAAGTAATATTACTTTATGGGGGTGTAAAAGTAGGATTCTCATTTTCAGTAGAATTTTTTTACTTAAGCTGAAAGAAATGTAATTGTTTGTTTTTCACGCATCTCTGTATCTAGCAATTCATGTAAAAGAAAATATGCCTTCTTCCTTTACAGTTTCTCTACACATCAGTCAGTAACAGCTGTAGAACACCTCCGAGTGGTGAAGCGCGGCTGGTATCACCGGGCTGAGCATATCCATTGAACTGAGGGGTGAAATCAGGAAAGCCGGCAGCTATGTGTCCACTGCTTCCAGTGCTATAGCTGGGAGCATTTCTACTTTTACATTGAGAGTGTTCGACAATTCTTGGGGAGTAAATGTGATCAATACACCGCTTATCTGTAGGGCTGGGATTAAGAGATGCCTTCTTTAAAAAAACTAAGAAAGCTTTCTCTACGGTACTTATTCATCCAAAGGTCACATGGTCTGTGGTGGCGTGCATTCTTAGAAGGCATTCCAGATAGGAGCTAAAACCCAAAAAGCTACACCACCTGGTTACCTTCTGAAACAGGAAATCCTCGTCTAGAGGGGTAGAACTAAAAATACAGGCAGGACAAGGGTGGAAGGATGCACTGCAGAAAAGGGGGACGTGTGCCATACAGTACACAATGGGTTACACACAGCACCTTAAACCCAATGAGCGGTCACATGACCTCTCGCATTAGCCAGTGCAGATTGTAACAGACCAGAGTGATATGGTCACATTTCTGAACACCTGAAAGAAGCAGGTTGGCACGTTCTGTGCCACCTGAAGTCAGTCACATATGCCAGGGTGCACAGAATAAATGGCATCGCCATAGTCACGTCTGGAAATAATGAGGGCTATAGCAAGTGAGTATGAAGGTTAAGAAATGGGAGGTTATTGTGCAGCAACTTAAAGGAATAGTGCGCTCTAAAATTGCCTTAAGAGAAGGGCAATAGTCTAAAACATACTTTAAACATATTTTTAATGAAAGTTCCTATTTAAACACTTTTGAGCAAACGAGGCTCAAAGCGTTTACATGGGAGCATTCATTTTGCCATTTCAGGCAGTCTCCTCAGCTCATGTTAAGCTCTGCCCTGGCGGCACTAAACAAGCAGCAAAAGCCCCCTACTGGGAGCTTTTGTTTACGGCAGCCAGAGCAGAGCTGCATGAGCTGAGGAGGCTGCCTTCACTTTCATTTTACGTTTTCGGTGCTGCCCAAGCCCAGGGAAGCACAGAAAACAAAATGAAGGCAAAAAGCAAAAGGGACAGCAATTACAAATACAACGTTGTTGTATTTGTGATTACCTTGGTTGGAAAACCACGGAAATCAAATACAAGAACGTATTTCTGACCGTGGCGGCTTTCGCGTGGAGTCTCCTGGGCTCCGGGAGACACCAAGCGAAAGCCGCCGCTGTCAGAATAATAACGTTCCTGTATTTGTACATACAGCGGAATTTGCAAATACAACAATGTTGCATTTCTCACTGCGGCACCTTTCGCTTGGAGTCTCCTGGGCTACCCTGGGGGAGCCCAGGAGACTCAAAGTGAAATCCACGGCAGGCAGAAATAGAACGCGGTTGTATTTAAAAATGCTGCGGTTTTTCTTTCTAAGTTTCTCGGGCTCCCCCGGCTCAGAGGAACGCGAGAAATTTGGAATGAAAATCACAGCGTTTTCAAATAATACAACGTTGTATTTATGTTTGCAGTAGCCTCCGCTTGGAGCCCAGGGGGCTACAAGCAGAAGCCACCGCAAACATAAATACAACATTTTAAAAGCTGGGGTTTTCTGTCTAAGTTTTCCATGCGCCTCCAAACTAGGAAAGAAAACTGCAGCTAGTGTTAAGTTAAAAAAAGAAATAAGCCCTTACCCAGATGCAGCTTTCCTGCCTGCAGTCTCTGGTCTCCGGCACCAATGAAGCAAAAGCCACCCAGTGGTAGCTTTTGTTTATTACAGCTGGCTGGCTTTTGCTTCATTAGTGCCGCAAGGGCAAGCACAGGAGGCATCCATTTCACAAAATGGATGCCTCCTAGTGCTTCACATTTTTGAGTTTGAGCTTCATTTGCTCAATACTTTACATAGGGACTTTGTTTAAAAATATTTGTTAGATATATTTTTGATTATGGGCCATCTTTTTAGCCAATAATATTTTAGAGCACACTATTCTTTTAATCTGGGAATAAACTGCTGCCAGCCACAGCATCTCAGATACAAGTGAGAGCTCACAGGCAGATGGCGTGAGCACCAAGCTCGGAGGAATGTCAGGGAAGCATGCCAAGTGCCCGGTGCAACCCCAACAACCAATATATACTGGTCAGTCACTGAGAAACCATTCACTCGTTCACAGTTATCAGACAGCTGGTATAGTGATACCTTTGCTGAGCTCCCAAATAAGCAGAAGAGGATCAGGCTGTTAATAAGGGACTCTGATATCAAATGCAGCATCGTAACCGCTAATGTTCTATTATCCTGCAAGGATTTTACAAAGGATAAGTCTGAATCCCAGTGCAGGCATCTCATAGATTAAGCAGGAGCTGATGATTAATGGCGTCAAAGCAAACAGAGAGGTCCAAGAGAATTAGAAAGGTTTCCCACAATCACTTCACCAACGCGGGCTCTCATCTGCATATGTTCTCTTGCACCATCTACACAAATGACTACTCATTTAGTGCTAGGTGGCCACTTAGAAAATAATTCATAGGACAGTTCCCCAAATAAATCCAAAGAGTGTCTATAGCTATTGATTCAACTACTGAGTCTTTAAACTTTTTCAAAATGCTGTTGCACATTAATCTGCATGAGTTCCTTAGGCAAAGTGTTGTATAGGATGGGTACCTTAGTACAGAAAGTACAGTCTCCTTTTAGAATATTCCAGAAGGTCTGCATTTGAAATAGCAGGAATTCAACCAATCATAATCAGCCACTATTTGTGTGCCAAAGGAAACTGGGAACAGCTGTGGTGATAAGTTCACCGTTTTAGTAAATAGCCATGCCAAAGTCAGACCCATTGAAGAATCACCACCTCCTCTCTGAAGCTTCAATTGCAGAGGGGACTTCACCACATGTCCTCTCGTAGGGCAGATGAGTACACTGGAGTATTTTCCACATTCACTACACTGCAATCATGCCTCACACATGTTTATCTGGTGCCTAATAAGGTTACTGTTCACAATGCAGCTCTTTCCATGTTCTGCACACACAATTTCTGGGCACACATGACGTTTCTCAACTGTATGTGTTCGCTGGTGGTGCTTAAGGTCTTGTTTCCAAGCAAACCCTTTCCCGCATTCAGTGCACACATGAGGTTTCTCTCCTGTATGTATTCTCTGGTGACAAATAAGTTGTCCCTTCTGAGCAAACCCTTTTCCACATTCAGTGCACTCATGAGGTTTCTCACCTGTATGTGTTCTCTGGTGGCGAATAAGATGTCCCTTCTGAGCAAACCCGTTCCCACATTCAGTGCACACATGAGGTTTCTCACCTGTATGTGTTCTCTGGTGACGAGTAAGATCGTGTTTCCCAGCAAACCCGTTCCCACATTCAGTGCACACATGAGGTTTCTCACCTATATGTGTTCTCTGGTGGATAGTAAGAGCTCCCTTCAGAGCAAACCCTTTCCCACATTCAGTGCATTCATGAGGTTTATCACCTGTATGTGTTCTCTGGTGGTAAATAAGAGCGCTCTGCTGAGCAAACCCTTTCCCGCATTCAGTACACACATGAGGTTTCTCACCTGTATGTGTTCTCTGGTGACGAGTAAGATCTTGTTTCCCAGCAAACCCTTTCCCACATTCAGTGCATTCATGAGGCGTCTCACCTGTATGTGTTCTCTGGTGGCGAATAAGATGTCCCTTCTGAGCAAACCCGTTCCCACATTCAGTGCACTCATACAGTTTCTCACCTGTATGTGTTCTCTGGTGGATAGTAAGAGTTCCCTTCAGAGCAAACCTGTTCCCACATTCAGTGCATTCATGAGGTTTATCACCTGTATGTGTTCTCTGGTGGTGAATAAGAGCTCCCTTCTGAGCAAACCCTTTCCCGCATTCAGTACACACATGAGGTTTCACACCTGTATGTGTTCTCTGGTGGTGCTTAAGGTCTTGTTTCCAAACAAACCCTTTCCCGCATTCAGTGCACACATGAGGTTTCTCTCCTGTATGTATTCTCTGGTGACAAATAAGTTGTCCCTTCTGAGCAAACCCTTTTCCACATTCAGTGCACTCATGAGGTTTATCACCTGTATGTGTTCTCTGGTGGCGAATAAGATGTCCCTTCTGAGCAAACCCGTTCCCACATTCAGTGCACACATGAGGTTTCTCACCTGTATGTGTTCTCTGGTGACGAGTAAGATCTTGTTTCCCAGCAAACCCGTTCCCACATTCAGTGCACACATGAGGTTTCTCACCTGTATGTGTTCTCTGGTGGATAGTAAGAGCTCCCTTCAGAGCAAACCCTTTCCCACATTCAGTGCACTCACGAGGTTTCTCACCTGTATGTGTTATCTGGTGACGAGTAAGATCTTGTTTCCCAGCAAACCCTTTCCCACATTCAGTGCATTCATGAGGCGTCTCACCTGTATGTTTTCTCTGGTGGCGAATAAGATGTCCCTTCTGAGCAAACCCGTTCCCACATTCAGTGCATTCATGAGGTTTATCACCTGTATGTGTTCTCTGGTGGCGAATAAGATGTCCCTTCTGAGCAAACCCGTTCCCACATTCAGTGCACACATGAGGTTTCTCACCTGTATGTGTTCTCTGGTGACGAGTAAGATCTTGTTTCCCAGCAAACCCGTTCCCACATTCAGTGCACACATGAGGTTTCTCACCTGTATGTGTTCTCTGGTGGATAGTAAGAGCTCCCTTCAGAGCAAACCCTTTCCCACATTCAGTGCACTCATGAGGTTTCTCACCTGTATGTGTTCTCTGGTGACGAGTAAGATTTCCCTTCTGAGCAAACCCTTTCCCACATTCAGTGCACTCATACAGTTTCTCACCTGTATGTGTTCTCTGGTGGCTAATAAGATTGCCCTTCTGAGCAAACACTTTCCCACATTCAGTGCACACATAAGGTTTCTCACCTGTATGTGCTCTCTGGTGGATAGTAAGAGCTCCCTTCAGAGCAAACCCTTTCCCACATTCAGTGCACACATGAGGTTTCTCACCTGTATGTGTTATCTGGTGGCAAATAAGACCTTCCTTCCGAGCAAACCCTTTCCCACATTCAGTACACACATGAGGTTTCTCGCCTGTATGTGTTCTCTGGTGATGAATAAGACATACCTTCTGAGCAAACCGTTTCCCACATTCAGTACACACATGAGGTTTCTCGCCTGTATGTGTTCTCTGGTGGTGAATAAGACCTCCCTTCTGAGCAAACCCTTTCCCACATTCATTGCACACATGATGTTTCCCACCTGCATGTGTTCTCTGGCGACGAGTAAGATCTTGTTTCCCAGCGAACCCTTTCCCACATTCAGTGCACTCGTGAGGTTTGTCACCTATGTG
Source organism: Ambystoma mexicanum (assembly GCF_040938575.1). Lineage (NCBI taxonomy): Eukaryota > Metazoa > Chordata > Amphibia > Caudata > Ambystomatidae > Ambystoma > Ambystoma mexicanum. Next base: position 387,916 of record NC_090923.1, read on the forward strand.
TGTTCTCTGGTGGATAGTAAGATGTTCCTTCTGAGCAAACCCTTTCCCACATTCAGTGCACAGGTGATGTGTTTCACCTGTATGCATTGTTTGGGGGCAGACAGGTGTATCATGCAAATGGACACTATTCTCAAATTCAGTGAACGGATAAGGTTGTTCACCCATGTTCTCACGTGGGCAATATCTATGTTCTTGAGATGGCAACTTTTCCCCTATTCTGTGCATGTGTAAGGTTTCTCGTCAATTTACTGCATCAGGTGCTTAATAAGAGGACACTTCCCACTGAATCTTTTGCCAAATTCAGAGCACAAATGAGCTCTCTCGTGTGAAGAACATTTCTGGTGACAAACACGATTTTTCCTCTGACTGAAAGTTTTAAAACATTCAGCCCAAGGATACATTTTGTCCAGTCACATTAGAAACTACCTTTACATTCAGAATGCATATAAAATAACACTCACATGTGTGTTATCAGGAATACTAGTAAAAAAAAAATGTCTTTTCTTACTGCACATCAAACATTGTGGTTGTCATGCCCACTATCCCTCAACCCCAGGATTGACAGAAGAAACAAGCTTGGTTACTGGATGTAGCCAGGAAGGAGTTGCATGGACAGAAGCCTGACAGCTGGAACCCAAACGTGCACACTTGTCAGGTGCTTGGAAGTTGCATATTCTAATATTGACGCTTTTCACTGCATCAGTCCAGAGAATCTAACAGTCACTGCGGTTGCATTTCTGGGGCATCAGTCACCTGTTAAAATAAAAGGAGAATGTTGCAACACAATCACAGGCATCACATGTAACAGGCAGACTGGTTCTCAGTAGTAGTGATGTGCACTAGTTAATTACTCACACAGTAGCTTATAAGACTTTGAATACTAGGGTGCCATCTATTGGGGACACAAAGTCTAGACGGCAGAGTAGTGGTTCTCTGATGATAACATAATCTGATGGAGACCGAGGAATTGATTTTTACGAAGACTATTTTAGTATCCAAGAATAGGAGAATGAAACACAGGGTGAACACAATTTAAGTGGGAGCTTTAATGATCAGGGCAGTGCATATACATTCTACCATTTTATTTATTCAGAAATGACTAAAGTAGTTTGAAAGCGCCACATTTCCATAAACAAACGATAAAGGCAGGTGTTTGACACTAGGTCAGCAGTTTGACACCAATCGGGCACATGTTTGTCTATTTTGTAATCACAGATTACTGCCTTACATTTAGGCAAATGTATATTCACCCAAACACAGACTGATAGAAAGCAATAAGGCAAATTGTACGGTAGACTCCCCTCCTACTTTTTTTTTATACATATGCCCCATTGCCATGTACTGAAGATAATTTGCCAAAGGGATACCACTTTTGTTGCCTTTTATATATACCACTGGGTAGCGTTCAGGAGGGGGAAGACACACGGTTTCATTGTTGAGTGGGTGTAAATGGGCCTGTTACTTGCCAATTTCCCATAACCCGGTCCAGACCCCCCTTTTTTGTGGACTCTGATTATTGCACCCTAGGTTGCATCTCAGCAGCCCCTGTACCCTCTGCACTGTGAGCAAGGATTGCTTTCATGACATCTCCAGTAACCAATGGGAATGCAGCCCCAACATTGTAAATATCCAAGAAGAGATCAGCACCATTTACTGATTACACACCAGTTGTTTGTGTCCTATATGGCATTGATCCTGGAATAAGATTTATGTACTTGTGAATAGTATGCATAGTTAGTCACCCCATGATGAGCGGGCCACCAGTTGTCTGCCTGTCTGTCAGACAGTCCTAGATTATTCGTTGTGTGACAGACTATATGAGAAACTATGAGCATTCAGGTATGGGACCCAAGCAGTAGTTTTAGGAGAACCGATGCAATCAATTCCCTTTTTGGCTTCCCCTTCTTGCAACTTCAAGAAATACAATGTATGTACTTGCGTGCGTGTATGTGCGTGTGCACGCTGATAGGAAAGATTTCCATTTACATGTAATTTTCCCTCCAGTTGGACCCACCTCCCCCAACTTGTTGCTGTTGTCGGACCATCTTAGCCTGATTTTTGCCAGTGGAGCCCAGGCTTCTGCTGCACTCCGCTGAATTTTCGATCACTTTGTTATGTGGAAACTGACATGCCCTTGAAGACAGTCAGTACTGGGAGACTTTGTTTCCCTTAGTCTTTCACTTTGTTGCAAGTTCTCTGCAACATGTTTACCAGTGCAGAAAGTACCTTACAGTATAGTGCGCGGGGGTCTTCCTTTCATTTCATTTTCTAAGGCCCTAGACACCCTCAAATGATTTATGTTGAACTACAGATGTGCCTTGGACAGAGATGTTGACAACTGTTAATTTTCACATATGTTTAACCCTTTCTTTCGGTCCATATCGCGTTTACCACGTTTGGCCTTGGACAGTGGCTTGGCCCCAAAATAGCCATTCCACAAGATCCTTTGTTCTTTCCTTTGGCCATCTTGTCCCTTTGCCTTCCCCAGGTGGAGCTGACACGGGCCAGTGCTTATTTGGTCATGTATTCTCCCACGAAACTGCAACCTTTCGCAGGCTTCTGCATGCCTTGTGTTTGTGCTTCCAGGATGTGGGCTGGACTGTCTAGTTCCAATACACATCCTGGGTGCCAGAGAGTCTGGTGTGCTGGGAATGACTGGGACCACCGCAGTCCGTGATTGGTCCACGTCTGGCATGGCTGTATGTGAGCAGGTCTCTCATTGGGTCCTCTTCATTTTGGCACGAAGGAGATTCTGGATAATATAAGGGCCCAAACACCCACACCAGGTCAATCTCTTGAGTTCTCACTGAACCTAGGATAGGACCCATGCATCCTGAAGCTAAGAAGCTGAGTCAAGGAACCGCTGGTGACTCACTGGAAAGTTTGGCACCATGAGCCCGCTGTTGTCCCGCAGGACCATTCTGCCTCTGATCGAACTAGGTCTGCAAAGGCGCTTCAACCCATTTAAATAGTGGGAACAACTATTCACAGCACCTCCACCTTTACCTGCAAGTGAGCCTTTTCGGATGTGTCCCTGGGCCAACCAGTGAACTGACCAGCTTGCGCAGGACCTTTGCCCCGGACCTGCCACCGCCTCGAGTTAACTCTTGAGACTTTGGAGATTGTAAGTACTGGTCCAAGGCACTCTCTAGCCGTGTTTCGTACACCTAGGTGCCCTAGGTCTGGAATTAGGAGAGTATGCCTGAACCCGTGTACACATGGGCACCGTGTCGCCCAACTTTGTGGGTGCACTGCTGCTGTGCCTTCCTCTGCCTTGCGACGAGATGCAGTGACATTGAGTTGATCCCTTCACCAGGAGAGGAGAAATCGCCACTGTCTTCACTAGTGAGAAAAGGACCTTGGTAATGAGCTAGCGACACTCCCAAATGACAAAAAACATACGAATATATTTTTTGACTTCCTTAATCTTGATAAATTACACTGATTTGTGTTTCTTCACACCAGTTGCGATTTATTCTTCAATCAATCTCTTTACTCAATTGTCGTTATTTTCAACTTTGCCTAGACAAGGGTCCATGCATTTCGTACATCACAGTCTTTCATCAGGGCCGGTTCCATCTTTATCAAGAAGCTCGAAATCATGATATTGAAAGAACCAAAGTAAAACTAAAATTAAAATAAATATTTCCATTTCGTCAGAATATTCAGTGTGTGTGCACCAAAAAGGAAAGTAAAAAAAAGTCCTGTTAAATGCTGTACATATGGTAACTGACTCATAATTTGTTCTGTAGAGTGAATAATCTACCTACTGACCTACATACTTAGTAAGTGTAGCTTACGTTCTGTGAAGGAGTCTCCGTCATCCACGGAGAAAGAATGTCCAGCTATGCTATCTTTGTGTCCGCTCGTCACTGTTAATAAGGGCTAAATGTAAAACTTGTCTGTCACTATCATGTATTTAGATGACAGTATAAAGTGCATCTTACCCAAAGGTTTGGCATTATGTAGACTTCGTGCGGGGCACTGTACGAATTCTTCCTGCTGGCTGTGCCGATAATCGTATGCACGTCCTAGGTGTAAATCAGCACTCGTTTAATACGTGTACATGCCTTATATTGTGAATAGAATAGTGTGCCTTATATTGTGAATAGAATAGTGTATAACTAACCAGAGTTCGATATACTCAAATCGCATTCCTGCAGTGATACACCAACACCACAGCAAACAAGTCTGTAGTTGTGCGTTACTGTAAATGTAAACTCATGGTTACCATGGAGCTGGACCATGTGTTCAGGACAGCCATGTTGGGGTGGGAAAAGTGAAGTGAATATCCAACAAAATAGTGCATGTATGTTGACACATAGTTCGTATGGAACAAACTCATCAGAATATTGTCTAGATGCATAGGACAGTGTAAAAATATAATCATAATTGTGACCCCTTATACTAGGTCATGGCTGATCTGTATTATCTAGGGAGTGCAGCCCACACTGCTGGCTCATTAGCCAAGGCCCTTTTCTCACTATTGTGGAGTGGAGGCACCTTTTTTACTGGGTTTGCACCCCACGCAGACACAAATTCAACAAATAATTAAGGAATACATTGAAAAAATTGCTGTGCACACCCCCCACTCTTATAAATTACATCTGTGTATTTCTTTGAGTGGACGCACCCCTAACATGTCTTATGAGGAAATTGATCATCTTACAGAGAATAGAGCAACCACCCTCGGCTTCACAGCTGACAAAGCAGATGCGATCCTAAGACTGATCAAGGAGACGACTATATCAAGCACAGCTACTACTAATCCGCAAAGCAAAATCAAGCACTTACAATACGCAATTCACAAAGCAATTAATAGGAAACTTAACTCAGCTACATTAGGAAGATATTACAAAGCTCAAAGGATTCCGAGAGGACTAAGGGTTCCGTTATGACCAACCCTTTGTAAAGAAAGCAAAGATTTTGTGGCCAGATGGGAGCAGATATTGAACAAATGTTCCCTGGACTTAACTCTATTGACTATTCAAGAATTATCTAACAACATAGCACAACTTGACAAAGAAATTGAAACATTGAGTTAAGAAATCACTGATTTGACGGATGCGGCTTCTTTCAGCGAAATATTGTTAGACATTAATACCAAATTAGAGGGATACACAGATCTAGAAGCCTGTAAGGGTAAGAAATTTAAGCAGGATACATATGAATATTTAAATAATCAGGTCTAGACATGGGCCGACAAGTGTCAGTTTCAAGGAGCTAGACCCAGTAAGACATCCACAGATAATAGCAGTTCCAAATCTGATACCACAGAACCAAGAGACAACACAACAACAGATAGTCAAACAGCAAGCACTTCAGGTGCAACAAGAAAAACCACTAATCAAAAAGGAAAAGGACGAGGAGGGGGCCAAGGAAAGAAATCAAGGAATGCAAACCAGATTCCAAACACAGCGGAATTAGTGGTTAACTTATCCAAAAGGAGACTGTCTAATCATGAAATTCAAAGACTTAAAAAAGGTCTGAAGTATGTGCCCACGTATAGTACCAGTAGGTTTAATACTCAAGACGAACTACACAAATTAATACGTAAGCTTAAGCTGAAGGTATTTTTTGTTGAACTTCCACCCTCTACAAATCTGACTCTGGCAGAGAATGAATACAACAGGGTCGCATATGGGGACACTTTTTAGAGACATGGGGTCTTCATAATGCCTGAGATCTTTTGAAGAATGACTCAGATCACTTTACTTGGTTCAGGTGTGTTTACCACTGTAATTCATGATATTTTTTTCTCTGCACCAATGATGAATTCGGCAATGGACTATAAACTGCTGAGAACCAGATGTAGTAACCACAAGATTCTACAGCTAAAATGTGTGGGGGTGTGGAGTAATGCGTGTGATACTTTTTGTGAATCCAATTTACAGGTTATATACTGAAAACTTGGTGTTAATTATTCAACAACTTGAAGTTACTCTGCGACCCAATTATAACTTAATCGTCTATGATTGTGTCGCACTTCCAGGAGGGTTAGAGGCCCAGACCCCACCTCTAAACTTGAATCATAATGAAGAAAAACACCCTCCTGTATAGGAATGCGCCACACAAAGGAATTGCGTGATTCTGAACAAGTGTTTATTGTCACACTCAGTTCAAAATGCATGCTACATTGATAGCCCTGTATCGGTGACACGTGTTTCAGGGCTCTGTTCCAGAAATGAACAGTTTTATTTGCGCAGTCTGTAGATGCACCTAATAACTGGGTTAAATCCCCTGCATGTTTGTGGTTCTTCACGTCGTCATAGTAAGCTTACGTCGTTGTAGTAAGCTTACTACGACGACTGAAGAACCACAAACATGCAGGGGATTTAACCCGAAACACGACTCATTGATCTAGGGTTATCACCGATGTGCATTTGGGTGTGACGACGACGCAATTCCGTTGTGTGGCGCATTCATATACAGGAGGGTGTTTTTCTTCATTATGATTCAATTTACAGGTTAATGTGGCAAAAACGAGAATCATTTGGCATAAAGGCAATGTTGTGAAATTGAATGCAGATTTCCCGTCGGATTTTACCACCTTTAGCTATGGGAAAAAAAACAGTGTACACTAATGATTCCTTTTGCTATTATGTGGGGAATGTAATTAGGCAGTCTTTGGGTCGATCTGCAAATTCTGGTGTTCGGAAAAAACATTTGCATATCTATGATCATGTGATTACAACCTTTAAGAACAATAGAGCCAGGGAGCTGCGTAACCAAACAAAAACCAGTTTTCCATTGTCTAAAAAATTGAAATTAAGGAAAAAGATTAACAGCAAATGGAAATACAATATCAAGGCTCAACGTGCTGCACTTTATCAGGCAGACAGTGAAAATATGATTTCCTCTTTGAAAGACAACACAGCTAAAACCTTTTGGGCTCTTATGAACAACCAAATTAGCCAGGAACTGTGAGGCCCTTTCCTGCTCTATTTCTGAACTACAATGGGCTGGACATTTTGGGGATCTGTACAAACCAGCTCAGTGTCATTTGTTACTCCCAGAGGGTGTACGAGATGCTGTGTGGCTAATTAAGATCCAACAGGCGGATGTTGAAGCTCCGATTCAGAAGGTATCAGCATCTAGGGCGGCAGAACCGAATGGTCTTGCAAATGCCGTCTTTACGCAAAATCATGGTCTCAGGGCAAAAATCGTGTATATACGCTTTAATGACATTGTTAGGACTCGCACAATTCCCCTCTCATGGCACATTTCCTTTGTTGCGCCCATCTAGAAGAAAGATGATCGGTCTTGTCCTAAAAACTATAGGCTAATCGCCCTTACAGATGCAGACTCCAAGCTATTCTTTGGAATTATCTTAAAGTATATCCAAGATTGGATTAAGTCTAACAGCATTTTGTCCAGATTTCAATTTGGCTTCAGGAGAGGTGTGGGAACGGATGCTTGTGGTCTGCTCTTGAATGTTATGCAGGCAAAGGCGTGGAGAAAGGGCTCGGTACCAATCTATATCGCCTCCATCGATTTATCGATGGCGTTTGACAAGGTGGAGAGATGTGTGCTTTCGGGAAAATATTTTATTTTTTTACATTTGTAAAGCGTCACACAGCCCAGAGGCATCAGGGCGCTGTTGCACGAAAATGACTTAGTTGCAGTGCAGGGAGGGGTAGATCGAGGGTGTTACAGCGAGATCCTGTCTACCAAAAGCCTAGAAAAAAGGATGTTTGCCTTTACAGAGGTTATACAGTTGACAGGGCCCAGGTGGGGTTTATACAAACAGCATAGTTTTTATCGATTAGGGATGCCTTTGGACCTCCTTTCTATATTAGTTCATTTACAGGAGGGGTCAATGCTGCAGGTTAGGCAGAATAATCAGGGCGGTTTATCCCCTTTGATTGATGCCTCGAACGGCCTCCGACAAGGGTGCATATTCGCACACACCATCTTCAACCTCTGTTTCCGATGCCAAAGCTAAACTTGAAGAAGCTGCATTCGCTCCACCAATGGTGGAAGGAGTCAAATGTTTGCTCTTCGACCATACTCCAATTGGTTTACAGCGTTTACTGAGTACATTTAGAGACTACACTGTTGCCAACTTTCTCACCATAAATGAAAAAAAGACAGTAATCATACGGTTGCACCCTAGGCCCTATGCAGTGGAGTAACTTTGCTGAAAATGTTGGGGTCGAATGGTAGATTTGACTGAATTCGGTCACCACCATTAGTTCAAAGCCGAAGATACCGAACATGAAGAGCTGGGGTTGCGGGGGCGTCTCCCGTTCCCTATGTTTGGTATTTTTGGCTTCAGCAGTTGCTGGGGTGTCCCCTGCGTCCTCAGCATTGGTGGAAGGGGACACAACAAAAACAAAGAAAACGGGACCCTGCAGCGTCAGATCCAACCTGCGTTGGATGGATCTGACGGTCCAGGGTACAGGAGAGGCAGCCGATGGAGAAAAGGTAAGTTGGGGGGCGGGGGTTTATGGGTGTACTGGCGGTTTGGGGGATATGGGTTTGTTTTTTTGTATCGAGGTAAAAAGGTAGTCGCAGCGAAAATGACAACTGTCAATTCCGCTGTGATTTTGTAGATCAGTCAAACAACAAAAACACCGAGGGATAATAGACTACTACACCACAAGAGTCCATTGCTAACGCTCTGTTGTAACTTTCATGATAGGACTGGTGGCGTATCTTTAAAATTCAACTGGGCCCCCACACATCTTCAGCAAGCCTGCCATGCACCCAGTGACACAACATAACAGTCACAAACTTACTTCCAATAGAACATACAAACCATGCATTATTTATCATTCATTCAGACACAAAAGACAACACACACATGCTTGCATACACTCTCACTCATACACAAATGCACCCAGCACCTCCATTGACATGTATATGTACATATACAATAACACATGGAAACAGTGGCGCAACGTCCATTGAGCAGACCAGACTTCATCACCCCTGACCCCTGAAATTTTGGGCTAAGTTGACTTGACCTAGCTGAACTATGAAGCCATGTCCGAAAGGACCAGATTCACTGGAATGTCAGCAATTCCCTTGATATTTCCTTTCATTCAAAGGCAGCAGCCATTCGTTAATGCAGTGCAGTGGGTGACCAAGTATACTTGCTATCAATTTCTAAATGCCATATATCTCCAAACTTGGGCTCTGCACAGCACCTTATACGTGTACATGCTGAAAGATTTTTTTCTACAAGATTCTGACAGATCAAAATTAAGGTATGTTTTCCTGTGTTCAAATGGCTCCAAGCAGTGGACTACCAAGCGGGAGAGGCAGTGGAAGGGCAAGCTGACCCCCATGGCTCTTTTAAGAGCCAGAGTGGGACATTTGTCATTGGGACACCTCTCCCGTACGGCACCTCAAAGAGGGTGCCCAACAGCAAAGGTGTCTCGCTGGTAGGACAATGTGTGCTGAGCAATTCCTGCTCAGCACGCTCATTGTCCTGGCAGCAGGACACCTTACCCGTTCGGAATGGTAGAGGTGTCCCACTGCCAGGACAATATCCCAGGGAAGTCCGGGCAGCAGAGGGTCCTCACGTTGGAGGATTAGAATGTGAGCCATAAGGCACTGGTGGGAGGGGGGGGTACTATAGCAGGGTCTTTTGTCCCTTTAGAAATGTGAATGGGAGGGAGTGATCAGAAGTGAGAAGGGTGCATAATGTTGCATACTTTATGAAATAATGACTATGGTTATACAACCCAAGGGGGATTTGTTTTGCTCACTTTAATCTACATGATGCTTTTGAGACTTTGCTTGCAGGATGGGGAGAATAAAACTAAAGCCATACTCCCATTGCTCAACATATTTATGACAATGTATATAGCGTATGGTTAGTTTACTATGAAAGGCTAGTTTATTATGTAATGTGGTTTGCTTCCAAGGCATTGCTATAAATAATGAAAGCACATGAAATGTAAAGCAAAACCTTTTTATTAAGTGTATATGGTTTATTACAAATCTTTCACAATCTACAGTTTAATTTTAAAAGACCATACACAGCAGACAAAGCCAGCCGAATCAGATACAAACAGTAGTCAATTTACACTTTAACGCTAATCTAAAATAAACATTAAAGTTTTGTGCAGCAGAGTTTTAGTTGATTTTGCTTAGTTTACCAACTTTTGGTAGTCCTAGTTGTCATCGTTCTCGCTAGGGTGTGCTAACACTTTAAATAATTGTTAGAGGAATTTGGATTTCGCATAATTAAATCTCGTTGTTCCACAATCATATCAAATTCCACCATTTTATTGATTCTAGGTCGCATAGATCTACGATGTTACACCTGAGATATATATTTCTTACATCTCTCAATTCTGTGCAGAATAATATCAGGTGACTTAGGGATTCTTTTTGTTTGCGGAATCTGCATTTTTTACATATTGGTTCTTTACTGTATCTCACCATAGTTGTTTTGTTATGTGAGATATTAAGGGGGTAATTCATAGAATTTAGCACACAAGTGGCGCACGCGGCTGGCGCACAGTGTGCGCGTGCGAGTGTCTGCGCCAGCCGCGTGCACTAAAATCAATTTCCGCGCACAGCGTATTCGTGGATTTTAGCTACCAAAACCAGCCGTAGCGCAGCGACCCTGCAGCAGCGCCAGCTACGCCCCCAAGAATGCCCCTAGCGCAGGGAAAAGCCATCAAAATCCCCAATCCAGTGCAAAGGACTGTGCTAACCCTGTACCAGTATACATGGCCGCCACACAGCACACGGCAAGCGGGGAACGCGTATTACTGGGGTTCGCGGGACGTTTTACACGCGACTGGCCCTGTGCGAGTGGAGTATGTGTATTACTGGGGTTCACAGGAAGTTTCACACGCGATTGGCCCTGTGCGAGTGGGGTAGATGTATTACTGGGGTTCGCGGGACGTTTCACACGCGAAGGGTCCTGTGCGAGTGGTGTATGTGTATTACTGGGGTTTGCGGGAAATTTTACACGCTAAGGGCTCTGTGCGAGTGGGGTACGTGTATTACTGGGGTGTGCGGGAAGTTTTACACGCGATTCCGCTGTCAGAGCAGGTACGTGTATCTAGTGGAGTGCACGGGGAGTCCCACACGTGAATTGGCAATGTGGGTCCTCCCAGGTGTGCCCTCCACCCCATCCACGGCCCCTGCAGGCAACCCACAACACAGGGGACTACCCTGCACCCCTGGCCATGCCCCCCAGCCAGCCCACATGTCACCTTCCACTAGTGATCACCAACTCATATCCCCCTGCACCCCCACCCCCCAGCAGTGAAGGGCACCTGCCAGCAGGCCCCCACTCATGTCCCCCTGCACCCCCACCCCCCAGCAGTCAGGAGCACCTGCCAGCAGGCCCCAGCTCATGTCCCACTCATGATCCCCTGCACCGCCCCCCCCCATCAGTGAGGGGCACCTGCCAGCAGGCCCCAACTCATGTCCCCCTGCACCTCCACCCCCCCCAGCAGTCAGGGGCACCTGCCAGCAGGCCCCCACTCATGTCCCCCTCATGTCCCCCCGCAACCCCACCCCCCAGCAGTGAGGCGCACCTGCCAGCAGACCGCCCACTCATGTCCCCCTGCACCCCCTGCACCCCCCTCCCCCCATCAGTGAGGGGAACCTGCGAGCAGACCCCCCACTCATGTCCCCCTGCACCCCCACCCCCCCCATCAGTCAGGGGCACCTGCCAGCAGGCCCCCACTCATGTCCCCCACCCACTCAGCAGTGACATGCCCATCTCATGACACAAACCAAAAGTCAACTATGTACATCAACACATGTCCATCAGTCACACACACACACACACACACACACACACACACACACACACACACACACGTTGCCATTTGTATTGATTTATAAAGCACAGCCAGGCACGGGGGCATAAGGGCGCGTAAGTTAGATCCGGTTACAGTTACAATTAAAACAGTCAACAATGGTTACGTTACAGGTAGGTACAAACATAGTATTGAGTAGCATTGAGTAAACCCACATGTCAACATGCATGAACCCAATGAGTGAATCCCACACATTGAAGTAAAAGATCAAAATGTATTAACATGAAAAACAATTGAAAGTACTAAAAGCATAAAATAATGGCAAACATGAAATTAAATGCATGTCCAAATTTAAAAAAAAAAAAAATCCTCAAAAAGATCCAAGTCCAAAAGAAAAATGGCCAAACCTCTCTGTCCACCAAACCAAATCCAAATGAAACGCAAAAAGGTAAATCCATTGATCCATGGTGAAATGAAATTAAAATGTCCAAATAAATCCAACGTCCACCTATGTACAATATAATTTTCAAGGGTCCATGAGCCCAACGAAACAAATAAAACCTATCTAATAACCTACCTAACAAGAAAAACTATTTACAAAAGTGTGGGGCATAGTCCAAAAGCCCCAAAATAAAAGGAAACCTAACACTATAAACTATTTACAATGGCGACGGGCAAGTCCTGCGGCTCACTCATTGATGTTTTCGGCCAGGGCATCATCGAACTCCATGTCTATTTGCTGGAGGTGGGCCTCTGTCCTGGCCCCAAGGTCTCGCCTCGAGGCACTCTGCCCGCCTCAACGCCCGACGCATGGAGAATTCCGCCCTGACCATGGTGAGCCATGCCTCTTCCGCCCGCCGCCGCTCCGCACCTATACGCTGGCCCAACCGCAGCCACACGGAAGACACACCCATTCCAGGGTCCTCCTGCCCTCTGGCCGATGCCTGCCCCTCAGATGTTGATGGCCCCGAGCCATCATTGCTCCCACCTAGAGCCTGCTCCTGCTGCTGCTGTCCATGTGCCCTGTCCGATGGTGCCTGCACATCCTCCATCTGCTGGACCGCCAACTCCCGACTGTGGCAGGGATGGGATCTCCACCAAGCTGGCTGTGTTGTTCAGGCCAGGTCCACAGCGGGCCCTGTTGGAATCTGGGCCGGAAGACGGCAGGGAGAACGACTGGCACATGGTCTCCACAGAGGAGAGGTCCGCCAGAGTGCGCATCACATGTAGGAACCCACCAACCAGGGCCCCTCCCAACAGTTCCACGTCGCAACGCTGCTCTTCGTGATGGCGGGCGTTCTCTGCCCAGGAAGAACGCACGTCATTACGAATGTCACGTGGGCGCAACGCGACACCAATCAGGACGGCGCCCATACGTTCATGGGACCCCTCGTCCGCAGGTAGTGGAGAGGCAGATGACATGGCACTCTCCCCTTTCTGCGGACGGGCCTGGGACGGGGCCTCCCTGCTGGTGCATGGTGGTGCAGTCACAGGGTCAAGGACAGGGACATGCACAGGCCCCTCCGCGGTGACCTGTGCTGCCTCCTGACCCTGGACTTTAACACTTGCACCAGTGGTACTACCCCCACCAGCCCCAATGTGCGGCTCAGTTGCGGGCTCCTCTTCCTCTGTGGAGACCACCAACCTGGATGTCTCGTACCGTCTTCCGCCATTGCAAGCCCCTGGGGCTCACCCGGCCCTTCCGCCACAGCCATAGTGGCAGACGCGGCACCAGCCCCCTCGCTCCCGGATGATGGCAAGTCCTGGGAGGGTGGCTGGGCCTTGCGTCGCCGCCCAGTGGGGGCATCCCCGCCGCTTGGCTCCACAGCGCCTTCTCCGCCCTCTTCTTCACTTGACGCTGCGTAGAGGGAGACATAGAACACAAGCATCAGGGTACAGTACAATATTCCCCTAGACAGGAAGCAATAACACATGAGTGGCAGTGTCTAACGTCACTTCCATCCTGTCCCTCCACAACACATGGGTGAATGCCCGCAAAACACATACATAAACAGGCATTGCGCCTGCAATCAGCAACCATGTACAAGGGCCTCTATTAATCAAAATGTTGCCTTCAAACTTACATGCATCCTGGCTCACACTGATCCCATGCACACACATCACCGGAGGGTCATGCATCATGCCTTGTACACCACAGACACAGTGGATAGACACAGTGCATACAACGGTGACCGCACTGCATGAGTGAATCTACACATCATCATGGACATGTGTCATGAATCCATGGCGTATCGAAGTCACAGACACTTCTCAGACACACACACACATGCACCATACATGTACATGACATCAGCACCCATCCCTCACACCCCAACCATGTGCAAGAACAGACACTGGAATGCTTTCATGTGTGCATTTGCCATACAGCTTCCCATGTAGCAGTGGAACTCATGCACCAACCATGTGGTTCGCACATTACTGGTCTCACATGCATGACCATGATGTCCCTGCACACATACATCCATACATGGCCCATGTCACACATACAGGCAAGTATCAGACTACCAGCACACTGCAACATGCCCCGTCTCACACACCAATGCTTGGCCACTTACCGCTCAACTCCAGACGGGTCTTACTCCGAAGGATCTGGGCGTGGAACGCTGGGCATACGTGTTCCAGGACCCTCGTCTGGATGTCACTCATGCTGACCCGGCCCCCCCTCTGCGAGGCGCCGGGCCTTGTGTAGGGTCCTGGACCTGAAGTAGTCCTAGCGCTTCTTGACGTGCTTGATGTCACGGGTTGCCACCCCCTCGTGTTGATGGCAACCACTACATCATCACAGATCCTCTACCATCCTTCCTTGTTGGCGCATGATATTCCGAAGAGGGCATCATAATGCCCCAGGGCATGCTCCACCAGGACACCAACTTCCTTCACACTGAAGCTGGTGGTCCTCTACCTCTCTGACTGGGGGTCACCAGTGGTCTCAGATGGTGTTTGCCCCGACATGGCGACCCCCGAGGCAGGCGTGGGTGGGCAACTGGGTCCTGGGGCTGTGGAGCGATGGTATCCCAGTCGGGAGTCTTCTGTTCCAGCAGGGGTGGACAGAGCAACTGGAACCCTGGTTGACGTGCAGGCACCAAATAGAAGGGCACGTGGGCAGCAGGCAGCAGCAGAGGGCAGGTGGGAGCATGCTCTGGGCTCTGGGGGGCAGTAATTCGGCCTTCTGGGCAGGAGCGTGGTCTTCCGTGTGTTTTCGCGTGGCCAGCTTGATACGGAGTGATTTGGCACGTGAAAAAATTGCATGTCAGTGTGTAATTGGAGGAAATGCCCTTAGCGTGTAAGCGCGTCAGCACATGTACGCATTTTCATTGGACCAAAGGCCCTTAGTGCGTAAGCGCTTCTCTGATGTTACGCGCACAGGCGTTCCCTCGTGACGTGGGCATAGTGGTTCAGCGCACGTGAAAAACCGCATGTCCGTGGGTGAATGTGTGGAATCCGAGGAAAGGGCCTACGCGTAAGTGACGTGACGCGCTTGGGCATTTCCCTCAGCAAGGGTTAAGGTGAGCGGGGCCAGCAGTTCGCTGTACGTGCCTTTCGTTGAGACCGACGTATGTAGCTGCTTCGTGTTTCGCGCGCCATCACATCTTCACAGCGATCGAGGACGTATCTCTTCTTTTGGCGGGGGGTATTGGCTAAGCGTGTTATTCATTATCACGCTAGTCAGACGGTGAGTCGCGCACACTATTTTTCCCACTGCGGGTGCCCCTGTGTATCGCACCCATTTTCAAGGTCATAGTAGCCTGCGTGTCCCACGCGTACGCATTTTTTTGTGTTACTGGGTGCCGCTGCGTACTGTGGGAGGTTGATTCCACACGCATAGGCTGCAGGGTTGTGTGCACTGTTTTACTGCAGTTTTGGGGTGCCTGAGCGTAGCGTGACCCATCACTACATCTCTGACTGGGGTCACATACAGCCTTGCAGGTGCAGGGGGGCTGTTAACATCTTGCATCCCACCCCCTTCACCCCAATTGCCCAGGTCAATTGTGGTGTACACCTCCCATTGGCACTACTCCATCTGTGCCGGCACTACTCCATCTGTGCCATGGTTGGGAGGCCACCAAAGGTGAGGGGCGCCCCAGCTGGGCGTACTCCTCGTGGTGGGCGTGGACAGGGACGTGGCCAGGGTGACCAGGGAGTAGGGGGACTCCAGGGTGGCCGCAGAGGGGTGTTAGGGAGAATTCTCTGTTTAGGCTGAATTTCCTAACCTAGTGAGTCCCCCAGCAGCTTTGCTGGATTTCTGGAGTTTGTTTTTTTCATCCTGCCAAGATTGAGACTCTTTTCCTCCCACTCTTGGACATGATTGTGGTATTTCTTTGAATGTTAATGTGTTCTATGGGGTCTTTTACTCCATAAGGCCTCATGTGTTTTGCTATGTGTGTTACACCGCACCCTCCGTGCCGTAACACTGGGGTGTCCTAGGTGACCCCCACCATAGACTCCATACCCTGGGACTGACTACTGTCTCCCAGGGCATGTAAAGTCAACATTGGCTTTACTAGACCTAAATTTACTAACAGAACCAGTACAAACCATCCTATTGTGGATGCACTGGTAGGGGTAATTCGATTACCCCTGGGTCTGTTGTTCGAGGGGGTACTGTCCCCCCTCGTCGGGTTTTGGCTGGTGGCAGTGGATACTACTTTTTATATTCGACCGCGAATATATCCCTATGGGATTTTCCCATTGTTCGAGGCTAATACTTGTTCTATGTAGCCACGGTCATACCGCCGGTTTATTAAATTAATATAAATTCACCGGTTGGTATTTTCTGCCAGAACTCGGTTTTTAAAATGGCGTATGTGTTCGCCTCTGTAACTCCAAACCAAAGGTTGCGCCCTTTGTTCCACTTTTGGCGGGCTTCTGCACAGAAGCCCTCCAGAGTGGTGCCATTCTGTCTGGGTGCCACAGGGGGGGTGGGAGGGGATTTAGGCACCCTGGACTGAGTTGCCTTGCCAACTCAAGTCGCACTCTGGTGTGATTGGCCCAAGTGGTGATCCGGACCGCTCACCACTTAGCGTGTGTTGATTGACAGCTAGGCTGAATGAATGGGGTTTTTCTGCATAAAAGCAGGGCTTTGGGGACTGGAACTTCAGAAGTTGCCACAGGACCTAAGAATCTGACGAGGATAAAGCTGAGCCGACCTGCAATGACGACACCTCCGGTGGAGCCCTGCTGAACCGACTCACCACTTCCCAACGACAGAGGAGATCTCCCTGCTGGAAAGTCTTCTTCCCCTGACTGGTGGGAACAACCAGTCCCTTGCTTTTTCTTCGCTTCGAGGACGTCAAGTGGTCAAATTGCCCGTGCCGAGCACCCCGGCAACCGGATAGCCACTACCCACTGTACCGCGACCAAAAGGTGGTGCCTTGTGACTCAGCACTCCGCGGCTGGTCTCTTCCCTGGTGGTGCAACGATCTTCAACTTTCCTCTACGACGAGATCATTTCTTCTTCTGGCAAAGCCCCGACTTGCATCCACCACCAGGAACAACTGCCCCCGCCGGAGCTGTCTCTTCACTCTCAAGGTACTGTGTCTGCCTGGCTTACCTTGAAACGGTTAGCGTGAGGGGTCTTAAATCCTTAGCTTTCCACTGGGTCGCCTACAGACGTTCTTAACTTTCGTTCTAAAACTGGTCCAACCTTGCTGTGACATTTTTGCTACAAAGACGAAGTGCATTTCCACTGTGGTACTTTTGGGACATACCGCCTTGCCTCTCTCCGAGTGGGCCTGGCCTCTGAACTTTGTGATCTACAGTAGACCCCGCCTTGCTTGCCTTGCATTTGTTTCGTAAAAGTGTTGGTACTGAGTTGGTTTCATACCCTGCCTTTTTCTCTCCCTTTCTAACGAATACTAGAGTGCCATCTAGGTTAAGCACTCACCTCTGTCTGCAAATAAGTGGTGCCTTTGAACCTAGACTTGTCGAAATATTGTTATGGGATTGATATATACTTATAGTAACTGTGATTGAAGTTGTTTGCCATATTAGTGCCAGTGTGTTTTTCATAGATGTGTTTTTAAATAAATAATTATATATCTTTACACCCAAGCTCTGATCCGTGTCTGCTTGTTCTACTGTGTAAATTGCCCCATCTTGTATACTCCAAATACTGCCCAACTCGTCTTGAGTGAAGTCTGACTGCTCAGCCACAGCTACCAGGTAAATCTGGGTGGTATAGACTGCTACCAATTGGGTTTACTGCTAACTCCTGTAGTCTTAAACTTTTTGCAGTGATCCCAGAGGGAACTGCACAGGTTTCTGCCTAACAAGGGGGAAAAGGCAAGGGTGCGCCACTTTAGCACATTGTTATGCCGGTGCAGTCATGCCACCACCCCCTGTGGTTCTGGGAGATGCAGATTCTGCATCTGGCACTGGTGCCTGTGTGACCCGGCAGTCCGTTTCATCGACTGCCACGGGCCCAAGGGTAGTGGTAGCTGCAGGTGCAGCTGTGGACACCACCACCCAGGCTCAGGGTCTGCCAGCGCAGGCTGCGTTGACAATTGAAGAGCCCTTGGAAGATTTCAAACAGGCCCGGAGGGAAACCGTAGGGGCACGCAGGGCTGCCCTGACCAAGACACGTGTCCCTGGGGCAGTAATGTCATCTGCTGCCCCGAACAGCTGGGTGTTGGCAAGTGCAGGGGCAGCCAACAACACCCCGGTTGTGAGTCTGCCAACCAGGACAGTCGAGGTCAATGACCCTGCCACAGTGGATGTAGCTGCGCAGGATCCATTAGAGGGCACCGAGCTGACACTGACACAAGTCAGCCCTTTGGTCATCCCGCCACCTGCCACTCACTTGTCTCAATCCACCAGTCCCACTGGCCATACTGATCAGGGCGGTATCAGCCAGCCAGGGTCTGCGCCACAATCCAAGAGGAGGAAGGTTGCACCTGCAGCACAGGCTGGGACCCCACGCACAGGCTGGCACCCCACACACAGCCACGACCTCCTGCACATCGAGGAAGAAGCCTTTCTGCAACCAGGAACTGGACTACCTCGTGGACTACGTGAGGGACCACAGCCGTGACATGCTAGTGTGTGCTAATTGTCAGACCACGGCTGCCCACCGTGATACCCACTGGAAGCAAGTTGCAGAACATGTGAGTGCATTCGGTCATGAGGTGTGCACGGCGCAAGAGTGCAAAAAGCGTTGGAATTACCTCAAACGCAGCGCTAAGGCTAAGTGTGCCTCAAATTACAACTGGACTCTGGTGACTGGCAGTGGGCCTGCACCGGAGGAGGGTGACCACACTCTGCATGAGTCACTCGTTACAGAGTTCATACCATCAGAATCAGTCGAAGGAGTGGGAAAGATGCCGGACTTTGATGCACAGTCCAGTGAGTGTTGATGCGTGTTTGTCGAGGACGTGTGCGTTTTACTTGTGTGATGTGATGTGCATGACTGCCACTACATGTCATGTGTACATAGTTATGATGTGTGAGTAATGCAATGCTTCCCTGATGCATGTCTACTCTGCTGGATGGTGGACATGTGGAGCAGACTGGGACTGTCCACATCACCACTTTTGCACCCTACTCACATGCTGGTTACCAGTTTGCTCCTCCAGTCCATGTTCCAGCTGACTGGCACTTCTGCATGTAGCGTGGGGTGAACTTCCCATCAGCCCAGGAACTATGCATAGCATGACTGACGTGCATGTGTACGCTGCCTGCAAGGGGGTACCCAATGTAGGCATGCTCCCTTGCCCCTCAACCCCCTGCTCTGCACCCCAATTCCACCTTAGCACTGGTCTGCTACAATATTGCTGTTGGGTACTTCCCTGTTCATGCCTCCTGTGTACATGCTAACATCCAGCGGCCAATCTGCCAGACATATCCTTTGTGGTACATCCTTAGTACTTGATGCAGGGTGTCTCACTTGGACTGTGCAGAGGTCAGATGCCCCGCAGGGACATGAGTGCCCATTCATGCTCCATGTGCATTCCACGCATGCCCATATGTTTCCATGACTGGATGATTACTGTAATACAAGTCCAGGATGACCTAAATTGCACAGCATTTCATCTGCATTCCCATGTCAACTGTGGCTCAGTACTGCGTTGCACACATGTTTAGGGTCTGACAATCTGAAGGTCACAGGCCTCAGCCTATTTAATGGCCAATGACTCTGTCCAACTGGTGTAGTGCCTTCTTCACACGTGGGTGGACTCCAGAGGTTTCATCATGTGTCCTGCTTACTGTCCCATCATCATTTGCAGTGTTGTTACTTGACTCACATGAAGCTGTTGATGCCAGTCAACACTGCCTGTCAATACACTGGTCTATGGTCAGCCTTTTGATACCATGCTAGGCATCCCTGCTTTTGCACTTGGGTGGAGGGGTGCTTTGCTTGTAGATATGCTACCCATAGAATGCACATTGCACACGATGCCTGAAGTTGACCTTGCACTGCCTTCACATTTTCTGACACACACCATGGAGTCCTTGTACATGTAGGTAGTGAGTAACATACATATTTGCTGCACTGCATAGACCCACTTCAGTGCAAACTGCCACCTTTCAACAGGTCTAATCACAGAAGCAATTTCAAGTTGACCCAGCATGCATGTCAGGTTCTATTTTGTGTGTCACATGTCTGCCTGATGTGTTTGCTGTCGGTGTGTGTGTGTTTTGTGTGCTTCATGTGTAGTGAACTATTTTCTCTCTATTTTTCAGATGATGACGCAATGGAGCCAGAGGATGGTGTTGTCATGCCAGGCACAGGGCTGGTATCACTACATCAACCCAGCACAAGTGGGGGTAGTGGGGTGGTAGGCCACGAAAACCCCCAAGTGCAACAGTCCATCTCGTCTCTGGCTGCCTAGGAGTCCAGCCCTGATGACGACCGACGTCCATGTTGAATTGGATGAGCATCAGGTCCATATGTCACGGGCAAGCGATTCTGATGTGGACACTCCTCTGTCCGCGACACCTGCACTGAGGTGTCAGACAGTCTTGGAACCTCCGCCCGTGGTGGATCGGGACGCAGGGCCATCCTCCACACCAGTCACTGATGTGCCTGGGACATCACATTGACAGGGGCATGTAGTAGTGCAGCCGTGGGCGGTGCTAACACAATGAGGACACCCGGTCCTTGGGTCCCGCAGGGATCAAGCCCAGCAACGTGGTCGCCGCGCACAACCACAGCATACTGAGTGGGAGCAAGACATGACTGCCAATTCTGAATGGCAGGGGGCAGCAATGGAGCATGGCGCATGTGGCCCAATCTGTGCTCCCCCCTGCTGGGCAGGTGCTTCTCCAGCAGCAGGCGGCACGGTCCACGGCCCGCTCTCAGGCTGGGCATGGCGGCCTCAGACGTGGCACGCCAGGCTGAAATGTCTCTGCGTCAAGCAATTGCAGCTCACGCAGAGGCACACATGAAGGCCCTGAGGGAGGCGCATGCTTCCCTCAGATCCACTCTGGGTGTCCTTCTGATGTCCCAGAGGGAGCGGGCAGAGGAGAGGTTTGCACAGCATGAGCGTACCATCTCGGCTGAGCTACATGCTTGCTGGGAGGTGCAGCGGTTGTCAAGCCAGGCCGTGCAGGACGAACTCTGTGTTATACATGCTACCTTGCAAGAGGAAGCACGTGTATCACGGGAGGTTCTGCATGCAGACCTACATGTCATCACCACACAGAACCAGGCTCACCCGTCTGGCAGACCTGCTGCCGACGAGGGGCAAGCAGCGGCTAGGCGTGGTCATGCTCCTGTGCCACGTCCTCCTTTCCAGGAAGAGCCAGACTCGGACGGCAATCTATCTCACATAGGTCGGGCTGTGCAGGCGTTGAGCCCATGGAGTTTTTTTTCCCCTCAGCATCATCGCATGTGGGTGTTGAGCAGCACCCTGTACCTCCCCCCCCACGGGTCGTATGTGGCCATTTTTGATTTTTCTTTTAGTTTAGTTAGTTAAGTTTCTGTTTGATAGTTAGTTTAAATAGGTAGAGTAGATTTTTCATAGTTAGTGTAATTAGTTAATATCGTTTAAAATTGCTAGTCTATTCTGCTTTCATGTGACTGTGTGGTGCTTTGTGGCTTTTGAAAGCATCCACCGTCTGTTCCAGCTGGGCCCTTCAAGCTTGTCTTGTGTATGTGTTTGCTGCTTGTGGTCCTTGACTCACATATGCCACTCCTGCTTCCCATATCATTGGGCTCGCAAGAATGGTTCGGTGTAACAGCCTATTACACAAGGGCAATTGACTGTCATATCTGTGGCATGTCTGCTGCTGTGGAACTTGTGCTAACACCCCTAGTGGGGTTGATTGGGGTGTAATTGTCCACTGTTCTTCTTTTGCTAGATGGGGTGTTTAATGATTCATGTGTACATTCATTGCTATGCATTGTGTAGTATGTTTCTTATCTTTAATGAACATGTGCTTGTTGCAAATCATGCCATAGATAGTGTGTTCCACACTGTTGCTGTGAAAGACGGACTGATGGTGTGATTTCTGATGCACATCTCTGACATGGTCCAGTCATGTAATGCCTGAAGAGACACACACAGATGAATATTAAGCATTAATCATGTGTTTCATGCACTTTCTGCAGGGGGATGAGCCTCAAGACCACCTTTGCCAGCAGACATGGGCCATTGGACGTCTGGAATCAGGACACGTTTGGTGCTGCCGACATGCGCATGTGTGCGCAGGCAGAGGCACAGGGATTGCGATCATACATCCGAAAATCAATGACGTGTTTCAAGGGACTCCAGGCAAGGTGAGCACCACAGGGGGTGGGGGGGGGGTCACAACACAGCAAACCTTCCACCTGGCCAGTTGAACATGCATGCTTAGTAGCAGAACTGACGGTGAACTTGGACAAATATTGGTGTAGAAGCGCACAATACAGCTCAGATGTATTAGTGGACTGATGGCTTGTGCAGTGCATTTCATTTCCAAGTAGAAATTGATACATGCACTGGCTACTTTATTTTGGTCATGGTGGTACAGGACTTGTTCTGAAGTCAGACCTTGCTATATGCGTCCGTCTGCTTACACAGGGAACATTGCATGTTGTGTGAATCGTGACACATCGGTGTTCCATTTGCCACGCACCCACCGGTGCCTGACTTACTGCATTGACTGTGTATGAACCATCAGAGGGGTAATGTTACGTATGGGTATGAAGCATCCACACAAGTTTGTCTGTTTGTAGTGTATTTTGTTACTTTGGGGCATATTTGGTAGTGTGTTTGTGTGTTTTGGCATTGAAATGCTCCTGTTACCGGACCTGAGAGTGCGCAGGCAGGAGGCCAGCACTCACCCCAGAGATAAGTTTCTCTTTGTCTTACATTTGAGTAATTTGGTGCTATGTGCATGTGAAAAAGTTTACTTTCCCGTGTCAATCTTACTCCCCTCTCCTGCCCCTCATTCCGGTTATCCAGCATGCCAATGCCTGTCCCGACTGCATATCCCTGACCCTCCTTCCCCACCAGGGTCTCTCCATGCAGGCACCCAGACCACGGTGTGGGTGGTTGTTTGGTGCCACTCCTGCGCCTGTACACTGGAGCTGTGACAGTAGACATCCATTTGTGGTGCATCATTCTATGTTATGTGCCACACATGGTTCAGATCCTGTTGTGACATTGTTTTACTGTGCTACCTTGGTTGTTAACATCATTGTGGTAGTACTTGGCCTTTGTGGCGTACTGCTACTTCAATTCATCTACTGGAGGCTGTTCTGGTTTGTTTTACTGCCTGTAGGCTATTTGCTTGGCTTCTGTGTTGTCCTGATTTGATTTCTGTTGGATTTTGTACTTTTGCAAATTGAGGTGGACTCTGAGGGTGCTGACAACTTTTTACACACAAGGTGGGAGATGGTGACAAAGGGGAAGGGTGATCCTGTGGCCAGGTGCAATTCAAGGATGTCGGATGAATAACCCAGATGCAGCTCAGTGGGTCGTGGTGATTTGTGAGAGAGAGAGGGGGGGGGGGGTGTTTGTTGTTGATAGTTGCCTTGCCCTGCAGTGTGATGGGCACCCTGAAATTGTAATTGTGCTTTCCTATTTACATGATGTATTCTGCTGATCAATGCCTGTTCATGTGTTGTGTTTACCTTTCAGGTGTGAGGGGATAGTTGTGATTTGACATGCTGGGGTATACACATGGTGAATGTTCACATGTGATGTGTAGACGACACTGATGGTCACTTGATTTCACATGCATATGTTGAATGCATGTCCCTACTGACCCACACACTCGCACTATGATCCACTACATGTACAACCACCCTTCCATGTCCACCTGTACACTCCGTTTGCCTTCTGGTGCCCACTGTGTCCCTGCAGCACATGTTCGATGACCATTTGTGGATCCTGTACATGCCTATTTTGTTTTTTTTTAATGTAGTTTGTCGCTTAGATGTGATGCTCAGGGTGTGCATCACACACAATGGCTGTTCACTGTGCTGTGCGCTGAGCAGTGTGTTGCAGGAGGTGGACACGGCACACAGTAGCTGCAGTGTTGATTTTGCAATGCACATTGTGCATGTGAACAGGCATTCATTGTTATGTTTAAAATAAGACTTTTAGAATGCATTTGGTTATGACTTATTTTGGGGGGAGGTTGTTGGTCAGTCATTTCATCTGATTCCATGTCAGGCATCATTCTCTGATGCCCATTTAAATGTTTCACATGGCAATGTGTACCTCTTTGGTACTGTGTTGGTGTATGGCTATTGCCTGCCATGTCATGTTGTGGTTTTGGAGGGTTTGAGTGACATACCAGTGATAGTCATGTCCTGTTTTTGCAGGTCTGTGTGATTCACACCTTGCATGTGTGCCTTTTGGTCACACAGGATTGCTTGTGTTTAAGTAGCTAGGGATGTACACAATGTGGCAATTCCATGGCAACAATCTCAGGGTGGTAAGGTTGTGACAGTTGACTGTCTCTTTGCCATCATCGATTGTCACCTGGTATGTGCCAGGCCTGTGTGCACTCTGCAGGGTTGGGAGTTTAGGTGAAAAATCTGGCCACAAGCTGGGTCCGGACTTCCTCGCCACGTGCCCTATCCCCTCCCATGGGCAGCGCCTGTGCTTGGGGATGTGGGGGCACCACCATGTCCACCCGTACACCCTGTCGTGTTGCAACATTGTGCAGGACACATGCTGCCACAATGATCCTGCACACTACTGGGGGTGCATAGACTAGCTGCCCGCCAGAGCGGTAAAGGGAGCGGAAGCGTGACTTGAGCACTCCGAATGTGCGCTCCACTATGGGGGTGGGGTGGGGGGGAGGGGGGAAGAGAGAGAGAGAGAGAGAGAGAGAGAGAGAGAGAGAGAGAGAGAGAGAGAGAGAGAGAGAGAGAGAGAGAGAGAGAGAGAGAGAGAGAGAGAGAGAGAGAGAGAGAGAGAGAGAGAGAGAGAGAGAGAGAGAGAGAGAGAGAGAGAGAGAGAGAGAGAGAGAGAGAGAGAGAGAGAGAGAGAGAGAGAGAGAGAGAGAGAGAGAGAGAGAGAGAGAGAGAGAGAGAGAGAGAGAGAGAGAGAGAGAGAGAGAGAGAGAGAGAGAGAGAGAGAGAGAGAGAGAGAGAGAGAGAGAGAGAGAGAGGTGTGTGTGTACACACAGGCATTTGTATTCACCTAGGAGCCATGTGTCGCCATGCTGCCCAGCTTCCAGGGCCCGGCTCAGGGTGGACATTCTGTATATGAAACTGTCATGGGTAGACCCAGGGTAATTTGCATTCATGTGCATCGCATGCAACCTGTACATTGATGGAATGCCAATGCTTGCGGTTTTGGTAGATGTGCTCAGTGGCCCTGGGTGGACGGAGGGCCACATGGGTGCAATCTACGGCACTGAGCACTTTGGGGAAGTGTGCCACCCTGTAAAAGTCCTGGACAATGGCCTGCCTTTCTGCGGGTGTTCTGGGCATCTATATGTGCCTGCGGACTGAGGGGCGCGCTGTCATGATTGCCAATACCTGGTGTAGGCAGCGTGACTGTGTGGCCTGTGAGACCCCCCCCACTATGGCAGTAGTCCGCTGAAAAGACCCAGTCGCCAAAAAATGCAGGACATTGAGCACCTTCTCCAAGGGGCTCAATGCTTGGGAGCAGAGGGTGGGGGATGTTAGGTCATCTTCCCACTCCCTGACCAGGTCTAGGATGATATGGGGTGGAAACCTATACCTGCCATATACCTGGTCATCTGGCATCCCAATAAGGCTCTTCCGTGGTGAAAAAATGCACGCCCTGGATATTCTCCTCCTCCTGCGGTGTCCCACGGAAATGTGTTACTACTACTGGTTTTGTTAACCTGGACCAATTGTGGTGGAAAATTTGTGATGTCATCTTTCATGTCCTAAGTGTTAGTCTAAGCAGTGCACAGTGGTGGCGCGATTGGTTAGCTTACCATAATTGGCGAATTTCTGGGGGGAGGGGGGTTGTTTCGATTTTACTGGTAACCAGAACGTCCCTTTAACAACTTTTTTTTCATTGAATCCTATATATATATTAATTTGTTTTAGATGTTTTTAATTGTTACCAGGAAGGCGTCTCCCACCACAGCAACATTTTCACCCTCCCAACACACCATTAACTTCAAGGAAAAAAGCGTGCCAGCAAAACCTTAAAGAGTCAAAGATAATTTATCACCTGTAGGAGTGAACGGAACAAACTGCCAGACACACCCTATTTGGTTCCATGTGATTTCATCGCGGGATGTTTTTTCCTGCAGATTTAAAAAAAAATAATTACAGAATAATTTTTGGGGGGGGGTTACCCCCTAACCCCCGATCCCCTTTAATTTTTTTTTATATCCCCGTACACCCTCACCCAATTTATATAATTTTTTTAACCCCCCAAAAATGCGATGATATTTTAAAAAAAATATCTGCACCAAAAAACCCTGTGAAAAAACATCCGGCGATGAAACGCAGTCGTACCCCCTATTTCACCTGCCTTAGGTCGTCAATCCCATTCTAAGGGCAGAACTAGCGGAAGGCTTCTTAAATGATGTGTGTGAACATTTCCATAGGCCTTCATACTGCAGCCTGCCCCCCTCCCTCCAAACACCTGTCCCCGCAAGGTGTTTCCACAGCCTTACAAGTGTTTTTATTATTATTTTGTTAAGCTGGCATGAAGCTGTGATGTTGTGCTCCCTTCCATTCAATGCACTTTATAGGAGAGGTGAATGAAGGGACGGGTGGAAATCAGATGAAAATCAATTATGAGTTACTTATTGGACATTTGTATGGCGCCTATACACAAGTGTTTCCAGGCGCTACAGGACAAATTGGGGGGTGGGAGGCATTACAAAAACAATAACAGTAGTTATATTGGCCTTGTGACAATCCTACTGTGCAAGTCCAAGACAAAAGGGGGTAAGTGTGGGTGAGGGGGAGAAGTGCAGGAGGGGATGCCCAAAAAAGGGGGAAGGATATGAGCAAGTGCTGGAGGAGGGCCAGGATGGCAAGTGCCTGGGGAAAGAGAAGGGAAAGGGGGGGTATGTGCGATGCACAGGGTGGGCTAGTCCAGAGAGAGGGCCAGGGTGGCAAGTGCCAGGGAAAGAGAAGGGAAATGGGGTTTTGTGCGATGCACAGGGTGGGCTAGTCCAGGGAGAGGGTGCAAGTGCTGGGAGGACTTGTGGGGGGGGGGGGGCTGGCACCCGTATGATTCAGAAGGGACCAGGCCCCAGTCATAACGGCAAAGGGACATTAGCTGGGGTGGGGGAGAGGGAAGGAAGAGGAGAAAAGGAAAGTCTTGAGAGGTTTACGGAACTAAAAAAGATCTGGCTCAAGTCTGAGGTGGGACACAGAGGCAGTTCTAGACAGAGGAACCTGCTGAGGAAAGATCTACGGCCCACACTCTGCTTGGAGAAACGTTTGACCAGCAGAGAGTTTAAGCCTGATGACCAAAGAATTCTGTCAGCGAGGTATTTAGAGAGGGAAAGGTGGATGTTGAGAGGTCCCAGGCCCCAGACAGCCTTGTGGATGATGCAAAGGGTCTTCTTTTTGATCATTGTGGTCACTGTGAGCCAGTGGAGAGACTTTAGGGCTGGAGAGATGCAGTCCCTGGGCTTGAGGCCAAGGATAACTCTTGCAGTCCTAGTTTGGATTAGCTGAAGGAGCAGAGGGAGGAGAGAGGCAGATTGAGGAAGAGGTTGTTACAGTAGTCCAGCCTGGAGAGACCCATGGCTCTGGAGACTGTGAGCTTCTGGGGGAAGGTGAGAAAGGGTAGAATGCATCTCAGGAGGTGGAGCTGAAAGTTGGACTTCTTGGCTAGGTCCGCGATGTGTGGAAAGAAAGAGAGGAGTCATAGAACCCCAAGGAGATTGGGGGGCGGGGGAGGTGCCCAAGGAGGGTGGCCAGAGAGCGGAGGGGGGGGGGGAACAAGGAGCAGGCGTCCCATTGAGAAGGATTTCTGTCTTACTGGCATTAAGTCAGAGATCGTTGGCAGGGCACCATGCCTAACTGGCAGTCAGGCATGAGAGGAAGGAGAGGAGGGCGAGGACGGCAACTTAAAGGAGAGCTGTGCGTCATCTGCATAACAGAATGGAATTCTGCAGGAAGAACACATTTTCCAGAGAAAATAATTAAATGAATCATGCAGACTCATGAAGATTGGGGGATAGGCGGCATAAGAAAGGTATCCTCGCAAAAAGGGACCATACTTTTTGGAGCAGGAAAAAGAAATTGCGAGAAGATCTTTGTGTTTTATTAAGCAAGGAAGACTGCTGCAAGCCTATCCAAACTGGCGTATAGGGTGTAAGAGATTGTTACATTCTGCCAGAAACAGCGAGTTCCGACAATGACATAACATGGAGGGAGTCAAAGAGTCACTGATGAAATAGAATGGGTACAGCTTTATGAAGGACATAGGCATAGGCATGAGCGAAGATTTCTTCATGCACATAGGTCTTTGGAATTTCATTAGTCTAAAGAAGAAACAGGTGAAGCTAGAGGAACATTAAATCCACCGGGCAAGCAGGTCCAAGATTCTGACCTGGGTATAATAAAATCAAACTCTAAACCCTGGACGGGGCTCAATTGGGAATGGGGATGGAGCAGCTCCGGGTTCCCTGAATTGGGAAATACCGGGCCCTCCAAGGTCGGAATGGCCCGGTATTTAACCATTCATGGAACCCGGATCCGAGTTTGGGGGTATTATGGGCATGGCTACCCCCAAACTCGTAATGAGGCCCCAAGACTTCAGATTCAGTGACCTCCCTTAATGAGAAAGGTTTTATGTTGTTCAGAGTGCTTTTAGTATCTGGGCAGGAAGTTGGGTTGGTCTGTTTAGAGAGGTTATTATGATGCTCTTCTATTTTCTTTTGCATCTGATGAGATTTAGTAGCTGGGGTGAGTAGCTCTTTGAAGATGGCAAAGAGTTTCTTAGACTCGGAGGTGGTGTTGATGAAGCGTTCGTTCTAGCAGGATGATTTGGCTGTCATTATTGCTTTCTTGTATTGAGTGGCTAAGGTCTTGTAGGAGGATAATGTGGATTACCTTGGGAAACATAACCACTTCCTTAGGGCTTTATATTTTGGATATGCAGTGCTTTCAGTTCTGCGGAGAACCAGGTATTGCAGCGTTTCATTTCTTTGCTTTTTTTACTTTGTAGGGGTGCAATGGTGTTGACCACTGTGGTCAGAGTGGCGTTGAAGATGTCCGCCAGTACCGAAAGGTCTGGGGAGGTTAAGTGCTAGTGGGTCAAGGTGAGGGAGGATCCTTTCTTTGGTAAGGTTCCATGCACTTCTTGCTAATGCAGGTGGGATAGGGCTGAGATTTTTAGGTCAGCTAGCACCGGTCGGTAAGAAGTGTATAAGGTGGTGGTCAGACCAAGGAGTAGGGGTGTTGGAACTGACGTGTATACCACCGTTAAGATCTACCAGACAATCAAGGGTGCCTCCTATACAGTGGGTGGGAGTGAGGATTTTTGGTAGGAAGCCGAGTTCCTGCAACGCCTGGGCCAAGGCTTTAGATGGTTTATCTTTCTGGTTGTTAGGTCCCAGGTTGAAGTCACCTAGAAGAATGAGGTTTTCACCTAGGAGGTAGGGTACCCGCTGTAGTGAGTGTTGCTCTCTGTGGGAAGTGCATTGTAGCTCGGGAAGGCAGGGCCGGTGTAAAAGAGATATCTGTGTGGTAGGTTGTGGTGTTGGGCTATGGGCTGGCTAGGGCTGCTATGAGTCAGTGTGCGCAAGGAGTTAGTAGTAGGGCAGGCTAGCGCAGCGCGCTCCAGGCAAGGAACTAGTATATCAAGGCAGTGGGGAGCAGTGCAGAGCGATTAGAACCTATACAGTACATTTTGCAACTTGTGACAAGCAGAATATTATCTACATAATTAAATGTCCATGTGGACTTTATTACTCAACTCAAATAGAGGACTTAAAATATAATGGCAAACTAGCCCTACTACTACTCTTGGACCTCTCTGCAGCCTTCGATCTGGTCAATCACCAGATCCTATGCCAACACCTGAAATCGGCTGCCCATTTTTCAGAAAACGCCACTAACTGGATCAGATCCTTCCTGGACAATAGACTAATGAGAGTATTCTCACCCACTGCATCTGCGACCCCATCGCCGGTCCCATGCTGAGTCCCTCAAGGGTCGTGCGTATCTCCTACGCTCTACAATGTTTTCACCAAACCATTGTTTGATGTGCTTGACTATCTGGGTGTCACCTATACCAACTATGCGGACGACACCCAGATACTCATCCCCATCACTGGTGACTACATTGCAGATGCCAAAGCTCTGAACGACGTATACCAAGGTGTACAAGCTTGGATGGCTCACCACAAGCTCTGTCTTAATGACGACAAGACAGAGCTCCTCATCCTTGGCACCCAACAAAAACTTAGCAAACTGGACCCATCCTTCAGCACCTTCAACATTGATGGTAACTCCATCAAAGTGGCGAAAGAGACCAAAACTTTAGGTATCTACCTTGATGCCACCCTATCCCTAAATCGACAAACTAATGCAGTCTCCGCAGCCTCGGCTTACACTTGTAAGTTGATTACAGCCTGTCGCCCATTCCTCTCTACCCAGAACTGCATCACTCTTGCCAGAACGCTGGTGATGTCAAAACTCGACTATTGAAACGCACTTTATCAAGGCACCAACCAACGTAACCTTAACAAATTGCAGATCTCCCAAAACAATGCTATCAGAGCAGCCCTCAATATTCCTAGGTCAGCGCACATATCCGACACTAGGAAGAGCTTACATTGGCTCTCGGTAGCCCAAAGAATATCGCTCAAATCACCGACTCTCACCCACAAATGTGTCAACCATCAGGCCCCCATCTACTTAACTTCCCGCTTTTCTCAGTACATTCCTGCACGGACTCTAAGATCTGCCCAAGCACAATCGCTCACCATTCCTAAATACAACTTACAGACTGCTGGAGGCGTTAGCTTCTGGGTCCTCGCTTCCAAACTTTGGAACTCCGTGCCACTGTCCATCAGAACTATCCCGTCCGCCACGCTCTTCAAACACAAAGCCAAGCTCTGGCTAGCCTCTACTTCTCACCCACTACCAGCCTAGCCACATGTTTCACTACCCTTGAACTACTGGTATTGTTTGCATGAATAGTTAACTCTGCCTGCACCTGCTTTTATGCTCTTATGTCTAATGTGTACCTCGCGACCTAAGTTATGCTCCTGTGAATTTAATCTGTAACTGTATCAATGCCAGTATTGTACCCTGTGCCTCTAAGATATGCGCCTGGTTGCCCTCGGGCCTAGCGCGCTATACAAATAAACAAAATACAAATACAAATTACGTAGGACAATCAAAGAGAACTGCGAAGATCAGGTGGAACGAACACAGATCATGTATCCGAGATCACATCAACTAGGCAGTGGCGAGACACTGGTGGGGAAAAAAAACATTATCTTGCTCAGATCCACTTCCTGATCTTGGAAGTGGTAAGAAGAATGAACGCCCATGAGAACATCCAGAAAAGACTTGATCAAAGAGAATCCTTTTGGATCGATGATCTTGGAACATTGACACCAAAAGGTCTCAATGAGGAGATAAACTAGATGTGTTTTGTATGAGCTGGTTGTAAATGAGAACAATATAGGCGGCACATGAAAGAATGATTTGGGAAAGCTTGAAAAAACATGCGGTGTGGGATCATGCCTATTAGAGATATACAAAATCGCTCCCAAGAGAATGAATAGGGTCCTCTCTGCTAAACAGCTCTTTGGGCTTATAGTGGGGGAGAATATGCATTGGGCTCTGAAGCAATATGAAGGAAAGAAGACTAGAGTAGTGGAAATAGGCACACAACTGTGCATCTTGACACCTTTGAAAGAGATATGGTTAAGCGCCTGTACAACAGTAAAATGTACCATACACAATACACTCAGTTAAAATTGAATGCTTGTCTAATAAAATGTACCATATAATGCCCTGTAAAGCAAGTACCAAGTTGCATATTCAATAGAATGTTTAATATTTTGCGTTTTCAGAAAGAGTACGGATATGTAAATACATAGTGGCCACGACATCATGGAGATCGGACATTGATTGAATCTCCATTGACACACACAGAAACGAACCACAGGGAAGCATGTTAATAGTGTACACCCCGGAGAGCTTAAAAGGTAACAGTTAAACTGAGTGTGTTATGTTTATTTTGTTAGATTCACGCATAACGGTAAGATTACCTTGAATACACAACGCGTAGCCATGGAAACTATCCCACCCTCCCGTTGCCATGGGAGGGTGAGACGCGAGGCATACGGGCACTGGCTCCGAGGAGCACGAACCCTTGTTTGGTCGCCATGGCTACACATAAAAACCGAGAAGAGTAGCGTGTCCACGCAGCTCTCCCTCGGTTCGTGTAATGACAACAGAACTACGAGGGTAAGTGAAATGATCCTCGAAACTGTAATGCATGAACCAATTGCTGTTAATTCGCCGAATTGCTAAATATACACATGTATCTAGGTTACTACATTTTACCTATGTATCAGAATATGGGTTACACGTGTTTAAGAATACACAGCGGCACAGACTGGGGAATGAGGTACGATGTCTCTGTTAATGTGAGTTCATTAAGATTGTGTAACAATGGATGACCAGTGGATAATTGCTGACCTAGTTTCTTTTGTTTGTCTATGGGCCTCATTACACGGTAGGCGGTGGACCAAGGTGCTAATAGCACCTTGGTCCATGCCGGTAAAATACCGACACCGCCTTGGTGGAAAGAGGAATTACCGCCCTATTCCAAGGTTGGCGGGCGGTAATTCCCCCTTCCACCATTGCCCTTCCCCATTCCCATTTTTGCCTCATAGGGCATAATGGGAATGGGGAAGGTGCTAATTATGGTACCGCAAATTTGCGGTGCCGTAATTAGCACCAAGGTCCCTTAGCGGGTTGGTTTTTAACGCCTGCCACCCATGTCCTGCACTTCTCCTCCCCTTACCTCGGCACTTCCCCTGGAACTTTTCCCCCTTCCCTCTCCCATGCACTTGCGCAATCTCAATGTCACTGGGCCTAGTAAGATCGTTGCCTTGTCTCCCCCCTATGCCCCTATTGCCTTGTTGCGCTTTGAAACATTTGTGTATGGGCGCGCTATAAATAAAATATCATAAAACTGCTATTGCATGGGCCACCCCTTATGTAGTGGCAACATTCCATTATTGATGGATTATGGTGGCTTTTAAACAACTTGAGTCCATATTCGATAGACAATATGCCTTACAGTCACTACGCAATGAGTTTATGGGCATCTGTCAGGGAACCTCAGATCGCCTATTGTATATAGCTCATTTACGAGGATTTGTGGTGCAAACTAAGTGGCCTGAAGACGCCCAGCTATCCATATTCAATTAGAGGCTAAGAGAAGACTTAAAGAATGCACGTAGTACCGTTGTAGCCCCTCCTGATAATATGAATGACCTTGTCTCTCTCGTGATCAGAATAGACCAGAGAACTACATTATATAGGAAGGGCAAAAAAAAAGATGGGAAGATAAAAAACCAAACCCCCGATGGGAGAAAGGAAATCCTTCCTCAGCCGACCCCATGCAGCGAGGGAGTATTCAAGGTCTGATTACCATGGAAGAGAGCGAGGGAAAGGAAAAGAGAAAACAGAACATGTGTTATATTGCAGGGTCATTCCGTGTGAGTGTGCCCTAAAAGCCCTCTTCAGGGGGAAACACCCTGACTCGTTCTTGAAGGGGAATGCCAGTATGCGTTGATGTGAAAGATATTCCCCACATTATCTTTGCCCTGTTACACCTAGTCAATCAGAACATGTGTTTATACACATGTCACTCTCATGGGAAAATCAAAGAAGGCATACGGTCACTGCTTTAATAGCTAGTGGGGCCACAGGGAATTTCATGGATATCATGATCCCCTTGATTCCCAAACCTCATACTGATATCCATGGGCAGCTCGCCCCTCATTTCCAGACCCATTACTCTCCAGACCCCTAGCTTACTTGTGACTGGTGCCACTTACCACGATGAATATATGGCGTTTGAAGCCGAGCCGCTCCACACTACCAGATAATTCTTGAATACCCTGGCTAAAGCATCACAACCCCCATATAGATTTGAAGAAACAAAATGCCTTAAATTCCAAGGCGATCAATGCCCCTTATCTTGATCACAGACTCAGCCTCCTTTCTTCTATACTGATAAAATGACTGTTAGGAGGAGCTTAGTGTCATCCATGTACATCTCCTCTCATGTATTGTTGATACCATGCTACCTGCATCATGTATCCTAGTTACCGTGGAACCTACTTGTTATAATTCAGGAAAGGTTCCGGATCCTAGACAGTGAGAGTTGGCGGAGGAGGGAGAGAGGTGGACAAGGCAGTCCATGGCTGGGGGCCGTTTCTCCTGGATGAACCTATCTTTTGAATAAACCCTTCAACCCAAGTCATGTCTTTGGGGTGTATCCTTACAATTTAACATTGGCGACGAGGACTGGCCCAGGGAGTCACGGCCCCTGGCAAACAGCAGGAATTTATTAGCAGTTTGGAGTTCACCAGACGTGCGGGTGAACAGGAACAGTGTCACCGGCGATTGGAAATCGCATACCAGTGAGGAGAGCCTGGAGAACCAAGCATTTGCCCCAGAGCGGAATGCTGGTACCGAAAAGACACCGCTCCTCGACATTGGAAAGAGAGTGCCCGAGAATTCCAAGGACAGTGTCGTGGACGAAGGTCTGGATATATCAAGTTGAATGTGTACAGAGATTTTAACTGCTTGGTTGACAAAACGGTACTGTTACCTGATTGTGACCTGATACAGTCCCTGGACGCTATAATTGCACCCGCCGCCCACTGTTTACTTTTGAGGAGGCGAACGGAACTGTGCTTTGCCATTCTCCTGTTCCACATCTGCACGTCACTGCAGTCCCAAGGAAGGGAACCTGGAGCGTGACAGCCGCCGTCTTTGTCGATGCTCTCGCTGCGGCCGCACATCAACACGCTCTTAGAATAAGGGACCCTAAAACATGGCTTCCATCTTTGGCCTGTTTCAATTTCCTGCTTCTCGGAGCGATGCAACAGTTTCTTAATGTTGAAGGGCACTTGTGATTAACAGAGCGATAGTTTGCGGCTGCGAACTCATGTGTGTGATGACATTGGTGGGTGCATGTATGGAAATTCTGATAATTTTTCTTTGCAGATTGGGGATGCGTCTCTAAGTACTTATAACTTTAAGGTGCTCTACTCTTGAACAGAGTAATTGCTTGTATCTGAAGGTGATATTATACAGTCTTGAGCATGGCTAATGTACCAGCTCCGATATTCTTTCTTCCAACACCAGGCGAACCTAGAGTGCGTTGGTTGGACTGGAAGGAGGGATTTCATAAGTATGTGTTGGCAGTGTTTGGGCCCAACTTCTCCAATGAGCACAAAGAGGTGTTGCTCTTTCATTGTTTGGGTGCTTCAGGGCAGAAGGTATTGAAAAAAACTCACAGAACCTTCAGATATTCCTGAGGGGTACCTTATGAAAAAACATTAGCAAAATTGGATAAGCATTATTGTGTTCAAGAGAACATAATACTGGAACGATACAAGTTTGCTACAAGGAGCCAGAAGAGTGGAGAGA
Organism: Ambystoma mexicanum; assembly: GCF_040938575.1. NCBI lineage: Eukaryota > Metazoa > Chordata > Amphibia > Caudata > Ambystomatidae > Ambystoma > Ambystoma mexicanum. The sequence continues at coordinate 423,694 of NC_090923.1, forward strand.
GCATTTAGGATTGTGTTACTGCCCTGAGGGGTTTGGCCGTTAAATGTAGATTTGACCATTGTCAAGACGAGCACTTAAGGGATCAGTTGATGATCAAGTGTTCTAATGACAATATCAGAAAGGAATTGTGGAAGGAAAGAAACCCTTCTCTAGACAGAGCAATTTAGATTGTGAAAACAGTAGAGCATACAGATAAATGCATAAGAGCACTTCAAGTTGACAAACCATCTCTTGATAAGCCCAAGTCAGATGACAATGAAGGAGCAATACAGAAGGTTTCCAAAGTGGTGCAGAGACATGGTGCAGGGCCTTCACCACACTCTACACAAATGGGCAGAAGGCCAGAGAGTCGTCAAGGTGCTACCCCCAGAGCGAGGGGCCCAACAATGGTCATCCATGAGGGTGACCAAAGGACCACCCAGCGAGACTAATGTTTTTAGGAGTGTTAGAGACTCTGGTTGCTCCATGGTTCCACCAGGGAGGAGGTGTTTCAAGTGTGGGAGCCTGTCACATCTGGCATCTGATAAAGCGTGTTATGCAATTCACATTATATGTAATGACTGTGGGGTGAGAGGACACATTGCCAGGTTTTGTAGGAATTTCAATGCAAATACGGGTCAAGTACATGGAGTTAGTGTAGAATATGAAGATGACCCAGACGGTGATACTGGGTCATCCCAAAGAGAGGTTGTGTTTCAGTTAATGCCAATGGTGGTAAGGTAAAGAAAAAGAAACCTTATGCCACTGTGATAATTGGAGGGGTACCAGTCTCGATGCTCATGGATAGTGGAGCGGATTACACTTTGATAAGTGTGTAAGTGTGGAGAGAAAAGTTTGGATGCTGTAATTTGTGGGAGAACATTGTGAGAGCAAATGCTTATGGAAACGTCCCCACAGAAATCATAGGATGTTTTGAGGCGGAGTTGCAGTTTAAAGACAGATGGTCGACAGGGACTGTCCATGTGGCCAATAGAGGTGGAGAACTTCTGTCTTGGAGTGATCAAGCAGAACTTAGAATACGACTTGAAGCAAGCCACCCTGATCAGGTGTTGGCGGTGGGGAGTGAGAGCACCACCATCACCACTGTGGGTGACACAAGAGTACAGACCAATTCCACATCTGATAAGTTAGGATGTTTGAAGGGGTTTGTGCATAAAATTCATTTAAGGAGAGATGCCATTCCAAAAATTGCCAAGCTGCGTACAATTCCTCTAGCTCTCAGAGAAGGTGTAGAGAAAGAATTGAAGAGGATGGAAAGAGAAGGAGTGATAGAGAAGATTAATTCTTCAGAGTGGGTTAGTCCTATAGTAGTAGTGTAAAAAAGTAATGGGCCTTTACGACTATGCATTGACCTCAGACATTTGAACAGATAGGTTTTCCCTTGCCCAGGATAGATGACCTTTTAGTGGGTGTGTCTGGTTCTAGGGTCTTCCCCATTCTTGACTTAAAATCTGCCTACCATCAGGTGGAGTTGCATCCCGACTCCAGGGAACTCACAGCATTCATTACACCAATTGGTCTTTTCAGATGTGTGCGTATGCCATTCGGATTGGTTTCGGCAGCAAGTGTTTTTTCAAAGCATAATGTACAAGTTACTAGGAAGCGAGAGAGGCGTCATGTGTTACCAAGACGATGTGCTTGTGTGTGGGAAAGATGAAATGGAACATGATAAGCAACTTGAGAGAGTTTTAAATATACTTAAAGAAGCAGGTCTCACGGTGTCTTTGGAGAAATGCACTTTCAAAGCTGACAAAGTAGTGTATCTTGGCCACAAAATCACAGGGGAAGGGGTCAAAACCAAAGAGCAAGCCATAGAAGCCATTTGTAGGATGGAAGCACCCAACTCTAAAAGGAGATGTTTTGTCTTTTCTTGGCCTAGTTGAATTTTATGGCACGTTTATTAGAGGCCTGTCTGATATGTCAAGAAATATGAGAATGTTGACTCGCAAGGGTATTCCACTCCAGAATCTAAACAAGAGTTTCTCCAACAAGACAGGTCCAGTACCGAAGAACAAGGGTTACTTTATCATGAACAATGGTTATGGTTAACCACCCGATGTATTTTGATGTGTTTTACTTTTGTGTTCTTTGGATATGGCGGGGTCAGTGTTGAAGCCCTCTTCTGGCACCCGAGTGTCTGGGGTGGACAGGATGTGAGGGAGGTGCCCGAAACTCCCTGTGCTTAGTCTCCTAGGAGACCTGAATGCACTCTGGTGTGATTGGCTGGCTGACAGTCCGGCAAGGACAGCCCTCCTACTGGGTGAGTGACAGCCAGGCTGAATGAATGGAAGAAAACTGTTTAAAAGGCGAGTCTCCAGGACTGGAAGGCAGAGTCGACCACTGGAACGAAAGAATCGAAGACCAGCTGAAGGAAGACAACTGCTGCAACTCCTGGACCTTTGGTTTGCCCGGTGAAGCCCTGCTGCAGGTCCGAATTGCCTGAAACGCCATCGACAGAGAAGCTCCTTCAAGGACAATTTCTTCCTTTGAGCTGGTGGTAACAACCAACTCGTAAGCCACCTGGACACCGTCTCCATACTGGCCTAATTTTCATCAGAGTGCTGTTGAAAACCGGATAGCCAGTGAGAAGGATACCAGTTTAGTGACTTTAAAGGCACTCGCACCTTAAAACCGACGCTTAGCCAAGCCTGTGGCCTCTTCCCTGGGCAGTGCAGGAACCTCGCGACAGCATCCTTGTCCCCATGACTGAAGCTCAGGAACAGCGAGATCTGCGAGAATAACTGCCTTAGCTACAGTTTTTCTTCATATTAAGGTACTGTGCAAACCCGGTGTGGAAATCCTTTCTGCCGCAGTGAAAGTTTGAGAAACTTTCCTAACTTTGGGGCCTTGTTTGCTCCTAAACCGACATAACTCTTTTTCTGGCAAACTACTTCCTCGAACATTGGCAAAGACTTAACCGTTTACTACCAGAACCGTGATAACCTATCCAATATTCTGAACCATTGGGGCCATTACAAGGTTGGAAGTAGCCATCCTGCTATTAGCGGCATGGCTACCCCTTTACCGGGTACCAGGTCCGGGTTCCTCGAATGAGGAATTACCAGGCCATTCCAACCTTGGAGGACCTGTTAATTCCTCTTTTAAGGAATCCGGACCCGGTACATCCCCATTCCCATTCAAGCCCCCATAGGGCTCAATGGGAATGGGGAGGGTGCCAACAACGGGCCCGTTAATAACGGGCCGGTTGTTAGCACCCTGGTCTGCTCACGGGACCCGCTAAGGGTGCCTGGTCACCCTTACCGGGTCTCATGAGCTCTACCGGCCCCGTTAAACCCCTACCGCCAACCTTGTAATGACCCCCATTGACTTTGGCCCAGGCCTATTGAATTGCTGGTTGTAGTGAAGTGAAACTATTCGCCCAGCCTATGGAAGTCATTGTGCTTTAAATACTTTTAACCCTATCTTTCTACACCTTTTGAAAGTAACTCAAGGGCCATTTTGCTCCCACTTCAAGGGAGCTTAACTTGTTCAGAGATGTAGTGGTTGTGTACAGTAGTGTATTAGATTGTGATATTGAGCTGCTTCCCTACTAGTGGAATGTTTTCCAAATGACTGTGTAAATAAATGTATATTCTTTTACCAAGAAACCCTGAATAGTGTTTGTTTGAACTACTATGATTGCAAGTCCTTTGTGCAACATCTTGTACTGCTCACATTACTCTTGAGATAAGTCTGGCTGCTCAGCCACTGCTACCACATAACTGTGCAGTACAGGCTTGTACCAAAGGGTACTGCATGTAATTCTGCCTAACAACCATTAAGAAAGATACCATAGATTGCGTTCAAGGGTGTGGGGTATGTACCCATTCCAAAACAGTTTGAAACAAACCTATGGGGTTACTTCATCCCTTACAGATTCCTGAAGACCCTTGGCAGACCTGCACTATGGATTGTATAACAGATCTAATGAAATAAAACAGATGCACCGTCATCATGACCATGTTAAGATTCCTTCACCAAGACGGATCACTTTGTCGCATTAAAAAACATACCGTCAGCTCCTACGTTGGCTCTGTTTTTTCTAAATAGCCATATACACGAGTACCTCACAACATCATAACTGATAGAGGAACTCCATTTGTATCGTATTCTGGAAGGCTCTAGGTAAAAAGAGTTGGTTATCCAACTTCATTACTCTGCTGCCTACCATCCCCAGAGCGAAGGTCAAAGCTGGGTCCTGTGCCTATGCTAGAACACAAATACCTGCACTGTGAAATGCTAATGGTGTCCAGCAAGATGAGGGAGTCAGGGGACTTCCATGCAGCTGGTTGTGATTGCTGCAGGTCAGCTTATTAAGGAGCAGGTATTAACAGGTGTGAAGAGGTCCGGGGAAAAGAGTCTTGGATTTCTACATTTCCTTTGATTGGATTGAAAGACGAATGTGGCTGCATAGGCCCCCAAAATAGGTCGAAGAGGGTTACAACATGACTTTTTAAAAACTGTTCATGGATAGCCTCATCCAAACGCTCTGTGGCGGTGCTGGGATGGCTCGCTATCCATCTTTGCTCCACGCAACATGTGGCCATTTGCAAAAGATTTTCCAGGGCCAATTTTGGTTCCTAGTCTACCCCTGGGAACGAGCGGAGGGAAAAAAAAGTAACGAGAGGGAACGGGTACACAGGTCAGTAGACGGAAGCAGAGAGGCATACATATATTACATTAGTTATTTATGTTTTGTAGCCTTTTCTCCTTACCTTTTGCTGAACATGACCAAACACCTAATGTATTGCTGTCTGGAGAAAGAAAAGATTACAGAGTTACATAAATGAAACTCTCCACACATTCATCACATTTAATTGAAAAGAGGTCGCTGCCGAGTCACCCCGTCACTTGCTCCGAACCTCCCGCCAAGACCGGCCTACATTTCAGAATAAACCCTGAGATTCCTGCAGCCCGCGATGTGCGCACACGTTGCAGCACCTGTGGGTACCATAAACTCTGCCCTCATCACTACCCTAGCTAGAAAGGCGGAGATTATATATAAATAATTACATACACACAATGAAATAATGCAGCAACAGTAATTTAACACACTGTTGTAGCTTTTTCCTTCTAGCTCTTGAATGCAGGAATCTAAGTTCCAGAATGCAAAGCAATGCCAGTTAAAAAATGACCCTTATATTTTGCAGATGTGCTCTCAACATGTAGAGCTCCATTACAAAGGATATAGTGATGCCCATGTCTGCTTCGCTATGCCAGGCATCCTGATTGCTTACAGGTAGTGTGAAGAAAAAGTTACATTCTGCATAAATGCAAACCCTCCTTTGTGGGGTTCAAAATAGGAACGAATAAAGGTATTGAAAGACAGTTTAAATGCTTTTGCCTTGAAATAAGGCACAGACTTGGGCATACATCAATTATGATGCAAAATAGCTAATGGCGCCCCAAGTTCTTATCTATGGCCATAAACAACGCTGTTAAATGTTTAAAGGTCCCCGTGGGAGACCTGTGAACTTTGCTGCCCCTCCACAGACATCTTCTAATCACTGTCAAAGGAAGACATCCACACATTGCATTACAGCCTTGAAAACCCTGAGGCTCCGGGCAAAGCCGAAAGCTAGGCAGCGCCCCCCCACCAGCATCACCGGCCCCCCATCCCATGCACAGCTGAAAGGCTTAATGTAAGGCTAGGCAGACCCCTCCCCGCCGCACCAGCTTCACCCGCCCTCCATCCCATGCACAGGTGAAAGGCTTAATGTAAGGCTAGGCAGCCCCCCCCGCCCCACCAGCATCACCCCACCTCCATCCCATGCACAGGTGAAAGGCTTAATGTAAGGCTAGGCAGCCCCCTCCCCACCCCACCAGCATCACCCCACCCCCCCTCCATGCCATGCACAGGAGAAAGGCTTAATGGAAGGTTAGGCAGCCCCCTCCCGACCCCCACTAGCATCACCCCCCCTCCATCCCATGCACAGGTGAAAGGCTTAATGTAAGGCTAGGCAGACCCCTCCCCGCCGCACCAGCATCACCCCCCCTCCATCCCATGCACAGGTGAAAGGCTTAATGTAAGGCTAGTCAGCCCCCTCCCCCCCACCCCACCAGCATCACCCCACCCGCCCTCAATCCCATGCACAGGAGAAAGGCTTAATGTAAGGCTAAGCAGCCCCCTCCCCCCCAGCATCACCCCACCTCCATCCCATGCACAGGTGAAAGGCTTAATGTAAGGCTAGACAGACCCTCCCCGCCCCACCAGCATCACCCCCCCTCCATCCCATGCACAGGTGAAAGGCTTAATGTAAGGCTAGACAGACCCTCCCCGCCCCACCAGCATCACCCCCCCTCCATCCCATGCACAGGTGAAAGGCTTAATGTAAGGCTAGGCAGACCCCTCCCCTCCCCACCAGCATCACCCCCTCCATCCCATGCACAGGTGAAAGGCTTAATGTAAGGCTAGGCAGCCCCCTCCCCACCCCACCAGCATCACCCCACCCCCCCTCCATGCCATGCACAGGAGAAAGGCTTAATGGAAAGGTAGGCAGCCCCCTCCCCGCCCCCACCAGCATCACCCACCCTCCATCCCATGCACAGGAGAAAGGCTTAATGGGGGGCACCTGGGGCGAGATGTACAGCTTCAAGGGGGGGCACCTGTGGCGAGTGGGTGCAGATGTACAGCTGCAAGGGGGGGGGCGCCTGTGGCGAGTGGGTGCAGATGTACAGCTGCAAGGGGGGGGGCGCCTGTGGCGAGTGGGTGCAGATGTACAGCTGCAAGGGGGGGCACTTGTGGCGAGTGGGTGCAGATGTAGAGCTGCAAGGGGGGGCACCTGTGGCGAGTGGGTGCAGATGTACAGCTGCAAGGGGGGGCACCTGTGGCGAGTGGGTGCAGATGTAGAGCTGCAAGGGGGGGGCACCTGTGGCGAGTGGGTGCAGATGTAGAGCTGCAAGGGGGGGCACCTGTGGCGAGTGGGTGCAGATGTAGAGCTGCAAGGGGGGGGCACCTGTGGCGAGTGGGTGCAGATGTAGAGCTGCAAGGGGGGGGGGGGCACCTGTGGCGAGTGGGTGCAGATGTAGAGCTGCAAGGGGGGGGCACCTGTGGCGAGTGGGTGCAGATGTAGAGCTGCAAGGGGGGGGCACCTGTGGCGAATGGGTGCAGATGTACAGCTGCAAGGGGGGGGCACCTGTGGCGAGTGGGTGCAGATGTAGAGCTGCAAGGGGGGGGCACCTGTGGCGAGTGGGTGCAGATGTAGAGCTGCAATGGGGGGGCACCTGTGGCGAGTGGGTGCAGATGTAGAGCTGCAATGGGGGGGCACCTGTGGCGAGTGGGTGCAGATATAGAGCTGCAAGGGGGGGCACCTGTGGCGAGTGGGTGCAGATGTAGAGCTGCAAGGGGGGGACCTGTGGCGAGTGGGTGCAGATGTAGAGCTGCAAGGGGGGGCACCTGGGGCGAGTGGGGGCAGATGTACAGCTGCAAGTGGGGGGGCACCTGTGGAGAGTAGGTGCAGATGTACAGCTGCAAGTGGGGGGGGCACCTGTGGAGAGTGGGTGCAGATGTACAGCTGCAAGTGGGGGGGGCACCTGTGGAGAGTGGGTGCAGATGTAGAGCTGCAAGGGGGGGCACCTGGGGCGAGTGGGTGCAGATGTAGAGCTGCAAGGGACGGGGGCACCTGTGGCGAGTGGGTGCAGATGTAGAGCTGCAAGGGGGGGGCACCTGTGGCGAGTGGGTGCAGATGTAGAGCTGCAAGGGGCGGGGGCACCTGTGGCGAGTGGGTGCAGATGTAGAGCAGCAAGGGGCGGGGGGCACCTGTGGCGAGTGGGTGCAGATGTACAGCTGCAAGGGGGGGCACCTGGGGCGAGTGGGTGCAGATGTACAGCTGCAAGGGGGGGGGGGCACCTGTGGCGAGTGGGTGCAGATGTAGAGCTGCAAGGGGGGGGCACCTGTGGCGAGTGGGTGCAGATGTAGAGCAGCAAGGGGCGGGGGGCACCTGTGGCGAGTGGGTGCAGATGTACAGCTGCAAGGGGGGGGCACCTGGGGCGAGTGGGTGCAGATGTACAGCTGCAAGGGAGGGGCACCTGGGGCGAGTGGGGGCAGATGTACAGCTGCAAGTGGGGGGGGGGCACCTGTGGAGAGTGGGTGCAGATGTACAGCTGCAAGTGGGGGGGCACCTGTGGAGAGTGGGTGCAGATGTACAGCTGCAAGGGGGGGGCACCTGTGGCGAGTGGGTGCAGATGTAGAGCTGCAAGGGGGGGGGCACCTGTGGAGAGTGGGTGCAGATGTACAGCTGCAAGGGGGGGGGGCACCTGTGGAGAGTGGGTGTAGTTTAGTCTTGGCCTAGCTTAAGAGGTCCTGCTCGATGCTCATGGAACGGGGGGGCTTCCATTGGGGGCTCCCCCATGACCCTCTGCGAGTGTAGCCCCCCCGCCCCCCATCATGTTCTGACTCACGCCCCTGTGGCATTGGCTCACGGGCCTGGAGACCAGGGAGAGGGGCCCCCCACAAGGCCCCCCCTCTGAGGCCTGGGGCCATGAGTTGGGCTCTGGATTCAGGCGCGCGGGGGGCGGGGGGTGAGGAGTTTGGGGGGCTGGCTGCGTGTACTCACCTCGGTCCCCGGAAGTGCTGCCTTCTCCTCCTCCGCAGACTCGGGGCTCCTCCTCGCCGCTGCTGCTGCTTCCCGCCTGCCCAGATCCAGGGGGTTCAGGGGGTTCAGGCTCGCAGAGGCACTGCACATCCGCCCACTCTCCTCCAGCCCTGAGAACGCTCCCGTGCACCACAACCCGGAAGTCTCTCTCCTGCGCATGCTCAGTACTCTGCATTCGTCTGCGCATGCGTCATGCCCTATCCCGAAAACTCTCCTGCGCATGCTCAGTACTCAGCAAGCGTCTGCGCATACTCCATGCACCTAACCCGAAGTCCCTCTCTCTTGCGCATGCTCAGTACTCAGCAAGCGTCTGCGCATGCGCCTTGCACCTAACCCGAAGTCTCTTTCCTGCGCATGCTCAGTATTCAGCAAGCGTCTGCGCATGCTCCATACACCTAACTCGAAAGTCTCCTGCGCGTAACTGTAGGCACGTGATCAGAAAGTGGCTGCGCATGCTCAGTGCTCAGACATTTCTGCGCGTGCTCAGGATACTCCTGAGTGGCGCCTCAGGGGCAATTCAAGAAACACAACAATAATCCACAGGCAAATGTTCACTTCCCCATTGCTGCCAAGTTTCAGTGATTGAATGAATGAATAAACAAACAAATGAATGTGCTCTCAGAATCACTTAAAGGAATGGGCCTTTGCCATAGCTCTCAACCATTTGTGTCGCAAAGGCGGGTGAAAGCACCCGATTTTATTTTTGGCGGGTGAGAGGCCCATTGAAACGAATGGGCGTGCAGGAGGCTTGGCGGTGAGTCCGCTGGTTACAAGGTCTTATACCTGGAGGGGGCATACGAAATTAAGGACAGACACACCGAGTTGGATTGCACGTCTTACTTTATTGGCGTACATACAAATCTGATTCTCCTTTGCACCCCCTCCCCCTTACGTGCTACGTCTCACGTGACATGGTGTCGTTCTCTTAAGAGACACAAACACTCTAACATCACCCCGGACGAAATGTCCTTACAACGTTCTCAGCACTCTTCAACCAGGCGTGCTGGCTTCTTCACGGCTCGTTGGGCACGACTACTAGTGCCTTCTCCTGGATCCTCATCAGGCTTCTCTGTTCTCTTCATTCCTGGACGAGGGGAGAATCTTGGAGGTGTCCACAGTGTGTCTCGAGAATCTATTGACATTGGTTCAGGATCTGGAGGCTGAAGTCTCTCATTTTCTGTGGTTGTTGCAAGCTTGAATTTTGAGCTGTTCCGTGTTATTTGTCGTTCTTCTTTGTTCCTTTGATGGCCGTGACTTGTAGTGTCTGTGGGGCGAATCTTGACTTAGTCTTCTTAACTGTTGACTGTTGCACCAGTGAAAACAAAGAGGTGATGGCTGGAAGGTTTAGAATTAATCTTAACCACTGGCAACGCTCTGGGCAACCCTCCAGACCACCGTTCTTCGCCTGCCAAGCCATTACAGAAGGGAAAGACCATATGCAAATCAGGCTTGGCCCCACCCCAAAAGGGGCAGTCCAGCCCGAACTGCTAGGCCACATCCCCTCTGCACGAGACCACAAGCATCCCCAAACATGTTTCGCCCTTGTTGGGGCTCATCAGTGAGGAGTAGCTTGGGTCTCTAGGCCCAGCAGGCACGGGACCCACGTCTGGGCATACCCGTCCCACTCGGGGTGACATAGCAAAAACAAAGAGGTGATGGCTGGAAGGTTTAGAATTAATCTTAACCACTGGCAACGCTCTGGGCAACCCTCCAGACCACCGTTCTTCGCCTGCCAAGCCATTACAGAAGGGAAAGACCATATGCAAATCAGGCTTGGCCCCACCCCAAAAGGGGCAGTCCAGCCCGAACTGCTAGGCCACATCCCCTCTGCACGAGACCACAAGCATCCCCAAACATGTTTCGCCCTTGTTGGGGCTCATCAGTGAGGAGTAGCTTGGGTCTCTAGGCCCAGCAGGCACGGGACCCACGTCTGGGCATACCCGTCCCACTCGGGGTGACATAGCAAAAACAAAGAGGTGATGGCTGGAAGGTTTAGAATTAATCTTAACCACTGGCAACGCTCTGGGCAACCCTCCAGACCACCGTTCTTCGCCTGCCAAGCCATTACAGAAGGGAAAGACCATATGCAAATCAGGCTTGGCCCCACCCCAAAAGGGGCAGTCCAGCCCGAACTGCTAGGCCACATCCCCTCTGCACGAGACCACAAGCATCCCCAAACATGTTTCGCCCTTGTTGGGGCTCATCAGTGAGGAGTAGCTTGGGTCTCTAGGCCCAGCAGGCACGGGACCCACGTCTGGGCATACCCGTCCCACTCGGGGTGACATAGCAAAAACAAAGAGGTGATGGCTGGAAGGTTTAGAATTAATCTTAACCACTGGCAACGCTCTGGGCAACCCTCCAGACCACCGTTCTTCGCCTGCCAAGCCATTACAGAAGGGAAAGACCATATGCAAATCAGGCTTGGCCCCACCCCAAAAGGGGCAGTCCAGCCCGAACTGCTAGGCCACATCCCCTCTGCACGAGACCACAAGCATCCCCAAACATGTTTCGCCCTTGTTGGGGCTCATCAGTGAGGAGTAGCTTGGGTCTCTAGGCCCAGCAGGCACGGGACCCACGTCTGGGCATACCCGTCCCACTCGGGGTGACATAGCAAAAACAAAGAGGTGATGGCTGGAAGGTTTAGAATTAATCTTAACCACTGGCAACGCTCTGGGCAACCCTCCAGACCACCGTTCTTCGCCTGCCAAGCCATTACAGAAGGGAAAGACCATATGCAAATCAGGCTTGGCCCCACCCCAAAAGGGGCAGTCCAGCCCGAACTGCTAGGCCACATCCCCTCTGCACGAGACCACAAGCATCCCCAAACATGTTTCGCCCTTGTTGGGGCTCATCAGTGAGGAGTAGCTTGGGTCTCTAGGCCCAGCAGGCACGGGACCCACGTCTGGGCATACCCGTCCCACTCGGGGTGACATAGCAAAAACAAAGAGGTGATGGCTGGAAGGTTTAGAATTAATCTTAACCACTGGCAACGCTCTGGGCAACCCTCCAGACCACCGTTCTTCGCCTGCCAAGCCATTACAGAAGGGAAAGACCATATGCAAATCAGGCTTGGCCCCACCCCAAAAGGGGCAGTCCAGCCCGAACTGCTAGGCCACATCCCCTCTGCACGAGACCACAAGCATCCCCAAACATGTTTCGCCCTTGTTGGGGCTCATCAGTGAGGAGTAGCTTGGGTCTCTAGGCCCAGCAGGCACGGGACCCACGTCTGGGCATACCCGTCCCACTCGGGGTGACATAGCAAAAACAAAGAGGTGATGGCTGGAAGGTTTAGAATTAATCTTAACCACTGGCAACGCTCTGGGCAACCCTCCAGACCACCGTTCTTCGCCTGCCAAGCCATTACAGAAGGGAAAGACCATATGCAAATCAGGCTTGGCCCCACCCCAAAAGGGGCAGTCCAGCCCGAACTGCTAGGCCACATCCCCTCTGCACGAGACCACAAGCATCCCCAAACATGTTTCGCCCTTGTTGGGGCTCATCAGTGAGGAGTAGCTTGGGTCTCTAGGCCCAGCAGGCACGGGACCCACGTCTGGGCATACCCGTCCCACTCGGGGTGACATAGCAAAAACAAAGAGGTGATGGCTGGAAGGTTTAGAATTAATCTTAACCACTGGCAACGCTCTGGGCAACCCTCCAGACCACCGTTCTTCGCCTGCCAAGCCATTACAGAAGGGAAAGACCATATGCAAATCAGGCTTGGCCCCACCCCAAAAGGGGCAGTCCAGCCCGAACTGCTAGGCCACATCCCCTCTGCACGAGACCACAAGCATCCCCAAACATGTTTCGCCCTTGTTGGGGCTCATCAGTGAGGAGTAGCTTGGGTCTCTAGACCTCGTCTCCTAATTGAAAGTCCTTTGGACGCGCTCCTCGTCTTTCATCTGTTTGGATGCAGGCTCGTTCCTTCTTCTCTGCATCTCTCCATAGGATTTGTGGATCTGTTTCTGGTTTGTTTATCGGATAGTGTATGATTCGTGTGCGAACTTGGTACTTTACCATGAGTTCGGCCGGGGTCTTGTTTGTGGCTTCATGAGGCGTATTTCGATAATCTCGAAGCATCCTACATAAGGCTTGGTGTGGATCAACATTTTCCAGTCTGGCTCTTTGCAACATCTTTTTAATCGATGACATGAATCTCTCGGCTATCCCGTTCGCCTGGGGCCACAGGGGTGTTATCTTCTGGTGCTTGAACCCTAAGTGCTTGGCGAATGTCGTGAAATCGTGGCCGCAGAAGGGCGGGCCATTGTCTGACTTGATAACGTCCGGTATGCCCCATTCTCTACACAACTTCATTGAAGATTACTGCGACTTGTGCAAAGGCTATGGATGATGATCTTTTTACAATTGGGAACCTTGAATATTCATCCATGAATAAAAGTAGGTATTCCCCTGATTCTAGGGGACCATAAAAGTCTACCACCACTGTTTCCCATGGATGTTCTGGTATCTGTGTCAGCAGTAGGGGTACTGGTGTTTCGGCTCTGGCCGTGCACTGGCACGCCATGCAATGCCTTACCCACCGGTCGACTAGGGCGTCAAGGAAGGGGAACCACACATGGCAGCGTAGTTGACATTTGGTGTTGTCTGCTCCTCAGTGTCCCTCATGGGCTGTCTTAATTATTTCTGATCGCAGGGCCGCTGGGATTACTATTCTGCACCCTCTGAGGAGTATGGGTTTGTCTTTTACAGCCAGCTCGGAGTGGATTCTTGCGAGCCTCTCCAGTTCGTCTCGGTTTGCCCCTGGATGCGTTGACAGCGATCTCTTGTAGTCTTTCCACTTGTTGTGTTCCGTGAGTTCAATCGCCAGGGCCATGGATGGATCAGCAGATGTCGCAAGTGCGACGGTTTCTAATGATAACCCTGGTGGTAGTGTGCTTTTGGTAACATAGCTTATATATTCCATGTCACCCTTTATAGCTTATATATTCCATTTCACGACATACAAACCTGTGTCTGCACTCCTCCCTTGAACCTTATGGATACTTGTGCCACCCCGCCTTTTCCTAGGGTGGCAACACCACATACAATGCCGTCACCAAAGCCATCCTAAACTCACAGGCGTGAGTCATACCTCACTCCCCCACATCGTGCTTGTCCGCATTTTTATTTTGCTGACCTATAGTCCTAATGCAATACCCAAAGTTAGCTGCCACTACCACTGCATTGTGCCTCTACTTATTATTACTTGTTAACAGTGCACATTGCCTAACTGTGTTAACAAATCACGCTTACAGCCCTTATCTATGTTTAATATGTTATGCATTCTTCTTCCTGCCTGATTATATACGTAATGGTCCTCAGAGTACCCCTACAATTGTACCTAGACTGACTATTTGCTCGCCTTCTGGCCACACAACCAATTTATAATAGCAGCATAATCCAACTGTATGTCGCCAAATGCCCCGACTACTAACCTTGCCAAACCTAGATGCCCTATCGCTGTGTGCATGTTAGTCACCTCTAGGTTTGCCAAATTTGGAGGCCTTTCTCTTCGCCGTCTGCATTTTAGCCACTGTCAGGAATGCCAAATCTAGACGTCTCTGTGTTATACGCATGTTAGTCACCATTAGGATTGCAAAATATAGATGCCTTCTTTTCACTGCTTGCATTTTAGCCACTGTTAAGAATGCCATATCTAGCTGTCTTTTTGCTGCATGTATTTTAAATCACTGCTAGGTCTGCCAAAGTTAAATGCTTCCTATTGCGTATATCCTAGACACAGATAAGACGGCCAAATCCAGATGTGCCTGCTGTGTACTTCTCAGTCAATGTTAGGATTGCCAAACTTTGAAGCCCTGTGCAGCGCACACCCTAGGCATTACTGGACTTCGAAACCCAGTATCCCCTTCGCTTAATGCCACTGTCCACTATGTGCACCTCTAAGACCTACCTCTTATACGCACTTTACTCCCTCCTCTGGACCATACTAACTATTATCTTAACAATGGACCAGTTCAATACCACTCCATGTAACCTGCTAGAGAGAAACATCCGGCTCAGAGCTAGACTGCCCCGTCTATATAACCTTAAAAATAAAAGAACTATTCCTCTAGGGGCCAGTCCTATCATGACTGCTCCCAACTGCAACTTGCTTACCCGATCTGCAGATAGACGACCCAAGATACAAATAGACCAACCGCAGGTCCAGAAGAAGCCTAACCTTCCCCCGCCTAGAATCACACAAGGGAAAACTATATCCTCCACCCTGCCAGGTGCCCTCATCAACGCTAGATCCCTCGTAGCACATAATACTGAAATTGCCGACATACTTGCCTCAGCTGACTTAGATCTTTTTGCGATCACTGAGACATGGCTCCATGATGCCGCAAGTCCCGCACTCATGATTGCCATACCCGACAATTACAATATACGATCGCCCCAACTCCAGGGGAGGTGGCCTTGCTATAATTTCCAAAACTAAATTAGCTGCTAGACTCTGCCCTCACCCTGAAATCACATCCTGCGAACTTCTCTCGGCTAAAATTCCTATTTCAAACAACAGTATCCTAACGGTCCTCCAGTATACAGACCACCAGGCCCTTTGGGTAATTGTGAAGAAGACCTATCCAGCCTCCTCAGTAACATCATCAAAGACCCCACCCAGCTCCTTCTGCTAGGCGACTTTAATCTGGGCTTTAATGATGTTGAGGATAAACAGACCCATTCTATCCAATCTATCCTAACCGATCATGGCCTTACCCAAAAAGTCTTAGCCCCTACACACATGAAAGGTCTCACATTAGACTGGATAGCTAACAGAAACTGCACTACCACCATTTCTAATATACTACCTCAGACATGGACTGACCACCACCTCATCTGCTTCTCATCCACCATAGAGCCTCCTAAACCAGCCAACCTGGAAACAGCTCCACCTGTGCATACAAGAAGCAAAAGAGACATTACGGTTGAAAAAATAATTCCGCTTCTCCTACCAGATCTTAGAGCTAGTACTATTGACACTAATCCAAATATGCTCGTGGAGACATTTAACAATACTATGTCCAAAGCATTGGATGCCATTGCCCCTATCAAAGAACGCAAAAGTAAACGAAAGGCCCACCTTAATTCATGGTTTACCCCCTATCTTAAAAAATTACGAACCCAAAAACGTAAACTACAAGCCATTCGGAGGCACACACCCTCAATTGAGAATAAAACTCTACTTGACAATCTTGCCAAACATTACAAGAAGGAAATAATTCAAACTAAAAAAAATACATTCAACGAGAGAATCAGCAAAGCTAACTCCAACTCGAAAGAACTCTTTTCCATCCTTCGGGAAATGGAAAATCCGATCGCTCCCATGGACAACGTTCCCAAGGACAAACAATGGTGCACGAGTATCCAAAATGCCTTAGCGAACAAAATTACAACTCTCCAATCTAAAATTGCTAAATAAAAACCCTACCTGAGTGCCACTGCAACCCAGACTACCCAATTGCCTGATACACCTAGAACAGTCACCCAATTCAACTGTGAACCATTCAGATTCACCAATATATCCATAGTGGAAACTGAAAAGGTGATATCTTCCCCGAAACCTTCCAATTGTCAAGGCGATAGCTGCCCTGCACAAGTCATTAAGGACGCAGCCAGAGACTTAGCACCCTTCATAGCTAAGCTAATTAACGCATCCTTTAGAACTAGCACTGTACCCACTAACCTAAAAGAATCTTGGGAACTGCCCCTCCTCAAAAAACAGACCCATGACCCAGCCATCCCTACTAATTACAGGCCCATCACTACGGTACCATTTCTCCTTAAAATCATCAACAGAGTAGCCTACCTCCAGATACAAAACTAGAGACAAACCAATTACTAGGATCGCGCCAATCTGCTTTCAGACCACTACACAGCACTGAAACGGCCCTAATTGCCCTTAAGACTCAAATCGACGAATTGAAGGATAAAGGCAACACAGCTATGCTCCTCCTCCTTGACTTATCGGCGGCCTTTGACCTGGTGGACCATGCAGTGTTATGCAACCACCTAGCCTCTGCCGCCTACTTCTCAAGTGAAGCGATAGCTTGGGTACAATCCTTCCTGGCCAACCGAACAATGAGAGTGTTCTTCCCTTCAGCCTCGGCGGACCCAATACATATCAGCTGTGGTGTCCCACAAGGTTCCTGTGTCTCCCCCACAATGTATAATATCTTCACTAAGCCACTCTTCGACAAGCTTGACAGACTGGGGATAACATACACCAACTATGCGAACGATACTCAGATCCTCATACCACTTTCTGGCAACTTTGTCGAAGATACAGCTCTAGTAAATAAGATTTATCTCCTCATTCAGGCATGGATGGCCTCACACGCCTCTGCCTGAACGATGACAAAACAGAGATACTGATCTTGGGCTCCGACTCCAACCTCAAAAAACTCAGTCCCAATTACCTTGCCTTCAATATTGATGGCAATTTAATCAAAGTGGCAACTGAGGTAAAAACTCTAGGTTTCTACCTTGACGCTACACTTTCTCTCAAAAAACAAACCAATGCCCTCGCATCGTTGACGGCCTACACTTGCAAATTAATCAGGGCTTGCAGACCTTAACTCTCCAAATCCAACTGCATAGCATTAGCCAACGCCCTAGTAACAAAATGCAAACACTACAAAATAATGCCCTTAGAGCAGCTCTGGACATACCTTGCAGAGCACACATATCCAATACTAGGAAAGAGAACCACTAGCTGAAAATTAGCGACAGAGTCCTCCTTAAAACACTACCCCTCACTCACAAAGAACTGAACAACAATGCCCCTCCATACATTTCGGATAAACTAAATAGAAAATCGTTCACATACCACACGAGAGCAGCTAACCACCTCTTGCTTGTAATTCCGAAATGTAGATTAAAAAAAAACAGGCGGAGCCAGTTTCCCTGTAAAAGCTGCTTGCGCATGAAACGCCCTCCCCGATGCACTGAGAGCTAATCTACCATACTAGAGCTTTAGACGCCACGTAAAAAAGTGGCTCTGGTCTAACGCCAACTAACTAACTCTCTTGGCCTGGACTCACCATTGGCTACCCACGGTGAATAACTACTTTGTCATTCCTGTTCCCTGACCTGACTTCCTCGTGGTATAGGAACCCCCCTCCTCCTGTACCCTTATACATGCCTGCTAAATTGTTAATAACATTTGTACTGTATCTTCTGTATGCACTATTGTATGTAACTAAGCTCAAGTATTCTTGTAACTGCTGCGCCCGGCTACCACTGGGTTTTGGTGCGCATTATCAAATAATAAACTAAACTAAATTAAACCCTGTCTTGGTGTCGGCTTTCCTGTAGGGTGTCTCGACAGATAGTCGGCTGGGTTGTGCTCACCCCCCGGACGATGTATTATGTGGCAGTCATATTCTTGTAGGCAGATGCCCCACCGTTCAATTCTGGGGGGCATCTTTGTTCGTGGGTTTCCAAACAATGACAATAGGGCTTGATGGTCCGTAATAAGGGTGAATCTTTTTCCTATAATGAAGTTGTGAAAATGTTCACATGCCCAGCCTGCCGCCAGACTCACTTTTTCCGCCTGGGAGTACGCAGATTCGGGGGGCGCCAGCGCCCTGTGGCGTAGGCCACAACGTGCCTCGGGTGAGTGTCGATTCCGCCCCACTGGGCTTGCATCGACCACAATTTCAGTGTACTAGTCCGGGTTGAAGTAGGCCAGTTTCCTGGCTTCTGCTAGGGACTGCTTGATGGTGTTGAATGTCCATTTGGCATTCTGCCGTCCAGGCGAAGAGCATGTCATTCTGGAGAAGTTTTCGGAGAGGTTCAGTCTAGAATTATTGATTGATTGATTGATTGATTGATTGGAAAAGCTGCCAGGAAAAGATCCTGGACATGGCGGGTCCATTGGTGAAAATTGGTGAAAATTATGGACCTGGCAGAACGGGCTAAGGACACCGGAGAAGAGGTGGACCCAGGAGTCCTAGCAAACTGGGCGCAAAGAGCCGTATGCTTTCTAGGCAACGCGAACTGCGCAATTTCTTCGGAGCGCAGAAGAGGCCTCCTGCTGAAAATAGACAAGAAACTAGGAGATCTGTCGTTTTTATGAAGCAGGCGAGGCAGCGCAAGGCCTTTTATTCGGTGACACATTCGGCAAAGAAATGGGGAGGTTCGTGGGAACTTACGCCTCCCTAGAAAAGGCGCAAGCCTCGATGAAGAAAATCTTTCCTGAAACAGTTTTCAGTGGGACCGGTCGGTTCAGAGGCCAAGCGGCCGGTCGTTTCCAATCGTACAGAAGGCCTCAAGGAAATAGAAACAACTACTGGGAGAGCCGACAACCAGACTCATTCTTCCCACCATGAGGACGCTTCCCGAGAGGGAGGAGAGGCAGAGGACAGGGAAGAGGACACAACTTCCCCACAGGTGAGAGTTTCTGCATACCCACCAGTGGGAGGGAGAACAGCGATGTTCTGGGAAAGCTGGCGCTCGCTTTCCAGCGACATCTGGGTCCTTCAGACAGTACAAGGCATGCACATAGAGTTCATAGGGACCCCCTACGAAAGCTAAACACCCCACCCTCTCGTCACAATGCAGATGGAGAAAAAGCTATTATACGCAGAATTGCAGAAGCTAGCAGAGAAGCGAGCGATAGAGCGATGCGTCACACACCCAAAATTCGTGAGCAATATGTTCTTAGTCCATTGAAAGGACAAAGTAAGACCGGTAATAAATCTAAAGAGCATGAACAGATGGGTAGTTTACAACCATTTCAAGTTGGAAGGGACCCATCAGCTCAGGGATACACTCAGGCAAGACAACTGGCTAGTAAGGATAGACTTAAATGATGCATACCTGACAGTACCAGTCCACAAGGAGTTTTATCCCTTTCTGGCATTCGACTGGGACGGGCAATTATGGCAATTCACCACAATGCCTTTTGGGCTGGCATCAGCGCCATGGGTGTTTACGAAGATCATGAATCCAGTAGCAGCAGCGATCAGGGAGAGGGGGATTCGTATGATCATATATCTGGACGATATCCTACTGATGGCCGGCTGCAAAGAAACACTCCTCTACCAAGCCGACTGGGTGGCGAAACTCCTGACGTCTCTAGGTTTCCTAGTGAACAAGGAGAAGTCGGAGATGATACCAACCAAGAGGATAGAATTCCTAGGATTCATGTTAGATACCTGAACGGCAACTCTAGAGATTCCGGGTAGGAAGATAAGAGACAAAGAGAGAATTGAGAGCATGCCTCAACAAAATAGTTATATGCCTCCGCACAGTGGCACGAGTGGTAGGCTTGTTAGCAGCCTCGATACAAGCAATCTTTCCGGGTCCACTTCACTATCGAGCTCTGCAAAGGTTAAAAATAAGATATTTGCAGCAGGGCCTCCAGTATCACCACTTAGTACACATCGATCAAGAGTCCAGGACGGAGTTACAGTGGTGGCTGGCGAACATGGTAGCATGGAACGGAAGAGCCATTTTTGGCGACCGCCCCGATCAGATAATAGAGTCGGATGAAAGCCGAGCAGGCTGGGGAGCCCGATGCAGGATCTCCAGACAGGGCGGAGGTGGAGCGCGGAAGAACTCCAGCTGCACATCAACTGTCTGGAACTATTAGCCGTATCTTTTGCGATCAAGGCTTTTACCAAAGGGAGAGTGAACTCCTGTATTCTGCTGAAGATGGACAACATTTCAGCAGTCAAATACATAAATCATTTAGGTGGAACGAGATCCAGATTACTGGCAGAAAAAGGATTTTTGGCACACCTGCCTGGAATCAGGGATTTCAGTGGTAGCCGAGTACCTCCTGGGATCGCTGAATGTTATAGCGGACTGGAACTCCAGATACCTATCAGACTCCAGCGATTGGATGCTGGAGAAGAGCATATTCCGACAGCTGGAAGAACTGTGGGGACCGATTCACACAGATCTGTTTGCGTCCAGACTGAACGCACAGAAAGAGAGATTCTTCAGCTGGAGATCAGACCAGCGGCAGTGGGAGCGGATGCTTTCCTGCAGGACTGGAGAGAACAAGTACTCTACGCTTTCCCGCCATTTATAATGATTAGCAGGGTACTGGCGAAAGTACGCAGAGAGGCAGCGAGCCTCATAGTAGTAGCCCCGATCTGGAAATCGCAAGTGTGGTTTCCGACGCTCATGGAGCTGTTAATAGACTGCCCGAGATTACTACCTCAAGAAGCAAGCCTGCTCACGGACCCAGCTGGGTCATATGACCCTCTGAGGGTGAAGGGGACACTGCCGCTGATGGCTTCCAGGATAGCAGGAGACGCTGGAATCTCCCAGGAATTTCGGCACAGGCTGCGAGCCTCATCGCCGAGTCTTGGGCACCCTCTACCAGAAGGAGCTACGATGCAGCTTTGAATAGGTGGGCGTCGTGGTGCAGAAGGAGAAATATTCATCCCGTTTCTGCCCCTCTAGTCGAAATAATACATTTCCTAGCAGAGCGGCTCCAAGACGGTAAAGCTTACAGGACTATAGGAGTGTATAGGTCTGCAATCTCAGCAGGACATCTGCCTATAGAAGGGGTTCCAGTGGGAGAAAACATAGCTGTGATAAGGCTCTTGAAAGGGATAAGATTTAGGAAACCCCTGCAACCAAAGTACGACACACTATGGGACATGTCGATAGTGTTAAGATTTCTGGCAGGCTGGCCGAACAATAGGTATCTGTCCCTGGCGCAGTTGTCTGGTAAGCTTGCTATGCTCCTGTGCATGATATCATGTAGGAGAGTAGCAGACGTTAAAGCATTAGAGATCAATCGGAAGACTTATGGCCCCGAGGGAGTGACATTCAACATAGCCAGGAGAACAAAGACAGATTCTGCTACTATCACTTACCCGTATATGCAAGAACATCCCAAGTGGTGCGTGGCATCATGTATTAAGGAATACGAGAACAGGACGGCGGAAGTGAGGCCAGCGGGAATAACCCAACTATTAATAGCGCGTAGGAAACCACATAGAGGAGTAGCAACAGCTACTATAGCGAGATGGGTCAGAGACATCATGAATCTGGCAGGCATTGACAATTCAAATTCGGTGCACATTCAGTCAGAGGAGCTATGGCCTCGAAGGCAGTAGGGCAAGACGCAGCATTACAAGACATCATGAAAGCAGCTGACTGGGCTAGCGATTCAACGTTCAGGACGTTTTATTTTAGACCAATAAATGTGATAGCAGAGACAGTGGCGCGAAGCTTTGAACAAGCTTAATGTTCGCCTCCGTCTTGACATAGAATGAAGATTCCCCCTGCTAATAGCGCAGGAAGCTCTTGATTCTATTAAAGACAAGGAGGCGAGCATTAAATTCCCGTCCCGAATACACAAATTAATGAAGTAAATGATGTAATGCATTGTTGATAATTAACATGACTATTTCTTCCAGAATAGGGTGTGTATTCCCCGCCCTAACATACACAATTTTGTTTCTTCCTGGCATTAGAAGATGAGCAAAAGAACAGCTGAAGATCCTGATTAGATCAGTTATCTGGAACAAGCTCGCAAGTTCGAATGTGAGAGTCCAATCCAGCACAAAGCAGGAAGTTCAGAGCAAGTTGGACAGTTTTTTACGCAGTTAAGAAGGATTGCAGTTCAAGCAGTCAAAGAAGAGGAAGGACAGAGGTACAGGAAGGACTAGGTCACATGGCCAGAGACTGTGGGACTACAGGAATGATGGGACTTGAAGTTTCTTTGTAAAACAAAAAAAAATGTTAAATTTTAAAGGAAAGTTTTACAAAGTTTATATTTGTTGAGACTGCTGGAGAGTGAAAAATAAAGAAGATGAAAGCTTAATGCTCGCCTCCTTGTCTTTAATAGAATCAAGAGCTCCCTGCGCTATTAGCAGGGGGAATCTTCACTGTATGCACAGTGTTGACCATGTTAAATGAAAATGTGCACATTTGTATAAATAACACTAAAGTCATTCAGTAAAGTCACCCTGACGTGACTCCAGCAGCAGTGGCAGACTGGCAGTGGCACCTGATCACTTGCCAGTTGCCAGCCAGCCTGCCTGCATCTTGCTTGCTTCCAGCGATTGCCTTCAGAAAGGTAAGACAAAAGGTAGGACCCGGGTCGACTCATAAAAAAACAAGCATTGGCAATGCCAACAGTTTGGGTCTGTGTTACCTGCCAAATGCCTTATATTTCTACAATAGCCAAAACTATTGGCTTTGCCAATGTTTGTAACAGGACTCCAGAGAAGGACACACAGTGCGCATACATTGAGTGGCTGAAGCAGATTCGGTTTTATTACACCAATAGCGGGTTTATAGCTCGAAATGAAGCCATTAACTCTGGCATGACTGCCTTGAAAAAACACTGGCAGGCACTTCCAGCACCAAGTTTAATGTTAAGGCTGGATTAAAGTGAGCAAAAAAAATTCCCACGAGGAGGTGTTTTGGATGGGCAGGGGTAGCAACTGGGTGGGAATGGCCATAGGGATTAGCATGACCAGTCAATGGATGAGCAAATAAACAAACCATGTCTCCCTCCTCATGTAGCATGTTTCCCTATCTGTACTCTAATGCTTTATTTTAAAGAAATTTCTGCATGGCTTAGTTGTAGCGCTACAATGCCTCACAGGCTTAAGTTTTCAGTTTTAACACGTGATTTAACACGTGCATGCTATCGTCATACCCATGCCCCTCCCTGTTTATGAGTAAACTGCAAAGTAATGGCGTTTGTGTCGGAGAACTTTGCCAAACCTGCCAACACTAGCCTACCGCATAGGCAATTGCATGGGAAGTACAATGAACTATGGTGGTTGCATAACCTATAACAGGTGGACTGTATAGTGGGAGACATGTGCCAAGATCACTGGCAGTAATAGCCCACGAAGTCAAGCAGGCCGAAGGAAAGTGGAAGCAGAAAGTGAACGAACAAACCCGCAATCCCGAGTGATGCGTCCCCCCAGAAGGTAACAGGAACAGTAATAAGTCCAGGAGGCAGCCGGGAAAACTTGAGCAGGTGATAACATAAGACGAGAGAGAAGTAGACCATTTTGTGAGGCAACTTCCTGGTCAGTTTCATAAGATCATGCAAGTGGAGCATCGAGAAAGACTGGGGAAACGTCTTCCTTGTCATCGTGTGTGGGTGCACTGAAGGACATCTGTGAAATCTTGAGGAAGCAAAGAGAGCTTGAGGAGCATCTCCTTAGTCCCGATAGGGGCAAGTCGAAGGACAGTGTGCAAGTAAAGTCAGGAGTGTGGGGGAATGCAGTTTTAGTCAGTGTGGCCGTAACCATCAGTGGTGGGCTAATAAGCCCTAATGTTGTATCTTAATGGCTCCCAGAACTATATTATCCAGGAGAACGAGGGGCCAGCATGCATTGCTAGATGCTTACCATCTGAAACGTGTAAAAGAGGGAGATGAGTGGAAAATGGCATTTAGGACAAAGTTCGGGTTGCTCAAATATTTGCTAATGCCATTTGGGCTGTGTAACCTCCCTGCTACATTTCAACATTTTATACAGGAGGTGTTAAGGGACTATATTGATGTGTTGGTCATTGTATACGTTGAAAATATTTTGATGCACTCTGAGTCAAGGGAACAACACGTCTTATAAGTTAAGGCAGTGCTTAAACGGTTGCAATTATATCAAGTGTATGCTAAATTGAAGAAGTGTGTGTGTGTGTTGCAGAAAAGGTGTAGTTCTTGGGAGGTGTTTTGGGAGTGGTCATGCACAAGGAAAAGGTGCAGTCTACAGTAACTGAGTGGCCCTCACTACAGTGCTTGAAGGATATGCAGTCGCTTTTGGGTTTTGCACATTTTAATCTGAGATTCATTACCATTTTCCCCCAATGATGACACCTATTAGACAGTAACTTAGGAAGAACAAGCCTTTTCCATGGAATAAGGAGGCAGATGGAGCATTTCATGAGCTAAAGACAGCTTTCACGAGAGCACTAGTATTAGGACACCCAGTGGTAGAGAGACCTTTTCAGGTTGAGACGGATGCGCCGAATTAGGCATTGGGGGCGGTATTGTCTCAGAGAGATCATGACAGAGTTTTGCAAACAGTGGCATTTTATTGCAGGAAACCTACGGGTTGAGAGCAATTACTGACACAGAGTTATTGTCCATTAGAGCAGCTTTTCAGGACTGGAGGCATTACCTCATGGGGGCATGTCACCAAGTCACAGTGGTGACGGACCATAAGAATATGCAGTATTTGGAGTCAGCTAGAACATTGAGTCAGGCTGTTGAGGTGATCCCAATACTTTAATGAATTCGATTTTGTGGTGACCTATCGGCCTGGAAAGAAGAATGGGAAAACAGATGCATTGACTAGCAACATCAGTAGGTTCCTATTACAGAAAGCAATGCAATAGTTCCCCCGCGGAGTGACAGAAGGCTTACTAAAACAAGTATGGACGAGTACTCTCCTGGGTGGCAGGTCATCCTTTAAGAACCCTTCGGGATGGGCTTTCTTACCATGCCCAGCATCTGTATTGGCCTATGTAGGCATTACGAGAGAAAGCCTTGTATTGGTGCCAAAACTCACGATTGGCAGTTCATTCTGGGGAATGAAATACCCAATGCATGCTGGGAAAATATTTATGGTGCCCTGGTATGAATAGGCATGTAACATAAATATGTGGAGGGTTGTGATGTATGCATGTGGAGCAAGTCGGATCATTCTAGCTTGGACTATTGTAACAGCCTCTTTCTAAATCTACCTGCCTCTACTCTCCACCCTCTGCAACTAATCCATAGCAGGACTGCTAGCCTTGTCCTTGGCCTCAAGCCCTGGGATCGTATCTTTCCAGCTCTGAAATCTCTCCACTGGCTCCCAGTGGATGCAAGGATTAAATTCAAAACCCTCTGCATTGTCCACAAGGCTTTCTGGGGCATGGGTCCAAAATACCTTCAGCTGTTTCTCTGCAAATACCTCCCCTCTCGAGCTCTTCGCTCCTCTACCTCCAACTCCCACAGGGTCAGTCGTTTTTCAAAGAAACGAGCTGGGGGTAGATCTCTGTCTTTGACTGGGGCCCCCCTTCTGGAACAGCCTCCTGACATTCTAAAACTTGAGGAGAACCATCTCTGGTTCCGGAAGCACCTCAAGACCTTCCTCTTTTCTTCTGCCTTCACTCCCCCTCTCCCCTGCTGATCTGTTCTCTCTTGGCACTGTGCACCTGGCCACCCTCTGTCCTCCGGGCCCAGGTACCCGCTCACCCTGCCACCCTCCCGCACTGCCTCCGGGCCACCCCTTGCACTGGGGTCTGTATCTGTACCCATACAGCCCCCCCTTTTTCTTCCTGCACTTATCAGACCTACACTGTCTGCTGCCTTAAACCTAGCACTTGCAAATTGCTGGCTGCATTACCACTGTTTATTGCCTTTATTATTTATTGTTATTTATCTCTTTCTCCTCTGCTTCACACTTCCCACTTCTCCCTCCTTCCATGCACTTTTCCCCTCCCCCTCTCCCATGCACTTGCTCGTTCTCAATGTCATTGGGCCCAGTAAGATTGCTGTTTTGTTCTCCCCTGTTCCCCTCCCTTGCCTTGTCACGCTCTGAAACACTTGTGTACGAGCGCGATAGAAATAAAATATCAATCAATCAAAATTCTAAGAAGATGGATTTGATGCAACCACTGCCGACTCCTGATGTTCCTTGGACACACATTTCTATAGACTGTGACGGATTTACCGAAGGATCATAGAAATGACATAATTATGGTGGTTGTTGACTATTTCTCTAAACAGCCCCATTTTGTTCCATGTAGAGGAATACCTAGTGCTAGTCAATTGGCAGAATTAGTCTTACAACACATGTCACAAGGCCTATTAGGACCATTAGTGTTATCCTCTCCCTTGCCCCCCCCCTTTTTTTTGTCTTGTGGTACCTTGAAACAACATTTGTTGTACAGGCGCCTTACATTGATCCAATAAATAAAATAAGATATAGTGCAATCACATGGTTTGCCTAAGACGATAGTGTCGGATGAAGGTTTGCAATTTACCTCTCGGTTTTGGCAGGCCTTCTGCAGAATGTTGGGAATCAATTGTGTGCTTTCAAGTAGTTACCATCCGCAAACGGATGGACAAACGGAAAGGGTGAACCAGACCATGGAGCAATACATAGTGTTTTTTGGTTCATGGAATGACCTCTTGGGTACAGGCGTTGTGGTTAGCGGAATTTACATATAACAATACTGAGCAAGTCGCATTAGGAACAGCGCCAAATGAATGTGTATATGGATTGGCACATAATATGCTTCCTGAAACGAACCTGATGTGGACACAGTTACTGTGTTAATAGAGCACAAACAGGTACTTCTTGATATCAGGCAGAGGGCACGACAAAACTTGGACAAAAAGCTAAAGAGGTATATAAGAAACAAGCAGATAAGAAACGCTGATTGGTTCCCACATATGGGGTAGAAAACAAGGGGCCTCGTTATGAGTCAGGCAGTAACCCTGTCGGTGCTAGCGGCGGGTTGCTGCCAGACTCGTAACATTTTACTGATGCCTGACTTCCTGGTACCACCAGGACATTACAAGTCTGGCGGTCCGGGAAGTCAAGCGCTGGGAAAAATGTTAATCCCCATTCCCATAGGACTCTATGGGAGTGGGGACTCGGAAGGAAGGGCACCGTTGCAGGCGCTTCTGTGAATTCTACCTATCGTGGCCGATGCGCCTGGCATGGTCAGACCTCTTGAGCGCAGCAGGCCCGACAGGCAAACTTGTAGTTTGCTGGTCTGGAAACAAGGGTGCCGGTGAGCTTACCAGTACCCTGGTTTCCGGACCGGCAAACTTGTAATGAGGCCTAAGGTGTTGTTATCGACTCAATATTTAGGGCTACTGGGGCCATGGAAATTCATGCCTAGGTTCATTGGGCCTTATGTGATCAATAAATGTGTGTCGCAATCAGCAATGAGATTGTAATTGTCTAGTCATTTAAAAAACCATCTAGTCTTTCACGTGTCTCTGCTTAAACCTGCAGCTCCTGATGTCCGCGCTGAAAGAGCACTGGTCATCATGAAAGATGAAAAAGAGTAATGTGAAGTCTAAAGTATTTTGCATTCAAGATGACAAAGACAATTGTGGTACCTTGTGGAGTGGTTGGGGTATGGACACGAGGACTGCTCATGGGAACCAGCTGATACGGTACATGACCACGTCTGGTGAGACAATTCCATACTTGCTTTCCAGGAAAGCCAGGGCCGGATCGGCCCCCTGAGATGGCGGGTACTGTCAGATGTGTGGTGGCATGTAGTATTAGTCACTGTGTCTGTAGCCATCAGTGGTGGGCTAAAAAGCACTAGTGTAACTTACTAGACCCCCAAACTACATTTCCCAGGAGTCTGGGGGCCAGCGTGCATTGCTTCGTGTTTAGTCCGTATGGGCTTTTAAGGCCCACCTCCGCCTGTGCAAGGTGCTGATGATTGATGTTTGGAGGCACGGGCGGAGGTCATCATGGACAAACGCTTATACTCACTGGCAGGCTGCCTTCCCCGGGCTTTAGCGATGAGCATATTCATCCCGGGCGCTGTAGTCAACAGTGTAAGCGCACTGTCAGTGGTGGGACAGCCTCGTGGGGCTACCGGCGACACAAAGTAACTCTAGGTCCTCGGCAAAATATCACGAGTCCCTCGCTATTCGGCTGAGTAGACTGAGAATCTTCCCGTGGACAATGATAGTGTAAGTCCATAAAAATCTGCAGTGGGTCTGAAGGAACCCGTCTTTCAAAGCATAACCCTTCTCATTCCTATGGGCAGCCGATCGGAAGAAAAGAACGAAGGAGGCGGTAAAGGAGGGGTGGTGATCCCGAAGATCGAGAGGAACCATGTGAGCGGTGAGTGAACCAAGAAATTCAATACTTTGGCAAATGTCTTATAGGCATTAGAACAAGTAAGGGAAAAGTTAACGGAGGGAGGCGGAAAATAAAAATAGTCAGAAGTAGAGAAGAATATATTATATATATATATATATATATATATATATATATATATATAGGGATAATGACTCAAGCATAAGAGAGAAAACAGTGGTTACCGGGAGGACACCCGAGAGAAAAACAGAGGATACCAGGAAGGACACCTGAGATAAAAAAAAAAAAAAAAAAAAAGTGTGAGGAATCACCTTGTTCCTGCACTTTAATATAGCGGTCAGAAGAAACGTGAACTCATAGTTCCATATAATAGGGAAAAATTAGGCTACTATGACGATTAAAGACGTCATAAAAGGAGTTTGTTTAAACTCCATGGGCCTCATTACACGGAAGGCGGTTAAAGGTTAACGGTCACTGGTAATGGTACCGGTGACCGTTAACCCTTACCGCCTTACTGCGTGGTCCCTTTGCGGGTTGGCACTTTAACGCCTGCTTTTTAGCAGGCGTTAAAAACCAACCCGCAAAGGGACCAGGGTGCTAATTACGGTACCGCAATTTGCGGTACCGTAATTAGCACCTTCCCGATTCCCATTATGCCCTATGGGGCAAAAATGGGGAAGGGCAATGGGCGAAGGGGGAATTACCGCCCCACCAACCTCGGAATAGGGCGGTAATTCCCCTTTCCTCCAAGGCGGAGCCGGTATTTTACCAGCATGGACCAAGGTGCTAATAGCACCTTGGTCCACCGCCTACCGTGTAATGAGGCCCTATGTCGGGTAATTGATTAGAAGGCAGAGATATAGGTGTCCAGCTGGTGTCTGTCTAGTCTGTCAAGTGTCTATTGTACGTGTTCTGTTGAATGTCACATGTAAAGAATTGTGTATCATTGATTGGTTGAAGCAAAGTTTTTGGGTTTGAAGCGATTCTGTAACTGAGTGGGAATCGCACACAGATTGATGTTCTTGAAGTAAATTGATGACATAAAATTTTGACGAGGAAAGATTGGATTGGAGCTTGCGGTATTTGGTGCTCGCTCATATTGTGGAAGTGGTGAAGTTGCATGAAAGTATTGCTAGAACCAGAGTACAAGCATGGAAGAGATAACCCCACTTGCTCACTTATGTAAGCAATTGCCTAAACAGGCACCCAAGCTTAAGAAGTACAGCACCGAGTGGGGTAAGGGCACCGCCCACAAGATGTTTATGCCGTGGCCACAGAACGGGTCCTTATCTAAAGCCGTTTTACAGCATAAGACGACTTATCTACATGCCACATATACAGGTAAAAACCTAGAGAAACGCCTCGCTGTTCTAGAACTTTGGAAAATGTACAACTGCAGACTGGATATTAAATGTATGCACGGAGGAGGGTGAGACGCCTACCGCGCCACCAGCCCCGCCTGAGCCAGAAATCGAGGGAAGTCAGAGGGACTCTACCCGCTAAGAGAGCTGAAGGCAGCTACTGGGTATAGTAACCCCACATATGAGTCACCCACGTACAGTAGTGACGAAATTAAGGGGCAGGATCAGGAAATTAATCTTACCTCCGCAGTCCTGAGGGACAAGGAGAGATGCAATGAGGGAAGGGAGGATAAGGCACATTTTAGTGCACCTCTCGATAAAGAGAGAGAAGGGAAGAAATGGAAAGGAAGTGAAGACAGAACTGATGAGATAGCATTCGCAAAAGACGAATGGATAGGAGGACAGATATTGTTGAAACTCCATGGTAAAGGAAGTTATGACGTGAGGCCGAGAGAGAGAGGTCTGATGAGGCACAGAGAAGGGAAAAGGAGAAGGAAAAGGAAATAAGGGATGAGAGAATAAGAAAGAAAGATAGGCTGAGGCGAGAACAGCTATATCGCAAAGAGCAAGAAAAACAGCTTGTTCGCAAACAGAAGGCAGCCTATGACCAGTACAGACAGAATCAGCAAACTTTGGAAGAAGAGCAAAGAGTATGTGAAAAAAGGATAAAGAGGCGAAAGGATGAGGAAGTTAGAAGGGCAAATGAACGTAGAGATGAAAGGAGAAGGGAAGAAAATGAGACCAGAGAAGAACCGAGGAAGCGCACGGAAGTTGATGATGAAATAGAACGTAAGCGTAGACAGATGGCACGCGATCTTCAATATTTGGAGCGATAAGTTAAAAAACCCAATCCCGTTGTAGAATGGGAAGATATTGAAGAATTCTTTCCTGCATACGACTCAGTACCAGGCACGAGTGGGGCAAATATTGAAGATGACTTCGACACCAGAAGCATCGGGGAAACGATCGATAAAATATACGATGAAATGGGGCTATAATCAAATTCCCACGGAGGAAGAGAAGACAAGCACTTGGAAAGCACTCAGCTGTATGACACTCAGGATGTCACCCGAAGTAGTGGAAGCAGGGGACTGTCCCTGGACAGGCTAGAAATTAGTAAGAACGACGAAGATGCAAGGGGTTGCGTGAATTGGGAACAATCAATGTCCGACTCCAGAGGAGAAATGGAGGACGAGACAAATGAAGAAGAGAGACGGCGCGAAAGCGACTCCCAAGGGACAAAGGGGTACGATGGTCAGGGGCTAGCAAGTCTTCACCTAGGGCATCAGAGTCTGCCGCGCAGCCTAGCCAGCATGAAGGAACACCCCATGGTCAGAGGGGGATGTCAGCACCCGCCTATGTAGACAGATTGAGGACATTGCCAGGTAGACGGCAATGTGGGAATATTACCCAGGCAATAGACAGGAGGGCCATGGGGAAAGAAGGAAGACTGCGCTTTCCAATTCCCGCTGAAAAAGGGGGAGTAAGACCACAATATATTCCATGGCCACACATGGATTGAGAGAACCTGAAAAACAAGCTTCCAATGCGGACAACGGGAGCTGGGAAGTGGATATATGAGTTAGAAAAAATGACAGGGGGTGTCACGTTAGCTATAGGGGACATTGAGTGTCTCCTAATCGCCATACTCGGTGAAAGAGCAGACGATGTGTGGAAGCGGGCAGGATACCCTGGGGTAACCATAATTAAATCTACCCATGACGGAGAACCATTCAATAACTGTAGAGCTGCAGTGTGGAAAGCGCTACGAGTGCTGTATCCAGACACTTCCGATATGGGAGCTATAATGACTCGGAAAATGAAAGCGTCCAGAATTTTCAAGACACGTGGGTGCTCAAAATGCATGAATCTTGGACGAAATCTATCCCTGTATTCTACCACATATTGTGCCAGGGGTTCACAAGACCCGGTGCAGAAACAGCTCAAGAAATTGGTAGGAGTACAAGCTAAACCGTGGGCCAAAATACAGTTGACTATTCCACATTACTGTAGATTGTTGCAGGAAAAGAATCGGAAAAAGGAGACAACTCGTAAGGGTGAGGAAGCGAAGCTGGTGCAAAAGAAATTCTCAAAGTATGCTCTCGAAGGAGCCATGCTAACTAACCCAGCTGAACAGAACGTACAACAGGCGACTAACCCGCCGCAGAACAACCAGGGTAACGCAGGATTTTACCCCAGGGGAAGGGGATTTAGAGGAAGAGGATGGCAGAGTAACCAGGAAAGGTTTCAAAGTAATCAAGGAGGCTTTCAAAACGTGCAGATGGGCAGTCCAGATATGTCAAATGGGCAGATAGCCCGACCACCACCAGTGTGTTGGCTGTGTGGAATGACAGAACATGTGGCGCGCTCGTGCAGAAACCAAGGGGCATTGCAAAATGGTCAAGGAATGGGAGCAGGCACGGTGAATCCACCTGCTATCCCACAACAGGGCGGTGCACAGAATCACACAGTGCAGCAGCAAGCACCGTGCTTGCAGCAAGGTGCACAGCAAGGTGTCCAACCCTCGAACATGGGGAACCTGCCAGAGGGGCAATCTCAACAGGCACCACCGCAAATGTCTTAGGGCACAACCTCCGGAAGGGGAGGCAACCCTGGGAATGGAGAAAATCCACAAGCATACAGTGGACCGAACTTATATATGAACTAGGACAGCTCACTGGGAACTCTGATGTGCTCTATCCTATCAGTGACACCAGACCCTAACAGGGAACCAAGGGTGAATGTCGTCATAGGGGGGAAAGAATATTCCTTCCTAGTTGACACGGGTGCAACACGCTCGTGCATACGAGAAGGCAAGTTTTCCTTGTCCGGCCAGGCCATAGATACTCCGAGTTTTACAGGAGCTCATAGTCGAGTTCCCTTCACGGACAATCTCCCAGTCTCCATAGGAGAGTGTGAAATGAATGTACCTTTATTGTATTCACGTCAGACCCCAGTAAACATTTTGGGTCGAGACTTAATGACAAAGTCGAATATGACAATCTCGTTCACGGAGGAGGGCATGGTATGCCCCGCTCCTGGAATGCATTATTCAAACGTGTGCAAAATGATCAGAGCATACTCCGGACGCATAGCCATGAGAGCTATACCATTAGAACCAGAAGTCTTCGCATACGGCATGCGTGTGCTCATGGCGGGATTGCCAGGCCTTGCAGATAGGCCCATGAGAACCCCCGACGAGTTTCTATTCAGACCAAGAATACCTATGCATGAAGAAGGGGGACAGGTATTTCCCTTGACGATACATATTGCAGCAGTACGAGAGAAAGTAGCGTTGGTCGAAGGGTATGATGACGAAGGCAGGCAATGGTGTGCGATTATCGCCATTGAAGAAGGGTTTCAAGTCGCTGATGTCTCGAATGAGGATCTGTTCGAAGAACACCCTAACTTGGAAGAGACAAGGGTGGAAGTAAGTCTAATATTCTGGGTCAAAATGATCAAACGAGAAGTGCCACAAAGAATGATGTTGGCACTGACCCGTCCCGCATATTTTGATGACAACATGGCCCAGGTGCCTGTCTCAGTATGGACTATGGGACCCTTTGACGTAGGCCTCCTAGAGGGGGTGGGAGAAGTGAAAATCAAACTGAAACCAGGAGCAATTTTACCAAGAGCATGACAATATCCCATGTCCAGAGAAGCGGATGAAGGGATCGCGAAGACAATTTCCGCCATGATGGACCAGGGCGTTTTAGTGACGTCAGAGTCACCATGTAACACAGCGGTTTATCCTGTCAAAAAATCAAAGGGGGGGGTCTTGGCGTTTAATCCAAGATTTAAGAGCATTAAACGATATTGTCAAAGCCGAATTCCCTCTGGTCCCTAATCCATCTATGATCCTGTGTAATATACCGATCAAGACGCACAGTGATTGACTTGAAAAATGCTTTTTTCTCAATCCCGTTGCACCGTGACTCACAAGATCGACGTCATTTACTTTCAGACAAATGCGTCCGAAAAGCACGAGGTTGCCACAGGCTATTGTGAGTCCCCATCCATTTTCAACAGAGTCTGACAAATGGACCTAAGCAATATTGCTGTAGACAGTGTTGTGTTGCAGTATGTGGATGACATTCTGATCTGCAGCACCACTGAAGAGCAATGCAGGCGCGATTCTATCCGGCTACTGACTATACTGGCTGAGAAAGTATATAAGGTTGACAAGGAAAAACTACAATACTGTCAACAAGAGGTGCTGTACATAGGCCAGTTAATCTCACATGAGAGGAAAATAGTCACCCCAGAAAGGGCTGAAGCTATCATGAACACGGCTAAGCCACTCACGATAAAGCAAATGCAGAGCTTCCTAGGCTTATGCAATTATGTTAGAGCATGGATCTTCAATTACAGCACGTATACCAAGCCTTTGCTCCAGGCCCTAAAGAAGGACCAGGCGACAAAGGAAAAAAATTGAATTGACTGAGGCAATGGAAAAAGGGTTTGCAGAACTCGAGAAAGCAATTTGCTCGCCTCCGGTTCTCGGGATTCCTAATTATGCAGAGGAATTCTACCTGTTCTCACACACGAATGGCAGCGTTATGACAGCAGTGCTCGCCCAAAGAATCTCGTTGGGGTACAAGCCCCTAGCGTATTACAGTGGGAATCTGGACCCAGTAATGAGAGGCCAGTTGCCATGCGAACAAAGCTTAGCTGCCGCAGCGTTCGCCATAGAGAAGGCGGCAACCATAGTAATGGGATGCTCCATGACGTTATACGTCGAGCACTCATTATTTGCCATCTTAGAGAAACCAAAAGGCACATTGACATCTCAGAGAGCTTCTGCATATGAAGTGATCATATCTAATCCATCGATCAAAATAGTTCGATGTAAAACAGTAAACCCAGCTACGTTCATAGCTGAGCCAGTCACTGAAGGAGAGCCTATACATGACTGTGCGAACTACGAAGAATTCTATGATGAAATCCCCAGGGTGAAAGAAAATGCCCTGGCGGGAGGGGAAATCATCTTTATTGATGGGTCTTTGAGAATCGACCAAGAAGACGGACAAAGATATACAGGCGTGGCCGTAATAAAACACATAGCACACAGAGAATTTCAAGTACTTGTCAGTGCATGAATACCATCTCACTATTCAGCACAGGCTGCAGAAATTTTGGCGTTGATACTCGCCATTGAGAATCACGCAGATCAGGAAGTAACAGTGTACAGTGACTCGGCCTAGGTGACGTCAACACTGCATGCTGGTTTAGCGTGCTGGAAAAGGAGGGGCTACCTCCGAGCGGACAGCACGCCAGTGCAACACGCAGCCTTATTGGACAGGCTGATTAAGGCACTACAGCTCCCAGTGGGCATAGCGGTCATGAAATGTGCCGCCCACACCTAAGGGACAGATTTCGTGTCACGCGGAAACCATGCAGCAGACACGGAGGCCAAACGTATGGCGTCTAAAAGTGAGACGATCATGGAAGTAGAAGTGGCACGCACCCATGAACGAATGATGGTAGCTCGAGCCACACCAGAGTCCTACAGTAATATGGGGCAGACTCAACTAATAGAGCTTCAAGGGGAGGCACCACAGGATGAAAAGAACCTGTGGAAGCGTCGAGGGTGTTCTTTAAACCTCTCAAACGTATTGTGTCGGCAAGACAGCACTGGTAAACCAGTAATGCCTGTAGCCCTATTAAAAAGAGCATTGGAACAGTTCTATTACCCATTTCATTTGTCAAAAGAAAATCTTGCTGCAACACTCACAGAAGACTAGTTTATACCGAATTTAGCAGAGCATGTTGCATTCTTTATGGTGAACTGCATAATCTGCCAGCAATTCACTGCTTGGCACACATAAAAAGTAGTGAGAGGAATCCTCCCCCGGCCTAATGGGCCTTTTCAGCACTTACATATCAATTATGTCGACATGATTCAAGTGTGTAACAGGTACTTAATTGTAGTGGTGTGTCCATTCTCTAGATGGATAGAAGCAGGTCCCTGTACACGCCCAGACTCAACCTGTCTTGTCAAATTCCTGGTGAGGGAGGTGTTCCCTAGATGGGGGGTACGTGAGGTGATGAGGTCAGAGAACAGGGCTCATTTTGTCAATGCAGTCATCTTCCCTGGAGATGCCTTGTTGGTAAAGAACAACACGAGAAAAAGGGGGGACGAGCCAAGATTCAACGGCCCTTTCATCGTAGAGGACTGCACTCCGTCAGCCGTTAAATTGCAAGGCAGGCGAGCATGGATCTTCCTTAATAACATTAAACCGTATATCGGTGAGATCCCTCTAGCTGCAGCCCACTGCGAAGAAATCACAGACAACGGGGAAGAACCACAGCACGTGCAGACGAGATCCATGATGAGGAATAAGGACGCATGAGCCGCAAAGCCAAGACAAAAGAACTCCGTTTGAAAGTTGTGGCTTTAAACTGGACATTTCCTCTAAGCATAAAAAGGGGCTAAGGACAATAAAACGGACACTCTGTGCAGCCTAGTTGCAGGGTGAAGAAGAGAATTGTACACCCAAAGCTACAACACACTGATATTACGAACGTTTGAATCAAGCCACACTTAAGCATTGTTGAAAAACAAGACTCCGATAGGCAGTGAGCAAAGACTTTTCGTTTAAGAGTGTAAAACAGTCACCTGAAGCAACCAACACCAAGACTTTGCTTTGCAGAACTTATGGTATCCCCCAGCTGGAATATCACAAGGGATGTGCTGTCCTGTCTCCACTTAGTACTAGAGACATACCCGTTACTTGTAGGGAGAATAACCAGTGTCACAGACTTTGTTCAAGATCCTGCTAACAAGAAAGTAATACAGCAACTGCTGACTGTCCTCGCGGAAGGAAGCCTTCGCCGAGCTGCCCAAATACAGTGATAAGGACATAAATGCTTCCACCACAGGTGATCATAGATGAACTCACGTATACACTTTTCTTTCGTATCATAGAGGAGTGCCCAGGACTCGTCGGGAGAACCACGGAAACACTTACGTACATTAGTGATCCAAGAAACAGTGAGCATTTGAACCAACTGTGAATCAAGCACAACTACATGGTCGCAATCAACGCAGCCGGAAAGTGTAGAGACTGTTTACATCAAAAGAAAGGCCTATGATCTAGAGACCAGCAAAGCAGAACAATGTCCCTTTCACCCGAGGACAGCCGGCTGGCTCGCAACGTCCTATTCCGGCTAGTCACTGACTTTCCCGAAATGGTTGGGTGACCTACCGAGGTTGACGTCATCACCTTCATCAGAGATCCAGCTAATGTTGCACACATAGGAACACTCCTCCATGGATTCATGCTCCAAGTGGAGCTGTCCAACTTTCAACGAGAATATCTACGGAGATTCCAGTGAAACCTTCCGTCGAGGGACAGATCGAAACGAAGGCAGTTCTTCATCTTTCTGCCGAGGGACAGATCCAGGAGATGGACACAGTTCTTCACCTTTCCACCGAGGGACAGATTGAGAGCAGAGACGTGGACGCCACCATTTATTTTTATTTTTTATTTTTATGACTTTGATTTGAATTGATTGCTATTTTTCTATTTATTTATTTTAACAGGACCCAGCATGTCTTCTGGACTGAAGCAAATTCGGGGGGTGGACTGGGAATGGACCTATTTTGAATATGCTCAATGAATGTGACTCACCAAAGGGGATAGTCTAATCTTTTTCCATAGTCTAGCAAGGGAACTGCATCCCGTAACCAGAGACAATTGACACCCTCGAGAGGGAGGACACTTACGAAGCACAAGACACTTTATGTTACAAACTTTGAGAGACAATAATGGAGTAAGCGAAAAGTACAGAACTTTATAAAGCTACTATGATTGAAATGGGGGCCCAAAACAGCAACTTATTCCTCCCACAAACAGAGGGGCGCACCCACTTCCCTGAAAGGATATGCTGCAAATTGTCATACCGCACGATTATGTGCATATGTATAGTGATTGTCATTGTCTTTGTCATTAATAATCAGACCTGCATTCTTTATTGGTGCACAAAACAATCCAATTTCGGTGCACCCACCAGATAATGTATGCATAATTCCCACGAAAGCACCCAGGCCCTATATAGTTATTCCAGTTCCAAGAAAATCTGATGGTAAAGCGAACTAACTAAAATTTTATGTAATTAGCAGTGATTCATACACACTTGAGGTAACGAATGAAGAGAAAAGCTGGAGACAGGGTCAGCACGGAATTAATTAAAACGTAGCACTGACCACTACACGCACACACACACTGAATGCACATGAACAATGGCAAGTGTCAATGGCTGCAGAACCTCGAACAAAGGCAGCATAGAGCACAAGGCTGCCTACCGAACAATCAGTTCCAGAAAACGATAAAGGAGACCGAGAAAAGCTGAGCGAAGGGCTGACCAAAGTAGATATAGCAAAAGTCCTCGAAAGGACAGAAGTGGCTACAAGATAATTCACTGCAAGGACACAAGTGCCAATAGATCATCTATTCCCGTTCATAGCTAGAGCAAAGAAACTACATGATGAACTGAAAACTAAATCTGCAAGGATGGGATTGACAAGCACACAAGATCTCAACCCAAGGAACAAGCTTCAGACCGACCATACAGCCACATGCAGGACCAGTGTCAGGCTGGATAACATGGACACTTGCACACCGAAAAGAAAAGATGCATGAGGACCAGGAAGGAGCCAACACATGAAGGAGGTCGGAAGACGAAAATCAGAAGGAGAATGCTTCGTCTGTGCACTTCTACCGTACAGCATGGGAAAATCCAAGGTCTTTGTTGGTGTAGAAATTGATGTCCAGACAGCACACTGCATGTCGCACGTAGCAATGTGCAAGACCAGAGGCCAGTTCATGGGGAGTGATGCCTCCCTGAAATGGGCAACTGAAGCAACTGATCCTGACGAGGATGATTAAGTTCAAGACATAAGACAAGAAACAGAGCTCCTACTAAGAATCATGTAATCAGGTACGAGAACCCTGGAGTAAAAGGGGCTGGAATTAGATGGGAAGTGAATCAGAAGCTAAATGTCCAAGGAAAAACTCCAGAGGAGGCTTGAAGTTGGAAGAACAGAAGCCAAAGGCATATTTGGGGGACAGTGCTTTCACCAGACGGATGGGAGAAAGGAGTGGTGATCTGCAGAGCTTGGATGGTCATTGGACAGTACAAACCTACCATCAACATTGTGCGGAACGGATGCAAGCCATTATGGCCGAAACTTGCAAAACTACTCACATGGGTCGAAGACAGAGGAGGACCAATGCAGATAGTGCCACTAGAAAACCCAAAACTCTGTTTCAGAAACAATGGCACAAGGAAGATGGGAGAGAATCAGAACTGCGGACGAGTCTTCGACACTCCAGGAATGGTACATGGAACCGCAGTAATTATGGATCATTACTGGCCGTGTGGATCTAAGGCATACATAAGACTGCCGAAAAACTGGGGAGGCATATGCACAATAGTGAACGTCCACGTTCCTGCACTAGTGAGCACAAAAAGAGACCCGAGTATTGACAGTTTCCCGAAAGCAAATGATCACCTAAGGAAGGGGAGGTCTGTGGAACTGGTATCCCGAATGAAGAGAGAGAATTACTTTTCTGCCAAATCAGAAGTAGCATTTTATGCTATCCCATATGACCACAGGCTGTTTAGCCTCACCTAATCAGTATTCACAACAATACTCTTGCCACACATCCAAGTAGGAGCAAATACTAAATGGTTGCAGATAACCAGATGGGAGTTATTGCAGGCCATCAACACCACCATAAAAGGATTCAACGCGATCAAAGAAGAACTAAGAGCAATCCGATTGATGACCCTCCAGAACAGATATGTACTTGACATGATCACAGCAATGGATGGAGGTGTTTGCACAAAAATCGGAGAATCATGTTGCACATTTATACCTTCGCATGATGAAGAAAATGGAACCCTAACAGAAGCCATAAGTATGCCGACAACCCTGCAGAACCAGATGATTGATGAAACTGACAAATTACATGATGACAGCTGGTTTGGAAGAATATTCTCATGGGTCCCACAATGGATGGCGGATATAGTCAAGTTTCTGGGAGCCTTACTAGTATTGATACTGCTAGGATCCTGTGTTATCAAGATAATCATCACACAGTGCCAGAAAACTGTGAAGAAAGCCATTGGAATGAAAAGCATGGTCGATGTCGAACCAGGATGGAAGCCCAGAGACCTGACTGATGAAGAAATAAGAGACTTTGTGAAGGCCAGCAAATTTGCGC
Source organism: Ambystoma mexicanum (assembly GCF_040938575.1). Classification (NCBI taxonomy): domain Eukaryota; kingdom Metazoa; phylum Chordata; class Amphibia; order Caudata; family Ambystomatidae; genus Ambystoma; species Ambystoma mexicanum. The sequence continues at coordinate 463,653 of NC_090923.1, forward strand.
CAGTAGGAACAAAGTTTGTATATCCCAGAAATCGAAGATAATATAAAGGAAAATTGATCTATTGTAGCCCAAACAGACAGTGTCAGCTTATGACCTGGAACAAAGACGAACACATAAAAACAGCAGGAAGCCTGAAAGGAGTGATAAAGATATGGACCCCTAAGAAACGCACGTTCACGCCCTCGTGTACAAACCCAGAAGACGAAGAAGTGGATACGGAAGAACAAAGTAACAAGAATTCAAAGGGGGAAGCAGAAGTGGTCGATGAACCGACCATAGGGGGGTGTGTAGATGAGGTCCCGGATACGGCCTGCACTCCAGTCCCCCATTTTGAGGTACCTGAAGCATACTCGCCAAGGTATGTGACGCATAAGGAGCAAATAAACCAACAGAGAGCCACAGTGGGGCTCTGTCCAGTACCCATCAGAAGGACTTGTATACCTATTGAAGCACCAATCACCAGACAACCATGGGCTGCACAGTATCCCTTGAAACAACCATACCAGCAGTTGACATGAAATGAAGATTACGTACAACCTGTCCCCGAAGAGACCCAAAGGGCCTTAATCGAAGGCAAATGGTGAACAACACAAGGGCCCGGAGAGACGCACGGACGAACAAGACACGGATTAAAGAAGTCACACAAGGATGAAATGCTATGAATAATGACGTAATGAACAGTGAAGAAGAGACGCATTGAAATGTAAGGAGACGTAACCATGATCAAATTATGCAACTGGCTAAATGCCTGTAAATAGGCTCGGAACGCAAGAAGCTAAGCAAACTGTACTGCTTGCAATGCTTAGTAGAATAATAGAGTGGCAAGCGCCAAGTATATAACTACCTCAATGAAGCACAATATACAAGTGCGACTCCATTTTGTAAAAGCAGAATTAAGCCCAGGCTGCAAGGGACTAACAAGGCCAAGATTCATATTCCAGCCAGAGCAAAAGGAAAGAGCGGAATCGAAACTCAGTAAGAAGTAGCTCATGCCTGGGAATTCGAGGTCAACTCCAAGAGGGGAGGAGAGAGGCAGCTTCGAAGAATCGAAACTTCAGAGCATACCAGCCAGCCAGTGAAGGTCGAGATAAAGAGGCCCGAGGCAAGAGGATAGGCTATGGAAGAATCAAATACACGAATAACAGGAAAATGAAGCAGATTCACGGTGAACAGACACGTGACCAGCCATGGGCGAAGAGGTACCAACTTCTGATGTCACCCAGAACCCAAGGATGCCCTATCTTTTCTTGATAAGAAGCTACAGTTTGAGGCCATCCCTAGCCAACTAATTGACACATAGTCCTAAAAATGCTGATTGATGGAAGAGAGGCAAGGTGAATCCTGGGGCACAAGGCATCTGGATGTCCATTCTGCATGCTGCTAATTAAAGTGGAGATTTATGTCTAGGGGTGTAACCTACCCAATCACAATGGACAAAATAATCTGGGGTCCTATAGTTTGTAGAACCAATTAGACGTTGTACTTGTAGTGACGTCTATCACGAGTGATGTAGAGGGATGGGCATAGACACCCACCCGATAAGAGTTATCCAATCCTCACGCTCTGTTACAATATACAGATATAGCACCTATACTTAAGTTACCTTTCCCGACCAATAGAAGTGCATGATAAACTTTGAGTGTTACATGTCAATGATGACGAGAATTTGGTATAACTATTGCTGTCTGAATGAAGAAGTTGGAAATTGAAGCGAGACAGGTGATCGCATCACTGATGATTTCATTTGTTTCCCCGTTTTTTGTACTTGTCATTAAACGGACTTCCCTAGTTGTCCTTATTGATTTGTGTTGGAGTAAGATAATCCTGCACCCTCATCCACCTCAAGGTGCAGCTATCTCATCTTAAAAGTACTCGAGGGTGAGCTCTGATCCCATGGGCCCGTCAGAGGTCACTCCGCCCTCTTGTACAAAGTTTTAAGTGGCAAGAAAGGGAGGTAATTTTCTGGGGTGGTATGAGCAATGTGAAATGGGCATAATTATTGATCACAAAATCCCTCAACATATTGCCACAGTTCAACAGAGTCAAAAAAACTTGACTATGGCTTTGAGGAAGTTTTCAGTGACGTCATTTGTTGTTTGAAGGGTTTCTGTCATAAGATGCAAATACACAAAGAGGCAGTTCTTGTAGCAGCTGGGAGCAGATGTGTACCTATAGAGATCAGGAAAGATGTTTCTAAAGAAATAAAAAGACTTTCTGAGAAAGTGATTATTCAGGCAGTGGAAGCTTCAGAATGGATTTTCCAGTTGTAATTGTCAGAAGGAGCTATGGTAGTGTCAGACTTTGTGTGGACCTTCGTGACCCTAACAAATGTGTGGTGGTAAACATGTTTTTTCGTTACCCAATTTAGGGGAACTTGTGAGTATGACAGCCGTGCCACTGTGTTCAGCACCTTAGACTCACCCCCCCCCACCATCAGGTAGTACTACAACCAGAGAGCAGAAACTATATCACTTTCATCACACGTTTGTTTGTTTTACTTATTTCTATAGCACATGTTAACCCGGAGGTATCTGGGCGCATTGGACGGCTGCAGAAATTACAAAAGTTACAGACATGCATATTATATATAGAACGGATTTACAGAGGTAAAACACATAGAATTACAGACAAACAATACTAGTGATACTAACTTATTCGGAATGTGCAGTCATTGATTCGGATTGGGGGTTCGGAAGTGGAAAGGTAGAGAGGAATGTTAAGGTTAATACTACTCGGTTAGCCATTTGATGGAGTTGCTTCTGAAGTTTGCAAATTACTTCAATTTCTTTAAGGATAGAGGGAGCAAGTTCCACAGCTGAGCAGCCATGACTGGGAAGCTAGTCCCACCAGATTTTAGTAATTTATATCTGGGGACTATCAAGCCGAGTGTATTAGTTGACCTAGTGGTTCGGGTAGATGAATTTAACTTGAACTTTTCTGTTAAGTACAGGGGGCTGCATGGTTTAGAGCTTTATAGGCGAGGGACATAGTTTTGAGTTGTAGCTTGTCCTTGATCGACATTCATTTATATTGTCTACTTGTTTCAGATATGTGAGCTCTTCTTGAGATGCTCAGAGCTGATCTAAGAGCATTATTTTGCAATGTTTGTAGTTTATTGAGCACATATTTTCTGGTTCCCAAATAGAGTCCATTGCAATAGTTCAGCTTGGACAGTATTAATGCTCTGGCAAGTGGGATGCAACTTTCCTTAGAGAGCAGGGGTCTGCATGCCCGGATTAGTTTCCCGGTATAAGCCATGGCTGAGGCTGTAGCGTTCACCTGTTTATGTAGATTTAAGGTGGCGTCGAAATAAAAGCCTAGCGTTTTTACCTCTTTGGCCATTGGGATCTTGTTTCCATCGATGTTGAATGATGCGTAATCGGAGTTCCGTATTTTTAGGTTAGCTGTGGAGCCTACGATCAGCAATTCCGTTTTGTCATCATTCAGGCAGGGACTGTGTGTGGCCATCCATGCCTGAATAATGAGGTAGATTTTGTTCACCAATGCTACATCATCTTCATAAATACCCGACAACGGGAGGAGGATCTGGGTGTCATCTGCATAGTTGGTGTAGGTGACACCCAGGTGATCCAGTTTATCGAATAAGGGCTTTGTGAAGCTGTTGTACATAGTAAGTGATACACAGGAGCCTTGGGGAACTCTGCATGTGATGGGAATAGGGTTGGCTGCTGCTGAGGGGGAGAAGACTCTCATAGTCCTATCATTTAGAAAATATGGTATCCAGGTAATGGCGTTCTGGGAGAAGTGGCCTGCAGAAGCGAGGTGGTTGCATAGTACCTTGTGGTCAACCAAGTCGAACGCAGCCCATAGGTCCAATAATAGTAGTAGGGCCATTTTCCCATTGTCCTTCAGTTCATCAATCTGAGCTTTTAGGTCAATGAGTGTTACACTCCCCTGGTCTCTGCGGGGACGTTGGGGCACAGTCGCAGCCCTCCCTGGAAGTGAATTCCCCTCGTCAGGGTCCCTCCCCTGCTCGTGTGCGGTGGACTGCGCTGGTTGTCGGCACTGCCCCTGTTTGATGATGGCGAGCTCTCTGTCCTGCTTCTCACAGCAAGGGCACGTTGACGGGACCGAGTTCCTTCACTGATCCATGTGATGTGCGCGGCAGCCCAGACCGGCTGTGGCTGATCCACTCCTAAAGGTAAGTGTCTTTTGGCTTTTAAAATATTGTAGTTTTGATTATTGATTGATTATTGTCCGTATCCTTGTAATAATGTCTTTCCTCCGCTTTCTCCCAATAGGTGATATGCAGCCCAGCGGTAGTTGCGGTGCATTTGGCGAGGCCAAATGGGAAGAGAATGGAGGTCACGATGTTCCAACAGATGGTGAGTGTTGGTTTTAGGTCAAGCATGAGGATTGGGCTAAGCGCGACCTTAAACGTATTGTCTTATAGGTTTCTCACCTTGTCTTTGTCTTTTTCCCATGCAGGCACTGTCTGTCACAAAGTCGAGTTGGAGCGCCGCTACCCAGAGGTCTGGAGATGGAAGATGGATGTCTGACTCCACGAGGAGGCGTACCGAAGGAAGCGGATGGCAGGTAAGATGGAAGATGAATGCCTGACTCCACAAGGATGCGTGCCGAAGGAAGCAGATGGCAAGTTAAGTGTTGTGGCTGGTAGCTGACGGCAGGTAAGATGCACTCTGGAGAGTTGCTGAATGAAGGTAAGGTGTGCTCTGGCCAGTAGCTGAAGACAGGTAAGATGCGCTCTGGCTGGTAGCTGCGCTTAGGCGGCAGTGAGCGTTAGCAATAGCAGAATAACGCGAAGCGCATGCTGGGAGGCAGAACTGGCTTATATAGCCTGCTCTGGCCACGCCCATAGTCATGACTCATCGGCCCCACACTGGCACTCCTGAAAGGATGCTACCACGTGCATTCAGCCTCTCCAGCAGCCACGCCAGACCCAACGCACATGGGGCCCCCTGTAGGGGAAACCAAGTACCTGCAGCAAATAAAATGTGCTAGTGCACATTTATTTATGAGCCTGGCACCAAAGGTGCCAGGACTGAGTCCAGTTGGGCTCTCCAAGTTGTATTGTCCCCAAAGGACAATAAAAGGTCATGTTGCCCCTTGATCTCATGCCCTGATGGTGCAGGGTCTGGGCTTCTGGGGCCATGGCCATGACAATGAGTGCCGTTTTTCGGTCCCATGTTGGGGTCTAAATCCCGATTGGCGAGTCCCAAGAAGGTGGTTAATCTCTAGGTATTCTTGGATCTGTAGATAAACTACGCTGTCCAGAATCATTAATAAAAATGGGACTCTCGCAATTGGTCTATAATTTGTAGGGATGGTCGGGTCCAGAGATTGTTTTTTAATTAGGGGTAAAAACCCAGGATTCCTTCAGCTTATTACTTACTGTACCCGATGTGAATGAGCCGTTGATTAGTTTGGAAATGAAGGGTGCTAGATCTCTAGCAGCATCTTTAATTATTTGCGCCGGGCAGCTATCGCCCTGGCATCGTATAGGTTTGAGGGAGGCAATGATTTTTTGAACCTCCAAGGCAGAGACTTTAGAAAATGTAAAGTCTGGGAACTTTCAGGTTCACACGCATGCCGTTTGGCCCAGTATCGGCAGCGGCTTTCTTTGAATGAGTTATTCATGTGGTACTAGGACATATAAAGGGGGTGCTGTATTTCCAGATTGACTTCCTAGTGACGGGAAAGACTGGAAGAGCATGGCTATAGGTAGAGTGAGGTACTCAATGAACAGAGCAGGCTTGGACTAACATTACAGAAGAGTAAATGTCACTTCAGGAGTCAGGAGATTGATTATTTGGATCTACGTGATCCGACCGCGGCCAATTTTCCTGCAGCCGAAAGTTTGCATGTGAAATGTACGAACCACCAAAGGTTTGTACATTTCCCATGCGAACACACGCCTAAAACCCCTACATACCCACACCCCCACCCACAACACAGCCAAGACACACCCCGCACCCACACCCTCAACACACCCCCACCTACACCCCCCAATATAAACAAACCCTACTTACCTTTTCTTCAGGCTGTGACCCTGCAGCGCCAGTTCCCTTTCACTTCTGTGATCGGGAACTGGCGCCGCAGGGTCCTTTTCTTTTTTTCTTTTTTTCGGGAGCTGTAGGGGTTTCCCCGCAACCCCTGCTCACTATACTGGGCGGTATAGTGAGCGGGGGACAGCCTGCAGCCTTTTTTTTTATACTTACCGACATTGCTACCACCAAAGGTTTGAACTTTTGGTGTTTGAACCTTTGGTGGTAGCATTTTTCGGACATTTTCTACGGTCGGACCTTTATTTTTGGTCTGATCGTACAATTCCAATTATTTTGACACAGGCTAAGTGCAATTGATGTGTCTCCAAAGAAGAGCTTGGTCTCTGCCATTTTAGATATTGTGTCGACTACAGGGTCGGACTGGCCCCTCGCCCTTTCGGCCCGTGGCCGGGCCGAAGTCGGCCCTGGGGATTGGGGGCCGGTTTGGCAAAAATAAAATGAGGAAAAAAAAATGTTTTTTTCTTTTTTCAAAAAGCCTTTCATCCTTCTTAGGTCGATAAATGAGTACCAACACATGTGCTATGCAATAACATATCATTTGGCCTTGTACGTCTGCTTGGATTCACAGTAATTTGACAATATGGATCTATACACAAAGATATTAATGATGCATATGGTGATCCATTCTTGTATGAAATCTATATCACATTAGTGAAATCTTAACAATTTTTTTCGGAGTGTGCTTAGGAACAATGCCATTTGATGCCACTTCCTGTTTTGTCAAGGGGTGAAAGGTCATGTTTCATCACTTCCCAGGATGCCACTTTGGGGTGGGGTCAAATGACATCACTTCTGGTGATATCATCAGAGGTCAAGGGTCGTGAGGCAAGGGGTGGGCCACTTTTCTGAGGCGAGGGGTGGGCCTATTTCTTGTCCCAGTCCGACCCTGGTCGCCTACAGACAAGCAGGGTGCGATATCCTTTCTAGGTGTTGAAGAACACTATTCAAAGTTTGTCAGGAATTGTTTTGATTGTTGCAAAAGCATAAGATGGATGTGGCTTTTGTTTGGTCCCAGGAGTGTGACATGGAATTCGAGGAGATAAAAAGAGCTATATCAAATGCTCCCACTTTGGGGAGTTTTGATTCAGAGTGTGACACTTATAGTATGGCGGATGCCAGTAGCACCGGGGTTAGGGGCAGCTTTAATGCAAAAGCAAAATGGTTGTGACAGGGTGATTGCCATCACATCTAGGGTCCTCGAGGGGGTGGAGACTTAGTATTCTGTAATAGAAAAAGAAGCCTTGTGTGTGATGTGGGCAATAACGAAGTTCAAGGCATTGCTGTGGGTAAGGAGGTTTAAAGGGTTCAGTGATCATAAACCCCTGGGTCAGTATTTTTGGCAGTAAGGGCCTGGATGGAGGGTCCCGCAGGATTGTGAGGCGGGTCACAGGGCTTCAAGGACATGAGTTTGTAGTTGAGCATATCCCGGGGAGAGAACATATCTTGGCAGATTTTCTTTCTAGGGCACTGAGCAAGTCTGCTGCATTAGGGGAGGTTGAGGAAGATGGAGAAGTGGAAGATCAGGAGGTATTTGTTATTTGCAGTGGTGCGATACGAGAACAAGACTGGAAAGATGCAGAGAAGGTGGACGAGGTGCTGGAAACATGAAGAGGTGTGTGTTGGACAATTGGTGGAGTTGGACCAGTGAAGATGGTTTAGGCCCCTTCATTGGGTGAGAGTTGAGCTGAGTGTGCAAGGGAACAAAGTGCTGAGATCTGGGCCGGTGATACCGCCGCTTGGGGTGAGGAAGCGATTGTTGGAATTAGGCAACAAAATTCACATTGGAAAGAACAAGACCAAGGGGCGTCTAAGAGCGGACAACTAATGGCTGAGCCGAAATGGAAAGGTGGAGGACTTGGTGAAGAATTGCAGTGTGTGCTGTGATGCAGACAAAGTATTAAAGAATCATGTTCAACCACTGAGGCCTTTAGAGTTTCCAGAAATGCCATCAGAGTTCGTGGCTATGGACATATTTGGTCTGATTGTAGGTAGGGGAGGTGTCAAGAAATATGTTAAAAGTGTTAGTTGACTTCTATTCCAAGAGGTTTGAGGTGGAGATTGTGCAGGAGGCGGATTCAAGGACTGTGGTGGTGTTTTTTCTGGAAAACTGCTCACTGATAATGGTGTTCAGTTCACTTCCAGGATAATGAAAGAGTTTCTGTTAGGCATTGGGGTGGCACATCACAACACGGCAGTGTTCCACCATGAAATCAATGGGGCCGTGGAACAATTAATCGTACAGTGATGTAGGGTACGCACCCGTTTATAGAAGGATATATGCAGTGTAAGGGTGCAGAAGGAGGAGGCTGACACACAGGTGGCATGATTGTTGCTAAAGACTTTCATTGCAATGTAAATTAAGAGAAAACCTACCTTCCCTATTACTAAGAGGGGGTTCTCTACCTTAAGCAAAAACTAAGTGCGATGTCGGAATGTCCGTCTAAACTAAATAGTCCACCGTCTTGGCTCAAAACCTATTTTTGCTGAGTACCTGAGAGGAATCATTTGGAAAAACGAACGTTGTGGAGCAGGGAAACCGGCATTGCGAGCTGGCCAGAGGCTCTTGCCGGCATCCGTTCGCTTCCAGGAGGAGGAGGCGGAGCCACCCTTCCCACGTGACCTATCACGTGGTATCACCCGACCTTAAAGCACTGAGGCTACCACCCTTGCGGCGGTAAGCCCGTCGGAGGCAAGCCCACCGGCTGTTGTGCGGCGCTTTGGCGCTGGTGTGCGCTACCGCAATTTGGGGAGACTGCGGAGAAATTATCTCTTTGATCCCCATTCTGAATACCAACTCACGTCAGTCCAGCATCAAAACCCGCCGGAGAGGATCTGTATTTATAGAACCCCGTATTGACTTACCCCTCGGACTCAGGGCCGTGTTCGAACTCTACTAGAAAAGCACAACGGGAGTCCGCAGGAGCTAAGGCTGCATGGTCCGGACCTTGACGAGTGCAAGCAACGGTCCATGTAACACTGCATAGATGGCTCATCTGGAATGCCTCAATGAAGGAGAAATAGAAGAAATCCCAGAAAAAGCTAGAGAAACCGGCGATCCTGACATGGACAATGAACAATCCCGGTGCTGGCTGAGGAGCGACAAAGCAGAAAAATCCCCCCCAAAAAAGCCAAAAGTAAAATCTGTCGGGAGCGAAGAAGGAACCCAGGCAATGAACAGAGTAACACAAGCCCTAAAAGCTCGCCGGAAGGCTCTTGCAAAAGAAGCAGGAAAGTTAGCCTTATCGGGGACGAAATTATTCAATGAAATAAACCCTCCCTCTGCGTTGCACGAAGTAAATGAACAGTACAAATCACATGAAAAGTTGTCTACAGAAAAAAACCACTTACCAGGGCAAGAGGTATCCAACATTCCGAGTTCCGCCGGCAGGGCGAGTGGGTTTCCAGCACTGGCGGCCGTAGGGCCGACAGTGACGGACCCTCAACGGATTTCCAGCGACACTGACGCCAGGGGAAAGTCGCACGCACAGACGCTCACGAGGTGCAGCGAGGAGGACCAGCAACACGTGTTAGAAGCAGGAGAAACGACAGGGACCACCGCGGAGAGGGAAGAGGGGTCTGTCCAATTCTCAAATGAAGAGAACCTTGACAACCAGAAAATCCAGGAAAGATCACATGAGACAATTAGGGCGAATTTAGCCCAGGCTCTGATTCACAGTGCACTGAATCCAATAGAAATTACCGAGATACCAGCAACAAAGAAAAATAATGTGACTCTAAATGAAGAGGACAAAGAAAAAATAGTAAGCGAAAAAAACAACATCGTTGACCAGGCAAATATCACCAATACAGAAGCAAATAAAAAAGGAGGAACAGACACAAGTTCGCAAGAAAGCGAATCTACGTCTTCAGACTCGGACATGGAGCTGGGGAGAAAAGAGCAAAAGGCGAAACAGAAAAAAGGAAAACATTTAAACAAAACAGAGTGGCTAAGAAAAAATAATGAAAATAGCAATGTGACAAAAACAACTAAATGCAACCACGAGAAAGTAGCTAAAGTAAACCTGACAGGAGAAAGCAGTCGTTTAAAGCAGCACAAAGGACACCCACCACCCTTGATTTCAGGAACTTTAAAAGCTTTTTTCTTCAACCAACAGAAACGGAAACGGGACTCAGAAATTGAGGTATCTGATGCGGAAATCTTAGAGGCGGCGATGGACCCAGTACCAGGAAATAGACAACATCTACTAGAACCAGAAATAGCCCAGGAAGGCACACTGAATTCGGACTTAACGAAAGCCTTGATGGAGAAAAGAAAAGCGGCCTTAGAAATTAGACGTCAAATAGTAGAAAGAGATGAACTTCGAAGACAGAGTATGTTGAAAGAACAACAAGAAAAAACACTAGGAAATGAAGAACGCAGCCAAAAAAGCCAACAGACTGATAAGATGGTCGATATCTTACAAGAAAGTAACAATGGAACACAAGGAAAGTCACTAACAAACATGCAGGCATCTATCAGAGAGGAAGTTTTAACCCTCCCTAAACAAACACAACAAGAAAAAGACTCGTGGCTAATCGATCTGCGGCCAAACGGGTCGAAAGGGCAACTAAAACCAAGCCAACAAGAACAGATACCTGTCAAAGCAAGAGCAACAAACGATAAGAGCCAATTAAGAGATAGTGGGGCAGACATAACAAAACAAATGTCCCCAGAGACAGAAGTACACAAAATCAGACTGAGTGAAATCCTATTCATGGAAGCAATGGAAACCCCGAGAAAAATACCCAACATGCTAAAATCAACAAACAATGAAAGGCTGAGTGAACTAACTACTCCAATGCAGAAAGAAACACCAAATAAAAAGACAGATCTTATGACCATCATGTCAGCCATAACAATTGCAAATTATACGAGGCAATTAAAGAAGGAATTCAAGACAACACTTCGATATTAGCATCGATGTCTGCAAAAATTACACACATAGAAAACTGCATGACATCAACAGAAAGCAAGACCATGGATCACCAAAAAGACTGGGAAAAAGAAGTGGAGGAGTTAAAAAAGCAAATCAGGCACCTAAATATGACGAGAAATCAAGAAGAAGAAAAAATCAGAAAATCCCATCTGGATAGACAAAAGGGGGATTCAGTGGGAAGGAAGGAGGAAAGTCACAGAGATAAGGAGGAGAAGGATCCATGTTCAAGTGGTCAACAGCCATACCCAATCAAATCGGGACTTTGTACTAAGGCTAAGAAAAAACCTCCAGTCCTACTAAAACTAACCAACAACGAAAAAGCGCAGAAACAAGCGATGGCAGAAAAGGTAAACCAGCAAGACTCAAACAAACAAAAAGAAAATAAAGAAAAGAGTCGAAAGGATAGCCTAAGAGATACGCAAGAACGGGTAATAAAGGAGAAAAAGATGAGCTCCCCACGATCGACAGAAGACTTCATGTGTGATACAAATATGATGAATATATCCCAACATTGGGAGACGGCTTCGGAAAATTCAGTCATTGAGGTCAGCCAGGATAACCAAGAACTAGAACAACAAGAAAGAGCACAAGAAAAACCAACTTTAGAAGTCATGAAAAAACAAAAAAATATTGAAAGACAACAAAAGCCTGAAAAGGAAATACAAGAAGAAAAAAAGGAAGACACCGACAATTATTCAAGAGATCATAAACAAAGGCGACAATCACCAATACACCGAAAAGAAAACAAAAAATCAAATGACAATAATGACAAAGCAAGAACAAATAAAACAGAAAAACAAGTACGGATATTCAAAGTCACCCAAGTAGATCCGAACAGAGGACACATGATCCTGAACAGGAGGACATTTCTGAAAATAATGAGCACATATCCATTTGAAAGAAGAATGTGTACAAAATATGGACAAGATAGTAGGCAGAGAGATGGAAGAAAAGGGGCTTGAATTAACTGAAATAACTACAGATAAACAAACAGGGAAATTAGACTCTTATCTCAATCGACAAGGCAAAAGGAAAAACCGTTATACATCACGCACAGACGAGTGCTACCGAGGCAATAGAATCGGAAAAAACCAGGAAGTTGACGACTACAGCAGGGAAAGAGCTTACGTACACGATAAATATCGAAAAGAATACCATAAAAGAACCAGTGATGAGAATAACAAACTTTACGGACAAAGAAGAAATGAGCAACAGGGAACAGAGACAAGTAACCTTAGACACCGATTAAGAAGGGACACCAGATGCGATAAACAACAAGCAAGTCCGAGACATAGATGTCCCTCGGGTGGAAAGGAGAAGTGGGGAAAGCCTGTTCTGGTGAAAATAAAAACCAAGGCACCAGGAACTGGTCCGGTGGCCTGGATAAAAACGGTACTCAATTTGAATTCTGAAAATTAGCAACGAAAACAAACTTCGACATCCACAACAACGAGTTTACGGTATGAAGAGCCAGAAGAAGAAATGACAAGCTTCATACTTGGTTCATGGAATACAAGGGGGCATGTTCATCTAACTAGACCTGGAACCATTGATCTAGGTCAACTAGACATTATATGCCTCCAAGAGACGTGGCTTCAAGTGAAACCTAGCTTAGATGGTTTTGCAGTGGAAATTTCACCAGCAATCAGAGGAACCTTTGGATGTCCGTCGTCTGGTCTTCTAACAGCGATAAAAATGGGAGCAGGGTTGTCAACACCGATAAAATTGCACGAATCCTACGAAACGCTTGTCCTGATGACCGCATGGACGGAACAACGGGAAGGACATAAGAAAAGGCTCACTAACCAAATAATTATAATAAACACTTATTGGAACCCCTTAAAAATGACAACTAAATCCTACTGCACAAAAATGGAAGACCTTATAGATTATCTACACACAGAATACGAGAGTGCCTATTACATAGTGTGTGGAGATCTAAACACGGACTGCATAGAGTGGACCAAAGCGATAAAAAGAGGAAAATCCAGAGAAGCCACGCGAGAGAGAGGAAAAGCTTGGAGAGCCATGATCAAATCTAGAAACCTTCACAACGTCGCTGAATTGTTCCCAAAACAAAAGAACATTCCAACCTGGGAAAATTCGAACTTGAATGCTTCCTTGGATTACATATACGTGGCAATTGAGCCGACAACACGGATCCAGGAGTATAAAGTCATTAAAACAACACAGAGCGACCATAATATGTTAACATGCAAATGGATAGGCAACCATTCACAAAACCCAAGATACAAATATAACTTGGACGTAAATAAACAACAATCAAGAGTTTCTTTGAACGAAGAAGAGATTAAAAGAATAACAGAAAAATACGCACTGCCGGACTTAACTAAAACGCAAGAGACAAATCGACCGAACTATTTACCTTTACTGATCCCATTTAGAAAACCTGTGGGAAGTCAATTGAAAAAGAAATCGACCAACCCGTATGTATACGATAGATTGGTGGTGGAAAAAAGAAAAATTGTCAGGAGACTGAGAAAAAACGCAAAAAAAACAGACTCCAAAGAAGATTGGGAAAAATGGAAGAGGGAGTTGAACTATAAACAGTGGGTAAAACATCATAGGTTACAACTCTACCAGCAAGATGCAGAAAATATGCAAAAATGTCTCAGTTCAATGAAATCAAGTGACTTTTGGTCAATAATCAAAACATCTAACCCTGCAAAAGAAACAGATTTAACGAACGCGGTGGAGGAAAAAAGATGGAAAACATATCTAACGACTCAATTCCAACAACCAGAGACGCGAGAACCACCCCAAATAATTAATCACATAATACCATGGGTAGACGTAGCAGATCCCGAAGAAATCGAAAAAATCATAATCAACTTGAAAACATCAAGGGCCCCAGGACCAGATGGGCTGACTAACGTCGAGCTGAAGCAAGCACCGAAAGCTTGGGCAGCGATTATAAGCAAAATTTTCACACACTGTGCTCAAACAAAAATGGTCCCAGAAACGTGGTTAAAGGCAATAATAGTGCCGATTTATAAAAAGGGCGGAAGAGAAGATCCGGAAAGCTACAGACCCATAGCCCTATTAGACATTGTGGGAAAAATATACACATCACAGCTACTAACCCACTTTAGAACCTGGGCAAGGCAGGCGCCGTGCTTTGACATCTTACAGACTGGTTTTCAAAAAAATGGAAGTACAAGCATTAATATTCTAATACTTCAAATTTTGAAAGCAAAAGTGAGAGAAGGGGCTCCCTGCGTCTATTTGGCCTTTGTAGATCTATCAAAAGCCTTCGATAAAATCGACCGGGAAAAGCTATGGTCTAAACTAGAGAAATGGAAATGTCCAAAATCTATCACGGGACCCATAATAGCACTGCACAAAGATACAAAGATCAGAGTGAAACTAAGCAAACAAGGCGCCCTGAGCGACGAGGTAATGGTCTAGCGCGGCGTTAAACAAGGCTGTCCGTTAGCTCCGGCCTTGTTTATAACCTTCTTGGGAGATTACCAACAAGAGGAAGAAACGGTAAGAAGCTTCCCTCCCAAAATTGGCAAAAGAAGTATTTCGAGGTTGTTATATGCAGATGATGCCATTATCATCGATCAGACGCCCATCGGCCTACAGAGAAAATTGGAAAACCTGGCTAGATACATGAAATCTAATAATCTCGAAATCAATACAACAAAAACTAAAGTGCTGGTTATGGGAAAAAATACGACGAAGCGAAGAAATCTACCAACATGGAGACTTGATGAGTACAAACTAGAAGTAGTGGAAAAGTTTAATTACCTAGGGGTGTCCATAGACGGATCAGCAGTTGAAAAAACAATGCAAGACCACCTATGGGACAAAGTGAAAAGGCTTACGGTTCAAATAAAATTGATCGACAAAAAATTTGGCAAATTCTCCATCATGCCAGCAATAAAATTCTATAACGCAAAGGTGGTGCTGGCGATCATTTATGGTATGGAGGCCTACCTCAACGTGCCCCAACCATTATGGCAAAAACTGGAGGGCTACGTGTGGAAATCTGTCTTGGGTTTACCCAAGTCGACGTCTATGCCAGCAATAAGAAGGGAATTGGGTCTGGTTTCTCTTGCGGCTTTGGTGGAACAGAGCAAGCTAAGGCTTTATAGAAAAATCATAATGGCAGACTCACTCCCAATATTCACAGTGATCGCGGAAGAAGTGAAAGACGGAACCTGCAAAGCTCTCAACAGATGGGTGGCAACAATCCAAGAGTCTTTGAGAGAAATTGCATGTACAGAAGAAGACTTAATAACCAACCCTAATCGAGTAAAAACAAAAATAGAACTCATGGATTGGATTCGATCGATAGAAGCGGCAACCTCGAACAAGCTACTCACTCATCTCCCACCGACATACAACAAAGTAAAAACGCTGCTAAATTATTGCAGGAAATTTCCTAACAAAAAAATGCGAGAAACATTTCTAAAGGCCAGACTTAACTTACTAAGGACACAGCAAATCCTAACAATTAGGTCAACAAAGACAGACAATAGCTGTCGCCTATGTGGAGTAAGAGAGGAAGTGGAAACACTGAAACATCTGGTCCTAAAATGCTCAAAGACACGTCAGAACAGAGACACATACCTGCTGCCCTGTGTGAAAGAGGTGACCACGCTAGATACGGAAGAGGTATGGTGCAGATTGATTTCGGGAGACATGACAAGATGGACAATCGTAATGGTAAAGTTGATAGAACTGGCTTTCGAAATGATCTCAAAAGCACCATTAATTGATCCCGCCTGAGAAGAGATGGATAATTTTAACCCATCCATTAGTTACATTACGTCAACGAGAACTTGAAGACACTGGAAAATTTTAACCCCACAAGAGAGCCCTGAGGCGCATCGGAAGAAGCAAGAAAAACTTTTTCTTCTTTTTGTAAAAATCGTTAAAATCTTTTCGATTAAATTAAAAAAATAAAAATAAAAATAAAACTATTTCCGTCCCTTACACTCTTATCTGAAGTAAGGAAAATGCTGGTCTCCTTGGTCCAGAAGAACGGCTCCCTTTGTGTGGCCTGTTATTTGTAAGACCAAAACTGAAAGTTCCACAAACTTCCCTGGATTGGTACTCTACAGGTGCACACAGAAAAGACAGTCTCTCAAGTTTGCTTCTCAGTCCACACCGTTATTGATATTGATATTGTATTTCTATTGCGCTCGTACACAAGTGTTTCAGAGCGAGACAAGGCAAGGGAGGGGAACAGGGGAGAACAAAACAGCGATCTTACTAGGGCCAGTGACATTGAGAAAGCGCAAGTGCATGGGAGAGGGTGAGGGGGAAAAGTGCATGGAAGGTAGGAGAAGTGGAAAGTGCGAAGCAGAGGAGAAACAGATAAATAACAATAAATAAATAATAAAGGAAACAAACCGTTTTAGTGCAGCCAGCAATTTGCAAGTGCTAGGTTTAAGGCAGCAGACAGGGTAGGTCTGATAAAAGCAGGAAGAAAAAGGGGGGGGCTGTATGGGTACAGATACAGACCCCAGTGCAAGGGGTGGCCCGGAGGCAGTGCGGGAGGGTGAGCAGGTACCTGGGCCCGGAGGACAGAGGGTGGCCAGGTGCACGGTGCCAAGAGAGAACAGATCAGCAGGGGACAGGGGGAGCGAAGGCAGAAGAAAAGAGGAAGGACTTGAGGTGCTTCCGGAACCCGAAATGGTTCTCCTCAGGTTTTAGAGTGGCAGGGAGGCGGTTTCAGAGGGAGGCCCCAGCCAAAGACAGAGATCTACCCCCAGCTCGTTTCTTTGAAAAACGACTGACCCTGAGGAAGTTAGAGGTAGAGGAGCGAAGAGCTCGAGAGGGGAGGTATTTGCGGAGGGATAGCTGAAGGTATTTTGGACCCAGGGCCCAGAAAGCCTTGTGGACAATGCAGAGGGTTTTGAATTTAATCCTTCATCCACTGGGAGCCAATGGGGAGATTTCAGAGCTGGAGAGATACGATCCCAGGGCTTGAGGCCAAGGACAAGTCTCGCAGTCCTTTTCTGGATTAGTTGCATAGGGCGGAGAGTAGAGGCAGGTAGATTTAGAAAGAGGCTGTTACAATAGTCCAAGCTAGAGAGAACCAGGGCTTGGGATACCATGAGCTTCTGGGGGAAGGAGAGGAAAGGCAAAGTACCTCTGAGGAGGTGCAGTCGTAAATGTGACTTTTTAGAGACCTCAGAGATGTGGGCGGAGAAGGAAAGGGTGGAGTCAAAGATGACCCCGAGGTTCTTAGCATCGCAGGTGGGGGTAGGAGGAGGGCCAAGGGACGCCGGCCAGAGAGTGAGGGGAAAGGATGGTGAAGGTGTGCCGATGAGGAGGATCTCCATCTTTCTGCCGTTCAGAACAAGATCATTGGCGGCACACCAATCTTGAATGGCAGTTAGGCAATCAGAGATGGGAGAGGAGGTGGCAGAGGGCAGCCTGAAAATGAGTTGAGTGTTGTCAGTGTAGCACTGGAAATTTGAGCAGAAAATGGCAATGCAGTCGGCGAGAGTTACCAGGTATTGGTTGAAAAGCCAGTGCGAGAGGTTAGACCCCTGGGGAACACCACAGGTAGAGAGGAAGATAGATGATGGGAAGGACCCAAGTTGGACCTGGGAGGGTCGATCTGAGAGGAAAGAGGTCAGCCAGGCCAGAGCCTGATCAGTGATACCCAGGTTTTCACGGAGACGGTTGAGCAGGATGGTATGGTTGACCGTGTCGAAGGCAGAAGAGAGATCAAGGAGGATGAGGACAGAGGGAATGTTAGAGTCAAGGTTGGAGAGCAGATTTTCACGGATGTTCAGGAGAGCAGTTTCCGTGCTTCTGGCAGCTCTGAAGCCAGACTGGTGGTCATGGAGAAAACCAACAGAACTAGAATGAAGGTTAAGCTGAGAGATGGCCAACTTTTCCAGGAGTTTGCCAAGAAAGGTAGAAATGTAAATTGGGCAATAGTTAGCTGGACAAGAAGGATCAGATGTGGGTTTCTTGAGAAGAGGATGCACAAAGGAGCGCTTCAGAGGGGAGGGGAAGGATCCCAAGGCAAAGGAGTGGTTGCAAAAATCAGCAAGGGCCGGAGCGAGGGTGTCAATGTGGTCCTTGATGGTTTTAGAGGAACATGGATTAAACTGTTTTGACAAGGCTTTCATAGATCGGACTTGTCTAGCGACCTCGTCAGGATTTGTATTTGTATTTGTTTTATTTGTAACACGCACCATCCGGCCTGGAGGCATCAGGGCGCAATTTAGACATGGTTACATAAGCATACAATTAAATATATTCAAAGCATTAAACAGTACATAGTATACAAGGCATACAGCAATATACATATTTACAGAAGGTAAATTAGCGCAGGAGTTTCCCAGGGCTGGTCCGGACATCATGGCTGGTTGGAGAGCCAGGATTTGGTTTTAGCTTTGAAGGCACTAAAGCGTTCTTCGGATCGGATGGTGAGAGGGAGGGCATTCCAAAGCTTAAAGGCTAGGACGGGGAAGCTAGATCCACCCGCCTTTTGTAGTTTGAACCTAGGGATGGTTAGGCAGTGGGTCTGAGCTGTTCTTTGTGGACGGGTGGGCGCGTGTCGGGATAGCCGGCTACAGAGGTATGGTGGGGCTTGGTTAGCTAGGCATTTGTGGGTGAGGCCTAAGGCTTTCAGTGAAATTCTCTGTTTGACCGGTAGCCAGTGTAAGTTAGATCTAGATTCCGAGATGTGGTGGTTTCGTGGGATGTTTAGGGCTGCTCTGATAGCGTTATTCTGGGTAATTTGCAGTTTATTCATATTCTCTTGGCTCGTTCCAAGGTAGAGGGCGCTCGCATAGTCAATTTTGGCCATGATAAGAGTTCTGGCCAGAGTGACTGCATTGGGGGTGGTCAGGAATGGCCTGCAAACTGCAATGAGTTTGCAGGTGTATGCTGAAGAGGATCTGACTGCATTTGTTTGTCTGGATAGGGATAGGGTGGCGTCAAGATAGACACCTAGGGTTTTGGTGTCTTTCGAGACTTGGATGGTGTTGCCATCGATGACAAATGATTGGTAGGATGGCTCAAGTTTACTAAGGCGTTGCGTAGTGCCCAAGATGAGGAGCTCAGTCTTGTCATC
The DNA here is from genome assembly GCF_040938575.1 of Ambystoma mexicanum. Lineage (NCBI taxonomy): Eukaryota > Metazoa > Chordata > Amphibia > Caudata > Ambystomatidae > Ambystoma > Ambystoma mexicanum. Next base: position 482,708 of record NC_090923.1, read on the forward strand.
ATTGAGGCATAACTGGTGTTGTACCATCCAAGCTTGGATAACCAAGTAGACCTCGTTCAAGGCCTTAGTGTCAGCCAAGTAGTCACCAGGGATGGGAATGAGTATCTGGGTGTCGTCAGCGTAGTTCGTATAGGAGACACCCAGATAGTCTAGTACATCAAAAAGTGGTTTTGTAAAGACGTTTTAGAGCGTTGGCGACACACAAGAGCCCTGGGGGATGCCGCAATGAATCGGGGAAGGATCTGCAGCTGCAGATTGAGAGAAGACCTGCATAGATCTATTACTCAAGAGTGATTTGATCCAGGACGTGGCTGATGGTGAGAAATGGGCGGCCGAGTGAAGATGCTTGCATAGGATTTGGTGACTGACCAAGTCAAAGGCCGCAGAGAGGTCAAGTAGGAGTAATAAGGCAAGTTTGCCATTGTCCTTTAATACTTCGATTTGGGTTTTTAAGTCAAGTAGAGCTGTCTCTGTTCCGTGTTTGGGTCGGAAACCAGATTGTCTAAGGCCTAGAAGATTGTTGGCTTCCAAGTGCTCTTGGATTTGCAGGTATGCTGCACGGTGTTGGATTTTTAGCAGGAACGGGACAGTGGTGATGGGTCGGTAGTTGGTGGGTATGCTAGGGTCGAGGGAAGGTTTTTTGAGCAAGGGGATCACCCAAGCATCCTTAAGGTTGTCGGGGACAGTTCCTGTTTTGAAGGATGCGTTGATGAAGGATGTGATAAATGGGGCCAGGTCGTGGGCGGACTCCTTAATAATTGGGGAAGGGCAGGGGTCGCCCTGGCAGTTGGACGGTTTGATCATCAGGATAATAAGGATGGAGAAATGAGGAAAGGACGAGAAGGATGGTGGGGGGGTGGCTAAAGGAGGGTCAGCAAGCACATATGGGGAGGGGAGAGAAGGGGTGTGGGTGGACAGGATGTCCTGGATTTTTTAAATGAAGTGAGAGGCATGGGCATTGCAAAGAGCCTGGGAGGCAACAGGAGGGGTAGAGACTGCAGCAGGGTTGGCCAGCTCCTTGGAGATTCTAAAGATTTCGGCCGAGTTGTTAGATGCCGCAGAGACACGAGCTTGAATGTGGACTCTCTTCTTGGTGAGGACAGAGAGTCGGTATTGCCTTTGTAGCAGGCTGTTAGGGAGAATTCTCTTCTATGGCTAATTTCCCTTACCTATAGAGTCCCCCAGCAGCTTTGCTGGATTTGAAGGGTTTATTTTTTTCTCCTAAGAGTGAGACCCTTTTTTCCCACTCTTAGGCAGATTGCTAGTGTGTGTTTTAGGCTATCTTGTGTGCTTATGGTCTATGGGGTTTTTCTCACCCTCATAGGAATCATCTTTTTACATGTCTGGTACACAGCACCCTCCGTGCTGTACCACAGGGGTGTCATAGTGACCCCCAAACATAGACTCCATACCCTGGGACTGACTACTGTCTCCCAGGGCATGTAAAGTCCCCATTGACTTTACCAGTCAAATCTTATGTTAATGTTAAAGGATATTTGTACCGCGCACTATCACCACCGGAGCGGTCCCCTGGCGCTCTGGCGGCGCTGAAAAAGAAAGGGGGAAGAGGGGGGTGTTAGTGGGAATGAGCTGGAAAAGTGCAAGAGAGCAGTGATGTGCTGTTGGCAGCCTCAGCCCGGTGGTTCTTGGCTGGGCTTGTGGTGTTTTTCGGTCGGTAGTCATCGTGTGCTATTCTGCAAGTCTATGTGCAGTTTGTTTTGTTGTTGCAGTGTAGTGAAGTTTGTCCAGTTTGCTGCGTTTCGGGCTTGTGGTTGCGTTTGGTTCGTGTTTGAGAGGTGTATGCAGAGGAGTGACATTGTTAATGGGTTGGTTATTGTTTCATGATTGCACACTTAGTCTAGGCAGGAGAGTCATATATCAATCATTGAATAACATTTCTATCTAGATGCGACGCCGGCTATGTTGAGGATTCCATCTAAGTGTGGCATATGCTAACATTTATAATTCTATCTAGATGCGACGCAGGCTATGTTGAGGATTCCATCTAAGTGTGGCATATGCTAACATTTACAATTCTATCTAGATGCGACGCCGGCTATGTTGAGGATTCCATCTAAGTGTGGCATATGCTAACATTTACAATTCTATCTAGATGCGACGCAGGCTACGTTGAGGATTCCATCTAAGTGCGGCATATGCTAACATTTACAATTCTATCTAGATGCGACGCAGGCTACGTTGAGGATTCCATCTAAGTGCGGCATATGCTAACATTTACAATTCTATCTAGATGCGACGCAGGCTACGTTGAGGATTCCATCTAAGTGTGGCATATGCTAACATTTACAATTCTATCTAGATGCGACGCAGGCTACGTTGAGGATTCCATCTAAGTGCGGCATATGCTAACATTTATAATTCTATCTAGATGTGGCGCATGCTAAGCTTAGGAGTTCTTTCTATGGCTGCACATGCCAACATTTACGATTCTATCCGGATGCGATGCAGGTTATGTTGAGGATTCCATCTAAGTGTGGCATATGCTAACATTTACAATTCTATCTAGATGCGACGCCGGCTATGTTGAGGATTCCATCTAAGTGTGGCATATGCTAACATTTACAATTCTATCTAGATGCGACGCAGGCTACGTTGAGGATTCCATCTAAGTGCGGCATATGCTAACATTTATAATTCTATCTAGATGCGACGCAGGCTACGTTGAGGATTCCATCTAAGTGCGGCATATGCTAACATTTACAATTCTATCTAGATGCGACGCAGGCTACGTTGAGGATTCCATCTAAGTGTGGCATATGCTAACATTTACAATTCTATCTAGATGCGACGCAGGCTACGTTGAGGATTCCATCTAAGTGCGGCATATGCTAACATTTATAATTCTATCTAGATGTGGCGCATGCTAAGCTTAGGAGTTCTTTCTATGTGTGCACATGCCAACATTTACGATTCTATCCGAATGCGATGCAGGTTATGTTGAGGATTCCATCTAAGTGTGGCATATGCTAACATTTACAATTCTATCTAGATGCGACGCAGGCTACGTTGAGGATTCCATCTAAGTGTGGCACATGCTAACATTTACAATTCTATCTAGATGCGACGCCGGCTATGTTAAGGATTCCATCTAAGTGGGGCATATGCTAACATTTACAATTCTATCTAGATGCGACGCAGGCTACGTTGAGGATTCCATCTAAGTGTGGCACATGCTAACATTTACAATTCTATCTAGATGTGACGCCGGCTACGTTGATGATTCCATCTAAGTGCGGCACATGCTAACATTTATAATTCTATCTAGATGTGGCGCATGCTAAGCTTAGGAGTTCTTTCTATGTGTGCACATGCTAACATTTACGATTCTATCCGGATGCGATGCAGGTTATGTTGAGGATTCCATCTAAGTGTGGCATATGCTAACATTTACGATTCTATCCGGATGCGATGCAGGTTATGTTGAGGATTCCATCTAAGTGTGGCATATGCTAACATTTACAATTCTATCTAGATGCGACGCAGGCTACGTTGAGGATTCCATCTAAGTGTGGCATATGCTAACATTTACGATTCTATCCGGATGCAATGCAGGTTATGTTGAGGATTCCATCTACGTGTGGCATATGCTAACATTTACAATTCTATCTAGATGCGACGCAGGCTACGTTGAGGATTCCATCTAAGTGTGGCACATGCTAACATTTACAATTCTATCTAGATGCGACGCCGGCTTGAGGATTCCATCTAAGTGCATCTTATGAACAAAACCAGTACAACCCATCTTACTATGGAGGTACTAGGAAGGGTTAATAGTTTTTCCCTAGTGTTCATTTTCGAGGGGGTACCGTACAGTCCCTCTCTCAAAAGTTTCTGGCTGGTGGCAGTGTTTACTACCGTAAATATTCGACCGCAAAAATTTCCCTATGGGATTTTCTGATTGTTCGAGGCTACCACTTTTACTGACAGCCTCTAACATACCGCCGGTTTATTTTAATATTAACTTTACTCCGGTAGGATTTTATTGCCAGAACTTTGATTTCATTTCTTTCTCGTGTCTTTCTCTGTAGTCCTAACCCAGATCGGGGATCCTTTGTTCGTCCTTTTGGCAGGCTTCTGCACAGAAGCCCTCCTCTAGGTGCCACTGAGTCTGGGGTACACAGGATGTGTGGGAAGGGGAATAGGCATCCTGGACAGGGTTGCATACGCAAACCAAGTCACACTCTGCCCTGATAGACTGGAGGGGGTTCTCCCACCAGGAGAGGCACCCCATTGTGTGGGTGACAGCTAGGCTGTATGAATGGGGGTATTGCTGCATAAAAGCAGGGACCTGAGGACTGGAGGACAAGATGTCGCCACTGGAACTAAGAAGCCGAAGAGGAGAGAAGCCAGAGACATCTGCAATGACAACCACCGGTGAAGCCCTGCTGCAGATCCTCACCACTTTTCTCCAACGACTCGAGAAGATCTTCAACTGCAAGAGTCTTCTACCCTTGAGCTGGTGGGGCCAACCAGTTCGCCAATCACCTTCCAGGACCTGCCTTGGTCGAATCACCAGTGCCAAGCACTAGGAGACCGGATAGCCAGGCACCCGTCCACCGGAATGCGATTTAAAGGAGCGTACCTTTTATTCGTTTGGCAGCACCGCGGCTGGTTTCATCCCTGGTCAGTGCACTATCTTGAACCTTCCTCCATGAGAAGAGCTTCTCTTCCTCTGCTGATCTCCAGAACTGCAGGAACTACCGCCACCGCAGGAGCCACTTCCACTTTTAAGGTACATTGTTCCGCCAGGCCGCCCTTTTCGTTGGGTACTGCTAAAGATGTTTTAAATCCTTTACTTACCTACTGGGTTGGCCGCCCCTTTCATCTTTCACCTTCTGCAACCGCCTTTTCAAATCCTTTAACAAAGACTTGACTGCAGCTACAAGAACATTTTTGCTCCTGGGCAATTTGCCCTGTACCACTGACTCTTGGACAGGCCTTTTGACTCTGGCTAAATCTGTATCAACTGCCTTCTCTAGATTGCTTCTCACCTAGAAATGTGTTGGTGCACCTAACTCTTATGAACACCTTTTTCTTCCCTCTTTTTAAAGTTGTGAAGTGGCATTTTGCTCGGTTTTCACCTCAGTATTATACATGCTAAAGTTCTGCCTTGCCTAACTTGTTCACAATCTTATTGGGAAGTGTTGCTAGTGTGTTTAAGAGTATATTCCTGTATAACTTGGCGTTTCCCTCCCTTTTGAGAAATTGTTAGTGCCATTTCTGCTTGGATTTCACTGTGCCGTTTTGCTCAGTTTTCACTCTTGCTCAAACTTGTCTACAATTTAATAGGGAGTTGTGTATACTTTTCTTGACTGGTTTAACTTGCTTTTATAATAGTGATTTGTGTGTGAACATCAGAGTGTGTAAAATAAATATATATATTCTTTTTGATACAAAGCTTTGGTCAGTGTTTCCTTGTTCCATAGTATTGTAGTCCTATTGTGTAAACCCTGAATACTGCTCATATCTCCCTCTTGAGATAAGTGACTGCTTAGCCACAGCTACCAACTAAATCTTTGTGGTACAGACTGATACCAAAGGGGATTTATTGCATATACCTGTAGTCCTAATCTTCTGTAGTGCTCCCTAAGGGAACTGCACAGGATTCTGCCCAACAAAGACGACAGGCCAGTTTGTCAGAAGATGAACACGAAGTCCTCCATTTCCTCTCAGCCGCCCTACACTTACGTTTATGTTTAGCTAGGTGACTCCCTCCCCCTAACCTTCTTCAGGTGTCTCTAGGTATTTTGCATTGCCAGGAAGAATGACTCCCGCCCCCTGGACTTTCTCAGGCTTTACAATACATTTCTTAATGCCAGGAGGAATAACTCTCTTCCCCTGGCATTTGACAAGCTTTCCAATGCAGTTCGCAATGCCAGGGAAAGTGACTTCCTTCCCCTGGCCTTTTTCAGAAATGTAGTTCCTTGCGGGTCCTTGTCCCAGGTTTCTTCCGTGGCTCATCTGGGCAGACTCGCTTCTCTACCCTGCCAGGCACGACCACGAGTAGGATCCAAAAGGAGGCTCTCCTGCTGTTCCTGCTGCGGGTGCCAGACCCCTTTCTCTCTATTATTTCTTCTTTCTGTTCTACCTGGGTAACGGATCTGCCTGGTATTATATTTTGTATCAGGGTCCCAGACCCTAGTTATGCAGCGTCTATAATTTCCCTTTCCGACTTAAGCAGCCCCTGTACCTTCTGGGTGGTTGTCGGACCCCTGCTGCAGGTCTCTGGGTCTTCAGATGCCTTTCTGGACTTTCCTGCTCTCTTCCACTGGCTCATGCTGCATGCCACGGCTCTGCAGCACTCCTTCGGGGACCGTCTGCGTGTCTCCCAATGACCGCGTGGTCTTATGGCGTCTCTTGCCGTGACTTACACCTTCTGCTGTGTCCAGTCTGCCTCTGCACAGAGAACCAAATGGGGATGCCTGGGCTTCTCTGCTCGCGTTCCGGTCAGGGATTCTCCTCCCTTTACCAAGGGATGTCCCCCTCGTAGGCAGTGACTCAAGGGAGGGTCTGACTGCTGCGTCAGTCCTGCCTCTCTTTTTAACCACTGTCCAGAGTCGCTAGGTAGGGGACATTTTGTGGAGTGGGATGTGGAGGCATTAGGAGAGCAGGTCAGTGCAAGGAACAAGATGATGGAGAGGTTGGACTACAGAAATGGTGCTTGACTGACAAGGGTGACTGAAGGTGTGGGGGTGTTGGTGCGCAGACCAGGGTTTGTATGCAAGGGGCAGGGCAGGTTTGAAGTGCCGGTGAGAGTGTTGAGTGATGCAATGGTGTTGGAGGATGGTAGGGTATGGAACAAAGGGAGAGTTGCTGTGAAGTAAGGCAGGACGTTGTTTTATTCTTGTCTGGGGGAGGTGAATATATATATTCACTGAAAAAAACATTTTTAAAGGGACGGTATGGTTACAAGTAAAACCGAAAACCCACAGAAATTCACCAGTTATGGCAAGCTAAGAAACCATAACTTGCGCCACCACAGTGCACTGCTAAGACTAACACCCAGGACATCAAAGATGTCATTACAAATGTCATTGATGACATCACATATCTGGGCCACTTCTCTTTGTTCACTGACTTATCTAGGCCACATGGTTTGTTAAAAAATCGAAAGGCATTACATATGTAGACATTGGGCCTCATTACAACCTTTCCGGTCGGGAAAGAACGGTGCCGGTAGCATCGTACCGGCACCCATTCAGACCCACAATGGCGTTAACACCGTCACTGCAAAGCGACCACTGCGGTGCTACCGCACCCGGTAGCCCCGTGACTGCAAACAGCAGGACGATGTGCCGGACGTCCCTCAATTACCGGCACAGCGGTATACCGGGTACATTACGAGTACCACCTAAACAGAAACACCGCCATGAAAATAGTGGTAGCACTGTGACCACTGTGTCTGTAATACTGTCCCTGCGGACCAGGCCTTGTGCAGTGCCAGCTGAGCAGCAACAGGCCCCAGGTGGGCCAAATTAGCCCAGCTGCACACCTTTGGCCACTGGGAATATACAAAAGGACCACACCCACACCCAACCCACCTCCCAACACAACCATGCTGGCAGTCAGTCTAGCAGCAATTAGGATGTAGAACCAGCAAGCAGCAATGGAGTTAGAAGCAGCACTGAGGCAGAGTAGGAGGCGTAGGTGCAGGAGGCAATTGAGGAACCCGTGGCCATCCCAAACATCATTGTACAGCTGGTACCACCCCGCAGGCAACCACCAATAACCCGCATCAGGGCCTCGCCCTGGGACCTGACCCCAAGTCAAATCCACACATTATACCGGCTTGACAGGGACACAATATTATCAATCGTCTCCCTCATCAATGATGACACCTGCAGCATAATTAACATCCGGACTGCAATTCCACCCTTGCTGAAGGTAGTGTCGGTACTGCACTTCCTTGCAACTGGCACCTATCTGTACACCGTTGGTGAGCTGCACGGGCTATCACAACCCTGTTTTTCAAGGATACTCTTCAAGTTACTGGATAGGCTGCTGCGCCATGTGTCAGACCACATCGCCCTACCCCGAACCCCTGCACAGGTCAATGCCACCAAAGTGGCCTTCCATTCCCTGGTACGCATGCCCAATTGCATCGGTGCCTTAGATTGCACCCATTTGGAGTTGACTACAAGACATGTCATTGTGGCTGTCTATCGAAATCGGAAACAATTCCACTCCCTGAAGGTGCAGATGGTCTGTGATGCACAACAACTCATCACACATTGCTGCGCTCTCCCGACTCCATGGTATTGCGGAACTCCACGTTGCCAGGGTACATGGCATGCTACGGGGAGAGCGCACTGGCTGTTGGGGGAGTAGAATGAGCATGTGTTCTCTAGCTCACTCAGAGGTCTCTACTATAGTGCCATTTAGTGATATTTGTCCAACCGTTTCCATTGAGATTGGTACCTCTTACAACCATAGTCCTCCAACTTGCAGCACTCCTTTGCCCACTATTAGCCCTTATGTGCATTTAACAGTATTGCCCACCATGGTTGCATTTCTAGCAATGCTCTTTGCTTGACTCAGTTATGATATGCCTAGCAATGCCTACCCTGTTTGCATTAACCCTCTATTGCTCACTACCTGACTCAGTTATGATATGCATTTAGCCTAGCAATGCCTACCCTGTTTGCATTAACCCACTATTGCTCACTGCCTGATTCAGTTATGATATGCATTTAGCCTAGCAGTGCCCTTCCTGATGCATTAACCTATTACCATCACTACTGCTTTGTACTGCATCTAGTGGTTTACCATTGCTCCACCCGCCCACAAGTGCTGATTTTACGCAGCACTACCCATAACTGGTCGCCACTGCACTCAAGCTGATTCACTTAATTGGCTGTACCCCACAAGCTACCACCATATACAAGTACTCTCAACACAAACCATCTATGGCATGTCTTCAATTTACTATCATCACACTCTCCATATACCTCTACCACATCCATTCCACCACCATACAGCCCCTCCACCCCCCCAAGAGCCAATATGCAACTCCCAACCATCAGTCCACCTTTCCACTATACGACTCACAGCACCATTGGCCCATCCCACCCCCCTGAATTCCACTTCACTCAAGCGCCTTACAATCTCATACGCAGAAACTCCTTCTTAGGATACCATACTTCCCAAGTCCCTGCTAATAAATTCAGCCACAACTCCCAAACAACGCCACATACTAACAATCACAAAAACCTAAGCACCACATCGCTTGACAAACCTAAACGTCCTCTAGACACTCCGCCACCAGCCACCATCAAACTCAATTGTGCCCTCATAAAGGCCAGATCCCTTGTCGCACATGCTCTCAAGATATCAGATCTCATCCTAGCCAACAACCTGGATCTACTACCAATAACTGAAACCTGGTAACATCCAGCAGCAGGACCTGCCCTTATGCTTGCAGTTCCAAAAGATTACACCATCACCAAAGCTGATAGAACTTCCAGCAAAGGGGGAGGAATTGCCTTCATTTCCAAAACCCAGCTATGCCTAAGAGAATTCCCCTCTCTTCCGTTCCCATCTGGGGAACTTATTTCCGCAAAACTGCCACTCTCTGCCCAAAGTACACTTCTGATTCACCTGATCTATAGACCACCAGACCCCACCTCCACATTTGAAGAAGACATTTCTAACCTACTCTTCCACAACACCAAACCCACTCATAAATCCTACTACTAGGAGACCTGAACCTAGACTCCCACGCCCTAACTGTAGAACAATCCCTACTTGAACTAGGCTTCAAACAACACATGTAGGGACCCACCCAAAGCCATGGCAGAACCCTCGACTGGGTTGCCAACTTAAACTGCAATCTGAACCTAATCTCTAATAGCCCATGTGCCTGGTCCGACCATCACTTTATCCGCTTCGAGCTAGATGCTTCAACCAGCATCCCTCCCATGACCACCCATTCTCCTCCAGCTTCCACTAGGAACAATAAGGCCATCACCATGGATTCTATCCACCCACTCATCCGACCCATAATCAATCCATCACATGCCCTTGAACTTGATCCAGAAGCTCTAGTGAACATGTTCAATAAAAACCTACAACTAGCCCTAGACCAAATCGCCCCTATCAAACCCAGAAAAGCCAAACAACCCAACCACCTCAACAACTGGTTCACACCTGAACTACAAGCATTGAGGAAAGCCAAAGGATCTGCAGAATCTACCTGGAAAAAAAAAAAAACATAACCCCACAACAAAGATCTCTTCAAGACAGCAGCCGCCACCTATAAAAAAAAAGCTATGATCAACACCAAAAGCGACATTTTTAACAACAGGATACAAAATGCAAAATCCAATGTGAAAGAACTTTTCACCATCCTCAGAGAACTGGAAGCGCCCATACCCCCTCAATCCACTTGCATCAAAGACGCCACATGGTGCGCCAAAATCCAAAAGGCACTATTAGACAAAATAGCCCTACTCCAAACTAAAATAGAAGCCAAAAGACTCCTCCTAGCCACTAAAGGTACAAACAACACCAACCAAACCCACCAACCGCAACCCAACAACTCTGATCTCTTCGAATTTGCCCGGTCACCATCGCTCAGGTTGAAGCAATAATTACCAGTCTCAAACCATCAAAATGTCAAGGGGACATCTGTCCCACATCCTTCATCAAAGAAGGAGTTAAAGACGTTGCCCCATTCATCACCATGCTCATAAACACTTCCTTTGCATCATGCACTGTACCCAAGAATCTCAAAGATGCCTGGGTCAAACCACTGATAAAAAAAAACACCCTAGATCCAATCATTCCCACTAATTACTGTCCCATCACCACCGTCCCATTCCTGCTAAAAATCCTTGATAAAGCAGCCTATATCCAAATCCAGAACCACCTCGAAACGCTTAATCTTCTTGGCCTCCGCCAATCTGGTATCAGACCTAGACACGGCACAGAGACAGCCCTTCTAGATCTGAAAATCCAAATGGACGAGGCCAAAGGTAAAGGCCATCCTTCCCTCCTCCTACTTCTTGACCTCTCGGCGGCCTTCAACCTGGTCGACCAAAACATCCTAACTGCACATCTAACCACCTCCGCTTCCTTCTCGCCAAATGCAGCCAAATGGATCCAATCCTTCCTAGCCGAAAGATCTATGAAGGTTTTCTCAGACAACGCATCTGCAGAACCCGCACCCATCACGTGCAGAGTTCCCCAGGGTTCCTGCATCTCCCCCACCCTCTATAACATCTTTTCCAAGATGTTATTTGACCTCCTTGATGACATGAAAGTCCTATAAACCAACTACGCTGATGATACACAGATCCTCATGACGCTCACAGGCTCACATGAAAACGACTCAGCCCTTCTCAATGAAATTTACAGCAAGATACAAAACTGGATGGCCAAGCACGGGCTTTGTCTAAACGATAACAAAACCGAGCTCTTACTCATTGGCTGTAAACAACGCCTCAATAAACTCGACCCAAAACACAACTCATTCAAGCTCGATGGAAACTTTATTAAGGTCTCCAATAATGCCAAAACACTCGGTGTCTACCTAGACTCCACCCTGATACTATCAAGACAGGTCAACGCCACTGCCTCCGCCTCCGCCTCGGCCTACACCACTAAACTTATAACGGCCTGCAGACCTTTTCTATCCACCCACTGTTGTATCATATTGGCAAGAGCCCTAATACTTTCCAAGCTTGACTATTGCAACACCCTAGATCTAGGCACTAGCAAGCAAAATATCCACAAACCTCAGATTTTGCAAAGTAACACTCTTAGGGCAGCCCTCAACATATCACGCACGGACCACATCTCTCACACAAGACAGACTGCCAACTGGCTCCCTATAAAAGACAGAATCACCTTCAGGACCCTCATGATCACTCACAAATGCCTCAACAACACTGCTCCAAAATACCTTGTCGACAAATTCTGCACCAGGACATCTTCCAGAACCATCTACGCGCATTGCCTCAACATTCCCAAATACAGACTCCAGAAATCAGGCGGCACCAGTTTCCCAGTCTTAGCGGCAAAAACATGGAGCTCTATGCCCACATCACTGAGAGATGAACACTCCTTCCTTGCCTTCCGCTTCAAAGTCAAAGCATGGCTTTTCTCCTCAATCCCTTGCTCATAACCTATACTCATTTCTTCAACCCTCACCTTGTATATAGTTCAAACTCCAGCCTGCACCCTCAGTGTTCCTACTATTTAATTTTGTAAATGACGTTAACACTGCATCTTATTCCTGTCTGTAACCAGCATCCCCGTTCATACGTGTACACTTCTGTATACTGTATTTTATGTAACTGTACATGTATGTAACCTTCACACAAGACCAAGCGCCTAGCTACACCTGGGTTCAGCGCGCTATATAAGCAAATAAAACAAAACAAACAAACAATGCAGGAGCTGTGTGTAGTAGCTGTGTGTAGTGGGGGAGTGGGGCAAATAGACACTCACCAGGGTTCACCCAGCTTACCGCTGCAATAAGCAAATGGCAGTTTGCTGTGTCACAGTAAAACATACTGGCAAATGGAAATACCCTAAGAGAAACAGCACCTCAATTTTGAGAACTCATCTCACTGAAACTCACTGAAACTCTCCCCATCTCCAACGAACACCCTTACTCTCCACCTAATTTACAGACCCCCAGATCCTCTGACATCATTTGAGGAAGACCTAGGCCACCTCCTCACCGCCAACACCAAGCCCCTATCAAAAATCATCCTCTTGGGGGACTTCAACCTAGGCCTCAACGACCCCTCAGTCCCTCAGGCCCTCAGGCCCTCACTCTTGCAAACACCATCGAAGCTCAAGGCTTCACCCAACGAATCTCCAATCCTACACACGACAAAGGAGGCATACTGGACTGGCTAGCAGACCAACATACTAACTAATAACCCATGCCCGTGGTCACATCAAAGTATTAACCATCAGTCATTTTACCCAATCTAACATCCCACTGCAACTCTCCAAAGCAATACCTTCTAGAAACTCTCGAAACATCACCCCAGCCAACATGCTCCCCAGGCTACTACCGCTCACTGCCCACCACCTTAAGACCAGCTCCGATCCCATCTGCATGGTGACACTATACAACCAAACCTTCCTAGGCACTCGCAAAGCCAAACCTACAGATCAGCAAAATTCCTGGTACACCACTAGCCTCAAAGACTTCAACGCTCTAGCTACAGAGTACAAACAAGCCACCATCCAATCGAAAGGCAACTTCTACAATGCAAGAATCGAGGATGCCAAATGAGGCACAAAAGAGCTCTCCTACATACTCTGAACTAGAATCACCAGCCCCACCCCTAACCACTGCATCAAAGATCAACCTTGGTGCCTAAGCATTCAAAACGCCCTCATCGGCAAAATTGCCCGACTCCAAAATAAAATCAACAATTAAAAAAAAACTCTCCATTGCTGCCGAAAGCATTGACCATTGATGCCCCCAGATTCTAATTCACCCCTGTCACCACCACCGAAACCTCAAAAATCATCAAAGGCCTGAAACCCACAAAATGCCACAGAGACGTGTGCCCAGCCTCTCTTATTACAGACTGCGCTGACAAACTCTCTCCATTCATCACAGCCCTGATTACCAACTCCTTCTCATCCAGCAGAGTCCCAGAAGACCTGAAAGAAGCTTGGGTAATCCCGCTACTCAAAAAACCTACACTGGACCTAAATGTCCCGACCGACTACAGCCCCATCACAACAGTTCCCTTCCTTCTGAAAATACTTGACAGAGTTGCTTACTTGCGAATACAAAAGTACCTGGAAACCCACAACCTCCTCCGTCTATGTCAAATCAGGCTTCCGCCCCAGTCATGGAACATAAACTGCCCTTTTGGACCTCAAAATCCAAGTGGAACAGATTAAAGACAAAGGCAACATGGCCATTATCCTCCTACTTGACCTATCCGCAGTCTTTGACCTGGTAAACCACAATATACTCTGCCAACACCCGACTATAGCCGCCAACTTCTCAACCAACGCCATAAATTGTTTTGAATCCTTTCCATCCAACCGAACCATGAGAGTCTTCTCCACACCTGCTGTCCCCCCCCCAAAACCCCAGTCTCCTGTGGAGTGCCACAGATGTCCCGTGTCTCGCCAACACTATATAACGTGTGCACCAAGCCCCTCTTTGAGCTGTTAGACAAACTGGTTGTCACGTACACCAACTATGCAGACAACACCCAAATACTCCTCCCCATTACAGGAGACCATGACACAGACACAAACTTACCTGACCATCCAAGCCTGGATGACACAACACGAACTCTGTCTCAACGACGAGAATACAGAACTACTCATCATTGGCAATCAATCCAAGCTCAATAATCTACCACATTCCTATAATTCTTTCCTTATTGACAAGAGCATCATCAAGGTAGCAAAAGAGGTAAAAACATTAGGCTTATACCTAGATTCCTCACTCTCCCTAACAAAACAAACCACTGCTATTGCAACGGCAGCTGCCTACACTGCCAAACTAATCAACGCCAACAGACCCTTCTTATCCACTGACAATTGCATCACCCTTGCCAGAGTCGTCATTCTTCTCAGCATCGATTACTACAATTCCCTCTTTGCAGGCTCCAGCGCCGGAAACCTAAAAAAAAACTACAAATAGTCCAGAATAATGCAGTCAGAGCTGCACTCAACATCCCTAACTAAGAACATATATCCTCAGCCAGACGTAATATCCACTGGCTACCAGTGCGGGTCCGCATCACCTTTAAAACCCTATCACACATGCCTCTCTAACAGTGCACCGATCTATCTAGCCAAACAAATCTCCAAAACACACTCAAAAAGACCCACCTGATCAGCCTACTCCTGCCACCTTGTCCTCCCAAGATTTAGACAGCAAAGAGCTGGAGGGTCCAGCTTCCCTGTGATTGCGGCAAGGCAATGGAACGCCATGCCAATATCCCTGAGATCAGACTCCTCCATCTGGTCCTTCTGCAAAAACCTCAAACCTCGCTCTTCGCTCAAGACAGGTAAGAGTACCTCAGCCCCCCCATTATACCCGCCTCCCCCAACCTCCCATAGCAGTAACTAATATGTCCCAACCTACCTGTATTGAAATAGTGCCCCTCCGGCAAATTTTAATCTGATGTAACCCAACTGTATAATGCAACCACTGTAACCAAGACTGCATCCTAGGTCTGTATTGTTCAGCAACATGTAACCACTGCAACTAAGGTATGTATCCTATGATGTAACCAACCAACCTAAGCAAAAAGTGCCGAGATGCCCATGGGTTTGGTGCCATACAAATGTCAAAATAAATAAATAAAATAAACATCCAATGTTTGAGAGATTCAGGCTCCTCACCCTGAGACGGCATCAACCAGTACCCAGATCTCTCTCTAGTGTGGAATTGATTTAGCTTAAAGCGTGGGAAAACCTGTCAGGTCCTACGACAAGGAAAACACTTCAAATATACAGGTAGATTCCCCCCCGCCCCTTTTTCTGGGGAACTTGGCATATTTGCTACTGAGTGAATATTTAGACAAGGCCTGGATAGTCGGCCTCCAGTCATCTGGAAGAGTTTGAATTTCACTTGATCTGGATTCAACTTAAGTTCTATGTCAGATGAACTGATTGGTTCCAATAATTCCCTCATGCAAGTCCTGAACACATTCACGGAGGGAACTATACCACATCCTGCCATAAGATGAAAGTCCACAAATAAGGAGTTTGCTGGAGGCCTCAAGAACTTGGAGTAGAGCGAGAGTTGTTTCAATTGCAGTTGAGCCTGAAGTGTTACAAGGTTGAGTTCATGGTGAATTATCGCATTAGGGATCGAGGATGCCACCCCAGTACATTCTTCCACAAAATTCCTCGCAAGGTATCAAGAACAGGCCACACATCGACAGCCGCCATATCAAGCCCATACAACAGTACAGGTTCTACCGTACCCAGGTAGTATTTGAGTGCTTGTAGAAGAGAGAAACCACATACTCTCCTAACTATACGTTTCATATGGGACCTCAGAGGGATTAGATTGGCCTTTAACAGATCATTCTACATCTTAATAGAGGATACATATGTCAAATTATACTCCAAATAGCGGATGGAAGCCACCCTCTCCACGTGATCAGTGCCCAGTGACCACTGTTGAACCACCGACTTCTTGCCACTAGAGAAAACCACCACCATGGACTGATCACCATTTACCACCAGATTATTACACAGAGCATACTCATGAAAAATATGAAGCTGACAATATCACCAGCAAAAGCCAACCAGTGACTGTCAAGATGGCCAAGCCTGCCAGTAATCAAACCCTGAGCGCGCCAAATCGCCTCAATATCACTTAGATAGGCATTGAAGAGAGTTGGAGCCAAGGTACAATCCTGCTTGAGTCCCACCTTAACCAATATATGTCCCGTAACAGCACCATCCTTTCTAAGGTGAACCTGAAGGTTGGAATCATGATGGAGTTAAGAAATTAGCTGAACAATCTTCATGGGAACCTTATATCCGAGTAGTTCAGCCCACAGACATTCACGTACTAAGCAGTCAAAAGTCACAGATAAGTCCAACGAAGACATGTATATTTCCAACCCCTGTGTAGCTTTTACTTTCAGCAATAGACGTTTCAGCAGCGTAGCATTTAGAGATGTACCAATTTCTAACCGAAAAACCCACCTGAAAACACGAGTGAGTGTTGTTTTGGTTCAGGGAGATGTTGAGATCCATTAAGAGCAGTATATGTGGAATCAGTCAGAGCGATGGGCCTATAGTTCCGAGGGTCCATAACACAACTTTTTTTGAATATGGGAATAACTATAGACTCATTTCATGACAAAGGAACCTCATTAGTGACATATTTCCTCAAAATAAGGTTTAAGGAAACGCGCCCGAAATTCTGGTTCCCGTTTAAAAAAAAGTGGCGGCAAACCATCAGGACCAGGAGCCCTAGATGGCTTAAGTCTATTTATAGCCCAGACTATATCCTCCATAGTCCATGGGCAGGGTTCATCAGTGATAGGTCGTTAAAGACACTAGGAA
This sequence comes from Ambystoma mexicanum, assembly GCF_040938575.1. Classification (NCBI taxonomy): domain Eukaryota; kingdom Metazoa; phylum Chordata; class Amphibia; order Caudata; family Ambystomatidae; genus Ambystoma; species Ambystoma mexicanum. The sequence continues at coordinate 499,751 of NC_090923.1, forward strand.
AGCGGGCAGCCAATAGAGGAAGCGTACCACATTTATTAGCATAATAGGAAACCCATGTGCTTTCTTGTATAGAATCCACCATGGAATCATAGGCAGAATCTTGTATTTTTAAACATTCTTAATTTTTATTTTAAAATGATTTAGTTTACACATGTTAAACTTTTCATTTATAAAATTTCATTTAAAGTGATGTGATCGAACTTCAAGGGAAACAAAACCTAAGGATAGATAATTGAATACTGTTCAGCCGTTTGATCCTCGCCGAACTTGGGAGAGTTCCGTGATATTTAGAAACTGAATGATAGTGTAAATCGGTGTTTTATCCTTTCGCAGAAGAATCTGTGCCCATCTCGTTTCTGAGTCCATCTGTATGGTTGAGATCTTAAAGTAATCTCTATGTAGGTTTCTCTTTTCTGCTTGGGTGGTACATTCCATTATGATGTGTCGAATTCTCTCTTGTGATTCTTTGTTGAGGCAGAATCTACAATATTGATCCGTGGTAGGAATTGTTTTCATTTTTGCAAGTCTATGTATGGTAGGAAGAAGATTAAGTCTTAGTTTCAAGTATGTGTCTCGCAATGCTTGGTTTGGATATAGGATTAGATAACTTGGGAGCTCATTGATGGCTCTTATTTCAATCTCGCAGTGTAAATTCATGTGGTACATTGATTTTTCCTAAATTGTTTTGTTCCAGTCATTTCACTTGATCTTTGTGTTTTTGCATTCTGCGGCTGTGCTAAGAGCATTTCAAGTGATATTTCTTCTCTTGCAAAATTCATTTCCATGTCACGTTTCCAGGCATTCAAGACGGTGTTGTTCATACCGGTCAGGTTTGTCTTAAGAATTTCGATTGCCGGAATTTTGTCATTGTTCATCGTTTTTCGAAATAGGTCTAGCTGTTTCCCCAATACCATTGATGCAAGTGACAGTTGCAATTTCGAATCTGATTCTTGGCATGGGAAAGGCAGGAGGGAGTGCTAGAATTTTCCTCCTGAATATTCCTTTGTATTTCTGCCACATGGTTTGAGAAAAGTTGATCAAGGTTTCGCTCCCATAATTCAGAACTGGTACGACCCTTTGTCTATAGAAGGCGATGATAGGTTTAAATGAAAACTCTGCAAATTTGCAGTGCAGGAATCGGCCTTGTCTGGAATCCTGTATTTTATTTATACAAGATCAAAATTGTCTATTGTCCGAATGAAGAAGAATCTTTATCATAAACTGATTGTTTTGCCGATAAGGGGCATATTTGAGCACTTTAACCAGATTCCTGTGTTTAGTAGCCTCTGAATGTCATACGTCGATGAAATTCACAATCAGAAAGTTCCAAGCCCCTCGAATGCTTAATAGCCTGTCTCTTTTATCATCCCTAATTCTAGGGTGATATTGTTGAGTGTGGGTGACTGAGGGGAGGAGAAACCTACCACTAGAGGCCATTCTAATGCCGTCAACAATGCATCTGTCCAGGGGTCTGTCACCAATAGTCAGTGAGGAATCAAAACAAATGGAGTTTACAACCCCTATATTGCAAGCCTGCTTCAAGTAGCCTGTGGACGGCCATAGGTCCTATTATGGCATCTACAAGATAAGCCATTCATAGAAGGTTTTACAGGAATCGAAAAGGGCAGAGTATCACATCTATATGTAGATGCCAGCATGATAAAGTGAATAATAAAATGATCACTAATTCCCGGGTCCATCAAACACATAGGAGTACGCCTAGATTTCATGGAAGAAGACAAAAAAAGTAATCGACTGATGAAGTGCAAGGACCCCTATGCCAAGTATAGACAGGAGCGCCAGGTGAGGAGGCGGCCTCAATTTGCAAAAGATCCCAGAAGGTCATGAAAGAATCCCAATCCATACCCGTCCTGAGATTAGGGGAGCATTCACAAGGTATGATAGATTTGCCATTATGGATTTACCCTTCTGCACAATAAGCACTGAAGTCTCCTCCAACAACCATAGTGTGCTGGTATCCATCGGCCAGCCAACAATCAAATAGTCTAGTAAATAGTTCCAGAAATGCCTGGATAGGATGTTTAGCACCTGGATAGGATGTTTAGCAGGATTCCAATGAACCTGTGTGATTTTTCCGTTGCGGAAACGTCTGCGACGGAAAAGTTTGCATGAGAAATGTACGCACCACAAAAAGGTTCGTACATTTCCCATGCCAACATACATTTAATACCCCTACCAACCCACACCCCCCCACACCCACCCAAACCCCCATGCACACCCTACTCTTTCAAGATGCGCTGTGTCCCTGCGGCGCCGGTTCCTTTCACTTCCGTGATCGGGAACCGGCGCCGCAGGGTCCTTTTCATTTTTTTTTTTGTGTTTTCAGGCAGCCCCAGATTTTTCCTCAGGTGTCCCCCCCACAACGCCTGCTCACTATACTGTACAGTGTAGTGAGTGGGGTGTTGAGAGGGACACGCAGCCCCCATTTTTTTTTTTTTTTTTCTCGGGTGTGTGCCCCGCAACCCCCACTCACTATACTGTATAGTATGGTGAGCAGGGTGTTGCGGGGGACAGCCCCCGCAGTCTTTATTTTTAACGTACCTAAAATGCATGCCACCAAAGGTTCGAACTTTTGGTGTTCGAACCTTTGGTGGCCTGCATTTACAACCTTTTTGTATAGGTCGGAACTTTCGGTGTGGTCATTTTGGCCTATACCGATTCCACTAGACATTGACCAGTAGTACATTACCTATACAACCCGACAAGCAAGCATGTATGCCAGGGTGCCTTCAGATATATACCACACTGAGGCTAATATTTAAATACAAATCCTTAAAGGGACAGCGTCCCACGCAAGGAGCACTATGGAGCGCCGGTCCTCTCTACTTCAAACACAAAGAGCAAATGCAGTTAAACTCTGTTCGCACCGGAAGACTTTGCCACACTTCCAAGACTTGAAATTGTTTACTTGTCTTGAGGACGGAGCCTCAGGATATTTTGTGTTTTCAACTGTGCTTTGGAATTTGGGAAAGGGAACCCAGAGTATTGCTCAAACATATGATCTTTTTGGAACGCAAGGCAATCTTAAGACTGGTTATGAGAACTGCTTTATACTTGGGGAAGGGAGCTGAAAGAACATTAACCAAGCACTGTTGGTTTAGTTGTGAGGGCAAGCATAGGTTTTCAACACAGATTCCAAAGTTGAACTTATTGACATCATCATCCCGAGTTCAAAGAAACTCAATAAAAGGGGGGTGTAACATGTCATAGCTGATTGTATGATATGCATTTTGTATATATGTAACTGATGTACGTAATTCGTTCTCTTGCGTCCTTCGAGGTCTAGAGAATACACGTCGCGGGGCGTGAGACCATAGTTGACCAATTGGGACTATTTTGCTTGCAATAAACCCTAGCATTGGGAATTTTAACCTCGTGTCTGGCGCATCCTTTCGTGTATGGTTATTGCCTTGTTTCCATATCGCGAGGGACCCCTAAGGGCCCCTTTCAAGATGGCGCCTGAATAGGGACCCTCCCCCACTTGCACCTTCATAGACATAACGGAGTAGAGGCGGAAGAACGGCGAGGACGGGACGATCGAGCCGGGATCAAGAGGTGTACGGGGCGCCCTGTAGAAGTGAAGAGAGATTCCTTCGCAGATCTGCACACATCTGATCCCTGATCGACGTACCGGGCCAGAGGGCAAAGGAGGCGAGGGTCCCGAAACGAGGCAGAAGCCAGAGAAGCACAGACACGACGTTGGGAGGGGTTGCGTCAGGACACAGGTGACTTGTTTTATCAGGTGAGTCATTCCCCGATTCAAACGAAACCCTGATTATTGGTAGAGTGTTGATTTTGCAAATTCAAACATCCAGAGTAAGGTTGGTTAACCAAGGGGAAGGTTAAAAACATGCCTGGAGTACTGTCCACTTTAGCGGGGCTTTTCCGCTGCGGTAGACTGTCCTTGGAAAATGGCCAAAGTGCACCGCATGGGGGTCCGCCGGCTTATGACATGTATGCAAAATATGGTGTGGGTGCGATAATATTTTGTGAAATTTGGCATAGGCAAACTAGAAAGCAACAGGACCATCAGTGGCTGATTAATGGTAGCTTTGAGATTGCAGGAATAGATAACCTAGAAAGGGTGTTGATAAAGGGAAAAAGCGCGACCCGCAGCTTTTGAGACTATCAAAGATTGGAGGAGGGAAGCAATGCTCCGACTTAGGAGTAGAGAGAAGCATGCACGTAGGCACAAATCGAAGCTTGAGGTAGCAGAAGAAAAGGAGGAGGAGGAGGAGTGGACAGCAAGTCTAAGACGGGAAGGGAGACGTGAGCAAATGAACATAGAAGGAATATACCTGCAGCGGGAACTACACATAGCAGACGAATTAATGGAACATTTGCTAACCCATACGGGTCGAGGCCCAAAACCAGGATCGAAACCAAACACGCCAGTAGTGACTGCGCAGGCCCAACCAGTAGCTCTCATACCCCCTCCCGCAGCCCAAGCACTTCCCCTCACGCAAGCATTAACCCACGCCCCACCCACAGCTCGAGCCCTCCCACAAGCGCAGACCACACACGTGCAATTTCCCAGCACCCAGCAAGGCCCTTCACAGATGCCACCTGTGTCTTGACCCATCCGCACCTCCCGCTCCAGAGACAGATTCAGCACCATCCGCCCCTCCCAAAGTCGAAATTGAGACCGGGGAGGCGAGAGGTGGGGCTGAAGGAACAGGATTTGGACGGGTAACTCGCAGAGCGATCAGCAAAGAAAGAAAGGTTGAATTACAGCAAGAGGCAGAAAGCTACATAGAAGGAAATGATGGGACGGCAGCATTGGCCTCATTATATGGGTACCGAAGAAGCAACGAGAGACAGGTAGTGTTGGAATACATGGGGGAATTTTTGGTGGGAGAATGGAAAGAGTTACTTGGGAAACTACCGCCACAACGATTGTTAGATTTGAACCAATTAGCACGTTGTAGAATAAAAGATGAAGTAAAAGAACATGTGAATGGACTTTTTGATCTTAAAAATGAGTTGGATAATGATTATGCTGAAATGTTTGCTGCACCTGGGCACAGGGGTTGGGATATTAGAAGAGATGGGAGAGGGACGGTAGAACCATACATACAGCGGAGACATTCAATGTCATCTGTACAGAGGGGTGACAAGCTGAAAGTATGTATACGGGAAGCGATAAAGTGGATGTCGAATCCTAGTATCCCAACAATGGTCATAAATGACATATTTGACGAATATTCCATGCCAATGAAAAGAAAGGCACTGCAATCGATGGCTGAACATTTAATAGACAAGGATATAAAAAACGATAAGGCTAGCCCACCCGAGATAATAGCGGTATACAAGAGAGCATTTGAGCGAAGTACAGGAGAAACGGGCCTATCACTGGACTTAGGAATACTATTGAACCTAAGAGAAGGGGGAGGGATCGTGAGTGGGGCATTTCCAATGAGAGAGGTTCCGCCCACGTTTGTACCAAAAGTAGAGGTCCCTGCGACGGGTACAGTAGGAGCGCAGGTAATACCAGCCCATTTCACCGCCCAGTATGTGCATGTCCCCTTTCCCAGGCAAGAGGTGAATACTATAAAACAGACGATTCCCGATATAAGAAAGAATCCAGCAGGTTTCTACAAGGAAGTAGAGTCAACCCTGAGATCAGCAGTGCTTACTATGAGCGATATAGATTTGATTTTCCCAGTCATTTTGCCAGCAGATATATGGAAACAGATAAGGACGGTAGATGACGTGGGGGCTTTTGGCGCCACATGGGCTGAGTTACTATTGGAGGACAAGAATAGAAATGTAGGGGAAAATCCAGGAACCCGCATGGCAGATCCGGATCTACCAGAACGGATAATGCGGAGATTGAGAGAAATAATTCCAGAAAGAAGGATTCAGTGGGACAAATTAACTACATGTGTACAGGGCAAGGATGAGCAAGTAATGGATTATTTCAATAGATTTGAAGGAGTATTCACAGACTTCAGTGGGCAGGATGTGAGCACAGAGTCGGGGAAAAGGCTATTTGTTGATAAATATGTGAGGGGTCTAATATTACCAATTCAAGATATGTTAATGGCGTTGGAAAGTGCCTGGGCAGCAAAACCGGTGAGTGAGATATTACACATAGCCCAATATTACGAGAACAGGGTAAATGAGGCGAAAGAAAGAGATGAAGGATAGAGTAAATTTAAAAACGAGGGTGTTACTGCAGCAGGTAATTGGATACAATAGAGGTAGAGGAAATGCACAAGGCAGGGGAAATTTAAATAATATGCACGGGGTGTCATTGGGATTAAATCAATGTGCGTACTGTAAAGAAGGACACTGGCGAGCGCAATGCACGCACCTACAGAATAGAGGTGGGTTTGGCCAGAGCAGGCCTCATAGAGGACATCAGGGGTCAAACGGCCCAAGCAGAAATAACATGCAGCAGCAGCAGGGATATACCACTGGAGGTACTCAAACCCAATCCTATGGTCAAAACCAAGCGCAACAGAACCAGGCATTGAACTAAAATGTTCCGAACCAAAATCAGGGCGGGCAGGGCCAACAGAGAAATGATCAGAGTGGAGGACACTGAGGGGGAAATGGGAATATTTTTGATACACAGCCAAACACGTATTATAGCAGCAGCGGTGACTACGCATCGGACGATGCATTATTTTCGCAATAGGACAGCCCACGGCAGGGGTCGGAACCAATGTCTATTACCATGAATCAGAGAGGACCCTACGTAGAAATGAGAGTCGGGAATAAGGAGCACCGTTTCCTTGTAGATACATGGGCACAAAAGTGTTCGATAGACCACCACTTGGTTCCGGAGATCCCACTGTCGGGGCAAAAGAATGTTTCTGTAGGTTTAGCAGGTAAACCAGTAATTAACCCCGTGTCCAAAGCTGTCCCAATTACAATAAAACCATTTACGGAACAGTCTGCATTTCTTCTGACAGAAAATTGTGGGGAGAACTTGCTAGGATTAAATTTGTTGAGAAAATTGGGGGCAGTTATACATTGTACGGCAGATGGGGTGTTGCTCACGATTTGGCCTCACGATGCACCGGTGACGGAATTTATGTCAGAAGCGTTACCAGAAGAGCTAAGTAGAGTACCAACCTGTCTGTGGGCAATGCATGATAACGATGTAGGATGCTTGAAAATAGAGCCAGCTAAAATAACTTTGAAAGTAGGTGTTACATTACCACGAATTCCCCAGTATAAAATTTCTGTTGAAGGTGAGAAGGGATTAAAGAGTATTGTTACTGACCTGGTGAGATTGGGGGTGGTTGAAGAAATTGCAGGTAGCACGTGCAACAGCCCGATTCTTCCAGTTTACAAGAAAGGAGGCAATGAAGTACCATATCGTTTCATAATTGATCTGCGCGCATTGAACAAAGTGGTAGACCCACAATTCCCTTTGGTCCCAGATGTCACAACAATACTGACAATGATACCAGCCACTGGAGAATACTGTAGTGTAGTTGATTTGAAGAACGCGTTCTTTAGCATTCCAGTGGATAAAAGCAGTAGATATCTGTTCGCGTTCACTCTAGGAGGTCGATCATTCACATTCACACGCATTCCACAAGGATACACAGAAAGCCCGAGCATTTACAGCAGGGCACTAAAGGAACAGCTAGATATGCTAGAACTACCAACAGGTTGCACACTCTTGCAGTACATAGATGACTTGTTACTAGCTGCTGACACAAAAGAGATCTGCAATAAAAGTACTATATTACTATTGACACACCTAGCGACCCATGGTCACAAGGCAAGTTTGAAGAAATTCCAGTATAATCAAAAGGAGGTGTCTTATTTGGGTTACCTACTTTCGAAAGAAGGGAGAAGATTAACACCAGAATGCATAGAAAGTATTTCTAGTATGCCTATTCCAAAAACTCAAAAAGGAGTGAGAGCTGTAATAGGCATGGCCTCTTATTGTCGGCAGTGGATCAGTAATTTTGCGTTGATTGTGAAGCCGATGATAAAATTAACTAAAAAGGATGCAGTGATGCCTTTGTAGTGGGATGAGGAATGTCCGAAAGCGTTTGAAGAATTGAAAGTTGCATTATGTTCTGCGCCAGTTTTAGGCACACCAAACTACAAAAAAATATTTAGACTATTTGTGAGCGAGAGTGAAGGATGTGCATTGGCGGGACAGGAACAAGATGGAAGAAATAGGCCGTGCGGCTATTATTCTTCCTCGCTGGACCCTGTAGCGGGCGCACTACCACGATGTTTGCGATCTGTTGCAGCGGCTGCTGCATCAGTGAAACAAACTAAGGAATGGTATTGGGGCACACTTTAATTCTGATGGTGCCACATGCTACAGACGTTCTATTAAATAGGACCCAGACGCAACACCTCACCTCCGCGAGATTAACAAGATATGAACTCATCCTGTTTGCACCCCACATCCAAATTATGAGGTGTAGCGCATTGAATCCTGCAGAATTAATGCCATTGCCCATAGCAGAAATTGGTGACAACGAATCACCACCCCATGATTGTTTAATGGTCACCGAGGAAGAAACGAAGGGAAGAGTTGATCTGAGTGTCACCCCACAAAAAGAGCCGGATGGGGAGTTGTTTTGTGACGGCTCTTGTTTCAAATTACCAGATGGCACGTCAACTGCCGTGTATGCTATCACTACTCTAGAAAGGGTTGTGGAAAGTAAAAGAATCCCATATAATTCAGCACAAGCCGCAGAAATTATAGCCTTGACTAGAGCTTGTGAACTCTGAGAATTTGAACGTGAATATTTATACGGACAGCCAGTACGCCTTTGGCGTGGTTCATAACTTTGGCCGACTCTGGGCTGAGAGGGGCTTCTTGACATCACATGGGGCCAGGATTCAGCATGGCCCTTTGATTGTACGATTGTTGTCTGCACTCACGTTTCCAAAGCGCCTAGCTATAATAAAATGTGAGGCGCATAAAAAAGTAACATGTAAAGTGGGAGAGGGAAACGCATTTGCAGACAGGATTGCGAAACAAACAGCCACTGATTTGGGAAATAAAATGAGGACAGTACAGACTGAGGAAGTACCTTGTATGATAGAGAATGGAGTTGCCACAGTCAAAGAAATGCAGGCTGAGGCCACGAGCAAAGAGATTCAGGGGTGGGCTGAGGGCTCTGCTGAGTTAGATTTGGAAGGATGTTGGGTGGACAAAGACCAAGAACTGGATGTTGCCAAATTGTTACGTAACCGCAATGGTTACAATGGCGCATAGCCCTACCCACATTTGTGTGAAGAAGATGGTACAGCATTTATCCACAGTATAGAAAAATTAGCACACAAAAAAGAATGCAGAAAGGCTAGTGCAGAATTGTATAACGTGCCTGCAACACAATGTAGGGAAGGGAACCGTGACTCCAGTAGGTAGTTTTGGCCCACCCTCTATGCCATTCGAGGTGATCCATTTTGATTTCATAGAAATGGAAAGGTGCCAGAACTACAAATATGTGTTAGTGGTGATTTGTGCATTTAGCAAGTGGGTGGAGGCATATCCTTTAAAAGACTGTACTGCCATATCAACAGCAAAAGTAATGTTGAAGGAGTATTTCTCCTGCTTCGGGCTAAGCCGTGTCCTGTGGTCAGATAACGGCCCACACTTTGAGGGCGCAGTAGTACTACAGATCTGTGCAGGTCTGCAGATTGACAAGCGATTCCACAGCTCCAGGCATCCGAGTTCCGCCGGACTTGTTGAGAGACATAACGGCATCCTAAAAGCTAAGATAGCAAAAATATGTGCCGGAAGCAAGTTGAGTTTTGTAGATGCATTACCTCTAGCACTTTTATGCATGCGCACATCTGTACAGGCTAAAACTGGGCTCTCTCCCTATGAATTTATCATGGGGAGACCGGCAAATGTATGGTGCGCACCGCAGCCCAAAAGATTAAGTGAGGTCGAGCATCCTGTGTTAAGAACGTACTGTGGCCTTTTAATGCAGAAGTTGCTTTGATTCATCAGCAGGTGCAGGAGGCGTTACCAGTGCGATACACCGGACCGGGGCACGCGCTGGAGCCTGGAAGCTGGGTCCGGATTAAAAACTTTCAACGGAAGACGTCATTAGCACCCAGGTGGCGCGGCCCCTACCAAGTACTTTTGGTGACACAGACGGCCATTCGAGTGGACGGTCGCAACGCATGGATCCATGGGACACATGCCAAAAGATTCCCAGGACTGCTGACAACTTCCGACGACCAGAGAAAGGAAACGGTCTCGGAAACTAAAGAAACTGTTGCCAATCGAATGACACAGCACCAGCCTGAGCGTGAAGTGAAACTCGAAACAAAGCCTGAGCAAGAAGTGAAACAGAAACCAGAGCCTGGAGAAACTGCCAAAAAGGGGGAAGGGGGAAAAGTGCCCCAACGTTGCTCAGCAGAAACAACATCACTGCCGAGCGACACAAACTCTGCATTGCAAACACGAGCAGAAACAACGCGTGTACCCCTTTGGCGCCCAACAGCTTCTGCAAACGCACCAAGGCCAGAGAAAGAAACTACATCATTGCCACGGCGCTCATCTCTACCTATCGTTTCGCCACAGGCTGACACTGAGGCTGATACTGGAAGTGCAACGGCACTATTCACGGATCATACAATACCAGGAGTGAAACGGTATAATTTGCGGCCTCGACAGGCAAAGTGATCCACAGATCTTTGGTGCTTTTCTTTTGCCTTTGGTTCCACTCACAGACGGAGTAGGAACCAAGGGGCGTAGAGGAGAGAAGTGTGGGAGTTGAGCAAGTCGGACAATTCAAGACTCACGGCTCCTCGGTGCGCTTATAATAAAGTACATGTGTCAGGAGCCAGAGCAGGACAAGCTGGATGCACATAGTACTCTGTCAATAAAGAACTGTTCAGAAATCGTCTGAGCAGTGGGAGAAAGAACAACTAATCTTGTTCGGAGTGGATAATTGATCTAGGCTGTGAAAAGGCTGGCAGAATTGAACTGTGACATTTTCATTGAACTTTTGGCCTCAAGAACGAGAGAGATCTGCAACGAACTTTGTCAGCAAGAAGAAGGACGATGAAGAGCAAATCAAGACCGATTTCAGCCTCCTCCTGCACCATTGCTGAAGAAATCATAGTTTTAGAGACTGTAAATTCAGGGAAAACGCATGCAAAGAAAAATCATGTACTGACTTGGACACTGGTCCTGTGTTTCTTAAGTATGGCAATACCAACAATAATAGCTATTAAGCTATGGTTTATGGAGTCAGCACACCCATTAGAAACACTCTTGCGAAAAGTGACTACTGAAAGCCCGGTTCATGTAATCACTGGTACATTGTCCCCAATGGAAGAGAGACATAGAGAAGGGTATGGCAAGAACACATTGTTTGCAGTTTTAAAAAGAAGAGATTATTGGGTTTGTGCCCATTTACCACACAGGGTGGGAAAGGGATAGGCTGGTATGTACAACCATTGCCACTAAATTCTGCATGCAGAGCATCTTTGGGTGCAATGTTTTTCGGGAAATAGAACAGAAGCAGTACAAGTAAATTAGATAAAACAAATATGGATGAATTTGAAGAAATTGTCATGAGACCTGTGGGCTGCTCCATATTCCACAAAACACGTGTAATAATCCCAAAACCCACGCCAAAGATTGCACGAAAGATAACAAACCAATATAGGCAGGATAGATTGTCCCCGTCAGAAAAAACATCAGTAATGACGTTCCGCAAGAGAGCAGAATGGAACAAAGATGCTGTGCCACCTTCCTATGTGGTGAATTACAGCCCAAGAACTGTCCCGTTATGCCTGAAGAAAAAAGGTACCTACTTAATAGGCACCTACTCTGGGTGCATGAATACAGTGGTCTTGAACCAGTATATGTAGGAGACCCTGTTTATTTCATATGTGGGGAAAGAGCATATCCATGGTTACCTAGAAACTGGGGAGGTACGTGTTACTTGGGTCTACTATTCCCAGGAGTGTTCCTCTTGGAAACTGCAGAAGTAGTGAGGCGATTAAAAGGTAGAACCCGAAGGAGTAGTGAAGATGGAATGATAGCAATGGAAGTAGCCAAATCGTTGATACCATTCTTGGCCCAAATAGAACATTCCTATAATATAAGAAAACTGTCTAGAATATTAAAAAATACAATAGATTCAACAACTGATATTTTATTCAATATGACGTTAGAAGAGAAAGATTAAGACTAATGGCACTACAAAACAGAATGGCTCTTGACATAATATTAGTTGATCGTGGGGGAGTTTGCAAACTCGTAAAAACTGCATGCTGTGTGTTCATAGATGACTACTCCCCTACCATATTCAGAGCCATCAGGAAACTACATGTCCTTAGTTCCACACTCTCTAATGAAGAAGGGGGTTGGGGGATAGGATCCTGGTTTTTGGGGACTATTGCGGTCCTGGGGCTGGAAGCTAATTTTGATACTAATGGTGGTACTTGGTATATTCATAACATGTTGCTGTTGCATACAATGCCTACCAATAGTATGCACTGAGATAACTGAGGGATGTACTAAGGGATGTATGCACATGGTGTCGAGAGGAAAACAAACGCATGGCCGGAATAACAGAGACACTGATGAAACAAAAACAGTAAAACAATTCATGGCTATAGACATTAATGATGAAGATGATGCTTATGATAACATGAAAGGTTCAGGCATAGATACCCAGACTTATCCTCATCAGAGGAGGATACAATGAATGAATAAGACGTTTGGCATACGGCCAAAAGGAGGGTTTGTCAATCTCGAAAAGTGAATACCCTTCATTTGGATGATAAACGTATCTTGATGGCCGAAGGCCAACCGTTTTATGCACAGAATTATAGAAATACAGACTGCTATGCTTGACCAACAAGCGGCCATTTTAAACGTAGCAGGAATCGCCATTTTGCTTGTTAACCATTGCTCATTGCTTTCTGTCTAAACTGCTTTGCCGCTTGCAATTCTTGCGAATTCTGCTTACTCTGCTCAACTGTTAACATTGTTGTCTGAATATGAAAGGGCAAGGCCGCGGGACTGAGGAGTTCGTTGAAACTCCTCATGAGCAGCCCAGAAAGGAATGCTCACGCTCCCTCTCTGTAGCCTTGAGGGAGAGCTGCAGGGCATTTAATCATTTCACAGCTGCCAGCCAGTCTCGTACTGTGATAGAATATGTTAGAATAAAGCAGCTAAAGGCTTGAATTATGCTCCTCTTACGGCCCCCCTTCACAAAACCCTTTAGAGCGTGTCGGCTCCCAGGACACGAATAGCACCTCATAGATGGCAGAGCTTGGAATGTGACTCTTCCCCCGTGTGCGGCTTGCTTCCAAGAACAGAAGCACCGTGTTCTGTTCAACAACTAGAAGATGCCTCCGCACTTTCTAAATTGCACATTGTTACTAGAATAGACATCGAAAGTGTCATAATTGTCATACTTGTCGGAAATGTCCATCATCATCCCGAGTTCAAAGAAACTCAGTAAAAGGGGGGTGTTAAACATGTCATAGCTGATTGTATGATATGCATTTTGTATATATGTAACTGATGTACGTAATTCGCTCTCTTGCGTCCCTTGAGTTCTAGAGAATACACGCCGCGGGGCGTGAGACCATAGTTGACCAATTGGGACTATTTTGCTTGCAATAAACCCTAGCATTGGGAATTTTAACCTCGTGTCTGGCGCATTCTTTCGTGTATGGTTATTGCCTTGTTTCCATATCGCGAGGGACCCCTAAGGGCCCCTTTCATTGTGAGTATTCATAACAAGCAAGTGCAGCAAGGAAGAGGGATGGCGGGGGTGTGCTAAAGTGTCCGTGAGTGAGCCACCGATAAATGCAAGCTGGAAGTGCATGTTGAGGAGAAAGCTATACGTCCTGGGGCCGCCATGGGTAAGTGTGAGCCTCCAAGGCAGAAGGAGTGCAAGGGCAAGTGCTGAGGGTAGACAGGAGCTGGGACAATTGGTTGTGGGAGGTCAGGGGTCCCGAGCATGCATGAGGGCCCAGGACACTAATCACAGCAGCTGTGCAAATTAGTAGAGAGAAAAAAAGAAGGAGGTAAAGAGGAACGTCTTGAGTAGCTTCCTGAATTTAAGGAAGTCCTGCTGAAGGCGCAGAGAGAGGGCGAGGCTGTTCCATAGGAGGGAGCCAGCAGAGGAGAGTGATCAACAACCTACTCCCTTTTCTCTGTACGCTTTACACAGAGTTGGTGCCAGAGGAACGTTAAAGGAGAGTATTTAGTGAGATAAAGTTGAAGATAGTGTGGTCCGCAGCCCAGACAGCCTTATGGATGATACAGGAGGGATTTAAATTTAATCCACGCAGTAACCGGGAACCAGTGAAGACTTTTTAGGGCAGGAGAGATGCAGTGCCAGGGCTTAAGGCCAACGATAAGATTTGCTGCCCTATTCTGGATTAACTGGAGGGGTCGCAGAGTGGAAGAAGGGAGATTCAGGGGAAGGCTATCGCAACAGTGAAGCCTAGAGAGAACCAGGGCACGGGTAACTTTGAGCCCCTTACGGAAAGTGAGAAAAGGGAGAATTCCTCTGAGAAGGAAGAGCTGAAAGTGGGACTTCTTGGCAATGTGCTAAGTGTGAGGGAGGAAGGAGAGAGAGGAGTCGAAGATGACTCCAAGGTTTCCGTCTTCAGAGGAATGATCAGGGGGAAGAGCCCATTGTGGAAGGCCAGAGTGAGGATAAGAAGGAGGAACAGGGGTTGTGGCAGAGATCATTGGCAGTGAACCAGGATTAGAAGGCAGATAGGCAGTCAGGGATGATGGAAGGTGCAAAAGGGTCAGCAGGAACTTTGAACAAGAGTTGTGTGTTATCAGCATAACACTGGAGAGAAAGAGGAGATGAGGCGAGCAAGCAGAGCAACGATAGATGTTGGAGCCAGGGGGAGAGGATAGAGCCCTGGGTGACACCACAGGAGGAGAAGGAAGTAGGAGAGAAGAAGCCTGGGATGACCTAGGACGTGTGTCACATAGGAAGGATGTCAGCCATTGCAGTTCCCAGTCCGAGATACCAAGGGTATCGTGGAGCCTTTGTATGAGGATGGAATGGTTGACCGTGTCAAAGGCGGTGGAGAGATAGAGTACGATCTGTACAGCTGGGGAGTTGGAGTCGAGAGATGCGAGCAGTTCTTCACAGGTGTTCAGAAGAGCAGTTTGTGCATCTGGAAGCTCGGAATCCAGATTGATGGTCGTGGAGACCACCAACAGGTTCTGTGTGCGAGCTGAGTTGGGGCAAGGCCAGCTTCTGCAGAAGTTTCCCCAGGAAGGGGGTGATGGAAATAGAGCAGCAGTTGGCTGGACAGATAGGGTCTGCTGAAGGTTTTTTCAGGAGGGGATGCACAAAGGAGTGCTTGAGCGAGGAGGGCAAAGATCCAGTGGAAAATAGTAATGACAGAAATCAACAAGTGTGGGAGCAAGAGAGCCAATGCTGTCCTTAATGGTTCTGGATGAGCAAGGGGAAGCCTGTTTAGAAGAGACCTTCATGGAGCGGACAACTCTGCTACCCTCTTTAGGTTTAACAGGGCAGAGGGAAGAATGTGGAAGGTGCACAGCCAAGGGAGGCAAGGGGGAGTGGCAAGGGCTGGGCCGGTGAGTAGCAAGGGTGTACAGGATGTCATGAGTTTTTGTGGAGAAGTGAGTGGCCAGAGCATTGCAGTGAGCCTGGGAAGGGGAAGGGGAGGAGGAGGAGACTGCGGAAGGGTTGACAAGTTCCCAACAGATCTTGAAAAGTTCAGCCGTGTTGTTGGATTCACTGGAAATTCGTGCCTGTATGTGGGCTCTTTTCTTGGCTCAGATGGAGTCTGTATTGCCTTTGGAGCAGACGACAGGCCATTTTGTCAGAGGATGCACCAGAGGTTTGCCACTTACGTTTGGCCAATGTGCACTTTGTTTTCAGGTGCGCAAGTTCAGAATCATACCAGGTGTTACACTTAGAGGCGGGTTTGAGGCGGATCCTCATGACTAGGGCAAGAATGTCAAGAGTATTGGTAATGGACAAATGGAGGTTGCTGAGGGCAGAGTCAGTGGTAGGGGGTGTGGTGGGATGAACGCAGAAACTGACACTTTTCTTTGGGCAGATGTTAGTGTATGAAGTTGGCAGGGCTTTTGGGGGTGCGGTCACAGTGCCAAAGTACCCAAATGGGAGGAGAGAAGAGAATGGCCTGACAAGGGGGGAGAAGAGAAAAAGAGAGGTCAGAGTGAATGAGGGCATCAAGAGTGTGTCCAGCAGAGTGGGTTGGACCAGAAGGGAGAATGGAGAGGGACAGAGAGGTGCAGAAGCGTAATGAAGAGTAGATGTTGCGACAGGGGAGTGCAACTGGATGTTGAAATCCCCCAAGAGGAGGAGATTGGGGGTGGAGGAGATTAAGGAAGAACAGAAATCATCCCATTCAGAGGGGAACAGGGTGGTAGTGTCTGGAGGCCTGTAAGGGAGGAGGGAGTCAAAAGCAATGGCTGAGCTGGCATTGAACCAAGTGTAATGCTCACCTGATTCTCGCAGAGGCGCCGGTCTTGACTGGGCGACTACCATATCTTCAAAGGTGATGTGTAGCACCCGGTTGGCTCTTTGGGCTGGACCTCTGTGCACTGTATGCCTGACTTCAAGAGTAAGATGTCTGCAGATAGAATATGGGATTAATGAACTGGGGTTATTGGGGTGTCCCTATCTCTTTCCTTTTTTGCTCTCCTGTAGACCCCCAAAGGTTAACGCTCTCACCTTAGGTAAGTGAATGCCGAGCTCTCCATCTGCCTCGGGGCAGGGTGCTGTAATCAGTTTCTTCACTGGATCGGTAGCGCAGGCCTCTTGACTTCAGAGGACTGCTGTCCGTCGTTTACTGCACGAACGGTAAGTTTCGAGTAATTCTATTGTCTTTAAAGTCTTTAGTAATGATGTCTCTTGTTTTGCAGGTTCCGGCGATGGCGGATGACGGGCTGAAGTGAGTTGAAGATGGAGTCCGTGTGATGAATAGAAGCGCCTGGAAGCACGTAAGTAAGCGCTTGTTGCCTGCTTCACGATGCGCTCTAACTGTCTTTTATTTTGCAGGTACGAGTTCGGAGCGGCTGCAGGGTGCCGGAATACCCACTGGGGTTGATGTGGAAAGGAGTAATGGCACGTGAGTATCAAAGTTCCCCAATGTCTTTAAACGCACCTTGTTTTGTCTTTCAGATGCAGGATGCAGCGCCGAAGGCCTCCGGAGCGTGCGAAGAGTTGGTAAGCTTTTGTCTTTCAGATGCCGGAATGCAGTGTGAAGACCTCCGGAGCGCACGAAGAGTAGGTAAGCCTTTGTCTTTCAGATGCCGGAATGCTAACCTGTTCTTTCTTGTCTTTATAGGTGTTGCTGAAGACTGGATTCAGGATGGTAAGCCTTTTTCCTTAGGCCCAGGATCCGATGCAGAAGACACGATGAGCGTTCTGCTGCAGAGGATGCAGAATAACGCAAAGCAAGATTCATCCACCGGGTGTGGTTTAAATAGCCTCCTGTAGTGCCTAGGTGTCTCCTTCCACAGCCACGCCTAGGTAAGAAAAGAGTTCCTGCTTTCCAGAAGAGTTCCAGTGTTCTGAATCTAGGAAGTGGCTCCTGCCCCACCCAACAGGAAAAGTAGTTCCAAACAGAAGAGGATCAGAGGCTCAGCTGGCAGGCAAGTAAGCAGCATGGTCTGCTGCAGGTAAGTCCACCCAAGCATTATGAGCCCGGCGCTTCCAGCGCTGGGACTGGGCATATTTATGAGCCTGGTGCCACTGGCGCCAGGACTGGGTCCAAAAGGTCCCAATTGGGACTGGTTGGCCCTCGGAACCTGGGTTATGGATCTGCTTCCAAGGGAGTTGGGAAAACCCTGACCTTTTGGAAGCAGAGATCATGACACCAAGTCTCGGTAAGAGTGAGAATGTCGAGATCAATGTCTTCAAGGAGGAGGCAGATGTCAGCGGAGTGTTTGTTGGCTGAGCGGGCGTTAAGAGTAGCCAGGTGAAGGAGGTCTTTGCCTTTGAAAGTTTTCTGAGGAGGGGTACGAGGGCGTGGTACACTGGTAGAATCTGGTCAATGAGAAGGAGGTTGGTTTGAGGGCCCCGACCCAAGATAGTGCCTGTGTGGTAGACATTAACGAAGCAACGTGTAGATGTGAAGCCAGCCAAGAGGACTTCCCACTTGGAGCCACCGTTAATGGTAGAGGTTGTGGAAGGAGAAAGAGCGGCGATGAGATGGGAGACAGAGAAAAGGATGTCAGCGAAAACCTCTCTGGAAGAAGCGCTGTCTTAGGTGTCCGCGATGGTAAGGCCAGGGTTTAACTCAAGATGTCTTTTTGTGCTTTTGTCTTCCTGATTTTGAGAGTGGGGGGGATAGGTGATAGTGTAGCAGGTAGAGAAGATGGGAGAGATGTGAGATCCATAGGGGGCGAAAGAGGATAGTAGAGGAATGAGGAAGAGTGGCTGCACTGCACAGTTCTAGCTAAACCCACCATGTGGCCTAGTAGACACAAAAGGCAAAAAGTGAAAATCAAAAGGAAAGCGACTTTTCAAAAATAGGACTTAAATGCAAACCAAAAAAGAGGTGCACAGATGAAAGGGCACAGCTAAAATCGATTTTCAAACATAGGCCTTAAATGCAAATGCAGTGAGAGAAGTGGTAGGATTAGGTGTGGGCAGGGAGGCAGTAAGGCAGAGAACAAAGGCACATGACAAAGTTCAGTTCGTGGAGCAGGCAAAGAGATAGTTCAGCCATCACTCACTAGTAAGTGTGCATGGAGCGTGGTGATCCATAGGTCCGATGTCAATGGAGAAGCAGTCATGACGTCTGGAGGTAGAATCATACTTTGAGAGGGGGCAAAGTGCAGAGAAGGACCACCAGGCCCTCCTTGGCCCGGACAGGCACAGACAGGGCCTTAGGTGAGGGCCATAGTTAGGGGCCGGCTTGCCGGCACCAATTGGGTTTATGAGGCCCCATGGTGGCCAATCACAAAGACTGTAGGGTTTGCAGGAGAGCCACTGCTGGAAGACAGATGGCATCTCTGTTACGCTCATCTGGTATCCACGGGGACGCCACCCAGCCCTGGTTGGATGATTTGCACCCTCGAACTCTCTCCCGGTCCCTTGGTAAGGCCTCTGGTTAAAGATGGGTCTGCAATATAGGAGAGCTGGATTCAATACCAGATTGTCTTTATGTGTTCCCACCTCCCTTGACCTCAACTCCTTCCACCCCCTTGGGCCTTCTCCTCACCTTAATATTGTAAAAGGTGGATTCTCCATCCTGCTCCTCATGGCAGGGGCGTGTAGATGTGGGGAGCGAGCATCGACCAAGTGACTTCACTGGTCAAGCCCCCTGTGGGAATCCAGGCCTGCTGCGACTCCGTAGATTTGCTGTTTTACAGTCTTTATATGTAGTTTTTATGTTGCTCTTAGTTCGAATAATAATGTCTTGCTTCTTTCCTTTTAGGTATGGAAAGGCATTTTGGTGTTGTCATGCAGTTTGAAGATGAGCATGGGCCGGTAGATGAAAGCACAGTGTGCGCGATGCTGTCCGGTGAGTAATGCGCGATGCACGGCGCTGTTTCGCCTTTTATATTGCTAACCTGTGTCTTTTCTCTCCTTGCAGGTTGCGATGTTCCTCGCTGAGCACCGTAACATTCCAGCAATGATACTGACCAGGAGATGACTACCCAGGTAGGAATTGTGTGGCTTTCTTCAATGGGAGGAAACGTGAGTAAACGCTTACTAATGCTGTCTTTCTTTCTCCTCTTTCCAGGTTATGGTATTCCAGGATGCATGCGGTGCCAGATGATGGAGTTCGTACCTTCAGGTGAGTGGACCTGAAGTCAGCGATGGATTGAAGACCGGATCCTGTTGCAGGTAAGTTTCGCAGTGTTCTTTCTCTCTCTGCAGGTCCTTGGTTTCACGCAAAGCATGTTCTGCTGTTTGGGTGTGGTTTAAATAGTCTCAAGTAAAGTAGTCCAGGTAAAATAGTCCCAGGCCTGCCACAACCAAAGTAGTCCAGGTAAAATAGTCCCAGGCCTGCCACAACCAAAGTAGTCCAGGTAAAATAGTCCCAGGCCTGCCACAACCAAAGTAGTCCAGGTAAAGTAGTCCCAGGCCTGCCACACCCAAAAGACTAGACCGCATAGCTCAGTTCCTTGTAACTGAGCTATGTTTGTGCCTCCATGTTGGCTGACTCCCCCCCCCCCAAAAGTTAAATAATCCCAAGTAAATAGTCCCATTCTAATGTTGGTCTTCATGATGGTTATGCGCCAGGACTGACTCCAAGAGAGTCTTGGATGAGGATTTAAGGCCTTTGACCTGGTCCTAACTGTAAGGCTGACTTGCCAGTAAGGGCCAGGGGCAAGGGTCATGACAGTCGGCCATTTTAAAATGGGAGCCCCTGGAAGCAAGGAGAAAGCCAGGGGGACTAGCAGCACCAATAGTTCCAATATGCACCCTTGCATCACAGATAAAAAGACAAAAATAATCACGCTGATCCCACAGCGAATATTAAATGCTAAATGTGTCTAGAGATGAAAAGCGCCACAAGTGCACCACAAATTGCAGGCGCGCAAAGCCCAATACTCCATCTGTTCCTTCATACACCACCTAAAATATAGGACATCACTTCTCACAGCTGTCAGACGGTGGGACGATGAGGTTGTTGGCTGGAGCCCTACGGTAGACATTTTTCTTCTGATACACCGGGGAAGAGCAAGAGAACACACTGCCCTTCCCAGTGAAACAGAATCAGAATACCAGGCATTCACCGACAGTAGCCTCATGAGTGCGCTCCAGAATCCTGAGATGAATTGTGACCCTCCAGCTGAGATATAATAATAATAATAGAATTATAATAATAATGGCTGGTAGACCAAAAAAGACAGAACATGTGTTGAAAATAAATACATTTTAAATCGTTTATGACCGGGGAGGAAGGCAGTCCCTTGCACGGTATGAACCGAGCCATCTTGATGAATACATCCACCACAACCCACGCAGGTTTTATTCCTCGCACATCCAGGAATTCGCAGATGAAGTCTGTGATGATCGTAACCCAAGTCTTTTGGGGTATGAGCATGTTCATTAAAACCCCATGGGTCACCCCAGTTGTTTTTGTCCCTGAAAACAAACGTAGCAGGACGAGACATTTTCCTCAACAGAATTGAGGCACACCCAGCGACCAACACCATTGGTGTAACATTTCTCCTGTCTGCTTGGTTCCTGGGGGGAGCACTGACCGAATCCTGACACCACTGTAATGCATTCAATCACACCTTATCAATAGAAAGGAAGCGCCTGTCCTCTACATACGGTAATCCCTCTAATGGTATCACAGGCAGCTTCTCCAGTACTTAGGGATGGGCTTGCACTCGGATCTCTTGCCACACGATGGAGTTTGGGAATTTGGACAGAGGAAACGCTGAGATGGCAGTTACTTCAGGAGAACGCGATAAGGCATCAGCTTTTCTGTTCCGTGAGGCCGGGCGGTATTTGATCACAAAGTCAAACGTAATGCAAAACAGGTGCCATCATGATCAGCAGGCCAGAACACACTGAAGCAGCACAGTTTCTTTTTACTTTGAATATTAGTGAAATTGGATCTGTACAAGGTTCCTGGTGCCCATTTACTGCTGCATAACCAGGCCTGGTTGCATATTTATATATCCCATATAATTCTGGATTATGTACACTTTGAATTGGTTTTACAAACAGTTGACGCACACCAGGGCATTTATTTCTATATTCTTTTTTTCTGTTTACCAACATAGACCATGTCATATGACATGCATACAGGCATGTTGTTGAACAATGGTAGTATTATTTCTAAAAGATTATCTCCTGTGGAGGAGACACATCATACGTTTATTTGTTTGTATCATAATTGTTCACAGTGAGAGGCCCTGAAGATGGACTCCCCAGTCCTAATGCATTGGCCAACACAGGATGCCTTGCAAAAACATTGAAATAAACAAAAATCTAATACAAAAATCTACATTATTTTTAAAAAGGGAGAGTTGGATCTAATGAGCCTTGTGTGAATGTTTCTCACCTGCAGTAGTTATACACTACAGGGGTGCAGCCAGAACTGCGAGTGCTTCCCACAGTAGTTTTTGATCATTTGATAGTGGTAAATCTGCCATAAGTAGCCGCTGAACCCTTCTCTGTGTGTTCCATCGTGTGCCATTTTCTCCTCTGCCTCACCTATCGCACTTTCTGTCCTTCCTGGAAGTAGTGGTGTGCTTTTAGAGGAGTGCCAACACCTAGGAGTTGTAGTAAAAACAGAACTGAAGCCAACGGACGCTGCGCGCACTATGTGTGCCTTCAGTGACGTCGACATCGAGACAGAGGCCTCCGAGGGACATCAAGATCAGAGCCCTCTGCTGGAAAACTCTTCCGAAGCAGCTAAGCTGGATATTGGAAATATCTTAAGATAAGGAATAGGTGGGCAGAACATGCAGTCGTAAGAACGTTACCAGTGGCAAGTAACTTGTTCATCCAGTGAGTACACACAATGAGCAGATCAAGGTGACCTGCTTTGGGAAGCCTACTACAGCATGGTTTTAGCACACACATACTCTGGGTTCTTGGACTTCAAGATCTAGCACCTCTGTGTGGGAAAAGGTTGGTAAACAACTATTCCAGGTAAACCAGCAGCCTTCGCTGTGGCACACCTACAACAATCCCACTGCACCCGCCACTCATCAGAACCTTCCACAAGAGAGACCACGAAAAATGAGATAAATAGCCCATGGAAGCCCACACCCATCACTAAGACAGCGCAATATACCCACCCATGCCCGGCGCATCCTAGGACACTTTTCACCGAGAGACCATGAATGACAAGACCCCGCCGTCTGCTCTGAACGGGGATCACACCAGCCATACAACTCCGAAGGCCACAGTGTGTATAATCCCTGAAGTCCTTCGGTATGTAGACCTACACCACATATGTGGACACAGGCTGCAGGCACGACCAAGCACCCATGCACCATAGAATGCAGCTACAGCTAGGCTTTCCGGTCTAGCAGCACATACAACTGTCCACATTGAAACACCAGACGTACCTCAACACCTCTGCCACTAGCATACAGCGACTACAAACAAAAAGAAATTCAGTATAGCCAGCCACACACCGAATCTCTCAACAATAGCTCTCCATTACAACCTCCAACAGCGCCCTCCTACATGCCTAGACCATTCAGGCTGCTTAGTCGAGCCAGGCCAGCCACCCAAGTCCAACAAAAAATATATATAACACACACACACCTCCTAACCTAAACCTCTAACTTTCCTTGACATATGGACTACGGTCACGGAGGGCGTTCCATTCCGGTAAAAGCACATTGAGGTCATACAAATGGGGAAGAGCGCTATAAAAATAACCAAATACAATATAATACATCATCATCATCTTCCCCTGTATTTTCAGAGCACCCAATGTCCAATCAGCACAAATCACACTGTGTACATGTTTACACAAGACTTTCTGGGGCCTGGGGCCAAAATACCTTCAGCTATCCCTCCGCAAATACCTCCCCACTCGAGCTCTTCGCTCCTCGACCTCCAACTCCCTGCGGGTCAATTGTTTTTCAAAGAAACGAGCTGGGGGTAGATCTCTTTCTTCGGCTGGGGCCTCCCTCTGGAACAGCCTCCCTGCCACTCTAAAACATGAGGAGAACCATCTCCGGTTTCGGGAGAACCTCAAGACCTTCCTCTTTGCTTCTGACTTTGCTCCCCCTCTCCCTTGCTGCTCTCTTGGCACTGTGCACCTGGCCACCCTCTGTCCCCTGGGCTCAGGTACCTGTTCACCCTGCTAACATCCTGCACTGCCTCCTGGCCACTCCTTGCACTGGGGACTGTATCTGTACCCATACAGCCCCGCCCCCCACTTTTCCTTATCAGACTTACCCAGTCTGCTGCCTTAAACACAGCACTTGCCGGCTGCACTACCACTGTTTATTGCCTCCATGTTCTATTTATTATTTTTTTATCTACTCCGCACTTCCAATCTCCCCCTTCCATGCAGTTTTTCCCTGTTCCCTTTCCCATGCACTTGCGTGTACTCGATGGCACTGGGCCTAGTAAGATCGTCGTTATGTGTTCTCCCGTTCCCCTCCCTTGCATTGACAAATAAAATATCATATCATACATTGGCTGAATTGATCATTGCATATACCAATATTCCTATTGCAGTCAGAATCGTGTAGCCTCAAGGAAAATTCGGAGAGATACAAACATGATAAGAACGCTTAAAAAGTTGACAATCACATTCATTCTAACAAAGAAATCAAGACAGTCACCCACTACCTAGAACACATCAATCGCCTCTGTTACAGGAATC
This sequence comes from Ambystoma mexicanum, assembly GCF_040938575.1. NCBI lineage: Eukaryota > Metazoa > Chordata > Amphibia > Caudata > Ambystomatidae > Ambystoma > Ambystoma mexicanum. The sequence continues at coordinate 524,036 of NC_090923.1, forward strand.
AGTTTACTCCAGAGTAAAGACAGAAAATAAACAGATTTACCATACAAATGTAGGTTCTACTAAAGATTTATTTGTAATGTAACACAGCAACATATTGGCTGAAGTGCAATATTCTTTTAATCAGCATTTCATTCAATGTGTGAATACCAGTGGGTAACGTTTAAATTCAGCTTGTCAGTTTTCCAGGATTACTTTAATTTGGTAAACATTTGTGTCCACTATTCCTGCTCAGAATTCAGAGAGCACGGCTATGATATCATTACACCCAAAACACGTTCATTTCAGACAGAAAGGCACCATTTCATTTCCATGTTTTCATGGATTTCATTGTCTCACAATTTATTCCATGTGTCCTTTCTACTCTATTCATAAAATGTCACTTTTCTAAAACACACGTCCACATAATATAATGGAACTCTTGACTTCTTCCCCAGGCCCTTCACACCAGGCCAGTTTCTTATAAGACAGTGCTTTGACAGAGGGCCTTCACCCTCCCGCTTATGTAACTGCACCTCCATATTGTAGATATAGGAAACCGTGAAATACACCAGAAGGGATCCTGAGAAGAGTCTTGGCAACAGTGTAATACACTAGAGGGGATCCTGAGGAGAAGAGTGTTCCACTAGAGACGGGCAATAGTGTAATACACTAGAGGGGATCCTGAGGAGAAGAGTGTTCCACTAGAGACAGGCAATAGTGTAATACACTAGAGGGGATCCTGAGGAGAAGAGTGTTCCACTAGAGACAGGCAATAGTGTAATACACTAGAGGGGATCCTGAGGGGAAGAGTGTTCCACTAGTGTTCCACTAGAGATGGGCAATAGTGTAACACACTAGAGGGGATCATGAGGGGAAGAGTGTTCCTCTAGAGAGAGGCAACAGTGTAATACACTAGAGGGAATCCTGAGGGGGAAGAGTGTTCCACTAGAGATGGGCAATAGTGTAATACACTAGAGGGGGTCCTGAGGAGAAGAGTGTTCCACTACAGATAGGCAATGGTGTAATACACCAGAGGGGGTCCTGAGGAGAAGTGTGTTCCACTACAGATAGGCAATAGTGTAATACACTAGAGGGAGTCCCGAGGAGAAGAGGGTTCCACTAGAGATAGGCAATGGTGTAATACACCAGAGGGGGTCCTGAGGGGAAGAGTGTTCCACTAGACATGGGCAATAGTGTAATACACTAGAGGGGGTCCTGAGGGGAAAAGGAGTGGAGTGTCGCAGAATGTGCTGCCAAAGCCTTTTCACATGTGTGTTGCCAAGCTTAGTCTAATTAGCCATATGAGAATCCAACTTTCTCCCAGTGTATTAAGGAGGGCTCCAATGTGGAATGTTTTAATCCATATGTTGTGAAGTTGAAAGTAATATTACTTTATGGGGGTGTAAAAGTAGGATTCTCATTTTCAGTAGAATTTTTTTACTTAAGCTGAAAGAAATGTAATTGTTTGTTTTTCACGCATCTCTGTATCTAGCAATTCATGTAAAAGAAAATATGCCTTCTTCCTTTAGAGTTTCTCTACATATCAGTCAGTAACACCTGTAGAACACCTCCGAGTGGTGAAGCGTGGCTGGTATCACCGGGCTGAACATATCCATTGAACTGAGGGGTGAAATCAGGAAAGCCGGCAGCTATGTGCCCATTGCTTCCGATGTTATAGCTGGGAGCATTGCTACTTTTACATTGAGAGCGTTTGAAAATTCTTGGGGAGTAAATGTGATCAATACACCGCTTATCTGTAGGGCTGGGATTAAGAGATGCCTTCTTTAAAAAAACTAAGAAAGCTTTCTCTACGGTACTTATTCATCCAAAGGTCACATGGTCTGTGGTGGCGTGCATTCTTAGAAGGCATTCCAGATAGGAGGAGCTAAAACCCAAAAAGCTACACCACCTGGTTACCTTCTGAAACAAGAAATCCTCGTCTAGAGGGGTAGAACTAAAAATACAGGCAGGACAAGGGTGGAAGGATGGACTGCAGAAAAGGGGGAAAGTGTGCCATACAGTACACAATGGGATAGACACAGCACCTTAAACCCAATGAGCGGTCACATGACCTCTCGCATTAGCCAGTGCAGATTGTAACAGACCAGAGTGATATGGTCACATTTCTGAACACCTGAAAGAAGCAGGTTGGCACGTTCTGTGCCACCTGAAGTTAGTCACATATGCCAGGGTGCACAGAATAAATGGCATCGCCATAGTCACGTCTGGAAATAATGAGGGCTATAGCAAGTGAGTATGAAGGTTAAGAAATGGGAGGTTATTGTGCAGCAACTTAAAGGAATAGTGCGCTCTAAAATTGCCTTAAGAGATGGGCAATAGTCTAAAACATACTTTAAACATATTTTTAATGAAAGTTCCTATGTAAACACTTTTGAGCAAACGAGGCTCAAAGCGTTTACATGGGAGCATCCATTTTGCCATTTCAGGCAGCCTCCTCAGCTCATGTTAAGCTCTGCCCTGGAGGCACTAAACAAGCAGCAAAAGCCCCCTACTGGGAGCTTTTGTTTACGGCAGCCAGAGCAGAGCTGCATGAGCTGAGGAGGCTGCCTTCACTTTCATTTTACGTTTTCGGTGCTCCCCAAGCCCAGGGAAGCACAGAAAACAAAATGAAGGCAAAAAGCAAAGGGACAGCAATTACAAATACAACGTTGTTGTATTTGTGATTGCCTTGGTTGGAAAACCACGGAAATCAAATACAAGAACGTATTTCTGACCGTGGCTCCTGGGCTCCAGGAGACACCAAGCGAAAGCCGCCGCTGTCAGAATAATAACGTTCCTGTATTTGTAAATACAGCGGAATTTGCAAATACAACAATGTTGCATTTCTCACTGCGGCACCTTTCGCTTGGAGTCTCCTGGGCTACCCTGGGGGAGCCCAGGAGACTGAAAGTGAAATCCATGGCAGGCAGAAATAGAACGCGGTTGTATTTAAAAATGCTGCGGTTTTTCTTTCTAAGTTTCTCGGGCTCCCCCGGCTCAGAGGAACGCGAGAAATTTGGAATGAAAATCACAGCGTTTTCAAATAATACAACGTTGTATTTATGTTTGCGGTAGCCTCCGCTTGGAGCCCAGGGGGCTACAAGCAGAAGCCACCGCAAACATAAATACAACATTTTAAAAGCTGCGGTTTTCTTTCTAAGTTTTCCATGCTCCTCCAAACTTGGAAAGAAAACTGCAGCTAGTGCTAAGTTAAAAAAAGAAATAAGCACTTACCCAGATGCAGCTTTCCTGCCTGCAGTCTCTGGTCTCCAGCACCAATGAAGCAAAAGCCACCCAGTGGTAGCTTTTGTTTATTACAGCTGGCTGGCTTTTGCTTCATTAGTGCCGCATGGGCAAGCACAGGAGGCATCCATTTCACAAAATGGATGCCTCCTAGTGCTTCACATTTTTGAGTTTGAGCTTCATTTGCTCAATACTTTACATAGGGACTTTGTTTAAAAATATTTTTTAGATATATTTTTGATTATGGGCCATCTTTTTAGCCAATAATATTTTAGAGCACACTATTCTTTTAATCTGGGAATAAACTGCTGCCAGCCACAGCATCTCAGATACAAGTGAGAGCTCACAGGCAGATGGCGTGAGCACCAAGCTCGGAGGAATGTCAGGGAAGCATGCCAAGTGCCCGGTGCAACCCCAACAACCAATATATACTGGTCAGTCACTGAGAAACCATTCACTCGTTCACAGTTATCAGACAGCTGGTATAGTGATACCTTTGCTGAGCTCCCAAATAAGCAGAAGAGGATCATCCTGTTAATAAGGGACTCTGATATCAAATGCAGCATCGTAACCGCTAATGTTCTATTATCCTGCAAGGATTTTACAAAGGATAAGTCTGAATCCCAGTGCAGGCATCTCATAGATTAAGCAGGAGCTGATGATTAATGGCGTCAAAGCAAACAGAGAGGTCCAAGAGAATTAGAAAGGTTTCCCACAATCACTTCACCAACGCGGGCTCTCATCTGCATATGTTCTCTTGCACCATCTACACAAATGACTACTCATTTAGTGCTAGGTGGCCACTTAGAAAATAATTCATAGGACAGTTCCCCAAATAAATCCAAAGAGTGTCTATAGTTATTGATTCAACTACTGAGTCTTTAAACTTTTTCAAAATGCTGTTGCACATTAATCTGCATGAGTTCCTTAGGCAAAGTGTTGTATAGGATGGGTACCTTAGTACAGAAAGTCTCCTTTTAGAATATTCCAGAAGGTCTGCATTTGAAATAGCAGGAATTCAACCAATCATATTCAGCCACCATTTGTGTGCCAAAGGAAACTGGGAACAGCTGTGGTGATAAGTTCACAGTTTTAGTAAATAGCCATGCCAAAGTCAGGCCCATTGAAGAATCACCACCTCCTCTCTGAAGCTTCAATTGCAGAGGGGACTTCACCACATGTCCTCTCGTCTGGCAGATGAGAACACTGGAGTATTTTCCACATTCACTACACTGCAATCATGCCTCACACATGTTTATCTGGTGCCTAATAAGGTTACTGTTCACAATGCAGCTCTTTCCATGTTCTGCACACGAAATTTCTGGGCTCACATGACGTTTCTCAACTGTATGTGTTCGCTGGTGGTGCTTAAGGTCTTGTTTCCAAGCAAACCCTTTCCCATTCAGTGCACTCATGAGGTTTCTCACTTGTATGTGTTCTCTGGTGACGAGTAAGAGCTTGTTTCCCAGCAAACCCTTTCCCACATTCAGTGCACTCATGAGGTTTCACACCTGTATGTGTTCTCTGGTGACGAGTAAGATCTTGTTTCCCAGCAAACCCTTTCCCACATTCAGTGCACTCATGAGGTTTTACACCTGTATGTGTTCTCTGGTGGCTAGTAAGAGCTCCCTTCAGAGCAAACCCTTTCCCACATTCAATGCAATCATGAGGTTTCTCGCTTGTATGTGTTCTCTGGTGACGAGTAAGATCGTGTTTCGCAGCAAACCCTTTGCCGCATTCAGTGCACACATGAGGTTTCTCTCCTGTATGTATTCTCTGGTGACAAATAAGTTGTCCCTTCTGAGCAAACCCTTTTCCACATTCAGTGCACTCATGAGGTTTCTCACCCGTGTGTGTTCTCTGGTGAAGAGTAAGATCGTGTCTCCGAGCAAACCCTTTCCCACATTCAGTGCATTCATGAGGCTTCTCACCTGTGTGCGTTCTCTGGTGAAGAGTAAGATCTTTCTTCAGAGCAAACCCTTTCCCACATTCAGTGCACACATGAGGTTTATCACCTGTATGTGTTCTCTGGTGGCGAATAAGAGCTCCCTGCTGAGCAAACCTTTTCCCGCATTCAGTACACACATGAGGTTTCTCACCTGTATGTGTTCTCTGGTGACGAGTAAGATCTTGTTTCCCAGCAAACCCTTTCCCACATTCAGTGCATTCATGAGGCGTCTCACCTGTATGTATTCTCTGGTGACGAGCAATATCTTGTTTACCAGCCAACCCTTTCCCACATTCAGTGCACTCATACAGTTTCTCACCTGTATGTGTTCTCTGGTGGCGAATAAGATGTCCCTTCTGAGCAAACCCGTTCCCACATTCAGTGCACACATGAGGTTTCTCACCTGTATGTGTTCTCTGGTGGATAGTAAGATCTCCCTTCAGAGCAAACCCTTTCCCACATTCAGTGCACTCATGAGGTTTCTCACCTGTATGTGTTCTCTGGTGGGTTATAAGACTTCCCTTCTCAGCAAACCCTTTCTCGCATTCAGTACACACATGAGGTTTCTCGCCTGTATGGGTTCTCTGGTGGTGAATAAGACGTCTCTTCAGAGCAAACCCTTTGCCACATTCAGTGCACTCATGAGGTTTCTCATCTGTATGTGTTCTCTGGTGACGAGTAAGATCTTGTTTCCTAGCAAACCCTTTCCCACATTCAGTGCACCCATACAGTTTCTCACCTGTATGTGTTCTCTGGTGGCTAATAAGATGTCCCTTCTGAGCAAACACTTTCCCACATTCAGTGCACACATAAGGTTTCTCACCTGTATGTGCTCTCTGGTGGATAGTAAGAGCTCCCTTCAGAGCAAACCCTTTCCCACATTCAGTGCACACATGAGGTTTCTCACCTGTATGTGTTCTCTGGTGGCTAATAAGACCTTCCTTCCTAGCAAACCCTTTCCCACATTCAGTACACACATGAGGTTTCTCGCCTGTATGTGTTCTCTGGTGGTGAATAAGACCTCCCTTCTGAGCAAACCCTTTCCCACATTCATTGCACACATGATGTTTCCCACCTGTATGTGTTCTCTGGCGACGAGTAAGATCTTGTTTCCCAGCAAACCCTTTCCCACATTCAGTGCACAGGTGATGTGTTTCACCTGTATGCATTGTTTGGGGGCAGACAGGTGTATCATGCAAATGGACACTATTCTCAAATTCAGTGAACGGATAAGGTTGTTCACCCATGTTCGCACGTGGGCAATATCTATGTTCTTGAGATGGCAACTTTTCCCCTATTCTGTGCATGTGCACGGTTTCTTGTCAGTTTATTGTGTCAGGTGCTAAATAAGAGGACACGTCCCACTGAATCTTTTGCCAAATTCAGAGCACAAATGAGCTCTCTCGTGTAAAGAACATTTCTGGTGACAAACACGATTTTTCCTCTGACTGAAAGTTTTAAAACATTCAGCCCAAGGATACATTTTGTCCAGTCACATTAGAAACTACCTTTACATTCAGAATGCATATAAAATAACACTCACATGTGTGTTATCAGGAATACTAGTAAAAAAAAATGTATTTTCTTACTGCACATCAAACATTGTGGCTGTCATGCCCACTATCCCTCAACCCCAGGATTGACAGAAGAAACAAGCTTGGTTACTGGATGTAACCAGGAAGGAGTTGCATGGACAGAAGCCTGACAGCTGGAATCCAAACTTGCACACTTGTCAGGTGCTTGGAAGTTGCATATTCTAATAATGACGCTTTCCACTGCATTAGTCCAGAGAATCTAACAATCACTGCGGTTGTATTTCTGGGGCATCAGTCACCTGTTAAAATAAAAGGAGAATGTTTCAACACAATCACAGGCATCACATGTAAAAGGCAGACTGGTTCTCAGTAGTAGTGATGTGCACTAGTTAATTACTCACACAATAGCTTATAAGACTTTGAATACTAGGGTGCCATCTATTGGGGACACAAAGTCTAGACGGCAGAGTAGTGGTTCTCTGATGATAACATAATCTGATGGAGGCAAATGCAGCAGGAACAGAGGAATTGATTTTTACGAAGACCATTTTAGTATCCAAGAATAGGAGAATGAAACACAGGGTGAACACAATTTAAGTGGGAACTTTAATGATCAGGGCCGTGCATATACATTCTACCATTTTATTTATTCAGACATGACTAAAGTAGTTTGAAAGCGCCACATTTCCATAAACAAACGATAAAGGCAGGTGTTTGACACTAGGTCAGCAGTTTGACACCAATCGGGCACATGTTTGTCTATTTTGTAATCACAGATTACTGTCTTACATTTAGGCAAATGTATATTCACCCAAACACAGACTGATAGAAAGCAATAAGGCAAATTGTACGGTAGACTCCCCTCCTACTTTTTTATTTATACATATGCCCCATTGCCATGTACTGAAGATAATTTGCCAAAGGGATACTACTTTTGTTGCCTTTTAAATATACCACTGGATAGCGTTCAGGAGGGGGGAGAAACACGGTTTCATTGTTGAGTTGGTGTAAATGGGCCTGTTACTTGCCAATTTCCCATAACCCGGTCCAGACCCCCCTTTTTTGTGGACTCTGATTATTGCACCCTAGGTTGCATCTCAGCAGCCCCTGTACCCTCTGCACTGTGAGCAAGGATTGCTTTCATGACATCTCCAGTAACCAATGGGAATGCAGCCCCAACATTGTAAATAAACAAGAAGAGATCAGCACCATTTACTGATTACACACCAGTTGTTTGTGTCCTATATGGCATAGATCCTGGAATAAGATTTATGTACTTGTGAATAGTATGCATAGTTAGTCACCCCATGATGAGCGGGCCGCCAGTTGTCTGCCTGTCTGTCAGACAGTCCTAGATTATTCGTTGTGTGACAGACTATATGAGAAACTATGAGCATTCCGGTATGGGACCCAAGCAGTAGTTTTAGGAGAACCGATGCAATCATTTCCCTTTTTGGCTTCCCCTTCTTGCAACTTCAAGAAATACAATGTATGTACTTGCGTGCGTGTATGTGCGTGTGCACGCTGATAGGAAAGATTTCCATTTACATGTAATTTTCCCTCCAGTTGGGCCCCCCCCCAACTTTTTGCTGTTGTCGGACCATCTTAGCCTGATTTTTGCCAGTGGAGCCCAGGCTTCTGCTGCACTGCGCTGAATTTTCGATCACTTTGTTATGTGGAAAATGACATGCCCTTGAAGACAGTCAGTACTGGGAGACTTGGTTTCCCTTAGTCTTTCACTTTGTTGCAAGTTCTGTGCAACATGTTTACCAGTGCAGAAAGTACCTTACAGTATAGTGCGCGGGGGTCTTCCTTTCATTTCATTTTCTAAGGCCCTAGACACCCTCAAATGATTTATGTTGAACTACAGATGTGCCTTGGACAGAGCTGTTGACAACTGTTAATTTCACATATGTTTAACCCTTTCTTTCGGTCCATATCGCGTTTACCACGTTTGGCCTTGGACAGTGGCTTGGCCCCAAAATAGCCATTCCACAAGATCTTTTGTTCTTTCCTTTGGCCATCTTGTCCCTTTGCCTTCCCCAGGTGGAGCTGACACGGGCCAGTGCTTATTTGGTCATGCATTCTCCCACGAAACTGCAACCTTTCGCAGGCTTCTGCATGCCTTGTGTTTGTGCCTCCAGGATGTGGGCTGGACTGTCTAGTTCCAATACACATCCTGGGTGCCAGAGAGTCTGGTGTGCTGGGAATGACTGGGACCACCGCGGTCCGTGATTGGTCCACGTCTGGCATGGCTGTATGTGAGCAGGTCTCTCATTGGGTCCTCTTCATTTTGGCACGAAGGAGTTTCTGGATAATATAAGGGCCCAAACACCCACACCAGGTCAATCTCTTGAGTTCTCACTGAACCTAGGATAGGACCCATGCATCCTGAAGCTAAGAAGCTGAGTCAAGGAACCGCTGGTGACTCACTGGAAAGTTTGGCACCATGAGCCTGCTGTTGTCCCGCAGGACCCTTCTGACTCTGATCGAACTAGGTCTGCAAAGGCGCTTCAACCCATTTAAATAGTGGGAACAACTATTCACAGCACCTCCACCTTTACCTGCAAGTGAGCCTTTTCGGATGTGTCCCTGGGCCAACCAGTGAACTGACCAGCTTGCGCAGGACCTTTGCCCCGGACCTGCCACCACCTCGAGTTAACTCTTGAGACTTTGGAGATTGTAAGTACTGGTCCAAGGCACTCTCTAGCCGTGTTTCATACACCTAGGTGCCCTAGGTCTGGAATTAGGAGAGTATGCCTGAACCCGTGTACACATGGGCACCGTGTCGCCCAACTTCATGGGTGCACTGCTGCTGTGCCTTCCTCTGCCTTGCGACGAGATGCAGTGACATTGAGTTGATCCCTTCACCAGGAGAGGAGAAATCGCCACTGTCTTCACTAGTGGGAAAAGGACCTTGGTAATGAGCTAGCGGCACTCCCAAATGACAAAAAACATATGAATATATTTTTTGACTTCCTTAATCTTGATAAATTACACTGATTTGTGTTTCTTCACACCAGTTGTGATTTATTCTTCAATCAATCTCTTTACTCAATTGTCGTTATTTTCAACTTTGCCTAGACAAGGGCCCATGCATTTCGTACATCACAGTCTTTCATCAGGGCCGGTTCCATCTTTATCAAGAAGCTCGAAATCATGATATTGAAAGAACCAAAGTAAAACTAAAATTAAAATAAATATTTCCATTTCGTCAGAATATTCAGTGTGTTCGCAACTCGCTATTCAAATAAATTCACATTATTCAATGCATTTACCCCAAATAACAAATGGATATTGAAACGATATGAAGCATATACATACGTATTGTGGAGTACCCATGTAGCGGTGCACCAAAAAGGAAAGTAAAAAAAGTCCTGTTAAATGCTGTACATATGGTAACTGACTCATAATTTGTTCTGTAGAGTGAATAATCTACCTATATTGAAAATCTCTCTACTGACCGACATACTTAGTAAGTGTAGCTTACGTTCTGTGAAGGAGTCTCCGTCATCCACGGAGAAAGAATGTTCAGCTATGCTATCTTTGTGTCCGCTCGTCACTGTTAATAAGGGCTAAATGTAAAACTTGTCTGTCACTATCATGTATTTAGATGACAGTATAAAGTGCATCTTACCCAAAGGTTTGGCATTATGTAGACTTCGTGCGGGGCACTGTACGAATTCTTCCTGCTGGCTGTGCCGATAATCGTATGCACGTCCTAGGTGTAAATCAGCACTCGTTTAATACGTGTACATGCCTTATATTGTGAATAGAATAGTGTATAACTATAGAGTTCGAAATACTCAAATCGCATTCCTGCAGTGAAACGCCAACACCACAGCAAAAAAGTCTGTAGTTGTGCGTTCCTGTAAATGTAAACTCATGGTTACCATGGAGCTGGACCATGTGTTCAGGACAGCCATGTTGGGGTGGGAAAAGTGAAGTGAATATCCAACAAAATAGTGCATATATGTTGACACATAGTTCGTATAGAACAAACTCATCAGAATATTGTCTAGATGCATAGGACAGTGTAAAAATATAAATATAATTGTGACCCCTACTAGGTCATGGCTGATCTGTATTATCTAGGGAGTGCAGCCCACACTGCTGGCTCATTAGCCATGGCCCTTTTCTCACTATTTTGGAGTGCTGTTCACGGAGTCACCTTTTTTACTGGGTTTGCACCCCACGCAGACACAAATTCAACAAATAATTAAGGAATACATTGAAAAAATTGCTGTGCACACCCCCCACTCTTATAAATTACATCTGTGTATTTCTTTGAGTGGACGCACCCCTAACATGTTTTATGAGGAAATTGATCATCTTACAGAGAATAGAGCAACCACACTCGGCTTCACAGCTGACAAAGCAGATGCGATCCTAAGACTGATCAAGGAGACGACTATATCAAGAACAGCTACTACTAATCCGCAAAGCAAAATCAAGCACTTACAATACGCAATTCACAAAACAATTAATAGGAAACTTAACTCAGCTACATTAGGAAGATATTACAAAGCTCAAAGGATTCCGAGAGGACTAAGGGTTCCGTTATGACCAACCCTTTGTAAAGAAAGCAAAGATTTTGTGGCCAGATGGGAGCAGATATTGAACAAATGTTCCCTGGACTTAACTCTATTGACTATTCAAGAATTATCTAACAACATAGCACAACTTGACAAAGAAATTGAAACATTGAGTTAAGAAATCACTGATTTGACGGATGCGGCTTCTTTCAGCGAAATATTGTTAGACATTAATACCAAATTAGAGGGATACACAGATCTAGAAGCCTGTAAGGTTAAGAAATTTAAGCGGGATACATATGAATATTTAAATAATCAGGTCTAGACATGGGCCGACAAGTGTCAGCTTCAAGGAGCTAGACCCAGTAAGACATCCACAGATAATAGCAGTTCCAAATCTGATACCACAGAACCAAGAGACAACACAACAACAGATAGTCAAACAGCAAGCACTTCAGGTGCAACAAGAAAAACCACTAATCAAAAAGGAAAAGGACGAGGAGGGGGCCAAGGAAAGAAATCAAGGAATGCAAACCAGATTCCAAACACAGCGGAATTAGTGGTTAACTTATCCAAAAGGAGACTGTCTAATCATGAAATTCAAAGACTTAAAAAAGGTCTGAAGTATGTGCCCACGTATAGTACCAGTAGGTTTAATACTCAAGACGAACTACACAAATTAATACGTAAGCTTAAGCTGAAGGTATTTTTTGTTGAACTTCCACCCTCTACAAATCTGAATCTGGCAGAGAATGAATACAACAGGGTCGCATATGGGGACACTTTTTAGAGACATGGGGTCTTCATTATGCCTGAGATCTTTTGAAGAATGACTCAGATCACTTTACTTGGTTCAGGTGTGTTTACCACTGTAATTCATGATATTTTTTTCTCTGCACCAATGATGAATTCGGCAATGGACTATAAGCTGCTGAGAACCAGATGTAGTAACCACAAGATTCTACAGCTAAAATGTGTGGGGGTGTGGAGTAATGCGTGTGATACTTTTTGTGAATCCAATTTACAGGTTATATACTGAAAACTTGGTGTTAATTATTCAACAACTTGAAGTTACTCTGCGACCCAATTATAACTTAATCGTCTATGAATGTGTCGCACTTCCAGGAGGGTTAGAGGCCCAGACCCCACCTCTAAACTTGAATCATAATGAAGAAAAACACCCTCCTGTATAGGAATGCGCCACACAAAGGAATTGCGTGATTCTGGACAAGTGTTTATTGTCACACTCAGTTCAAAATGCATGCTACATTGATAGCCCTGTATCGGTGACACGTGTTTCAGGGCTCTGTTCCAGAAATTAACAGTTTTATTTGTGCAGTCTGTAGATGCACGTAATAACTGGGTTAAATCCCCTGCATGTTTGTGGTTCTTCAGGTCGTCATAGTAATCTTACGTCGTTGTAGTAGTAAGTTTACTACGACGACGTGAAGAACCACAAACATGCAGGGGATTTAACCCAAAGCACGATTCATTGATCTAGGGTTATCACTGATGTGCATTTTGAACTGGGCGTGACAAACACTTGTTCAGAACGACGCAATTCCTTTGTGTGACGCATTCATATACAGGAGGGTGTTTTTCTTCATTATGATTCAATTTACAGGTTAATGTAGCAAAAACGAGAATCATTTGGCATAAAGGCAATGTTGTGAAATTGAATGCAGATTTCCCGTCTGATTTTACCACCTTTAGCTATGGGAAAAAAACAGTGTACACTAATGATTCCTTTTGCTATTATGTGGGGAATGTAATTAGGCAGTCTTTGGGTCGATCTGCAAATTCTGGTGTTCGGAAAAAACATTTGCATATCTATGATCATGTGATTAGAACCTTTAAGAACAATAGAGCCAGGGAGCTGCGTACCCAAACAAAAACCAGTTTTCCATTGTCTAAAAGATTGAAATTAAGGAAAAAGATTAACAGCAAATGGAAATACAATATCAAGGCTCAACGTGCTGCACTTTATCAGGCAGACAGTGAAAATATGATTTCCTCTTTGAAAGACAACACAGCTAAAACCTTTTGGGCTCTTATGAACAACCAAATTAGCCAGGAACTGTGAGGCCCTTTCCTGCTCTATTTCTGAACTACAATGGGCTGGACATTTTGGGGATCTGTACAAACCAGCACAGTGTCATTTGTTACTCCCAGAGGGTGTACGAGATGCCGTGTGGCTAATTAAGATCCAACAGGCGGATGTTGAAGCTCCGATTCAGAAGGTATCAGCATCTAGGGCGGCAGAACTGAATGGTCTTGCAAACACCGTCTTTAAGCAAAATCATGGTCTCAGGGCAAAAATCGTGTATATACACTTTAATGACATTGTTAGGACTCGCACAATTCCCCTCTCATGGCACATTTCCTTTGTTGTGCCCATCTAGAAGAAAGGTGATCGGTCTTGTCCTAAAAACTATAGGCCAATCGCCCTTACAGATGCAGACTCCAGCTATTCTCTGGAATTATCTTAAAGTATATCCAAGATTGGATTAGGTCTAACAGCATTTTGTCCAGATTTCAATTTGGCTTCAGGAGAGGTGTGGGAACGGATGCTTGTGGTCTGCTCTTGAATGTTATGCAGGCAAAGGCGTGGAGAAAGGGCTCGGTACCAATCTATATCGCCTCCATCGATTTATCGATGGCGTTTGACAAGGTGGACAGATGTGTGCTTTGGGGAAAACTATTTTATTTTTTTACATTTGTAAAGCGTCACACAGCCCAGAGGCATCGGGGCGCTGTTGCACGAAAATGTCTTAGTTGCAGTGCAGGGAGGGGTAGATCGAGGGTGTTACAGCGAGATCCTGTCTACCAAAAGCCAAGAAAAAAGGACGTTTGCATTTACAGAGGTTATACAGTTGACAGGGCCCAGGTGGGGTTTATACAAACAGCATAGTGTTTATCGATTAGGGATGCCTTTGGACCTCCTTTCTATATTAGTTCATTTACATGAGGGGTCAATGCTGCAGGTTAGGCAGGATAATCAGGGCGGTTTATCCCCTTTGATTGATGCCTCGAACGGCCTCCGACAAGGGTGCATATTCGCACACACCATCTTCAACCTCTGTTTCCGATGCCAAAGCTAAACTAGAAGAAGCTGCATTCGCTCCACCAATGGTGGAAGGAGTCAAAATATGTTGGACCGCATATGCAAATGACTGTTTGCTCTTCGACCATACTCCAATTGGTTTACAGCGTTTACTGAGTACATTTAGAGACTACACTGTTGCCAACTTTCTCACCATAAATGAATAAAAGACAGTAATCATACGGTTGCACCCTAGGTCCTATGCAGTGGAGTAACTTTGCTGAAAATGTTGGGGGGGGCCTGTGGGAGGGCGAATGGTGGCTCTTAGGGATTGTTACAGCCAAATTGTTCGTAAAAATGTGGTCGAATGGTAGATTTCACTGAATTCGGTCACCACCATTAGTTCAAAGCCGAAGATACCGAACATGAAGAGCTGGGGTTGCGGGGGCGTCTCCCATTCCCTATGTTTGGTATTTTTGGCTTCAGCAGTTGCTGGGGTGTCCCCTGCGTCCTCAGCATTGGTGGCGTGGGACCCAACAAAAAACGGGACCCTGCAGCGTCAGATCCAACCCGCGTTGGATGGATCTGACGCTCCAGGGTACAGGAGAGGCAGCCGATGGAGAAAAGGTAAGTTGGGGGGCGGCGGGGGGTTTATGGGTGTACTGGCGGTTTGGGGGATATGGGTTTGGTTTTTTGTATCGAGGTAAAAACGTAGTCACAGCGAAAATGACAACTGTCAATTCCGCTGTGATTTTGTAGATCAGTCAAACAACAAAAACACTGAGGGATAATAGACTACACCACACCACAAGAGTCCATTGC
Organism: Ambystoma mexicanum; assembly: GCF_040938575.1. Taxonomy (NCBI): domain Eukaryota; kingdom Metazoa; phylum Chordata; class Amphibia; order Caudata; family Ambystomatidae; genus Ambystoma; species Ambystoma mexicanum. The sequence goes on from NC_090923.1 coordinate 539,141, forward strand.
TAACGCTCTGTTGTAACTTTCATGATAGGACTGGTGGAGTATCTTTAAAATTCAACTGGGCCCCCACACATCTTCAGCAAGCCTGCCATGCACCCAGTGACACAACATAACATTCACAAACTTACTTCCAATAGAACATACAAACAATGCATTATTTATCATTCATTCAGACACAAAAGACAACACACACATGCTTGCATACACTCTCACTCATACACAAATGCACCCAGCACCTCCATTGACATGTATATGTACATATACAATAACACGTGGAAACAGTGGCGCAACTTCCATTGAGCAGACCAGACTTCATCACCCCTGAAATTTTGGGCTAAATTGACTTGACCTAGCTGAACTATGAAGCCATGGCCGAAAGGACCAGATTCACTGGAATGTCAGCAATTCCCTTGATATTTCCTTTCATTCAAAGGCAGTAGCCATTCGTTAATGCAGTGCAGTGGGTGACCAAGTATACTGGGTATCAATTTCTAAATGCCATATATCTCCAAACTTGGGCTCTGCACAGCACCTTATACGTGTACATGCTGAAAGATTTTTTTCTACAAGATTCTGACAGATCAAAATTAAGGTATGTTTTCCTGTGTTCAAATGGCTCCAAGCAGTGGACTACCAAGCGGGAGAGGCAGTGGAAGGGCAAGCTGACCCCCATGTCTCTTGTAAGAGCCAGAGTGGGACATTTGTCATTGGGACACCTCTCCCGTACGGCACCTCAAAGAGGGTGCCCAACAGCAAAGGTGTCTCGCTGGTAGGACAATGTGCGTGCTGAGCAATTCCTGCTCAGCACGCTCATTGTCCTGGCAGAAGGACACCTTACCCGTTCGGAATGGTAGAGGTGTCCCGCTGCCAGGACAATATCCCAAGGAAGTCCGGGCAGCAGAGGGTCCTCACGTTGGAGGATTAGAATGTGAGCCATAAGGCACTGGTGGGAGGGGGGGGGTACAATAGCAGGGTCTTTTGTCCCTTTAGAAATGAGAATGGGGGGGTGGGGGGAGTGATCAGAAGTGAGAAGGGTGCATAATGTTGCATACTTTATGAAATAATGACTATGGTTATACAACCCAAGGGGGATTTGTTTTGCTCACTTTAATCTACATGATGCTTTTGAGACTTTGCTTGCAGGATGGGGAGAATAAAACTAAAGCCATACTCCCATTGCTCAACATATTTCTATGTCAATGTATATAGCGTATGGTTAGTTTACTATGAAAGGCTAGTTTATTATGTAATGTGGTTTGCTTCCAAGGCATTGCTATAAATAATGAAAGCACATGAAATGTAAAGCAAAACCTTCTTTTTATTAAGTGTATATGGTTTATTACAAATCTTTCACAATCTACAGTTTAATTTTAAAAGATCATACACAGCAGACAAATCCAGCCGAATCAGATACAAACAGTAGTCAATTTACACTTTAACGCTAATCTAAAATAAACATTAAAGTTTTGTGCAGCAGAGTTTTTGTGCAGCAGAGTTTTAGTTGATTTTGCTTAGTTTACCAACTTTTGGTAGTCCTAGTTGTCATCGTTCTCGCTAGGGTGTGCTAACACTTTAAATAATTGTTAGAGGAATTTGGATTTCGCATAATTAAATCTCGTTGTTCCACAATCATATCAAATTCCACCATTTTATTGAGTCTAGGTCGCATAGATCTACGAGGTTACACCTGAGATATATATTTCTTACATCTCTCAATTCTGTGCAGAATAATATCAGGTGACTTAGGGTTTCTTTTTGTTTGCGGAATCTGCATTTTTTACATATTGGTTCTTTATTGTATCTCACCATAGTTGTTTTGTTATGTGAGATATTAAGGGGGTAATTCATAGAATTTAGCGCACAAGTGGCGCACGCGGCTGGCGCACAGTGTGCGCGTGCGAGTGTCTGCGCCAGCCGCGTGCACAGCGTATTCGTGGATTTTAGCTACCAAAACCAGCCGTAGCGCAGTGGCGCAGCGACCATGCAGCAGCGCCAGCTACGCCCCCAAGAATGCCCCTAGCGCAGGGAAAAGCCATCAAAATCCCCAATCCAGCGCAAAGGACAGCGCTAACCCTGTACCAGTATACATGGCCGCCACACAGCACACGGCAAGCGGGGAATGCGTATTACTGGGGTGGGCGGGAAGTTCCACACGCGATTGGCCCTGTGCGAGTGGGGTACATGTATTACTGGGGTTCGCGGGACGTTTCACACGCGAAGGGTCCTGTGCGAGTGGTGTATGTGTATTACTGGGGTTCGCGGGAAATTTTACACGCTAAGGGCCCTGTGCGAGTGGGGTACGTGTATTACTGGGGTGTGCAGGAAGTTTTACACGCGATTGGCCCTGTGCGAGTGGGGTACATGTATTACTGGGGTTCGTGGGACGTTTACATGCGATTCCGCTGTCAAAGCAGGTACGTGTATCTAGTGGAGTGCACGGGGAGTCCCACACGTGAATTGGCAGTGTAGGTCCTCCCAGGTGTGCCCTCCACCCCATCCACGGCCCCTGCAGGCAACCCACAACACAGGGGACTACCCTGCACCCCTGGCCATGCCCCCCAGCCAGCACACGTCACCTTCCACTAGTGATCACCAACTCATATCCCCCTGCACCCCCAATCAGTCAGGGGCACCTGCCAGCAGGCCCCCACTCATGTCCCCCTGCACCCCCACACCCCCAGCAGTGAAGGGCACCTGCCAGCAGGCCCCCACTTATGTCCCCCTGCACCCCCACCCCCCAGCAGTCAGGGGCACCTGCGAGCAGACCCCGCACTCATGTCACCCTGCACCCCCCACCCCCCCATCAGTCAGGGGCACCTGCCAGCAGGCCCCAACTCATGTCCCCCCACCCACTCAGCAGTGACATGCCCATCTCATGACACAAACCAAGAGTCAACTATGTACATCAACACATGTCCGTCACACACAAACACACACACACACACACACACACACACACAGGTTGCCATTTGTATTTATTTATTTATAAAGCACAGCCAGGCACGGGGGCATAAGGGCGCGTAAGTTAGATCCGGTTACAGTTACAATTAAAACAGTCAACAATGGTTACGTTACAGGTAGGTACAAACATAGTATTGAGTAGCATTGAGTAAACCCACATGTCAACATGCATGAACCCAATGAGTGAATCCCACACATTGAAGTAAAAGATCAAAATGTATTAACATGAAAAACAATTGAAAGTACTAAAAGCATAACATAATGGCAAACATGAAATTAAATGCATGTCCAAATTAAAAAAAAAAAAAAATCCTCAAAAAGATCCAAGTCCAAAAGAAAAATGGCCAAACCTCTCTGTCCACCAAACCAAATCCAAATGAAACGCAAAAAGGTAAATCCATTGATCCATGGTGAAATGAAATTAAAATGTCCAAATAAATCCAACGTCCAACTATGTACAATACAATTTTCAAGGGTCCATGAGCCCAACGAAACAAATGAAACCTATCTAATAGCCTACCTAACAAGAAAAACTATTTACAAAAGTGTGGGGCATAGTCCAAAAGCCCCAAAATAAAAGGAAACCTAACACTATAAACTATTTACAATGGCGACGGGCAAGTCCTGCGGCTCACTCATTGATGTTTTCGGCCAGGGCATCATCGAACTCCATGTCTATTTGCTGGAGGCGGGCCTCTGTCCTGGCCCCAAGGTCTCGCCTCGAGGCACTCTGCCCGCCTCAACGCCCGACGCATGGAGAATTCCGCCCTGACCATGGTGAGCCATGCCTCTTCCGCCCGCCGCCGCCGCTCCGCACCTATACGCTGGCCCAACCGCAGCCACACGGAAGACACACCCATTCCAGGGTCCTCCTGCCCTCTGGCCGATGCCTGCCCCTCAGATGTTGATGGCCCCGAGCCATCATTGCTCCCACCTAGAGCCTGCTCCTGCTGCTGATGTCCATGTGCCCTGTCCGATGGTGCCTGCACATCCTCCATCTGCTGGTGTCCACCCCTGCTGGACCGCCAACTCCCGACTGTGGCAGGGATGGGATCTCCACCAAGCTGGCTGTGTTGTTCAGGCCAGGTCCACAGCGGGCCCTGTTGGAATCTGGGCCGGAAGACGGCAGGGAGAACGACTGGCGCATAGTCTCCACAGAGGAGAGGTCCGCCAGAGTGCGCATCACATGTAGGAACCCACCAACCAGGGCCCCTCCCAACAGTTCCACGTCGCAACGCTGCTCTTCGTGATGGCGGGCGTTGTCTGCCCAGGAAGAACGCACGTCATCACGAATGTCACGTGGTCGCAACGCGACACCAATCAGGATGGCGCCCATACGTCCATGGGACCCCTCGTCCACAGGTAGTGGAGAGGCAGATGACATGGCACTCTCCCCTTTCTGCGGACGGGCCTGGGACGGGGCCTCCCTGCTGGTGCATGGTGGTGCAGTCACAAGGTCAAGGACAGGGACATGCACAGGCCCCTCCGCGGTGACCTGTGCTGCCTCCTGACCCTGGCCCTAGACTGCAAAACTTGCACCAGTGGTAAAACCCCCACCAGGCCCAATGTGCGGCTCAGTAGCGGGCTCCTCTTCCTCTGTGGAGACCACCAACCTGGATGTCTCGTACCGTCTTCCGCCATTGCAAGCCCCTGTGGGGGCTCACCCGGCCCTTCCGCCACAGCCATAGTGGCAGACGCGGCACCAGCCCCTTCGCTCCCGGATGATGGTAAGTCCTGGGAGGGTGGCTGGGCCATGCGTCGCCGCCCAGTGGGGGCATCCCCGCCGCTTGGCTCCACAGCGCCTTCTCCGCCCTCTTCTTCACTTGACGCTGCGTAGAGGGAGACATAGAACACAAGCATCAGGGTACAGTACAATATTCCCCTAGACAGGAAGCAATAACACATGAGTGGCAGTGTCTAACGTCACTTCCATCCTGTCCCTCCACAACACATGGGTGAATGCCCGCAAAACACATACATAAACAGGCATTGCGCCTGCAATCAGCATCCATGTACAAGGGCCTCTATTAATCAAAATGTTGCCTTCAAACTTACATGCATCCTGGCTCACACTGATCCCATGCACACACATCACCGGAGGGTCATGCATCATGCCTTGTACACCACAGACACAGTGGATAGACACAGTGCATACAACGGTGACCGCACTGCATGAGTGAATCTACACATCATCACGGACATGTGTCATGAATCCATGGCATATCGAAGTCACAGACACTTCTCAGACACACACACATGTGCACCATGCATGTATATGACATCCGCACCCATCCCTCACACCCCCAACATGTGCAAGAACAGACACTGGAATGCTTTCATGTGTGCATTTACCATACAGCTTCCCATGTAGCAGTGGAACTCATGCACCAACCATGTGGTTCGCACATTACTGGTCTCACATGCATGACCAGGATGTCCCTGCACACATACATCCATACATGGCCCATGTCAACCATACAGGCAAGTATCAGACTACCAGCACACTGCAACATGCCCTGTCTCGCACACCAATGCTTGGCCACTTACCGCTCAACTCCAGACGGGTCTTACTCCGAAGGATCTGGGCGTGGAGCGCTGGGCATACGTGTTCCAGGACCCTCATCTGGATGTCACTCATGCTGACCCGGCCCCCCTCCGCGAGGCTCCGGGCCTTGTGTAGGGTCCTGGACCTGGAGTAGTCCTAGCGCTTCTTGACGTGCTTGATGTCGCGGGTTGCCACCCTCTTGTGTTGATGGCAACCACTACATCATCACAGATCCTCTACCGTCCTTCCTTGTTGGCGCGTGATATTCCGAAGAGGGCATCATAATGCCCCAGGGCATGCTCCACCAGGACACCAACTTCCTTCACACTGAAGCTGGTGGCCCTCTGCCTCTCTGACTGGGGGTCACCAGTGGTCTCAGATGGTGTTTGCCCCGACATGGCGACCCGCGAGGCAGGCGTGGGTGGGCAACTGGGTCCTGGGGCTGTGGAGCGATGGTATCCCAGTCGGGAGTCTTCTGTTCCAGCAGGGGTGGACAGAGCAACTGGAACCCTGGTTGACGTGCAGGCACCAAATAGAAGGGCACGTGGGCAGCAGGCAGTCAGGCAGCAGCAGAGGGCAGGTGGGAGCATGCTCGGGGCTCTGGGGGGCAGTAATTCGGCCTTCTGGGCAGGAGCGTGGTCTTCCGTGTGTTTTCGCGTGGCCAGCTTGATACGGAGTGATTTGGCACATGAAAAAATTGCATGTCAGTGTGTAATTGGAGGAAAGGCCCTTAGCGTGTAAGCGCGTCAGCACATGTACGCATTTTCATTGGACCAAAGGCCCTTAGTGCGTAAGCGCTTCTCTGATGTTACGTGCACAGGCGTTTCCCTCGTGACGTGGGCATAGTGGTTCAGCGCACGTGAAAAACTGCATGTCCGTGGGTGAATGCGTGGAATCCGAGGAAAGGGCCTACGCGTAAGTGACGTGACGCGCTTGGGCATTTCCCTCAGCACGGGTTAAAGGTGAGCGGGGCCAGCAGTTCGATGTACGTGCCTTTCGTTGAGACCGACGTGTGTAGCTGCTTCGTGATGTTTCGCGCGCCATCACATCTTCACAGCGATCGAGGACGTATCTCTTCTTTTGGCGGGGGGTATTGGCTACGCGTGTTTTTCATTATCACGCTATTCAGACGGTGAGTCGCGCACACTATTTTTCCCACTGCGGGTGCCCCTGTGTATCGCACCCGTTTTCAAGGTCATAGTAGCCTGCGTGTCCCACGCGTACGCATTTTTTGTGTTACTGGGTGCCACCGCGTACTGTGGGAGGTTGATTCCACACGCATAGGCTGCAGGGTTGCGTGCACTGTTTTACTGCAGTTTTGGGGTGCCTGAGCGTAGCGTGACCCATCACTACATCTCTGACTGGGGTCACATACAGCCTTGCAGGTGCAGGGGGGCTGTTAACATCTTGCATCCCACCCCCTTCACCCAATTGCCCAGGTCAATTGTGGTGTACACCTCCCATTGGCACTACTCCATCTGTGCCGGCACTACTCCATCTGTGCCATGGTTGGGAGGCCACCAAAGGTGAGGGGCGCCCCAGCTGGGCGTACTCCTCGTGGCAGGCGTGGTCAGGGATGTGGCCAGGGTGACCAGGGAGTAGGGGGACTCCAGGGTGGCCGCAGAGGGGTGTTAGGGAGAATTCTCTGTTTAGGCTGAATTTCCTAACCTAGTGAGTCCCCCAGCAGCTTTGCTGGATTTCTGGAGTTTGTCTTTTTTTCATCCTGCCAAGAGTGAGACTCTTTTCCTCCCACTCTTGGACACGATTGTGGTATTTCTTTGAATGTTAATGTGTTCTATGGGCTCTTTTACTCCATAGGGTCTCATGTGTTTTGCTATGTGTGTTACACCACACCCTCCGTGCCGTAACACTGGGGTGTCCTAGGTGACCCCCACCATAGAATCCATACCCTGGGACTGACTACTGTCTCCCAGGGCATGTAAAGTCAACATTGGCTTTACTAGACCTAAATTTACTAACAGAACCAGTACAAACCATCCTATTGTGGATGCACTGGTAAGGGTAATTCGATTACCCCTGGGTCTGTTGTTCGAGGGGGTACTGTCCCCCCTCGTCAGGTTTTGGCTGGTGGCAGTGGATACTACCTTTTTATATTCGACCGCAAATATATCCCTATGGGATTTTCCCATTGTTCGAGGCTAATACTTGTTCTATGTAGCCTCGGTCATACCGCCGGTTTATTAAATTAATATAAATTCACCGGTTGGTATTTTCTGCCAGAACTCAGTTTTTAAAATGGCGTATGTATTCGCCTCTGTAACTCCAAACCAAAGGTTGAGCCCTTTGTTCCACTTTTGGCGGGCTTCTGCACAGAAGCCCTCCAGAGTGGTGCCATTCTGTCTGGGTGCCGCAGGGGGGTGGGAGGGGATTTAGGCACCCTGGACTGAGTTGCCTTGCCAACTCAAGTCGCACTCTGGTGTGATTCGCCCAAGTGGTGATCCGCCCCGCTCACCACTTAGCATGTTTGATTGACAGCTAGGCAGAATGAATGGGGGTTTTCTGCATAAAAGCAGGGCTTTGGGGACTGGAACTTCAGAAGTCGCCACAGGACCTAAGAATCCGACGAGGGTAAAGCTGAGCCGACCTGCAATGACGACACCTCCGTTGGAGCCCTGCTGAACCGACTCACCACTTCCCAACGACAGAGGAGATCTCCCTGCTGGAGAGTCTTCTTCCCCTGACTGGTGGGAACAACCAGTCCCTTGCTTTTTCTTCGCTTCCAGGACGTCTAGTGGTCGAATTGCCCGTGCCGAGCACCCCGGCAACCGGATAGCCACTAACCACTGTACCGCAACCAAAAGGTGGTGCCTTGTGACTCAGCACTCCGCGGCTGGTCTCTTCCCTGGTGGTGCAACGATCTTCAACTTTCCTCTACGACGAGATCATTTCTTCTTCTGGCAAAGCCCCGACTTGCATCCACCACCAGGAACAACTGCCCCCGCTGGAGCTGTCTCTTCACTCTCAAGGTACTGTGTCCGCCTGGCTTCCCTTGAAACGGTTAGCGTGAGGGGTCTTAAATCCTTACCTTTCCACTGGGTCGCCTCCAGACGTTCTTAACTTTCGTTCTAAAACTGGTCCAACCTTGCTGTGACATTTTTGCTACAAAGACGAAAGTGCATTTCCACTGTGGTACTTTTGGGACATACCGCCTTGCCTCTCTCCGAGTGGGCCTGGCCTCTGAACTTTGTGATCTACAGTAGACCCCGCCTTGCTTGCCTTGCATTTGTTTCGTAAAAGTGTTGGTACTGAGTTGGTTTCATACCCTGCCTTTTTCTCTCCCTTTCTAACGAATACTAGAGTGCCATCTAGGTTAAGCACTCACCTCTGTCTGCAAATAAGTGGTGCCTTTGAACCTAGACTTGTCGAAATATTGTAATGGGATTGATATATACTTATAATAACTGTGATTGAAGTTGTTTGCCATATTAGTGCCAGTGTGTTGTTCATAGATGTGTTTTTAAAATAATTATATATCTTTACACCCAAGCTCTGATCCGTGTCTGCTTGTTCTACTGTGTAAATTGCCCCATCTTGTATACTCCAAATACTGCCTAACTCGTCTTGAGTGAAGTCTGACTGCGCAGCCACAGCTACCAGGTAAATCTGGGTGGTATAGACTGCTACCAATTGGGTTTACTGCTAACTCCTGTAGTCTTAAACTTTTTGCAGTGATCCCAGAGGGAACTGCACAGGTTTCTGCCTAACAAGGGGGAAAAGGCAAGGGTGCGCCACTTTAGCACATTGTTGTGCCGGTGCAGTCATGCCACCACCCCCTGTGGTTCTGGGAGATGCAGCTTCTGCATCTGGCACTGGCGCCCGTGTGACCCGGCAGTCCGTTTCATCGACTGCCACGGGCCCACGGGTAGTGGTAGCTGCAGGTGCAGCTGTGGACAACACCACCCAGGCTCAGGGTCTGCCAGCGCAGGCTGCGTTGGCAATTGAAGAGCCCTTGGAAGATTTCCAACAGGCCCGGAGGGAAACCGTAGGGGCACGCAGGGCTGCCCTGACCAAGACACGTGTCCCTGGGGCAGTAATGTCATCTGCTGCCCCGAACAGCCGGGTGTTGGCAAGTGCAGGGGCAGCCAACAACACCCCGGTTGTGAGTCTGCCAACCAGGACATTCGAGGTCAATGACCCTGCCACAGCGGATGTAGCTGCGCAGGATCCATTAGAGGGCACCGAGCTGCCACTGACACAAGTCAGCCCTTTGGTCGTCCCGCCACCTGCCACTCACTTGTCTCAATCCACCGGTCCCACTGGCCATACTGATCAGGGCGGTATCAGCCAGCCAGGGTCTGCGCCACAATCCAAGAGGAGGAAGGTTGCACCTGCAGCACAGGCTGGGAACACACGCACAGGCTGGCACCCCACACACAGCCACGACCTCCTGCACATCGAGGAAGAAGCCTTTCTGCAACCAGGAACTGGACTACCTCGTGGACTACGTGAGGGACCACAGCCGTGACATGCTAGTGTGTGCTAATTGTCAGACCACGGCTGCCCACCGTGATACCCACTGGAAGCAAGTTGCAGAACATGTGAGTGCATTCGGTCATGAGGTGTGCACGGCGCAAGAGTGCAAAAAGCGTTGGAATTACCTCAAACGCAGCGCTAAGGCTAAGTGTGCCTCAAATTACAACTTGACTCTGGTGACTGGCGGTGGGCCTGCACCGGCGGAGGGTGACCACACTCTGCATGAGTCACTCGTTACGGAGCTCATACCATCAGAATCAGTCGAAGGAGTGGGAATGATGCCGGACTTTGATGCACAGTCCAGTGAGTGTTGATGCATGTTTGTCGAGGACGTGTGCGTTTTACTTGTGTGATGTGATGTGCATGACTGCCACTACATGTCATGTGTGCATAGTTATGATGTGTGAGTAATGCAATGCTTCCCTGATGCATGTCTACTCTGCTGGATGGTGGACATGTGGAGCAGACTGGGACTGTCCACATCACCACTTTTGCACCCTACTCACATGCTGGTTACCAGTTTGCCCCTCCAGTCCATGTTCCAGCTCACTGGCACTTCTGCATGTAGCGTGGGGTGAACTTCCTATCAGCCCAGGAACTATGCATAGCATGACTGACTTGCATGTGTACGCTGCCTGCAAGGGGGTACCCAATGTAGGCATGCTCCCTTGCCCTCAACCCCCTGCTCTGCACCCCAATTCCATCTTAGCACTGGTCTGCTACTATATTGCCGTTGGGTACTTCCCTGGTCATGCCTCCTGTGTACATGCTAACATCCAGCGGCCAATCTGCCAGACATATCCTTTGTGGTACATCCTTAGTACTTGATGCAGGGTGTCTCACTTGGACTGTGCAGAGGTCAAATGCCCCGCAGGGACATGAGTGCCCATTCATGCTCCATGTGCATTCCACGCATGCCCATATGTGTCCATGACTGGATGATCACTGTTACACAAGTCCATGATGACCCAAATTGCAGGGAGTTTCGTCTGCCTTCCCATGTAAACTGTGGCTCAGTTCTGCGTTGCACACATGTTTAGGGTCTGACAATCTGAAGGTCACAGGCCTCAGCCTATTTAATGGCCAATGACTCTGTCCAACTGCTGTAGGGCCTTCTTCACACGTGGGTGGACTCCAGAGGTTTCATCATGTGTCCTGCTTACTGTCCCATCATCATTTGCAGTGTTGTTACTTGACTCACATGAAGCTGTTGATGCCAGTCAACACTGCCTGTCAATACACTGGTCTATGGTCAGCCTTTTGATACCATGCTAGGCATCCCTGCTTTTGCACTTGGGTGGCGGGGTGCTTTGCTTGTACATATGCTACCCATAGAATGCACATTGCACACAATGCCTGAAGTTGACCTTGCACTGCCTTCACATTTTCTGACACACACCATGGAGTCCTTGTACATGTAGGTAGTGAGTAACATACATATTTGCTGCACTGCATAGACCCACTTCTGTGCAAACTGCCACCTTTCAACAGGTCTAATCACAGAAGCAATTTCAAGTTGACCCAGCATGCATGCCAGGTTCTATTTTGTGTGTCACATGTCTGCCTGATGTGTTTGTTGTCGGTGTGTGTGTGTTTTGTGTGCTTCATGTGTAGTGACCTTTTTTCTCTCTATTTTTCAGATGATGACGCAATGGAGCCGGAGGATGGTGTTGTCATGCCAGGCACAGGGTTGTTATCACTACATCAACCCAGCACAAGTGGGGGTAGTGGGGTGGTAGGCCACGAAAACCCCCAAGTGCTACAGTCCATCTTGTCTCTGGCTGCCTATGAGTCCAGCCCTGATGACGACTCTGACGCCCATGTTGAATTGGATGAGCATCAGGTCCATATGTTAGGGGCGAGCGATTCTGATGTGGACACTCCTCTGTCCGCGACACCTGCACTGAGGGGTCAGACAGTCTTGGAACCTCTGCCTGTGGTGGATCGGGATGCAGGGCCATCCTCCACACCAGTCACTGATGTGCCTGGGACATCACATTGACAGGGGCATGTAGTAGTGCAGCCACGGGCAGTGCCAACACAATGAGGACACCCGGTCCTTGGGTCCCACAGGGATCAAGCCCAGCAACGTGGTCGCCGCGCACAACCACAGCATACTGAGTGGGAGCAAGACATGACTGCCAATTCTGAATGGCAGGGGACAGCAATGGAGCATGGAGCGTGTGGCCCAATCTGTGCTCCCCCCCCTGCTAGGCAGGTGCTTCTCCAGCAGCAGGTGGCACGGTCCACGGCCCGCTCTCAGGCTGGGCATGGCGGCCTCAGACGTGGCACGCCAGGCTGAAATGTCTCTGCGTCAAGCAATTGCAGCTCACGCAGAGGCACACATGAAGGCCCTGAGGGAGGCGCATGCTTCCCTCAGATCCACTCTGGGTGTCATTCTGATGTCCCAGAGGGAGCGGGCAGAGGAGAGGTTCGCACAGCATGAGCGTACCATCTCAGCTGAGCTACATGCTTGCTGGGAGGTGCAGCGGTTGTCAAGCCAGGCCGTGCAGGAGGAACTCTGTGTTACACGTGCTACCTTGCAAGAGGAAGCACGTGTATCACGGGAGGTTCTGCATGCAGACCTACATGTCATCACCACACAGAACCAGGCTCACCAGTCTGGCAGACCTGCTGCCGATGAGGGGCAAGCAGCGGCAAGGCGTGGTCATGCTCCTGTGCCACGTCCTCCTTTCCAGGAAGAGCCAGACTCGGACGACAATCTATCTCACATAGGTCGGGCTGTGCAGGCGTTGAGCCCATGGAGTTTTTTTTTTCCTCAGCATCATCGCATGTGGGTGTTGAGCAGAACCCTGTACCTCCCCCCTCCTGGGTGCCTCCCCCCCTGGGTCGTATGTGGCCATTTTTGATTTTTCTTTTAGTTTAGTTAGTTAAGTTTCTGTTTGATAGTTAGTTTAAATAGGTAAAGTAGGTTTTTCATAGTTAGTGTAATTAGTTAATATAGTTTAAAATTGCTAGTCTATTGTGCTTTCATGTGACTGTGTGGTGCTTTGTGGCTTTTGAAAGCATCCACTGTCTGTTCCAGCTGGGCCCTTCAAGCTTGTCTTGTGTATGTGTTTGCTGCTTGTGGTCCTTGACTCACATGCCACTCCTGCTTCCCATATCAATGGGCTCGCAAGGATGGTTCGGTGTAACAGCCTATTACACAAGGGCAATTGACTGTCATATCTGTGGCATGTCTGCTGCTGTGGAACTTGTGCTAACACCCCTAGTGGGGATGATTGGGGTGTAATTGTCCACTGTTCTTCTTTTGCTAGATGGGGTGTTTAATGATTCATGTGTACATTCATTGCTATGCATTGTGTAGTATGTTTCTTATCTTTAATGAACATGTGCTTGTTGCAAATCATGCCATAGATAGTGTGTTCCACACTGTTGCTGTGAAAGACGGACTGATGGTGTGATTTCTGATGTACGTCTCTGACATGGTCCAGTCATGTAATGCCTGAAGAGATACACACAGATGAATATTAAGCATTAATCATGTGTTTCATGCACTTTCTGCAGGGGGATGAGCCTCAAGACCACCTTTGCCAGCAGACATGGGCCATTGGACGTCTGGAATCAGGACACGTTTGGTGCTGCCGACATGCGCATGTGTGCGCAGGCAGAGGCACAGGGATTGCGATCATACATCCGAAAATCAATGACGTGTTTCAAGGGACTCCAGGCAAGGTGAGCAGCCCAGGAAGGTCACAACACAGCAAACCTTCCACCTGGCCAGTTGAACATGCATGCTTAGTAGCAGAACTGATGGTGAACTTGGACAAATATTGGTGTAGAAGCGCACAATACAGCTCAGATGTATTAGTGGACTGATGGCTTGTGCAGTGCATTTCATTTCCAAGTACAAATTGATACATGCACTGGCTACTTTATTTTGGTCATGGTGGTACAGGACTTGTTCTGAAGTCAAACCTTGATATATGCGTCTGTCTGCTTACACAGGGAACATTGCATGTTGTGTGAATCGTGACACATCGGTGTTCCATTTGCCACGCACCCACCGGTGCCTGACTTACTGCATTGACTGTGTATGAACCATCAGAGGGGTAATGTTACGTATGGGTATGAAGCATCCACACAAGTTTGTCTGTTTGTAGTGTATTTTGTTACTTTGGGGCATATTTGGTAGTGTGTTTGTGTGTTTTGGCATTGAAATGCTCCTGTTACCGGACCTGAGAGTGCGCAGGCAGGAGGCCAGCACTCACCCCAGAGATAAGTTTCTCTTTGTCTTACATTTGAGTAATTTGGTGCTATGTGCATGTGAACAAGTTTACTTTCCCGTGTCAATCTTACTGCCCTCTCCTGCCCTTCATTCCGGTTATCCAGTATGCCAATGCCTGTCCCGACTGCATATCCCTGACCCTCCTTCCCCACCAGGGTCTCACCATGCAGGCACCCAGACCACGGTGTGGGTGGTTGTTTGGTGCCACTCCTGCGCCTGTACACTGGAGCTGTGACAGTAGACATCCATTTGTGGTGCATCATTCTATGTTATGTGCCACACATGGTTCAGATCCTGTTGTGACATTGTTTTACTGTGCTACCTTGGTTGTTAACATCATTGTGGTAGTACTTGGCCTTTGTGGCGTACTGCTACTTCAATTCATCTACTGGAGGCTGTTCTGGTTTGTTTTACTGCCTGTAGGCTATTTGCTTGGCTTCTGTGTTGTCCTGATTTGATTTCTGTTGGATTTTGTACTTTTGCAAATTGAGGTGGACTCTGAGGGTGCTGACAACTTTTTACACACAAGGTGGGAGATGGTGACAAAGGGGAAGGGTGATCCTGTGGCCAGGTTGAATTCAAGGATGTCGGATGAATAACCCAGATGCAGCTCAGTGGGTCGTGGTGATTTGTGAGAGAGAGTGGGGGGTGTTTTGTTGTTGATAGTTGCCTTGCCCTGCAGTGTGATGGGCACCCTGAAATTGTAATTGTGCTTTCCTATTTACATGATGTATTCTGCTGATCAATGCCTGTTCATGTGTTGTGTTTACCTTTCAGGTGTGAGGGGATAGTTGTGATTTGACATGCTGGGGTATACACATGGTGAATGTTCACATGTGATGTGTAGAGGACACTGATGGTCACTTGATTTCACATGCATATGTTGAATGCATGTCCCTACTGACCCACACACTCGCACTATGATCCACTACATGTACAACCACCCTTCCATGTCCACGTGTACACTCTGTTTGCCTTCTGGTGCCCACTGTGTCCCTGCAGCACATGTTCGATGACCATTTGTGGATCCTGTACATGCCTATTTTGTTTTTTTTAATGTAGTTTGTCGCTTAGATGTGATGCTCAGGGTGTGCATCACACACAATGGCTGTTCACTGTGCTGTGCGCTGAGCAGTGTGTTGCAGGAGGTGGACACGGCACACAGTAGCTGCAGTGTTGATTTTGCAATGCACATTGTGCATGTGGACAGGCATTCATTGTTATGTTTAAAATACGACTTTTAGAATGCATTTGGTTATGTCTTATTTTGGGGGGGGGGGGGTTGTTGGTCAGTCATTTCATCTGATTCCATGTCAGGCATCATTCTCTGATGCCCATTTAAATGTTTCACATGGCAATGTGTACCTTTTTGGTACTGTGTTGGTGTATGGCTATTGCCTGCCATGTCATGTTGTGGTGTGGTTTTGGAGGGTTTGAGTGACATACCAGTGATAGTCATGTCCTGTTTTTGCAGGTGTGTGTGATTCACACCTTGCATGTGTGCCTTTTGGTCACACAGGATTGCTTGTGTTTAAGTAGCTAGGGATGTACACAATGTGGCAATTCCATGGCAACAATCTCAGGGTGGTAAGGTTGTGACAGTTGACTGTCTCTTTGCCATCATCGATTGTCACCTGGTATGTGCCAGGCCTGTGTGCACTCCGCAGGGTTGGGAGTTTAGGTGAAGAATCTGGCCACAAGCTGGGTCCGGACTTCCTCGCCACATGCCCTATCCCCTCCCATGGGCAGCGCCTGTGCTTGGGGATGTGGGGGCACCACCATGTCCACCGGTACGCCCTGTCGTGTTGCAACATTGTGCAGGACACATGCTGCCACAATGATCCTGCACACTACTGGGGGTGCATAGAGTAGCTGCCCGCCAGAGCGGTCAAGGGAGCGGAAGCGTGACTTGAGCACTCCGAATGTGCGCTCCACTATGGCCCTGCTTGCAATACAGGCCACGTTGTATCTTACCTGGGGTGGTGTGGTGGGGTTCGGATTGGTGTCATGTGGTTGCTCAGAGGGTAGGCACTGTCCCTTGGAGAGGTGATAATGGTTGTGATTATTTTGGGGGGGGGGGGGGGGTGTGTGCGTGTGCGTGCGCGCGCACACAGGCATTTGTATTCACCTAGGAGCCATGTGTCACCATGCTGCCCAGCTTCCAGGGCCCGGCTCAGGGTGGACATTCTGTATATGAAACTGTCATGGGTAGACCCAGGGTAGTTTGCATACATGGGCATCGCATGCAACCTGTACATTGATGGAATGCCAATGCTTGCGGTTTTGGTAGATGTGCTCAGTGGCCCTAGGTGGACGTAGGGCCACATGGGTGCAATCTACGGCACTGAGCACTTTGGGGAAGTGTGCCACCCTGTAAAAGTCCTGGACAATGGCCTGCCTTTCTGCGGGTGTTCTGGGCATCTATATGTGCCTGCGGACTGAGGGGCGCGCTGTCATGATTGCCAATACCTGGTGTAGGCAGCGTGACTGTGTGGCCTGTGAGACCCCCCACTATGGCAGTAGTCCGCTGAAAAGACCCAGTCGCCAAAAAATGCAGGACATTGAGCACCTTCTCCAAGCGGCTCAATGCTTGGGAGCAGAGGGTGGGGGATGTTAGGTCATCTTCCCACTCCCTGACCAGGTCTAGGATGATATGGGGTGGAAACCTATACCTGCCATAGACCTGGTCGTCTGGCATCCCAAAAAGGCTCGTCCGTGGTGAAAAAATGCACGCCCTGGATATTCTCCTCCTCCTGCGGTGTCCCACGATCAGTGCTGCGACAAAAGGGGCATTAATCGCAGATGTATATACGCGTTTGTTGTTTGCGCGCACTTTTATGCTGTGTACGGGGACGCTTCCGCCTGCCTTCGTGTGGCGGACGCGTTGACGCCTGTGCGCGCCTTTTGCCGTGCGCGGGTTTCCCGTATTCGAATCCATGAATACGGGTTGTTCGCGTGCGTGTGGCCGTTCTGTGTAGTTCCCTGCAGTACTTCCCCAGTTACGCCTTCTTTTTCACGCGTTATTCCCTTTTGCGCGTGTTACACCCACTGTTCCGCCCACTTTTGTTGTGTGCGCTGCGCTATGTGTGCTTTCGTTGTGCGCTTAACGCACGCTGTTTGGAGGCGCGTGCGCCATGCACGGATTTGGCGCACAACCAGTGTGAAAGTAGCGTTGCGCCTTCATTGAATCGCATGCGTGCGCGTGCTTTCTCCCGCTTGCGCCTCCTTGCACTGGGATTTTCGGCGCACGTTTGTTCCATGAATCGGCCCCTTAGTCTGAAGCGCAGCAGTAGGCCTCTGTTTGCAGTTTGGACATTTTCTCAGATATTCAGGTGTTATTGACATCACTCCACAGTTTGTTTTTAGAAGTGAATGAGTCTTTGATGTTCCTCTTTTTATTTCAGTTTTGAACCAATCTTCAGCCCATATCATTCTTTTGACCAAATTTGAATTTTCTGCTAGGATGCTTGCGTCAAAGCCCAAAGCTTCAAGCGTCTGGGTGTACTCTTTTTTTCCAGTCTTCCACTGAAATTGTTGTTTTCACGTAGCACTTCAAATTGTGGTGGTATAGTGCTAATCATTGACTTTCTGTAAAGCATAAGCTTATTATATGTAATGTGCGCATACAAGGCCGTTAAGCCAAGTTCACAACGGATCACAATCATTGGAGTGGTTTTCGGTATTGGTAGAATGGTTTTCTAAAATAGCCCTTCCAGGGCGATCCAAAAATCTTTCTTGCAAGTAGCTCCGCCATATGTTAGTGTTGGTATTACTTTGAGCCTGTAGAATGTGATTACAGGTTGGAGCGAGAACTTGCCGTATCTTTTATCAATGATGTTGGCTTGTGCAGTTAGTTGTTTTGTTTTTATCTTTAGCATCTTTTTCCAAGGCTCTTTGTTCCTTGTCCCGCTTAGTTGTACACCTAAGTATCTTATTTCACTACTTCGCTCTATTTGCTTGTTGTTCTGATTCCATTTGGCGCTTTTACTCCTTTTCCATCTTCTGTCACCAAATAGCAGGATTTCAGACTTTTCTGCATTTATTAAGTCTTTATCAGAAAAACATCTTTCGACCTGGGCCAAGGCGTTTGTAAGCCAACTTGGGTGTGATCTAGTATGATCAGGTCATCTGCATATAATAAACGACTGACTAGTCTGCCATTTATTCTTGGCAGAAAAGATCTTTCAAGGGACTATTGCATGTCTTCAATATAAAAGAAAAAATACCTTAATAAATATCTATATGAACTAAACCTGGAAAGATGGGCGCGGTCGCTTAAATTGTCCACATCCCAGTTTCACCATTTAACCAAGTGTGCGATCCTGAGCACTTCATTTAATCACATTGGGCCTCATTACGACCCAGGCGGTAAGTTACCGCCTGGGCAGTGACTTTACCACCATGGCGTAAACTACGTTTACGCCATGGTGGTTGGCGGACTTACCGCCCCATTCCGAGGTTGGCGGGGGCGGTAAGTCCCCAATCCCCATTTACCCTTCCCCATTCCCATTTTTGCCCCATAGGGCATAATGGGAGTGGGGAAGGCGTTAATTACGCCACCGTAAATTACGGTGGCGTAATTAACTCCATGGTCCCTTAGCGCCATGGATTTTAACACCTGCTAAAAGCAGGTGTTAAAAGCGCCATGGCGCTAAGGGACCTCGTAATTGGCGGTAAGGGGTCGGCGCAGCTAACGCTGGCGTTAACCCCTTACCGCCAGGGTCGTAATGAGGCCCATTGTGCCTTATCTGCAGCTCTGCAAGTGACTCTGATTCACTTCAAAGCTTATGTTAATGTATCATGGTATTATAATGGACAATTCTAGTGATTATAGAGTTGCTCCACATATAACAGTGCAATTTAGGTATTTTGCACCACAAAGTTATTTGTCACTTGGCTTATTTCTGGCAACTTATTCTAAAGTCACTTTCATGGTGCCTCCAAGTATAGACTGATGATGCACCTGCACCTTGCAATGTGCTTTTACGTGAAGTCACTTCTGTTGGTGCAATCTATATAATAATTAGGAAGTTTGCATGTATTTTACCTCAGCGGGCTTGGGCAGAGCTCTAATAGAGGAGTTTCCTGCATCTGGAATGATCATGCAGTTTTATTTTTGTTGTGTGTTAAAATGCCATCTTCCACTAATGTTACCAAAAAGGTAGAGTGGGGCAGGGGTGGGCGTCAATGAGACCATGTGGAATTCCACACATTGCATTCCGTTGCTCACTCCCCCTCCCTGTGCCCCCCCCCACACTCCTGCAACACCCAGTTCAGCACCCTGGCTGCTGACGGCCAGCCAGGGTGAGGGACTGAGCCATGCAGGGCATCCCAGCCCTGAATGTGTTGCAGTGCGACTGCCAGGCATCTCAGCATTATGTAATGAGACAGCGCAAGCCTTGCTGGGCACCCCAGCTGGGCTTGCGCTGTCCAATTACATAATTGATGATTGTGGCCCCCCTGCACTCCCTCCAAAAGATGGGGGGGACAAAAAGGCATGCCACAGAAGTTGGGGGGGACAAAAACCCCTGCCCCCCCCCCTAGAATTACGCCCATGGCCCTATGTCAAACAGTTCTCTTGGTTTCTGGATCACATAAAGTTAGTGGTGCGACCATGTTTAAGATACTTGGGCTACCCCATTTATGGGAGTTATCAGAAATCCCACTATAGGGAGTATATGGAGATGAAGGTAGCGCCCCTGATCGTACAACTATAAAAATTTGACAGTAAATGTGTAAAGTTTTCATTTGTGCCTTTTCTTGGCTATTATAAACTGAAGACATTACCTCAACTGTGCTATGGCCTTGAGCTGTTTCCAAAATGGATGCTAGCTGAATTTCCTAAATTTGAAGCTTGTCTTTTAAGGGCATCTGTCAAGTGCTTACCCAGTTGGGTACCGGTGGAAGCTATCGGCATGAACTTGGCCTCATGTCTATTGTCAGAACAATTATATGGAGAAGGTCGAGGCTGTTTAGGAAATTAATAACTTCTCCTAAGGACTCTCTGTATGATCTTCTGGGCTCGGGGCTCCGTTTTGATGCCACTGGATCAGAGTATCTGTTAAAACTGAAATTCGATTGCTTTGAATATCTGAATCATTTGGATATTCTAATATTTAACCCACTAAAAGTGAAAAAAATATTTGAATGGTGGGATTGGAGTGTCACTTCTAAAAATGTAGTTGCAACACGTCTTTACAAACGTGCCACTCTAAACAAATGGGCACTCTTGAATCATATTTAATTCTGTTCCCAAATAAGCGTGCTCGTCAGAAATGTATGCGTTTCAAATTGAATGTACTACCAACACGTGAAATTTTACATGCACAAAACGTGGGAGGGGGGGGGGGGTCGAGTACCCGTTAACATGTAGATATTGTAACACGGTAGACATAATTGAAAATCTAGAACACCTAATGGTGGACTGTGTTACACTTAGGAATGTACGCATTCAGCATTTTGGGAAATGTGTTACTACTACTGGTTTTGTTAACCTGGATCAATTGTGGTGGAAAATGTTGCATGGTAAAGGTAAACCGTTACAGCTTGCTGTAGTCAGGTTTTTAGAAAGCATATGTAAATTGACAAATGAATACGAAAATTCAATCATTATGTTGATTGAAATTTCTTTTAACTGTCTGTATTGGATGCTCTGTTCAGTTTTGTGTGTCATCTGTAAATATTCAATGTTATTTTAAATCTGGTTCTTATTTTGTTTTATACTTTTGTAAAGGTTATGTTTATAACCATCAACAAATACATAAATAATAACATCACTGATGACATCACATGTGAAATAAATTTTGATGAAAAGTCCCTACAAGGAGTTGTGTTTATATTGTTGGTAACAAGATGTCAGGAGTGATCGGGAGACCTATCATAAACTACTTAATCTATTGTGGCGATGTGAGGGTGGACGGAGAGGGAGAGCGGGACGCACGGCCAGAAGAGCCCGCTGTGCCGCGGGCGTCTGCGGCGCCGTACGTGGGCGCCGGGAAGGCGTCCCTCTTAAAGGGAGAGCCTTGTCGGCGTCCCGCGACGGTGCCGACGTTGCAGCCGCAGCGCCGCGGGTGCTCACAGCCGCAGCGCCGCGTGTACCCACGAGGAACGGGTTCACTGGCGCTGCGGCTGGGAGACCCGCGAGCACAACGCACCTCGGCGGCCTCCGGCGGCGAGGCTCGGGAACTAGAGAGCCCGACTTGTGCCGACCGCTCGGCGTCGGAGGTGCGCCAGACAGCTGGGCCAGGACCCATAGGGGGCAGCCAACCAGAACCCCCTCCTTACCTCATGCAGGGCAGACCCAGAGCGGCAGCGTGGGGCCTCAGGCAGGATGGGCCTCCGGGAGACATGCCTCGAGAGAGACACAGTGTTGGGGGGCGGGGCCAATGGAGAGGGTGTGGTTGACAGCAGGGAGGGGAAGCTAGAACCAGGCAGCCAGAATAAGGGAGGAGGTGGGGAGGAGGCAGCCCTATTCATAGAGGGTGGGTGCCTAGGGTCCCCACCAATCAGACAGGGGGGGAGGGAAGTTGTCCCCGATTGGCCCTTTTTCCCACCAAACCCCAGGTATAAAAGGCACTGGCCTAATGGCGTTTTTGTTGCTTTTTGCAGGGGGAAGGAGAGGAGAGTGAGAGCAACTGGTGGGCCTATCCGGGTCCGTGAGAGTAGGAGACACTCAAAGAGAAGAGGAACTCCTGGTGCCTTTTACTCACAGTGAAGTAACTGTGGGATCAACCTGGAGTCCAACTACCTTGGTTAAGACATTGTGTAATAAAGGTCTACAAAACTCCACTTCGCCTACTGTCCTGATTTCTACATCTATTAAAGAATGTACTCATCTAAAATCATTGTATTAAATCGTACATATAAAATCATATATGAACATAGGCAATGACTGCAGCATGCACCATAGAAGTACACTATTTATAATCTTGTCATTTTGGATAGTACAATAACGAATGCTACCTTATCAGAGTTTTGAGTAATGTTAACCATGTAATAACTAGCTAACAATTCAAGACTTACTACACACTTGTGCTAGTACAAACAATACATATGAAGAACCACAATGCATATAAATGAGAGGCACATACAGGGAAACTAAAGTAACGAAGAAAGAAACACTGTCATCAGAAAATGTTAAATGACATTAAAAGTTTATCTTCATGTATACAAATGAATTGTGCGTTTGAGGCCTGCTCATTTCCCCATGTATGTGCACCATGAGCTGAGACCAAACCCTAAGGAAAGAACTAAATATATGACAAGGTTAACGTCTAGATATATAGCTTCTTTTTCAATTTTAATATTCTGACTGTCAGTGAACAACACCACCTGGCCTATATATGTCAGTGAACAAAAACAAGTGGCCCATATATGAGAGGTCATCTGTGATGTCATCAATGACATTTGTGATGTCATCTTTCATGTCCTAAGTGTTCGTCTAAGCAGTGCACAGTGGTGGCGCGATTGGTTAGCTTACCATAATTGGCGAATTTCTGGGGGGAGGAGGGTTGTTTCGATTTTACTGGTAACCAGAACGTCCCTTTAACAAAGGTTTTTCATTGAATTTCATAGATTTTTAACAGTGCAACTTAACCATAACGTCCCTTTAACAACGTTTTTTTTCATTGAAATATATATATATATATATATATATTCATTATTTGTTTTAGATGTTTTTAATTGTTACCAGGAAGGTGTCTCCCACCACAGCAACATTTTCACCCTCCCAACACACCATTAACTTCAAGGAAATCAACGTGCCAGCAAAACCTTAAAGAGTCAAAGATAATTTATCACCTGTAGGAGTGAACGGAACAAACTGCCAGACACACCCTATTTGGTTCCATGTGATTTCATCGCGGGATGTTTTTTCCTGCAGATTTTAAAAAAAATAATTACAGAATAATTTTTTTTGGGGGGGGGCGGATTACCCCCTAACCCCCGATCCCCTTTAATTTTTTTTATATCCCCGTACACCCTCACCCAATTTATATAATTTTTTTAACCCCCCAAAAATGCGATGATATTTTTTAAAAAAATATCTGCACCAAAAAACCCAGTGAAAAAACATCCGGCGATGAAACGCCGTCATACCCCCTATTTCACCTGCCTTAGGTCGTCAATCCCATTCTAAGGGCAGAACTAGCGGAAGGCTTCTTAAATGATGTGTGTGAACATTTCCATAGGCCTTCATACTGCAGCCTCCCCCCACCCCCAAACACCTGTCCCCGCAAGGTGTTTCCACAGCCTTACAAGTGTTTCTATTATTATTTTGTTAAGCTGGCATGAAGATGTGATGTTGTGCTCCCTTCAATTCAATGCACTTTATAGGAGAGGTGAATGAAGGGACGGGTGGAAATCAGATGAAAATCAATTATGAGTTACTTATTGGACATTTGTATGGCGCCTATACACAAGTGTTTCCAGGCGCCACAGGACAAATTGGGGGGTGGGAGGCATAGGAAAGAAAATTACAAAAACAATAACAGTAGTTATATTGGCCTTGTGACAATCCTACTGTCCAAGTCCAAGACAAAAGGTGGTAAGTGTGGGGGAGGGGGAGAAGTGCAGGAGGGGATGCCCAAAAAAGGGGGAAGGATATGAGCAAGTGCTGGGGGAGGGCCAGGATGGCAAGTGCCTGGGGAAAGAGAAGGGAAAGGGGGGGTTTGTGCGATGCACAGGGTGGGCCAGTCCAGGGAGAGGGTGCAAGTGCTGGGAGGACTTGTGTGGTGGTGCGTGGGTGGTCTGGCGCCCGTATGATTCAGAAGGGACCAGGCCCCAATCATAACGGCAAAGGGACATTAGCTGGGGTGGGGGAGAGGGAAGGAAGAGGAGAAAAGGAAAGTCTTGAGAGGTTTATGGAACTAAAAAAGATCCGGCTCAAGTCTGAGGTGGGACACAGAGGCGGTTCTAAACAGAGGAACCTGCTGAGGAAAGATCTACGGCCCACACTCTGCTTGGAGAAACGTTTGACCAGCAGAGAGTTTAAGCCTGATGACCAAAGAATTCTGTCAGCGAGGTATTTAGAGAGGGAAAGGTGGATGTTGAGAGGTCCCAGGCCCCAGACAGCCTTGTGGATGATGCAAAGGGTCTTCTTTTTGATCATTGTGGTCACTGTGAGCCAGTGGAGAGACGCAGTCCCTGGGTTTGAGGCCAAGGATAACTCTTGCAGTCCTAGTTTGGATTAGCTGAAGGGGCAGAGGGAGGAGAGAGGCAGATTGAGGAAGAGGTTGTTACAGTAGTCCAGCCTGGAGAGACCCATGGTTCTGGAGACGGTGAGCTTCTGGGGGGAAGGTGAGAAAGGGTAGAATGCATCTCAGGAGGTGGAGCTGAAAGTTGGACTTCTTGGCTAGGTCCGCGATGTGTGGAAAGAAAGAGAGGAGTCATAGAACCCCAAGGAGATTGGGGGGGGGGTGCCTAAGGAGGGTGGCCAGAGAGCGGAGGGGGGAACAAGGAGCAGGCATCCCATTGAGAAGGATTTCTGTCTTACTGGCATTAAGTCAGAGATCGTTGGCAGGGCACCATGCCTAACTGGCAGTCAGGCATGAGAGGAAGGAGAGGAGGGCGAGGACGGCAACTTAAAGGAGAGCTGTCTGTCATATGCATAACAGAATGGAATTCTGCAGGAAGAACACATTTTCCAGAGAAAATAATTAAATGAATCACGCAGACTCATGAAGATTGGGGGATAGGCGGCATAAGAAAGGTATCCTCGCAAAAAGGGACCATACTTTTTGGAGCAGGAAAAAGAAATTGCGAGAAGATCTTTGTGTTTTATTAAGCAAGGAAGACTGCTGCAAGCCTATCCAAACTGGGGTGTAAGAGATTGTTACATTCTGCCAGAAACAGCGAGTTCCGACAATGACATAACATGGAGGGAGTCAAAGAGTCACTGATGAAATAGAATGGGTACAGCTTTATGAAGGACATAGGCATGAGCAAAGATTTCTTCATGCATATAGGTCTTTGGAATTTCATTAGTCTAAAGAAGAAACAGGTGAAGCTAGAGGAACATTAAATTCCACCGGGCAAGCAGGTCCAGGATTCTGACCTGGGTATAATAAAATCAAACTCTAAACCCTGGACTGTCATTTGTGAAGCGTCATTTAAAACGGTGCCAAAAAATCTTTTGTTCCGGATTCATAGAAAGAAAGGGGTTCTTGCAAACTCCTTGTCTATTGGAGAAATTACAGGAGTGTTCTAAACAGAAAGCTGCTTTAGACGCCTTGCAAACGGGATTCAGGAAGGAGCTCGGCAGCTCTTGAATAATGTGATATATGAGCAATGTAGCGCCAAGAAGACCCCTTTATATGTTGCCTTCCTAGAATGTAAATCAGCCTTCGATAATATTGAAAGACATGTTATGAAGAAAATAAAATAGGGAAAAAGATCCGAGCCGGTCTGCTGAAATCGATCATTAATTTGCATGAAAATAATAGATACAAATTCAAACACACAGGGTGCTCTCTCAAGTAAAATGTCTATACAGAGGGGCGTGAAACGGGTGCATTTTGGCACCCTTTCTTTTTAGTCATTATTTAGCAGAATGAAGGCAGCGATTGAGCTTTGCGATACATTTTCCTCCTAAAAATGGGATATCTTTGTACATCTTGGCTGGTGTACGCGGATGACATCAGTGGGGGTCCAGAAATGTTTAGAAGTGATATACATGCACGTACAATAGAAAACTCACTTGAAGTACATCCTGAAAAAAACAAAAGTGATGATTATAGAGCCGCCGGCAAAGTATAAATGTGGATCATTGGCATCTAAGCTTTTGCATTCTCAATTAGAACTGGGGGATGAATTTACCCATGTGGGATTTCAAATCAAATCTAGAATGCTTAAGATAAGGAATACATTTATTTATTTGCATGTGTATAGTGCACAGGGGCCCTGAGACATCATGGCGTGGGTACAGAGAGTTTGCTTAGTACATACATGAATGAGTCAAAACATAATACAAAAAAGGAAAAGGATACATTATATACAGAGAGAGAAGATGTGTGTGATATTTGTCAGGAGGTACAGCTTCCTGTGGCAGTGCCAAAATCTTTTCAAATGCATAGTGGGGACATGGTTAGTTGAACAATTTGGTTTTTAGCAATGTGCACAAGACATTGTAGGATTCTTCATTTCTAAGTGCAGTGGGGAGGGCATTCCAGTTCATGGGGGCTTGGTGTTGGAAGCTGGAGCCTTCTGCTTTTACCCTTTTGAAGGGGAAGGATGGGGGGACATGGATCTGGTTGTCGAGATGTGTTCTGATGGGTCTGGATGACGGGTTGCGGGTGATCCTTTCTGAGAGGTAAGGAGGGGCGTTGAGTGACAGGCACTTGCGTGTGATGGCCATTGTTTTAAAGAGGATGCTTTCTCTGATAGGTAACCAGTGCACGTCTTTCCTGGCCTGGGAGATATGATTCATTTTGGGAATGCTCAATGCTGGTTTGAAGGCATTGTTTTGTGTTACCTGGAGCTTATTGATGTTTATAGCTGATGTGCCAAGGAAGATTGCATTGCAGTAGTAGAGCTTGGTGCCTACTGTGGCTCTGGCAATTGATAGGCGGTTTTTGACAGACAGGAAGAGCTTGTCGGTGTTGATTTTAATAGTCAGGGCAGCGGAGGAGGCTATTGCGCTGACCTGACGTGTCATGGTCAGGGAGGAGTCGAGGTGTACCCCTAGGGGTTTGACTGATGACGCAGTAATGCGGTATTGTCAATGTTAAAAGGTGCTGTATTGGGGGGAGAGTTTCTTAAGTGTTTTAGTGCCTACCACGAGGATCTCCATTGAGACAGAGGCCATTGGCTGCCGTCCATGTTTGGATAGCTGTGTAGATGTTGGTTAGCGCAGTAGCGTCTTGTTCGTAGATGCCAGTTAGGGGGAGAAGGACTTGGATATCGTCGGCATAGTTTGTGTAGGCTATGTCACGTCGATCCAGGTCATTGAAAAGGGGAGGGAGAAGATGTTATAGAGGGTGGGTTCCGTGCATGAACCTTGTGGAACTCCACAGTGTATGGTGGTAGGAGAGGCAGAGTCTGAGAATATTGTCATGAGTCTCCCTTTGAGGAATGACTCAATCCAGACAGTGGCTTGTGGAGAGAAGTGGGGCGCATTTATTAATTGCTTGCCGAGAATATCATGGTTTACAAGATCAAAGGCAGCCGAGAGATCTAGCAGAAGGGGAAGTGTTGGTTTGCCTTTGTCCATGATGTCGTCCAATTGGAGTATAAGACCGAGAAGGGCAGATTCCGTTCCATGGCCTAGGCGGAAACCAGATTGCCTTTTTCCTAGGATCTTGTTTTCTTCCAGGAATTGCTGGATTTGAGTGTATGCCACCTTGTCTAAAATGTTGAGCAAGAATGGGACGGTGGTGATGGGCCTGTAGTTGTTGGCTATTTCAGGGTCCAGAGAAGGTTTTGATAGGAGTGGGTGTACCCACGCCACTTTAAAGTGGACAGGAACGGAGTTGGTTTTGAAGGATCCATTGATGAATGTTTTCAGAAAGGGGGCGAGGGTTTCTGCGCAGTTTTTGATTAGTTTGGCTGGGCAGGCATCACCTTTGCAGTTTGATGGCTTGTTTTTGTTGGCGATCTCTAAGGGCCTCATTACGAGGAGGGCGGTAAGGGGTTAACGGCACCGGTAAAGGTGCCGGAGCCGTTAACCCCTTACCGCCTATCGCGGGACCCGCTCAGGACGCCTGGTTTTACCGTCACTAACGGGCCCGTTGTTAGCATGCTCCCCATTCCCATTGAGCCCTATGGGGGCTCAATTGGGAATGGGGATGGAGCAGCTCCGGGTTCCCTGAATTGGGAAATACCGGGCCCTCCAAGGTCGGAATGGCCCGGTATTTAACCATTCAGGGAACGCGGATCAGAGTTTGGGGGTATTATGGGCGTGGCTACCCCCAAACTCGTAATGAGGCCCTAAGACTTCAGATTCAGTGACCTCCCTTAATGAGAAAGGTTTTATGTTGTTGAGAGTGCTTTTAGTATCTGGGCAGGGAGTTGGGTTGGTCTGTTTAGAGAGGTTATTATGATGCTCTTCTATTTTCTTTTGCATCTGATGAGATTTAGTAGCTGGGCTGGATAGCTCTTTGAAGATGGCAAAGAGTTTCTTAGACTCGGAGGTGGTGTTGATGAAGCGTTCGTTGT
Organism: Ambystoma mexicanum; assembly: GCF_040938575.1. NCBI lineage: Eukaryota > Metazoa > Chordata > Amphibia > Caudata > Ambystomatidae > Ambystoma > Ambystoma mexicanum. Next base: position 567,538 of record NC_090923.1, read on the forward strand.
AGCAGGATGATTTGGCTGTCATTATTGCTTTCTTGTATTGAGTGGCTAAGGTCTTGTAGGAGGATAATGTGGATTACCTTGGGAAACATAACCACTTCCTTAGGGCTTTATATTTTGGGTATGCAGTGCTTTCAGTTCTGTGGAGAACCAGGTATTGCAGCGTTTTATTTCTTTGTTTTTTTTACTTTGTAGGGGTGCAATGGTATTGACCACTGTGGTCAGAGTGGCGTTGAAGATGTCCGCCAGTACCGAAAGGTCTGGGGAGGTTAAGTGCTAGTGGGTCAAGGTGAGGGAGGATCCTTTCTTTGGTAAGGTTCCATGCACTTCTTGCTAATGCAGGTGGGATAGGGCTGAGATTTTTAGGTCACCTAGCACCGGTCGGTAAGAAGAAGTCTATAAGGTGGTGGTCAGACCAAGGAGTAGGGGTGTTGGAACGGACGTGTATACCACCGTTAAGATCTACCAGACAATCAAGGGTGCCTCCTATACAGTGGGTGGGAGGGAGGATTTTTGGTAGGAAGCCGAGTTCCTGCAACGCCTGGGCCAAGGCTTTAGATGGTTTATCTTTCTGGTTGTTAGGTCCCAGGTTGAAGTCACCTAGAAGAATGAGGTTTTCACCTAGGAGGTAGGGTACCCGCTGTAGTGAGTGTTGCTCTCTGTGGGAAGTGCATTGTAGCTCGGGAAGGCAGGGCCGGTGTAAAAGAGATATCTGTGTGGTAGGTTGTGGTGTTGGGCTAAGGGCTGGCTAGGGCAGCTATGAGTCAGTGTGCGCAAGGAGTTAGTAGTAGGGTAGGCTAGCGCAGAGCGCTCCAGGCAAGGAACTAGTATATCAAGGCAGTGGGGAGCAGTGCAGAGCGATTAGAACCTATACAGTACATTTTGCAACCTGTGACAAGCAGAATATTATCTACATAATTAAATGTCCATGTGGACTTTATTACTCAACTCAAATAGAGGACTTAAAAGATAATGGCAAACTAGCCCTACTACTACTCTTGGACCTCTCTGCAGCCTTCGATCTGGTCAATCACCAGATCCTATGCCAACACCTGAAATCGGCTGCCCATTTTTCAGAAAACGCCACTAACTGGATCAGATCCTTCCTGGACAATAGACTAATGAGAGTATTCTCACCCACTGCATCTGCAAGCCCATCGCCGGTCCCATGCGGAGTCCCTCAAGGGTCGTGCGTATCTCCTACGCTCTACAATGTTTTCACCAAACCATTGTTTGATGTGCTTGACTATCTGGGTGTCACCTATACCAACTATGCGGACGACACCCAGATACTCATCCCCATCACTGGTGACTACATTGCAGATGCCAAAGCTCTGAACGACGTATACCAAGTTGTACAAGCTTGGATGGCTCACCACGAGCTCTGTCTTAATGACGACAAGACAGAGCCCCTCATCCTTGGCACCCAACAAAAACTTAGCAAACTGGACCCATCCTTCAGCACCTTCAACATTGATGGTAACTCCATCAAAGTGGCGAAAGAGACCAAAACTTTAGGTATCTACCTTGATGCCACCCTATCCCTAAATCGACAAACTAATGCAGTCGCCGCAGCCTCGGCTTACACTTGTAAGTTGATTACAGCCTGTCGCCCATTCCTCTCTACCCAGAACTGCATCACTCTTGCCAGAACGCTGGTGATGTCAAAACTCGACTGTTGTAACACACTTTATCAAGGCACCAACCAACGTAACCTTAACAAATTGCAGATCTCCCAAAACAATGGTATCAGAGCAGCCCTCAATATTCCTAGGTCAGCGCACATATCCGACACTAGGAAGAGCTTACATTGGCTCTCGGTAGCCCAAAGAATATCGCTCAAATCACTGACTCTCACCCACAAATGTGTCAACCATCAGGCCCCCATCTACTTAACTTCCCGCTTTTCTCAGTACATTCCTGCACGGACTCTAAGATCTGCCCAAGCACAATCGCTCACCATTCCTAAATACAACTTACAGACTGCTGGAGGCGTTAGCTTCCCAGTCCTCGCTTCCAAACTTTGAAACTCCGTGCCACTGTCCATCAGAACTATCCCGTCCGCCACGCTCTTCAAACGCAAAGCCAAGCTCTGGCTAGCCTCTACTTCTCACCCACTACCAGCCTAGCCACATGTTTCACTACCCTTGAACTACTGGTATTGTTTGCATGAATAGTTAACTCTGCCTGCACCTGCTTTTATGCTCTTATGCCTAATGTGTACCTCGCGACCTAAGTTATGCTCCTGTGAATTTAATCTGTAACTGTATCAATGCCAGTATTGTACCCTGTGCCTCTAAGATATGCGCCTGGTTGCCCTCGGGCCTAGCGCGCTATACAAATAAACAAAATACAAATACAAAATACGTAGGACAATCAAAGAGAACTGCGAAGATCAGGTGGAACGAACACAGATCATGTATCCGAGATCACATCAACTAGGCAGTGGCGAGACACTGGTGGGAAAAAAACATTATCTTGCTCAGATCCGATTCCTGATCTTGGAAGTGGTAAGAAGAATGAATGCCCATGAGAACATCCAGAAAAGACTTGATCAAAGAGATGATCTTGGAACATTGACACCAAAAGGTCTCAATGAGGAGATAAACTAGATGTGTTTTTTTGAACTGGTTGTAAATGAGAACAATATAGGCTGCATATGAAAGAATGATTTGGGAATGCTCGAAAAACCATGTGGTGTGGGATCATGCCTATTAGAGATATACAAAATCGCTCCCAAGAGAATGAATAGGGTCCTCTCTGCTAAACAGCTCTTTGGGCTTATAGTGGGGGAGAATATGCATTGGGTTCTGAAGCAATATGAAGGAAAGAAGACTAGAGTAGTGGAAATAGGCACACAACATCATGGAGATCGGACATTGATTGAATCTCCATTGACACACAGAACCGAACCACAGGGAAGCATGTTAATGGTGTACACCCCGGAGAGCTTAAAAGGTAACAGTTAAACTGAGTGTGTTATGTTTATTTTGTTAGATTCACGCATAACGGTAAGATTACCTTGAATACACAATGCGTAGCCATGGAAACTATCCCACCCTCCCGTTGCCATGGGAGGGTGAGATGCGAGGCATACGGGCACTGGCTCCGAGGAGCCGGAGCACGAACCCTCGTTTGGTCGCCAGGGCTACACATAAAAACCGAGAAGAGTAGCGTGTCCACGCAGCTCTCCCTCGGTTCGTGTAATGACAACAGAACTACGAGGGTAAGTGAAATGATCCTCGAAACTGTAATGCATGAACCAATTGCTGTTAATTCGCCGAATTGCTAAATATACACGTCTCTAGGTTACTACATTTTACGTATGTATCAGAATATGGGTTACACGTGTTTAAGAACACACAGCGGCACAGACTGGGGAATGAGGTACGATGTCTCTGTTAATGCGAGTTCTTTAAGATTGTGTAACAATGGATGACCAGTGGATAATTGCTGACCTAGTTTCTTTTGTCTATGGGCCTCATTACACGGTAGGTGGTGGACCAGGTGCTAATAGCACCTTGGTCCATGCCGGTAAAATACTGGCACCGCCTTGGTGGAAAGGGGAATTACCGCCCCATTCCAAAGTTGGCGGGGCGGTAATTCCCCCTTCCACCATTGCCCTTCCCCATTTTTGCCTCATAGGGCATAATGGGAATGAGGAAGGTGCTAATTACGGTACCGCAAATTTGCGGTGCCGTAATTAGCACCAAGGTCCCTTAGCGGGTTGGTTTTTAACGCCTGCCACCCATGTCCTGCACTTCTCCCCCCCCCTTACCTCGGCACTTCCCCTTCCCCTGGAACTTTTCCCCCTTCCCTCTCCCATGCACTTGCGCAATCTCAATGTCACTGGGCCTAGTAAGATCGTTGCCTTGTCTCCCCCCAACCCCCCCATTGCCTTGTTGCGCTTTGAAACATTTGTGTATGGGCGCGCTATAAATAAAATATCATAAAACTGCTATTGCATGGGGGCCACCCCTTATGTAGTGGCAACATTCCATTATTGATGGATTATGGTGGCTTTTAAACGACTTGAGTCCATATTCAATAGACAATATGCCTTACAGTCACTACGCAATGAGTTTATGGGCATCAGTCAGGGAACCGCAGATCGCCTATTGTATATAGCTCATTTACGAGGATTTGTGGTGCAAACTAAGTGGCCTGAAGACGCCCAGCTATCCATATTCAATTAGAGGCTAAGAGAAGACTTAAAGAATGCACATAGTACCGCTGTAGCCCCTCCTGATAATATGAATGACCTTGTCTCTCTCATGATCAGAATAGACCAGAGAACTAAATTATATAGGAAGGGCAAAAAAAAAAGATGGGAAGATAAAAAACCAAACCCCCGATGGGAGAAAGGAAATCCTTCCTCAGCCGACCCCATGCAGCAAGGGAGTATTCAAGGTCTGATTACCATGGAAGAGAGCGAGGGAAAGGAAAAGAGAAAACAGAACATGTGTTATATTGCAGGGTCATTCCGTGTGAGTGTGCCCTAAAAAGCCCTCTTCAGCGGGAAACACCCTGACTCGTTCTTGAAGGGGAATGCCAGTATGCGTTGATGTGAAAGATATTCCCCACATTATCTTTGCCCTGTTACACCTAGTCAATCAGAACATGTGTTTATACACATGTCACTCTCATGGGAAAATCAAAGAAGGCATATGGTCACTGCTTTAATAGCTAGTGGGGCCACAGGGAATTTCATGGATATCATGATCCCCTTGATTCCCAAACCTCATACTGATATCCATGGGCGGCTCGCCCCTCATTTCCGGACCCATTACTCTCCAGACCCCTAGCTTACTTGTGACTGGTGCCACTTACCACGATGAATATATGGCGTTTGAAGCCGAGCCGCTCCACACTACCAGATAATTCTTGAATACCCTGGCTAAAGCATCACAACCCCCATATAGATTTGAAGAAACAAAATGCCTTAAATTCCAAGGCGATCAATGCCCCTTATCTTGATCACAGACTCAGCCTCCTTTCTTCTATACTGATAAGATGACTGTTAGGAGGAGCTTAGTGTCATCCATGTACATCTCCTCTCATGTATTGTTGATACCATGCTACCTGCATCATGTATCCTAGTTACCGTGGAACCTACTTGTTATCCTTCAGGAAAGGTTCCGGATTCTAGACAGTGAGAGTTGGAGGAGGAGGGAGAGAGGTGGACAAGGCAGTCCATGGCTGGGGCCTGTTTCTCCTGGATGAACCTATCTTTTGAATAAACCCTTCAACCCAAGTCATGTCTTTGGAGTGTACCCTTACAATTTAACATTGGCGACGAGGACTGGCCCAGGGAGTCACGGCCCCTGGCAAACAGCAGGAATTTATTAGCAGTTTGGAGTTCACCAGACGTGCGGGTGAACAGGAACAGTGTCACCGGCGCTTGGAAATCGCATACCAGTGAGGAGAGCCTGGAGAACCAAGCATTTTTCCCCAGAGCGGAATGCTGGTACCGAAGAGACACCGCTCCTCGACATTGGAAAGAGAGTGCCCGAGAATTCCAAGGACAGCGTCGTGGACGAAGGTCTGGATATATCAAGTTTAATGTGTACAGAGATTTTAACTGCTTGGTTGACAAAACGGTACTGTTACCTGATTGTGACCTGATACAGTCCCTGGATGCTATAATTGCACCCGCCGCCCATTTTTTACTTTTGAGGAGGCGAACGGAACTGTGCGTTGCCATTCTCCTGTTCCACATCTGCACGTCACTGCAGTCCCGAGGAAGGAACCCTGGAGCGTGACAGCCGCCGTCTTTGTCGATGCTCTCGCTGCGGCCGCACATCAACACGCTCTTAGAATAAGGGACCCTAAAACATGGCTTCCATCTTTGGCCTGTTTCAATTTCCTGCTTCTCGGAGCGATGCAACAGTTTCTTAATGTTGAAGGGCACTTGTGATTAACAGAGCGATAGTTTGCGGCTGCGAACTCATGTGTGTGATGACATTGGTGGGTGCATGTATGGAAATTCTGATAATTTTTCTTTGCAGATTGGGGATGCGTCTCTAAGTACTTATAACTTTAAGGTGCTCTACTCTTGAACAGAGTAATTGCTTGTATCTGAAGGTGATATTATACAGTCTTGAGCATGGCTAATGTACCAGCTCCGATATTCTTTCTTCCAACACCAGGCGAACCTAGAGTGCGTTGGTTGGACTGGAAGGAGGGATTTCATAAGTATGTGTTGGCAGTGTTTGGGCCTAACTTCTCCAATGAGCACACAAAGAGGTGTTGCTCTTTCATTGTTTGGGTGCTTCAGGGCAGGAGGTATTGAAAAAAACTCACAGAACCTTCAGATATTCCTGAGGGGGACCTTATGAAAAAACATTCGCAAAATTGGATAAGCATTATTGTGTTCAAGAGAACATAATACTGGAACGATACAAGTTTGCTACAAGGAACCAGAAGAGTGGAGAGAGCATTTAGGATTTTGTTACTGCCCTGAGGGGTTTGGCCGTTAAATGTAGATTTGACCATTGTCAAGACGAGCACTTAAGGGATCAGTTGATGATCAAGTGTTCTAATAACAATATCAGAAAGGAATTGTGGAAGGAAAGAAACCCTTCTCTAGACAGAGCAATTTAGATTGTGAAAACAGTAGAGCATACAGATAAATGCATAAGAGCACTTCAAGTTGACAAACCATCTCTTAATAAACCCAAGTCAGATGACAATGAAGGAGCAATACAGAAGGTTTCCAAAGTGGTGCAGAGACATGGTGCAGGGCCTTCACCACACTCTACACAAATGGGCAGAAGGCCAGAGAGTCGTCAAGGTCCTACCCCCAGAGCGAGGGGCCCAACAATGGTCATCCATGAGGGTGACCAAAGGACCACCCAGCGAGACTAATGTTTTTAGGAGTGTTAGAGACTCTGGTTGCTCCATGGTTCCTCCAGGGAGGAGGTATTTCAAGTGTGGGAGCCTGTCACATCTGGCATCTGATAAAGAGTGTTATGCAATTCACATTATATGTAATGACTGTGGGGTGAGAGGACACATTGCCAGGTTTTGTAGGAATTTCAATGCAAATACGGGTCAAGTACATGAAGTTAGTGTAGAATATGAAGATGACCCAGACGGTGATACTGGGAGAGAGGTTGTGTTTCAGTTAATGCCAATGATGGTAAGGTAAAGAAAAAGAAACCTTATGCCACTGTGATAATTGGAGGGGTACCAGTCTCGATGCTCATGGATAGTGGAGCGGATTACACTTTGATAAGTGTGCAAGTGTGGAGAGAAAAGTTTGGATGCTGTAATTTGTGGGAGAACATTGTGAGAGCGAATGCTTATGGAAACGTCCCCATAAAAATCATAGGATATTTTGAGGCGGAGTTGCAGTTTAAAGACAGATGGTCGACAGGGACTGTCCATGTGGCCAATAGAGGTGGAGAACTTCTGTCTTGGAGTGATCAAGCAGAACTTAGAATACGACTTGAAGCAAGCCACCCTGATCAGGTGTTGGCGGTGGGGAGTGAGAGCACCACCACCACCAGCATCACTGTGGGTGACACAAGAGTACAGACCAATTCCACATCTGATAAGTTAGGATGTTTGAAGGGGTTTGTGCATAAAATTCATTTAAGGGGAGATGCCATTCCAAAAATTGCCAAGCTGCGTACAATTCCTCTAGCTCTCAGAGAAGGTGTAGAGAAAGAATTGAAGAGGATGGAAAGAGAAGGAGTGATAGAGAAGATTGATTCTTCAGAGTGGGTTAGTCCTATAGTAGTAGTGTAAAAAAGTAATGTGCCTTTACGACTATGCATTGACCTCAGACATTTGAACAGATAGGTTTTCCCTTGCCCAGGATAGAGGACCTTTTAGTGGGTGTGTCTGGTTCTAGGGTCTTCCCCATTCTTGACTTAAAATCTGCCTACCATCAGGTGGAGTTGCATCCCGACTCCAGGGAACTCACAGCATTCATTACACCAATTGGTCTTTTCAGATGTGTGCGTATGCCATTCGGATTGGTTTCGGCAGCAAAGTGTTTTTCAAAGCATAATGTACAAGTTACTAGGAAGCGAGAGAGGCGTCATGTGTTACCAAAACGATGTGCTTGTGTGTGGGAAAGATGAAATGGAACATGATAAGCGACTAGAGAGAGTTTTAAATATACTTAAAGAAGCAGGTCTCACGGTGTCTTTGGAGAAATGCACTTTCAAAGCTGACAAAGTAGTGTATCTTGGCCACAAAATCACAGGGGAAGGGGTCAAACCCAAAGAGCAAGCCATAGAAGCCATTTGTAGGATGGAAGCACCCAAATCTTTTCTTGGCCTAGTTGAATTTTATGGCAAGTTTATTAGAGGCCTGTCTGATATGTCAAGAAATATGAGAATGTTGACTCGCAAGGGTATTCCACTCCAGAATCTAAACAAGAGTTTCTGCAACAAGACAGGTCCAGTACCGAAGAACAAGGGTTACTTTATCATGAGCAATGGTTAACCACCCGATGTATTTTGATGTGTGTTTTACTTTTGTGTTCTTTGGATATGGCGGGGTCAGTGTTGAAGCCCTCCTCTGGCACCCGAGTGTCTGGGGTGGACAGGATGTGAGGGAGGTGCCCGAAACTCCCTGTGCTTAGTCTCCTAGGAGACCTGAATGCACTCTGGTGTGATTGGCTGGCTGACAGTCCGGTAAGGACAGCCCTCCTACTGGGTGAGTGACAGCCAGGCTGAATGAATGGGAGAAAACTGTTTAAAAGGCGAGTCTCCAGGACTGGAAGGCAGAGTCGACCACTGGAACGAAAGAATCGAAGACGAGCTGAAGGAAGACAACTGCTGCAACTCCTGGACCTTTGGTTTGCCCGGTGAAGCCCTGCTGCAGGTCCGAATTGCCTGAAACTCCCTAGACAGAGAAGCTCCTTCAAGGACAATTTCTTCCTTTGAGCTGGTGGGAACAACCAACTCGTAAGCCACCTGGACACCGTCTCCATACTGGCTGAATTTTCATCAGAGTGCTGTTGAAAACCGGATAGCCAGTGAGAAGGATACCAGTTTAGTGGCTTTAAAGGCACTCGCACCTTAAAACCGACGCTTAGCCAAGCCTGTGGCCTCTTCCCTGGGCAGTGCAGGAACCTCGCGAGGTCATCCTTGTCCCCACGACTGAAGCTCAGGAACAGCGAGATCTGCAGGAACAACTGCCTTAGCTACAGCTTTTCTTCATATTAAGGTACTGTGCAAACGCGGTGTGGAAATCCTTTCTGCCGCAGTGAAAGTTTGAGAAACTTTCCTAACTTTGGGGCCTTGTTTGCTCCTAAACCGACATAACTCTTTTTCTGGCAAACTACTTCCTCGAACATTGGCAAAGACTTAACCGTTTACTACCAGAACCGTGCTATCCTATCCAATATTCTGAACCATTGGGGTTATTACAAGGTTGGAAGTAGCCATGCTGCTATTAGCGGCATGGCTACCCCCTTACCGGGTACCGGGTCCCTCGAATGAGGAATTACCAGCCCATTCCAACCTTGGAGGACCCGTTAATTCCTCTTTTAAGGAATCCGGACCCGGTACCTCCCCATTCAAGCCCCCATAGGGCTCAATGGGAATGGGGAGGGTGCCAACAACGGGCCGGTTGTTAGCACCCTGTTCTGCTCGCGGGACCCGCTAAGGGTGCCTGGTCACCCTTACCGGGTCTCGTGAGCTCTACCGGCCCCGTTAAACCCCTACCGCCAACCTTGTAATGACCCCCATTGACTTTGGCCCAGGCCTATTGAATTGCTGGTTGTAGTGAAGTGAAACTATTCGCCCAGCCTATGGAAGTCATTGTGCTTTAAATTCTTTTAACCCTATCTTTCTACACCTTTTGAAAGTAACTGAAGTGCCATTTTGCTCCCACTTACAAGGGAGCTTAACTTGTTCAGAGATGTAGTGGTTGTGTACAGTAGTGTATAAGATTGCGATATTGAGCTGCTTCCCTACTAGTGGAATGTTTTCCAAATGACTGTGTAAATAAATGTATATTCTTTTACCAAGAAACCCTGAATAGTGTTTGTTTGAACTACTATGATTGCAAGTCCTTTGTGCAACATCTTGTACTGCTCACATTACTCTTGAGATAAGTCTGGCTGCTCAGCCACTGCTACCACATAACTGTGTAGTACAGGCTTGTACCAAAGGGTACTGCATGTAATTCTGCCTAACAACCATTAAGAAAGATACCATAGATTGCGTTCAAGGGTGTGGGTATGTGCCCATTCCAAAACAGTTTGAAACAAACCTATGGGGTTACTTCATCCCTTACAGATTCCTGAAGACCCTTGGCAGACCTGCACTATGGATTTTATAACAGATCTAATGAAATAAAACAGATGCACCGGCATCATGACCATGTTAAGATTCCTTCACCAAGACGGCTCACTTTGTCGCATTAAAAAACATACCGTCAGCTCCTACGTTGGCTCTGTTTTTTTCTAAATAGCCATATACACGAGTACCTCACAACATCATAACTGATAGAGGAACTCCATTTGTATCGTATTCTGGAAGGCTCTAGGTAAAAAGAGTTGGTTATCCAACTTCATTACTCTGCTGCCTACCATCCCCAGAGCGAAGGTAAAAGCAAAAGAGCAAATCAAACTGTGGCTCAATACCTCTGGTGTTTCGTGACGGATTATGAAAAAGAATGGACCTGGTTATTGGCCCTTGCTGAATTCACCTATGATTCGTTTCATACTTCCATTCAGTACACCACTTTTCATGTAAACTCGGGCAACCATCCCATGTCCATTCCGATATCTCTTCCAACAAACAGTTTAGTACCAGCAGTTCAGGATCATGCATCAGAGAGCGACTCTGTTCCCTTCCTCAGCATCATGCTCTTGCAATGGTCTTACTTCCCTGGGAGAACAACACCTCCAACCTGCTAATCCTGACTCATAGGTATAAAATTGCTAGGTATTTAGGATCCTATTAATTTGGTCTTAGTACGGTTTCTACTTCTCAATGGTGTATTTCAAGCAATCTTAGATTTACTTGCGAGGTTGCACAGATAGCAGGTACCTACTTTTCTGTTACTTAAGGGGATACCTGTTGTCATACAATTTTCACTCTATTAATCCCTGTTTTTGTTCTCATCCGCTTTAATTTCCTATTCCACATTGAATTCAAGGGAATGGAGCGTGTCACATAGCAACTCCTGTCTACGGGGAGGGAGGGTCCACTGGGGGTGACCTTAAGGGTCCTGGAAGATTCTTCCCTGTGCATTGGGGCTGTGCTGTCTCCAGAACTCCTGAGAATATTCTCAACTGCCTCGATCGTCCAGGTACCTGACATTAGGCCTGTAAACCAGCCTCATACCTGCTATTATTGGAATAGGTCCGATGCCTGTACCTGGGTAGATGTCCTACAGCTATACTACAGTCCGTACACATGCCTTGCACCTGCTATTATTAGGCTGGGTCCTGTGCCTATGCTAGAACACAAATACCTGCACTGCGAAATGCTAATGGTGTCCAGCACAGATGAGGGAGTCAGGGGACTTCCATGCAGCTGGTTGTGATTGCTGCAGGTCAGCTTATTAAGGAGCAGGTATTAACAGGTGCGAAGAGGTCCGGGGAAAAGAGATTCTTGGATTTCTACATTTCCTTTGATTGGATTGAAAGACGAATGTGGCTGCATAGGGCCCCCAAAATAGGTCGAAGAGGGTTACAACATGACTTTTTAAAAACTGTTCATGGATAGCCTCATCCAAACGCTCTGTGGCGGTGCTGGGATGGCTCGCTATCCATCTTTGCTCCACGCAACATGTGGCCATTTGCAAAAGATTTTCCAGGGCCAATTTTGGTTCCTAGTCTACCCCTGGGAACGAGCGGAGGGAAAAAAAAGTAACGAGAGGGAACGGGTACACAGGTCAGTAGACGGAAGCAGAGAGGCATACATATATTACATTAGTTATTTATGTTTGGTAGCCTTTTCTCCTTACCTTTTGCTGAACATGACCAAACACCTAATGTATTCCTGTCTGGAGAAAGAAAAGATTATAAGAGTTACATAAATGAAACTCTCCACACATTCATCACATTTAATTGAAAAGAGGTCGCTGCCGATTGACCCCGTCACTTGCTCCGAACCTCCCGCCAAGACCGGCCTCCATTTCAGAATAAACCCTGAGATTCCTGCAGCCCGCGATGTGCGCACACGTTGCAGCACCTGTGGGTACCATAAACTCTGCCCTCATCACTACCCTAGCTAGAAAGGGTGAGATTATATATAAATAATTACATACACACAATGAAATAATGCAGCAACAGTAATTTAACACACTGTTGTAGCTTTTTCCTCCTAGCTCTTGAATGCAGGAATCTAAGTTCCAGAATGCAAAGCAATGCCAGTTAAAAAATGACCCTTATATTTTGCAGATGTGCTCTCAACATGTAGAGCTCCATTACAAAGGATATAGTGATGCCCATGTCTGCTTCGCTATGCCAGGCATCCTGATTGCTTACAGGTAGTGTGAAGAAAAAGTTACATTCTGCATAAATGCAAACCCTCCTTTGTGGGGTTCAAAATAGGAACGAATAAAGGTATTGAAAGACAGTTTAAATGCTTTTGCCTTGAAATAAGGCACAGACTTGGGCATACATCAATTATGATGCAAAATAGCTAATGGCGCCCCAAGTTCTTATCTATGGCCATAAACAACGCTGTTAAATGTTTAAAGGTCCCCGTGGGAGACCTGTGAACTTTGCTGCCCCTCCACAGACATCTTCTAATCACTGTCAAAGGAAGACAGCCAAGCATTGCATTACAGCCTCGAAAACCCTGAAGCTTTCATGCTCTTTCCCAGAGACCTGGAGGGGGCATGAAAACCCAGAGGCTCAGGGCAAAGCCGAAAGCTAGGCAGCGCCCCCCCACCAGCATCACCGGCCCCCATCCCATGCACAGGTGAAAGGCTTAATGTAAGGCTAGGCAGCCCCCTCCCCGCCGCACCAGCATCACCCCCCCTCCATCCCATGTACAGGTGAAAGGCTTAATGTAAGGCTAGGCAGCTCCCCCCGCCCCACCAGCATCACCCCCCTCCATCCCATGCACAGGTGAAAGGCTTAATGTAAGGCTAGGCATCACCCCCCTCCATCCCATGCACAGGTGAAAGGCTTAATGGAAGGGTAGGCAGACCACCCCCCTCCATCCCATGCACAGGAGAAAGGCTTAATGTAAGGCTAGGCAGCCCCCTCCCCGCCGCACCAGCATCACCCCCCCTCCATCCCATGCACAGGTGAAAGGCTTAATGTAAGGCTAGGCAGCCCCCTCCCCCCGCCCCACCAGCATCACCCCCCTCCATCCCATACACAGGTGAAAGGCTTAATGTAAGGCTAGGCAGCGCCCCCCCACCAGCATCACTGGCCCCCCAACCCATGCACAGGTGAAAGGCTTAATGGAAGGCTAGGCAGCCCCCCCCCCCCGCCCAACCAGCATCACCCCCCATGCACAGGAGAAAGGCTTAATGGAAGGGTAGGCAGCCACCCCCCCCCCATTCTATCCACAGAATGTGCCCCGTCTCTGGAGTGCTTCCTCCTTGCCCTTCTTTGGTGAGGATCCACTTCAGGCTCCTGTCGCCAAAGAGGCCTTCTTGCTCTGGGTCCATACGGCGTGTGCCTCCTCCACTTGCAGCCCCTTCCATGCCCACTTCCATCTGGCGGGTGTAGAAGGCACCCGAGCAGCCCGTCGGAGCTGGAATGGGTCATAGACGTTTCTACAGATAACGATTTAATTGGTTCCTCAATGCCTGAGTTTTCATCGAGGTGAATGTTCACCCTCCCAGTGAGGCCCACCACTGGTGGAGGGCATACTGGGAGTGTCCAGGCCATTACTTTAACTAATCCACCCGAGGACGTGCTGCTTTCATCATTTTGGGCACGGATGATGATGAACTACCACTTGTGTGGGTCAGCACAGCGCAGGGTGTGGAGATCCTCGAGAGCAACCGATTGCAAAACGACCCAAAGGTGAGGGAAGCACCAAGGCTACACAATGTACGCGAAGTGGCTTCAAGTTTGCCACTCTACCCCTGGAACTTACAGCACTGGCACCGCCTTGGGCCCCAAAGAGCCCCACAGCAGTAATAGAAAACGTGGACATAGATGATCAGGCTAACTTGTGTGTTGGTAAAGTTGCAAGCCCCACCTCCATGGACAGACTCAAATAGGAATGGGGCGGCTGAATATGCACCCACTATACCCACCCACCTGGTTTGGCCGATGTGCATATTTTGCAAGCGGGGGGCACCTGGGGCGAGTGGGTGCAGATGTACAGCTGCAAGGGGGGGCACCTGGGGCGAGTGGGGGCAGATGTACAACTGCAAGCGGGGGGGCACCTGTGGCAAGTGGGTGCAGATGTAGAGCTGCAAGGGGGGGGCACCTGGGGCGAGTGGGTGCAGATGTAGAGCTGCAAGGGGGGGCACCTGGGGCGAGTGGGTGCAGATGTAGAGCTGCAAGGGGGGGGGGGGGGGCACCTGTGGCGAGTGGGTGCAGATGTAGAGCTGCAAGGGGGGGGGCACCTGTGGCGAGTGGGTGCAGATGTAGAGCTGCAAGGGGGGGGGCACCTGTGGCGAGTGGGTGCAGATGTAGAGCTGCAAGGGGGGGCACCTGTGGCGAGTGGGTGCAGATGTAGAGCTGCAAGGGGGGGGGCACCTGTGGCGAGTGGGTGCAGATGTAGGGCTGCAAGGGGGGGCACCTGTGGCGAGTGGGTGCAGATGTAGAGCTGCAAGGGGGGGGCACCTGTGGCGAGTGGGGGCAGATGTAGAGCTGCATGGGGGGGCACCTGTGGCGAGTGGGTGCAGATGTAGAGCTGCAAGGGGGGGCACCTGTGGCGAATGGGTGCAGATGTAGATGCAAGGGGGGGCACCTGTGGCGAGTGGGGGCAGATGTAGAGCTGCAAGGGGGGGGGCACCTGGGGCGAGTGGGTGCAGATGTAGAGCTGCAAGTGGGGGGGGGGCACCTGTGGCGAGTGGGTGCAGATGTAGAGCTGCAAGGGGGGGGCACCTGTGGAGAGTGGGTGCAGATGTAGAGCTGCAAGGGGTGGGGGGCACCTGTGGAGAGTGGGTGCAGTTTAGTCTTGGCCTAGCTTAAGAGGTCCTGCTCGATGCTCATGGAACGGAGGGGCGGGGGGCATCCATTGGGGGCTCCTCTGCGAGTGTAGCCCCCCGCCCCCCATCATGTTCTGACTCACGCCCCTGTGGCATTGGCTCACGGGCCTGGAGACCAGGGAGATGGCCCCCCCCCACAAGGCCCCACCCTCTGAGGCCTGGGACTGGGGCCATGAGTTGGGCTCTGGATTCAGGCGCGCGGGGGGCGGGGGGTGAGGAGTTTGGGGGGCTGGCTGCGTGTACTGACCTCGGTCCCCGGAAGTGCTGCCTTCTCCTCCTCCGCAGACTCGGGGCTCCTCCTCGCCGCTGCTGCTGCTGCTGCTGCTGCTTCCCGCCTTCCCAGATCCAGGGGGTTCAGGGGGTTCAGGCTCGCAGAGGCGCTGCACATCCGCCCCATCTCCTCCAGCCCTGAGAACGCTCCCGTGCACCACAACCCGGAAGTCTGTCTCCTGCGCATGCTCAGTACTCAGCAAGCCTCTGCGCATGCTCCTAACCCCGAAGCGTCTCTCCTGCGCATGCTCAGTACTCAGCAAGCCTCTGCGCATGCTCCATGCTCCTAACCCCGAAGAATCTCTCCCGCGCATGCTCACTACTCAGCAAGCGTCTGCGCATGCGCCATGCACCTATAGACTCTCCTGCGCATGCTCAGTACTCAGCAAGCGCCTGCGCATGCTCAGTACTCAGCAAGCGCCTACGCATGCTCAGTACTCAGCAAGCGCCTGCGCATGCTCAGTACTCAGCAAGCGCCTGCGCATGCTCCATGCACCTAACCCTCAAATATCTCCTGCGCATGCTCAGTACTCAGCAAGCGCCTGCGCATGCTCCATGCACCTAACCCTGCAGTCTCTCTCCTGCGCATGCTCAGTACTCAGCAAGCGTCTGCGCATGCTCCATGCACCTAACCCGGAAGTCTCCTGCGCGTAACTGCAGGCACGTGATCAGAAAGTGGCTGCGCATGCTCAGTGCTCAGACATTTCTGCGCGTGCTCAGGATACTCCTGAGTGGCGCCTCAGGGGCAATTCAAGAAACACAACAATAATCCACAGGCAAATGTTCACTTCCCCATTGCTGCCAAGTTTCAGTGATTGAATGAATGAATAAACAAACAAATGAATGTGCTCTCAGAATCACTTAAAGGAATGGGCCTTTGCCATAGCTCTCAACCATTTGTGTCGCAAAGGCGGGTGAAAGCACCCGATTTTATTTTTGGCGGGTGAGAGGCCCATTGAAACGAATGGGCGTGCAGGAGGCTTGGCGGTGAGTCCGCTGGTTACAAGGTCTTATACCTGGAGGGGGCATACGAAATTAAGGACAGACACACCGAGTTGGATTGCACGTCTTACTTTATTGGCGTACATACAAATCTGATTCTATGGCAAGACAGGAGGCTCATATTATGCATTACAATCTTTACTCTGAACCACAGCAGCAAAAAATAAAAAACTTTGTAAAAAAATTTTTTTCCAATAAACATAACGTTATAACAATGCAATGGGAAACATCCCAGTCCAACATGGTGGGCAGGTCATGCCCTGGGGGTAGCCAATAGGGAGCGAGCCAGTACCAATATAGGTCCATTCCTTTAATAACTTCCCCTCTTTCTTTGCTGCTGACCCACAGCTAAGTCACACCTCCGGTTTTCTCTTAGACTGTGTGTTCAAAGTGTTACTTGTATCACTTGGTTTCAGGAAGCAGCGTTTGGGAGAACACGTTTCTTTTTTCTTGTTACATTGTATATGCTGCGACTTTCCTCAAGCAGGCAAGCGGAGCGTTTGTTTATCTCGCCCGCGTTCACCTGAGGTGATTTATTCGAGCGTGGCGTTCGCTCGCATTGTGTGGCACTCTTCGTGACCTTTCCTTGGGGAACGCTGCAGCGTTCTATTTACTCGTGCGCCTGTTGTGAGGCCGCGAGCATTTGCTTTGTTTGTTGCGCGCGTCGACCGGCTCAGAACAGTTACATTCTGACGGACGACGCGCGTTGCCTAAGGAGCTCTGTGGCACACGCGGTAAGCGTGCTGCTAGTGAAAGGCAGGTTTAGCAGATCCGCCACAAAAAATGTATATATATTTATTTTTTCCGTAATATGTTCCATTTTCTGTTATAAATTGGTAATAGTTTTACAGTTGTTTTGTATGGTAAAATTTTGCTTCTTTGCCCTCACACGCTGCTCGCGTGTTTGTCTGTGGGAATTCAGACACTGCCCATGTTCTGCCTTGGTGGCCCTTACCTGAGGTTTGTGGCACACTATTAACTTGAGTCCTTACAGCCTGCTCGGCTTGTGTGAGTGCAGCTTTGACCCGGCTGTGTTTAATTAACGGTATATATATATATTTATATCTATTTTACCAAAGAAATTGGTGCTGTCATGGACAAAGGAGTGCTTCCCTCCTCTGCAGATGCCAGCACTCAAGTGCGCACTGCCAAAAAAAGTGAGAAGGTTCTTGAAAACATTGGGGATCAAGCCTGTCATTCCCAGCCTTTAGTGGCACAAGCTATTCAGTCCTCTTTGGACTCCGCTTTAACTGATTTGAATAATACTTTGGCGTCAGCCTTTGACAGATTGATTACCCGCATTGCGGATTTTCATCCCTCCCAGGACGCTGTCCCATCTGTGGCGTCCCAGGCACCCAGAAAATGTAAAGTTAAAACTAAACATACCCAGGGACAACTCAGTCCCCTAGTGGCCATATCTCCTATTGCTTCCCCTAAGGGTAATTTAAAGCGTGGGTGGGAAGAATCTCGACCTATCTCTTCCACCCCCTGACCGGCCCCGCGCCTTTCGCGCCGGTGGAGCCCCCTATTGATGTCTCATCCTCTGACAGTGCAGAGGATTCTGATTCGCCCCCTAAGAGGCAAAAAAGGAAGGTGACCTCGGTAGCCCCTCAAGGGGGTCCCCTGCTGGATGGTAGTGGTGTACCTTTCTTTGATCCTGCCCTGATTCAACACCCCAGGTCTGCTGAGTGGCAACCCTCTGAGGAGGTTTCCTCTTTCCTCAAGTTCTGGATCCGGCGCCCTATGGCCAAAGAGGATCGTAATAAATTACGGGCGAAATGTCCTAGACCGTTGCTCGCCGACAAGGTAGCTCTAGCGCCAGAAATAGACCAGTCTATGGCGGCTTTTCTTTCCCAGAAAGGGAAGGACCCCAAGAAGGGGGTCGATAAAGCGTGGCGTAGTTGTCAAGACAGACTATTGGACATCCTGGGTCCAGTCACGCAGATTTTTGAAATGGCAGAAGAGGCGGCATCCTCTAATACCCCGATAGATGTTGACGCATTAAGGGGTTGGATCCAACATACGGTATGCCTGCTCGGCAATGCTAATGCCTCCATATGTAGGGAGAGGAGAAAATCATTATTAATGAGGTTGGATTCCAAACTGGCAGATATGTCGGAGAGGGAAGGTGGCCCTGCAGCTCAGGGTAATTTGTTTGGGGATTCTTTCCTGAAAGATTTGTCAGCTTATGTTCACACATTTACAGCGCTGGACAAAGCGCAGGTTAATATAAAAAAGGTTTTTGCCCCAAAGGTTTTTAACAAGGCTGGGCGAGGTAGAGCCCGCTCCTCCGGCCGTTTTTCCCAGGGCTCCTCCCGCCCCTGCCAGTTTGCGCCCCGTGGCGCATAACATACCTCCTCTGCTCGAGGAGCACATAATCAGTTCTATCCGCAACAAAACTCCAGTTGGAGAGGACGTGCCGGCAGGGGAGCCGGAAGATCAAGAGGGCCATCAGGTAATTTCCGAGGTGCTAAAAGTTTTTTCCCTCAAAAGTTTAGGTGGCAGACTAGCCAGGTTCCTTCCACAGTGGGAGGCTCTCACTTCGGATCCTTGGGTGCTACAAACGATTCAGGGTTATCAGATAGAGTTCTATGCCCCTCCTTGCCAGTTGTCCTTTCCCCTTCCTTTGGTGTTCGACGAAGTCAAACAATCCCTTATAGATGGGGAGGCACGGGATCTCATCTCCAAAGGGGCGGTAGTCCCGGCCTCTTACAGGGCCTCTCAGTTCCTGAGTACCATTTTTCTAGTTCCGAAACCGGACCAGGGGTTTCGCCCAGTAATCAACCTGAAAGCTCTCAACTCTTTTGTGGTTTATCACCACTTCAAGATGGAGGGAATTCATTTACTCAGGGATACTCTTCTCCCTGCAGACTGGATGGTCAAATTGGACCTCAAGGACGCTTACCTAGTGGTTCCCGTCTTTCCCCCACATCAGGAGTATCTTCAGTTTCAGTGGGGGGGTCGGGTGTGGCAGTTTGCATCCCTTCCGTTTGGCCTGTCCTCGGCCCCATGGTGTTTCACCAAGCTCATGCGCCCTGTGATGGCTCTTCTCAGATCCAGGGGGATTCGGATCATAGTTTATCTGGACGACATGTTGCTCCTAGCCCAGAATTATCAAACTCTGTGTTCTCATCTGAAATTTACTGTGACCCTCTTACAGGATCTAGGTTTTGTGATAAATGTAAAAAAATCCATATTGAAGCCTACGCAATGTATCCAATTTCTGGGCTTCAATATAGATTCAAAGCTTTGCATCCTTCTTCTCCCAGACAGCAGACTGTCCAAGATAAAGAAGGAAATTCGTCTACTCCTCAGGAGAGCGAGGATCTCCCTCAGGCAGTTGGCCAGAGTTGTAGGGATGTTGTCGGCATCCATTCAGGCTATCTTCCCTGCTCCCCTACATTACAGAGCACTGCAACGCTTAAAGGCCAAGCATTTGCGCAAGTGTCTCTCTTACTCCCAAATGGTGGAATTGCCGCCAGAGGCCAGGTTGGAACTTCTGTGGTGGCTCAGGCACATGGAGGCCTGGAATGGCAAGGCAATTTTTGGCCCATCGCCGGATGTCGTTCTGGAGTCAGATGCGAGCAGATCGGGTTGGGGAGCCAGATTGGGTCAGGTCTCCACGGGAGGGAAATGGTCAGAGTCAGAGAAACTACTCCATATCAATTGCCTAGAGTTGTTAGCGGGGTCTTTTGCTGTTCGGAGTCTCCTCAAGGATCAGGGAAATTGTTGTGTTCTCCTCCGCATGGACAACATATCTGCGGTGAGGTACATCAATCACCTGGGGGGTACCAGGTCCAAAGTCTTGGCGGATTTGGCGAGAGAGTTTTGGCATTTTTGCCTCGACAGGGATATTCTCTTGAAAGCGGAATACCTTCCAGGAGTCAGCAACGTAGGAGGAAAGGAGCGATTGGATGCTGAACAGGTCTCTTTTCGCCCGCATAGAGTCCCTCTGGGGTCCTCTGATGATAGACTTGTTTGCCTCCAGACTGAATTGTCAAGTTCCCAGGTTTTACAGTTGGAGACCAGATCCGTTAGCTCTAGCCACTGACGCTTTCCTCCAGGATTGGTCGGGTCAGTTGGGGTATGCCTTTCCTCCCTTTGCAATGATAGCCCGGGTTCTGGTCCAGGTTCGCACTCAGGCGGTGTCTCTGGTTCTGGTTACCCCCTTTTGGCCTTCTCAAGTGTGGTTCCCGGCCCTTCTAGAATTGGCAATAGATATTCCCCGTCTTCTCCCTCGCGATCCCCTGTTGCTAGTGGATCCAGAGGGTCTCCCTCACGAGTTGGTCTCGCAGGGACACCTTGCCCTTATGGCTTGGAAGATTTCAGCTCTTCCTGGTGCTTCAGAGGCCTGTCGCAAGACTCTATGGCGGTCATCCGGGACTCCTGGACGGTGAATGTAATGCAAGGGCTTTGAACTTGCATAATATGAGCCTCCTGTCTTGCCATAGAATGTCTAATCCCCCACACTAGCGTGAGATGGGGGTTTAGATTCTATAAAAGACAAGGAGGCGAGTATTATCCCACCCACCCACCCACCCACCCTTACTGGTGTCGGTTGTTGTTTCAGAGGGCAGTTGATGACTTCGATGCAGGAGGAAGTGGGAGATTGAGCTCCAGGTTGCAGAAGGTTTCAGCCCCGGCGTCTCCATGGGAGTTTGTTCTTCGTTCTACGTGGAGAAGGTGTTCGGTGGTCGTGTGAGACAGATCAGCGTCAGAAAGAGGGGGAGTTATTAAAGGAATGGACCTATATTGGGACTGGCTCGCTCCCTATTGGCTACCCCCAGGGCATGACCTGCCCACCATGTTGGACTAGGATGTTTCCCATTGCATTGTTATAACTTTATGTTTATTGGAAAAAAATTCGTTTTACAAAGTTTTTTATTCTTTGCTGCTGTGGTTCAGAGTAAAGATTGTAATGCATAATACTCGCCTCCTTGTCTTTTATAGAATCTAAACCCCCATCTCACGCTAGTGTGGGGGATTAGACATTCTATGGCATGACAGGAGGCTTCATATTATGCATTTCCATCTTTACTCTGAAACCACAGCAGCAAAGAAAAAAACTTTACAAACAAAAAGTTTCAACAACAGAACTAGATGAGTTCAATGTCCATGCATGGGGACCTCCCCAAACCATCATGGAGGACAGGTCATGCCCTGCAGGGAACCAATGAGCAGGGACCCTCCTCTATATATATACATTACTCTAACCCCAACCCCTCTTTCTTTGCTGCTGACACCACAGAGCTAAGTCACCCCTTTCAGTTGTGTCTTACATGTTAGTCAGTGTTTGCCATATTAATTGGTGTTGCATATATATGTGTGCCTTGCGGCTTTCACTTTGGAAAATTGTGTTTCCTTATTTTAAATTTATTTGCTGTGTTATTTGAACGGCCACTTACTTTGTGGCGTCTAACAGAATTAATGGGCCTCGAGCGCCCGTGCTTCTTCCTGCAGTATGGTTCCTTTTATTGGTTTGGGGCGCCTGGCAGCGCCGAGCTGTGTGTTTATTTTACTTTCTTTCTGAGATAATGCGAGCAGTCGCATGGGCCCTTGTGGACGCTAAAGCTTTAGCTTCAGGCCTGTCCAGCGTGATTTATGTACAGAATGTCAGCTGTGCTGGGTCTTTGAAGCCTGGGCTTCAGACCTCCCGTCCACACCCTTTGTTTATCTTGTTTATTTTTCGCGTGAGGCCCATTTAGAAGCTGTTGCTTACAGGCCTGTCACGCGTGGGTTGGTGTGCCTAGTGCGCCCAGTTATGTTTTCTTTTATTTTGAGAGTCTTTGTCAGCACAGGTCTTTGAAGCCTTTGCTTCGGACTTCGCACGCACAGCCAAGGGGTAGGGCTGAGCAGCGCTTTTTTCTCCTGTAGCTAGTACAGCCACCAGTGGCTCAAATGGTAAGTGCTTGGTCTTGGAATGCTGGAGACCTGAGTTCTAATCCAAGGTCTGGAACATCCTTGGCATGATTTAAAAACAAATTTAAATCTTTTTATGCTGAATTATGAATGTCAAATTTTTGAATTAATCCATAAGGGAATTTTCCTTTCTTATACGCTGCCCTGACCCAGGGGTAGGGTTGAGCAGCGCTTGGATACCTGTGGGTTTGTAGCGCTATATATATAATTGCTGACTTATGAATGCTAAATTGTTCACTTTATACCAAATGAGATAAAAGGGGTTTTTCCCTTTAAAGTAATCCTTATGGGAAAGGTGCAGGCTTCCACATATGGGTCTCCCATTTCAATCCCCATGCGCGCCCTGGCAACAGCTTTGCTTACTGAAGCGCAGGTGAGGGGAGCGCCATGCACCACCTTTACATTTTAGAAATGAAATACAAAATGCTACCAAGTGTATCTTGCGTCAGAATTTCAGCACCTTTATTTTGAGTGCCGCTGCCTGCTCGGCTTCAGGTTTCACCTGAGTTTGGATGCGAGGGTTCTTCCCTGGCGTGCTGCTGACTTCCATACCCTGCTCGGGTAAGCAGCTTGTGGTGCGCTTGCTTGCTGGCGTATTCCTTTGACACAGCAATGGTTAAGCTGTGTGTGAAGCATTGCCGCTTCTCTTTGTTTAAACAACTATTTTGTTTGTTTTATTTGTTTTCTCACTTTATCCTTCAAAGAAAAGACAGGGGTTGGTGGAGGAGGTTGTTAAATGACCTAAAGGGGGCTTGGGCCTTCCTATCCAGCCATCATTCAGGCACAATCCTGTACTAGAATGATATTTCATGTGCCTTTACGGGGGAAAAGAAATGTCTGCTTAATTACCCCTCTCTCTCTCTTTTTCCGTTAGGTAAGTTCAGGACAACTCAGTCCGTTTTCCTTTAGGTTTCTCCTCCCCTGAAGGGGTTAAGTTCGCAGGTTAGGGGGTGTACCTACAGTTCTGGTCTGTTCCTCATATCCTGTTTTCTTAATATATATCTCCCCTAATACATGGTCCTTGTTTTCTGTGTCAGTTAATTTGGCGGACCCTACTTGCCTTCATGAGGCGTTAAGAACCTCATCAGGGGGGCGGTCTTGGGAGACAGTGCAATCCTCTTGTTTTGTGAGCTAACCCTGTCGACATTGATTGCACAGTCCTGGGTATCCTTCTTTGCCCTAGGGGACATAAGGGGTAGGACCCTACGAAGGAAGAGGGTATCTGGGTTTTTTAGGACATGTATAACCCAGTTTGCTCACTGGCTAAAGAGGGATGTAACCTCTATGTTCACTATTTGATGTGCAAGTACTGGGCTACTTGATCGAGATCCGTTTGCCTGCTCGGCAACGACGGCGCCTCTGCTCTTACGGAGCGGCGTAGTTACCCCTCTTGTGAGAAGGGATGGCTCAAGGGCAACGCACTCCTCTGAGAGGTTAAACTATACAATCCAGGTTCGGATTATAATACTAGCACTTGAAAATGTGCGGATCATGAAGGACTGGATTATAAGAGCAATTGCCTGCTCGGCTTCGATGGAAAACCTTCACGGCCACAGAATGACCTACGCCCTTACCCGTGCAATTTCATCTCAAATTATTATTGAACATGTGGCTTTATTAAGATCTTGCCCCTCAGGAGAAGGAAGCAGCGCCTTTGGAGGTTTTCCTGAGTCTACCTATCCGGTAGAAGGTGCATCAAGAAGTGCGCACAGTTACTCCTCTGCTCGAGGGGCTTGAGCACGGTGTTTTTTGTTCCTTTGGAAGGATTGTGCCGACAGCAGTCCTGCTAGTCATAGGATATCTCCTGTAATGCCTTTGGTGTTCACTAGGTTTTTCGTAGATGATGTTCATCTCAAACCCCTGGGGGTTGCTGTGGGTTAACAAGGATCCTATTTGTGCTCTTCCTCTGTCAGTTTTTCCCTTGCCCTCATTTTAGAAGGGGCGGTGATAACAACCTCCCTCGCGGTTTCTCAATTATGAATGAGATAAATATGCTCTCACTAATTGGGAGTGGACATATAGGATACTTCTAATAATAAGTATTTTACACATTTTAACATATATTCATGGCACTCTTTAAATGGAAGTATTGTTATGCTCATTGTTTCCTGTCTCCTGGCAGATGGTATGGTCGTATTAGACCTCGAGGGTTAGTGTTGGGGGGTTTCCTCCATTATTCCTCCCCTCAGGAGTTTCCGCGTCAGTTCTACTGATGGGTTCACTCTTATCATTGTCCCTCCCTTTCGGTTTGGCCTTTCCCTTCAGCCCCTGGTGTCACCAAGTTAATGAAGAAGGTGATAACTCACCGAGGGTGAGTGAGTGAGTGAGTGAGTGAGTGAGTGAGTGAGTGAGTGAGTGAGTGAGTGAGTGAGTGAGTGAGTGAGTGAGTGTGTGTGTGTGTGTGTGTGTATATATATATATATATATATATATATATATATATATATATATATATATATATATATATATTTGTTTCTTGGATACAGTTAGAGATGTCCCTTCCGCAATCACAGAGTTTGTTCTTGGTTTTAGGCACGTCATTATAACTCTGCATCTTATCCTTTGGGATGATAGACTGTACTTAAGTAAGGAGTTAGCAGTTTTCTCCCCTGGAAAGGGTGATTTTTTTTTTTTTTCCCTTAGCTAGTTAACCTAGATGGGCAGAGGGCCAGCTCCTTCAGTGTCATTGTTCCAAGCACCCCGCGAGAATCTATTGCTCTCGCATTTAGATCAGCCTTTGGAACAGTTACCTAACCCTGTTACACACAAGAGCCTTTCTCTAAGATCAATTCCAGTTAGCGCCGTGACTGGAGCAACATATTGTCAATCAGGATGTCGGTCCGATAACTCAGCAAGTGCATCACTCGCTTTAACATCTGTGCAAAGCCTGCTGATGCAGGATCCAATGGGCAGAGCCACACTCAGCCTTTCATACTTGCGAGATCGATAAATGAGCTCCACACACCGTGTGTTATAACAAGCAGGGCTCAGATGACTGATGGTTTGTAGCGCTTTATGAAAGCTACATTATTAGCTCTCTTTGGCCTCAATCTGGTACGGTTGGAGTTCCAATTGGGTAATCTCTTTTCCTTGTGAGAAGGTGGATGCCAGTCCACTGTCTTCGGACGGTTCCTCCGGGATTGCTCGGTTCCTTTTGGGGCCTTCTCGGGAGGGGGATGGTTCCCATCCCTATAGCATTTTACGGTGCATGTTGTCTAGTGTCATCCCTATCCACCTTTCTCTATCCCTGCCCTTCACTTCTCTCTTATGGTTCCTCTGTTATTCATTAGAATATATTTTCATCTCTTCCTGGGGCTTCAGAAGTTCTTTGCGCAGTGCACTATCTGGGTCGTCAAGGACTTTTGGAAAGCCTTTAATAAGCCTGTTTTCTTTAGATGGCGGCTATTCAGTGAATGGGTATGTGATAAGATTTTGCTTCTGTTTCTCCCTTAACGGAAATAGGTTGTTCTGGTAGAACGGTCTACGAAGGCTACTTTACATGGCAACGATTGCACTTTACTGCCATTATCGCAGCGAAACATGGTCGCTAAGGGTGAAAACGGTGGTTGGCAGTACTTGGTGCGCGGGACCTTCAGGTCCATTGGTTTTGGGGTTCCACCTTGACTAGGTGTTTCTTATCGGCTTCGATTATATCATCTGGTATTACCACATCTTTGTTTTTTCAAGTAAGGCTTGTCTGTGCTACAACGGTTTTCAAAGTTATCCATGTGGAGTTTCTTTCCTGTTAAAGTACATCTCCTGTTTCAGCCCTTTAGATATGGACAGTGGCATGTTCTCCCGGGGGTCAGGATTTAGTGCCCGATTGGGTACCCATAGGGTTTCCTCCATTTATTATCCAGGTCTGGGTCATTTTCTAATGTGTACGTTTTTAAGTGTTTATAAATGCTTAAGTTGGACTTAACCCCTAAATACCTCTCAGCTGCTTTCCTGTGGGAACATTATTGCGGGGTCTCTTACCCTTGGGCCATATGGATTAAGTAGATTTGCAGAGAAAGGGAGTTAATTGCTCCTTGGTCCTTCAATGGAAGATGCTATAGTGTTTAAGATGCTCTCCTGGGGGAGGGAATTGTCAAAGCAGCCGTTTGGTCATGGGAATAATATGAGGAATAATAATTGTATTTTATCACTAGTGTATTGCTCAGGGTGGGATTTGGATTGGGATGCAAGGGCTTTGAACTTGCATAATATGAAGCCTCCTGTCATGCCATAGAATGGGAAATCCCCCTCACTAACGTGACAGGGGGTTTAGATTCTATTAAAGACAGGAGGCGAGTATTATCCCACCCACCCTCCCTTTGTATTGGCTGTTCTGCTTCCACCCACCCACCCTGTTATATTTCATATTGTTTCAGATTTGGGTGAGAAGTCCTATCCAGAAGAACTTCGTCATAGATTCAGGCTGTGGGAAGGTGAGATCTCCAGTTTCTCTAGATCCTTTCTCCGCGCTACGCAGTTCAACCGTTTCATTGGACGTCTGGTGCAAGACAGCTGCAGAAAGAGGGGTTGGGGTTAGAGTAATGTGTATATATATATATATATATATATATATATATAGAGGAGGGTCCCTGCTCATTGGTTCCCTGCAGGGCATGACCTGTCCTCCATGATGGTTTGGGGAGGTCCCTATGCATGGACATTGAACTCTTATCTAGTTCTGTTGTTGAAACATTTTGTTTGTAAAGCTTTTTCTTTGCTGCTGTGGTTTCAGAGTAAAGATGGAAATGCATAATACTCGCCTCCTGTCTTTAATAGAATCTAAACCCCCTGTCACGTTAGTGAGGGGGGATTTCCCATTCTCCTTTGCACCCCCTCCCCCTTACATGCTACGTCTCACGTGACATGGTGTCGTTCTCTTAAGGAGACACAAACACTCTAACATCACCCCGGACGAAATGTCCTTACAACGTTCTCAGCACTCTTCAACCAGGCGTGCTGGCTTCTTCACGGCTCGTTGGGCACGACTGCTAGTGCCTTCTCCTGGATCCTCATCAGGCTTCTCTGTTCTCTTCATTCCTGGACGAGGGGAGAATCTTGGAGGTGTCCACAGTGTGTCTCGAGAATCTATTGACATTGGTTCAGGATCTGGAGGCTGACGTCTCTCATTTTCCGTGGTTGTTGCAAGCTTGAATTTTGAGCTGTTCCGTGTTATTTGTCGTTCTTCATTTTCAGCAGTCACCATTGTTCCTTTGATGGCCGTGACTTGTAGTGTCTGTGGGGCGAATCTTGACTTAGTCTTCTTAACTGTTGACTGTTGCACCAGTACCTCGTCTCCTAATTGAAAGTCCTTTGGACGCGCTCCTCGTCTTTCATCTGTTTGGATGCAGGCTCGTTCCTTCTTCTCTGCATCTCTCCATAGGATTTGTGGATCTGTTTCTGGTTTGTTTATCGGATAGTGTATGATTCGTGTGCGAACTTGGTACTTTACCATGAGTTCGGCCGGGGTCTTGTTTGTGGCTTCATGAGGCGTATTTTGATAATATCCTCCTACATAAGGCTTGGTGTGGATCAACATTTTCCAGTCTGGCTCTTTGCAACATCTTTTTATTCGATGACATGAATCTCTCGGCTATCCCGTTCGTCTGGGGCCACAGGGGTGTTATCTTCTGGTGCTTGAACCCTAAGTACTTGGCGAATGTCGTGAAATCGTGGCCGCAGAAGGGCGGGCCATTGTCTGACTTGATAACGTCCGGTATGCCCCATTCTCTACACAACTTCATCGAAGATTACTGCGACTTGTGCAAAGGCTGTGGATGATCTTTTTGCAATTGGGAACCTTGAATGTTCATCCATGAATAAAAGTAGGTATTCCCCTGATTCTAGGGGACCATAAAAGTCTACCACCACTGTTTCCCATGGATGTTCTGGTATCTGTGTCAGCAGTAGGGGTACTGGTGTTTCGGCTCTGGTCGTGCACTGGCACGCCATGCAATGCCTATCCCACCGGTCGACTAGGGCGTCAAGGAAGGGGAACCACATATGGCAGCGTAGTTGACATTTGGTGTTGTCTGCTCCTCAGTGTCCCTCATGGGCTGTCTTAATTATTTCTGATCGCAAGGCCGCTGGGATTACTATTCTGCACCCTCTGAGGAGTATGGGTTTGTCTTTTACAGCCAGCTCGGATTGGATTCTTGCGAGCCTCTCCAGTTCGTCTCGGTTTGCCCCTGGATGCATTGACAGCGATCTCTTGTAGTCTTTCCACTTGTGTTCCGTGAGTTCAATCGCCAGGGCCATGGATGGATCAGCAGCTGTCGCAAGTGCGACGGTTTCTAATGATAACCCTGGGGGTAGTGTGCTTTTGGTAACATAGCTTATATATTCCATGTCACCCTTTATAGCTTATATATTCCATTTCACGACATACAAACCTGTGTCTGCACTCCTCCCTTGAACCTTATGGATACTTGTGCCACCCCGCCTTTTCCTAGGGTGGCAACACCACATACAATGCCGTCACCAAAGCCATCCTAAACTCACAGGCGTGAGTCATACCTCACTCCCCCACATCGTGCTTGTCCGCATTTTTATTTTGCTGACCTATCGTCCTAATGCAATACCCAAAGTTAGCTGCCACTACCACTGCATTGTGCCTCTACTTATTATTACTTGTTAACAGTGCACATTGCCTAACTGTGTTAACAAATCACGCTTACAGCCCTTATCTATGTTTAATATGTTATGCATTCTTCTTCCTGCCTGATTATATACGTAATGGTCCTCAGAGTACCCCTACAATTGTACCTAGACTGACTATTTGCTCGCCTTCTGGCCACTCGACCAATTTATAATAGTAGCATAATCCAACTGTATGTCACCAAATGCCCTGACTACTAACCCTGCCAAACTTAGATGCCCTATCGCTGTGTGCATGTTAGTCACCTCTAGGTTTGCCAAATTTGGAGGCCTTTCTCTTCGCTGTCTGCATTTTAGCCACTGTCAGGAATGCCAAATCTAGACGTCTCTGTGTTATTCGCATGTTAGTCACCATTAGGATTGCAAAATCTAGATGCCTTCTTTTCACTGCTTGCATTTTAGCCACTGTTAAGAATGCCATATCTCGCTGTCTTTTTGCTGCATGTATTTTAAATCACGGCCAGGTCTGCCAAAGTTAAATGCTTCCTATTGCGTATATCCTAGGCACAGATAAGACGGCCAAATCCAGATGCGCCTGCTGTGTACTTCTCAGTCAATGTTAGGATTGCCAAACTTTGAAGCCCTGTGCAGCGCACACCCTAGGCATTACTGGACTGCGAAACCCAGTAGCCCCTTCGCTTAATGCCACTGTCCACTTTGTGCATCTCTAAGACCTACCTCTTATACGCACTTTACTCCCTCCTCTGGACCATACTAACTATTATCTTAACAATGGACCAGTTCAATACCACTCCATGTAACCTGCTAGAGAGAAACATCCGGCTCAGAGCTAGACTGCCCCGTCTATATGACCTTAAAAATAAAAGAACTATTCCTCTAGGGGCCAATCCTATCATGACTGCTCCCAACTGCAACTTGCCTACCCGATCTGCAGATAGACGACCCAAGATACAAATAGACCAACCGAAGGTCCAGAAGAAGCCTAACCTTCCCCCGCCTAGAATCACACAAGGGGAAAACTATATCCTCCACCCTGCCAGGTGCCCTCATCAACGCTAGATCCCTCGTAGCACATAATACTGAAATTGCCGACATACTTGCCTCAGCTGACTTAGATCTTTTTGCGATCACTGAGACATGGCTCCATGATGCCGCAAGTCCCGCACTCATGATTGCCATACCCGACAATTACAATATACTAAGAGTCGATCGCCCCAACTCCAGGGGAGGTGGCCTTGCTATAATTTCCAAAACTAAATTAGCTGCTAGACTCTGCCCTCACCCTGAAATCACATCCTGCGAACTTCTCTCGGCTAAAATTCCTATTTCAAACAACAGTATCCTAACGGTCCTCCAGTATACAGACCACCAAGCCGATTTGGGTAATTTTGAAGAAGACCTATCCAGCCTCCTCAATAACATCATCAAAGACCCCACCCAGCTCCTTCTGCTAGGCGACTTTAATCTGGGCTTTAATGATGTTGAGGATAAACAGACCCATTCTATCCAATCTATCCTAACCGATCATGGCCTTACCCAAAAAGTCTTAGCCCCTACATACATGAAAGGTCGCACATTAGACTGGATAGCTAACAGAAACTGCACTACCACCATTTCTAATATACTACCTCAGACATGGACTGACCACCACCTCATCTGCTTCTCATCCACCATAGAGCCTCCTAAACCAGCCAACCTGGAAACAGCTCCACCTGTGCATACAAGAAGCAAAAGAGACATTACGGTTGAAAAAATAATTCCGCTTCTCCTACCAGATCTTAGAGCTAGTACTATTGACACTAATCCAAATACGCTAGTGGAGACATTTAACAATACTATGTCCAAAGCATTGGATGCCATTGCCCCTATCAAAGAACGCAAAAGTAAACGAAAGGCCCACCTTAACTCATGGTTTACCCCCTATCTTAAAAAATTACGAACCCAAAAACGTAAACTACAAGCCATTCGGAGGCACACACCCTCAATAGAGAATAAAACTCTACTTGACAATCTTGCCAAACATTACAAGAAGGAAATAATTCAAACTAAAAAAAGATACATTCAACAAGAGAATCAGCAAAGCTAACTCCAACTCGAAAGAACTCTTTTCCATCCTTCGGGAAATGGAAAATCCGATTGCTCCCATTGACAACGTTCCCAAGGACAAACAATGGTGCACAAGTATCCAAAATGCCTTAGCGAACAAAATTACAACTCTCCAATCTAAAATTGCTAAATAAAAACCCTACCTGAGTGCCACTGCAACCCAGACTACCCAATTGCCTGATACACCTAGAACAGTCACCCAATTCAACTGTGAACCATTCAGATTCACCAATATATCCATAGCGGAAACTGAAAAGGTGATATCTTCCCTGAAACCTTCCAATTGTCAAGGCGACAGCTGCCCTGCACAAGTCATTAAGGACGCAGCCAGAGACTTAGCACCCTTCATAGCTAAGCTAATTAACGCATCCTTTAGAACTAGCACTGTACCCACTAACCTCAAAGAATCTTGGGAACTGCCCCTCCTCAAAAAACAGGCCCATGGCCCAGCCATCCCTACTAATTACAGGCCCATCATTACGGTACCATTTCTCCTTAAAATCATCGACAGAGTAGCCTACCTCCAGATACAAAACTAGAGACAAACCAATTACTAGGATCACGCCAATCTGCTTTCAGACCACTACACAGCACTGAAACGGCCCTAATTGCCCTTAAGACTCAAATCGACGAATTGAAGGATAAAGGCAACACAGCTATGCTCCTCCTCCTTGACTTATCGGCGGCCTTTGACCTGGTGGACCATGCAGTGTTATGCAACCACCTAGCGTCTGCCGCCTACTTCTCAAGTGAAGCGATAGCTTGGGTACAATCCTTCTTGGCCAACCGAACGATGAGTGTTCTCCCCTTCAGCCTCGGCAGACCCAATACATATCACCTGTGGTGTCCCACAAGGTTCATGTGTCTCCCCCACAATGTATAATATCTTCACTAAGCCACTCTTCGACAAACTTGACAGACTGGGGATAACATACACCAACTATGCGAACGATACTCAGATCCTCATACCACTTTCTGGCAACTTTGTCGAAGATACAGCTCTAGTAAATAAGATTTATCTCCTCATTCAGGCATGGATGGCCTCACACGCCTCTGCCTGAACGATGACAAAACAGAGATACTGATCTTGGGCTCCGACTCCAACCTCAAAAAACTCAGTCCCAATTACCTTGCCTTCAATATTGATGGCAATTTAATCAAAGTGGCAACTGAGGTAAAAACTCTAGGTTTCTACCTTGACGCTACACTTTCTCTCAAAAAACAAACCAATGCCCTCGCATCGTCGACGGCCTACACTTGCAAATTAATCAGGGCTTGCAGACCTTAACTCTCCAAATCCAACTGCATAACATTAGCCAACGCCCTAGTAATGCCGAAATTAGACTACTGCAACGCCCTCTACTCGGGGGCCCGCAAGTCTATCATAAACAAAATGCAAACACTACAAAATAATGCTCTTAGAGCAGCTCTGGACATACCTCGCAGAGCACACATATCCAAAACTAGGAAAGAGCATCACTGGCTGAAAATTAGCGACAGAGTCCTCCTTAAAACACTATCCCTAACAAAGGACTGAACAACAATGCACCTCCATACATTTCGGATAAACTAAATAGAAAATCGTTCACATACCACACGAGAGCAGCTAACCACCTCTTGCTTGTGATTCCGAAATTTAGATAAAAAAACAGGCGGAGCCAGTTTCCCTGTAAAAGCTGCTTGCACATGAAACGCCCTCCCCGCTGCACTGAGAGCTAATCTACCATACTCGAGCTTTAGACGCCACGTAAAAAAGTGGCTCTGGTCTAACGCCAACTAACTAACTAACTCTCTTGGCCTGGACTCACCATTGGCTACCCACGGTGAATAACTACTTTGTCATTCCTGTTCCCTGACCTGACTTCCTCGTGGTATAGGAACCCCCCTCCTCCTGTACCCTTATACATGCCTGCTAAATTGTTAATAACATTTGTTCTGTATGCACTATTGTATGTAACTAAGCTCAAATATTCTTGTAACTGCTGCGCCCGGCTACCCCTGGGTTTTGGTGCGCATTATCAAATAATAAACTAAACTAAACCCTGTCTTGGTGTCGGCTTTCCTGTAGGGTGTCTCGACAGATAATCGGCTGGGTTGTGCTCACCCCCCGGACGATGTATTATGTGGTAGTCATATTCTTGTAGGCAGATGCCCCACCGTTCAATTCTGGGGGGCATCTTTGTTCGTGGGTTTCCAAACAATGACAATAGGGCTTGATGGTCCGTAATAAGGGTGAATCTTTTTCCTATAATGAAGTTGTGAAAATGTTCACATGCCCAGACTGCCACCAGACTCACTTTTTCCACCTGGGAGTACGCAGATTCGGGGGGGTGCCAGAGCCCTGCTGGTGTAGGCCACAACGTGCCTCGTGTGAGTGTCGATTCCGTTGGTCTAGGCGAGTATGGCGAGTATGGCGAGTATGGCTGCTAGCCCCACCGGGCTTGCATCGACCACAATTTTAGTGTGCTAGTCCGGGTTGAAGTAGGCCAGTTTCCTGGCTTCTGCTAGGGACTGCTTGATGGTGTCGAATGTCCATTTGGTATTCTGCCGTCCAGGCGAAGAGCATGTCCTTCTGGAGAAGTTTTCAGAGAGGTTCAGTCTAGAATTATTGATTAATTAATTGGAAAAGCTGCCAGGAAAAGATCCTGGACATGGCGGGTCCATTGGTGAAAATTGGCGAAAATTATGGACCTGGCAGAACGGGCTAAGGACACCGGAGAAGAGGTGGACCCAGGTGTCCTAGCAAACTGGGCGCAAAGAGCCGTATGCCTTCTAGGCAACGCGAACTGCGCAATTTCTTCGGAGCAAAGAAGAGGCCTCCTGCTGAAAATAGACAAGAAACTAGGAGATCTGTCGTTTTATGAAGCAGGCGAGGCAGCGCAAGGCCTTTTATTCGGTGACATTCGGCAAAGAAATGGGGAGGTTCGTGGGAACTTACGCCTCCCTAGAAAAGGCGCAAGCCTCGATGAAGAAAATCTTTCCTGAAACAGTTTTCAGTGGGACCGGTCGGTTCAGAGGCCGAGCGGCCGGTCGTTTCCAATCGTACAGAAGGCCTCAAGGAAATAGAAACAACTACTGGGAGAGCCGACAACCAGACTCATTCTTCCCACCATGAGGACGCTTCCCGAGAGGGAGGAGAGGCAGAGGACAGGGAAGAGGACACAACTTCCCCACAGGTGAGAGTTTCTGCATACCCACCAGTGAGAGGGAGAACAGCGATGTTCTGGGAAAGCTGGCGCTCGCTTTCCAGCGATGTCTGGGTCCTTCAGACAGTACAAGGCATGCACATAGAGTTCATAGGGACCCCCTACCAAAGCCAAACACCCCACCCTCTCGTCGCAACGCAGATAGAGAAAAAGCTATTATACGCAGAATTGCAGAAGCTAGCAGAGAAGCGAGCGATAGAGCGATGCGTCACACACCCAAAATTTGTGAGCAATATGTTCTTAGTCCATCGAAAGGACAAAGTAAGACCGGTAATAAATCTAAAGAGCATGAACAGATGGGTAGTTTACAACCATTTCAAGATGGAAGGGACCCATCAGCTCAGGGATACACTCGGGCAAGACGACTGGCTAGTAAGGATAGACTTAAAAGATGCATACCTGACAGTACCAGTCCACAAGGAGTTTCGTCCCTTTCTGGCATTCGACTGGGAGGGCAATTATGGCAATTCGCCACAATGCCTTTTGGGCTGGCATCAGCGCCATGGGTGTTTACAAAGATCATGAATCCAGTAGCAGCAGCGATCAGTTAGAAGGGGATTTGTATGATCATATATCTGGACGATATCCTACTGATGGCCGGCTGCAAAGAAACACTCCTCTACCAAGCCGACTGGGTGGCGAAACTCCTGACGTCTCTAGGTTTCCTAGTGAACAAGGAGAAGTCGGAGATGATACCAACCAAGAGGATAGAATTCCTAGGATTCATGTTAGATACCTGAACGGCAACTCTAGAGATTCCGGGTAGGAAGATAAGAGACATAAAGAAAGAATTGAGAGCATGCCTCAACGAAATAGTTATATGCCTCCGCACAGTGGCACGAGTGGTAGGCTTGTTAGCAGCCTCGATACAAGCAATCTTTCCGGGTCCACTTCACTATCGAGCTCTGCAAAGGTTAAAAATAAGACATTTGCAGCAGGGCCTCCAGTATCACCACTTAGTACACATCGATCAACAGTTCAGGATGGAGTTACAGTGGTGGCTGGCGAACATGGAAGCATGGAACGGAAGAGCCATTTTCGGCGACCGCCCCGATCAGATAATAGAGTCGGATGAAAGCCGAGCAGGCTGGGGAGCCCGATGCAGGGATCTCCAGACAGGGGGGAGGTGGAGCGCGGAAGAACTCCAGCTGCACATCAACTGTCTGGAACTATTAGCCGGATCTTTTGCGATCAAGGCTTTGACCAAAGGGAGAGTGAACTCCTGTATTCTGCTGAAGATGGACAACATTTCAGCAGTCAAATACATAAATCATTTAGGTGGAACGAGATCCAGATTACTGGCAGAAATAGCCAAGGATTTTTGGCACACCTGCCTGGAATCGGGGATTTCAGTGGTAGCCGAGTACCTCCCGGGATCGCTGAATGTTATAGCGCATTGGAACTCCAGATACCTATCAGACTCCAGCGATTGGATGCTGGAGAAGAGCATATACTGACAGCTGGAAGAACTGTGGGTACCGATTCACACAGATCTGTTTGCGTCCAGACTGAACGCACAGAAAGAGAGATTCTTCAGCTGGAGATTAGACCCAGCGGCAGTGGGAGCGGATGCTTTCCTGCAGGACTGGAGAGAACAAGTACTCTACGCTTTCCCGCCATTTATAATGATTAGCAGGGTACTGGCGAAAGTACGCAGAGAGGCAGCGAGCCTCATAGTAGTAGCCCCGATCTGGAAATCGCAAGTGTGGTTTCCGATGCTCATGGAGCTGTTAATAGACTGCCCGAGATTACTACCTCAAGAAGCGAGCCTGCTCACGGACCCGGCTGGGTCATATGACCCTCTGAGGGTGAAGGGGACACTGCCGCTGATGGCTTGCAGGATAGCAGGAGACGCTGGAATCTCCCAGGAATTTCGGCACAGGCTGCGAGCCTCATCGCCGAGTCTTGGGCACCCTCTACCAGAAGGAGCTACGATGCAGCTTTGAATAGGTGGGCGTCGTGGTGCAGAAGGAGAAATATTCATCCCGTTTCTGCCCCTCTAGTCGAAATAATACATTTCCTAGCAGAGCGGCTCCAAGACGGTAAAGCTTACAGGACTATAGGAGTGTATAGGTCTGCAATCTCAGCAGGACATCTGCCTATAGAAGGGGTTCCAATGGGAGAAAACATAGCTGTGATAAGGCTCTTGAAAGGGATAAGATTTAGGAAACCCCCGCAACCAAAGTACGACACACTATGGGACATGTCGATAGTGTTAAGATTTCTGGCAGGCTGGCCGAACAATAGGTATCTGTCCCTGGCGCAGTTGTCTGGTAAGCTTGCTATGCTCCTGTGCTGGATATCATGTAGGAGAGTAGCAGACGTTAAAGCATTAGAGATCAATCGGAAGACTTATGGCCCCGAGGGAGTGACATTCAACATAGCCAGGAGAACAAAGACAGATTCTGCTACTATCACTTACCCGTATATGCAAGAACATCCCAAGTGGTGCGGGGCATCATGTATTAAGGAATACGAGAACAGGACGGCGGAAGTGAGGCCAGCGGGAATAACCCAACTATTAATAGCACGTAGGAAACCACATAGAGGAGTAGCAACAGCCACTATAGCGAGATGGGTCAGAGACATCATGAATCTGGCAGGCATTGACAATTCAAATTCGGTGCACATTCAGTCAGAGGAGCTATGGCCTCGAAGGCAGTAGGGCAAGGTGCAGCATTACAAGACATCATGAAAGCAGGTGACTGGGCTAACGGTTCAACGTTCAGGACGTTTTATTTTAGACCAATAAATGTGATAGCAGAGACAGTGGCGCGAAGCTTTGAACAAGCTTAATGCTCGCCTCCGTCTTGACATAGAATGAAGATTCCCCCTGCTAATAGCGCAGGAAGCTCTTGATTCTATTAAAGACAAGGAGGCGAGCATTAAATTCCCGTCCCGAATACACAAATTAATGAAGTAAATGATGTAATGCATTGTTGATAATTAACATGACTATTTCTTCCAGAATAGGGTGTGTATTCCCCGCCCTAACATACACAATTTTGTTTCTTCCTGGCATAAGGAGATGAGCAAAAGAACAGCTGAAGATCCTGATTAGATCAGTTATCTGGAACAAGCTCGCAAGTTCGAATGTGAGAGTCCAATCCAGCACAAAGCAGGAAGTTCAGAGCAAGTTGGACAGTTTTTACACAGTTAAGAAGGATTGCAGTTCAAGCAGTCAAAGAAGAGGAAGGACAGAGGAACAGGAAGGACTAGGTCACATGGCCAGAGACTGTGGGACTACAGGAATGATGGGACTTGAAGTTTCTTTGTAAAACAAAAACAAAATGTTAAATTTTAAAGGAAAGTTTTACAAAGTTTATATTTGTTGAGACTGCTGGAGAGTGAAAAATAAAGAAGATGAAAGCTTAATGCTCGCCTCCTTGTCTTTAATAGAATCAAGAGCTCCCTGCGCTATTAGCAGGGGGAATCTTCACTGTATGCACAGTGTTGACCATGTTAAATGAAAATGTGCACATTTGTATAAATAACACTAAAGTCATTCAGTAAAGTCACCCTGACGTTACTCCAGCAGCAGTGGCAGACTGGCAGTGGCACCTGATCACTTGCCAGTTGCCAGCCAGCCTGCCAGCATCTTGCTTGCTTCCAGCGATTGCCTTCAGAAAGGTAAGACAAAAGGTAGGACCCGGGTCGACTCATAAAAAAACAAGCATTGGCAATGCCAACAGTTTGGGTCTGTGTTACCTGCCAAATGCCTTATATTTCTACAATAGCCAAAACTATTGGCTTTGCCAATGTTTGTAACAGGACTCCAGAGAAGGACACACAGTGCGCATACATTGAGTGGCTGAAGCAGATTCGGTTTTATTACACCAATAGCGGGTTTATAGCTCGAAATGAAGCCATTAACTCTGGCATGACTGCTTTGAAAAAACACTGGCAGGCACTTCCAGCCCCAAGTTTAATGTTAAGGCTGGATTAAAGTGAGCAAAAAAAATTCCCACGAGGAGGTGTTTTGGATGGGGAGGGGTAGGAACTGGGTGGGAATGGCCATAGGGATTAGCATGACCAGTCAATGGATGAGCAAATAAACAAACCATGTCTCCCTCCTCATGTAGCATGTTTCCCTAGCTGTAGTCTAATGCTTTATTTTAAAGAAATAGCCAGTTTCTAACAGGTATAATAGTGGCCCCAGTTCATAATTCTGAATGGCCCCCATTTCTGCATGGCTTAGTTGTAGCGCTACAATGCCTCACAGGCTTAAGTTTTTAGTTTTAACACGTGATTTAACACGTGCATGCTATCGTCATACCCATGCCCCTCCCTGTTTATCAGTAAACTGCAAA
Source organism: Ambystoma mexicanum (assembly GCF_040938575.1). Taxonomy (NCBI): domain Eukaryota; kingdom Metazoa; phylum Chordata; class Amphibia; order Caudata; family Ambystomatidae; genus Ambystoma; species Ambystoma mexicanum. The sequence continues at coordinate 606,059 of NC_090923.1, forward strand.
GTAATGGCATTTGTGTCGGAGAACTTTGCCAAACCTGCCAACACTAGCCTACCGCATAGGCAATTGCATGGGAAGTACAATGAACTATGGTGGTTGCATAACCTATAACAGGTGGACTGTATAGTGGGAGACATGTGCCAAGATCACTGGCAGTAATAGCCCACGAAGTCAAGCAGGCCGAAGGAAAGTGGAAGCAGAAAGTGAACGAACAAACCCGCAATCCCGAGTGATGCGTCCCCCCAGAAGGTAACAGGAACAGTAATAAGTCCAGGAGGCAGCCGGGAAAACTTGAGCAGGTGATAACATAAGACGAGAGAGAAGTAGACCATTTTGTGAGGCAACTTCCTGGTCAGTTTCATAAGATCATGCAAGTGGCGCATCGAGAAAGACTGGGGAAACGTCTTCCTTGTCATCGTTTGTGGGTGCACTGAAGGACATCTGTGAAATCTTGAGGAAGCAAAGAGTGCTTGAGGAGCATCTCCTTAGTCCCGATAGGGGCAAGTCGAAGGACAGTGTGCAAGTAAAGTCAGGAGTGTGGGGGAATGCAGTTTTAGTCAGTGTGGCCGTAACCATCAGTGGTGGGCTAATAAGCCCTGATGTTGTATCTTAATGGCCCCCAGAACTATATTATCCAGGAGAACGAGGGGCCAGCATGCATTGCTAGATGCTTACCATCTGCAACGAGTAAAAGAGGGAGATGAGTGGAAAATGGCATTTAGGACAAAGTTCGGGTTGCTCAAATATTTGCTAATGCCATTTGGGCTGTGTAACCTCCCTGCTACATTTCAACATTTTATACAGGAAGTGTTAAGGGACTATATTGATGTGTTGGTCATTGTATACGTTGAAAATATTTTGATGCACTCTGAGTCAAGGGAACAACACGTCTTATAAGTTAAGGCAGTGCTTAAATGGTTGCAATTATATCAAGTGTATGCTAAATTGAAGAAGTGTGTGTGTGTTGCAGAAAAGGTGTAGTTCTTGGGATGTGTTTTGGGAGTGGTCATGCACAAGGAAAAGGTGCAGTCTACAGTAACTGAGTGGCCCTCACTACAGTGCTTGAAGGATATGCAGTCGCTTTTGGGTTTTGCACATTTTAATCTGAGATTCATTACCATTTTCCCCCAATGATGACACCTATTAGACAGTAACTTAGGAAGAACAAGCATTTTCCATGGAATAAGGAGGCAGATGGAGCATTTCATGAGCTAAAGACAGCTTTCACGAGAGCACTAGTATTAGGACACCCAGTGGTAGAGAGACCTTTTCAGGTTGAGACAGATGCGCCGAATTAGTCATTGGGGGCGGTATTGTCTCAGTGGCATTTTATTGCAGGAAATTTACGGGTTGAGAGCAAACTATTCAATTACTGACACAGAGTTATTGTCCATTAGAGCAGCTTTTCAGGACTGGAGGCATTACCTCATGGGGGCATGTCACCAAGTCACAGTGGTGACGGACCATAAGAATATGCAGTATTTGGAGTCAGCTAAAACATTGAGTCAGGCTTTTGAGGTGATCCCAATACTTTAATGAATTCGATTTTGTGGTGACCTATCGGCCTGGAAAGAAGAATGGGAAGACAGATGCATTGACTAGCAACATCAGTAGGTTCCTATTACAGAAAGCAATGCAATAGTTCCCCCACAGAGTGACAGAAGGCTTACTAAAACAAGTATGGACGAGTACTCTCCTGGGTGGCAGGTCATCCTTTAAGAACCCTTCGGGATGGGCTTTCTTACCATGCCCAGCATCTGCATTTGCCTATGTAGGCATTACGAGAGAAAGCCTTGTATTGGTGCCAAAACTCACGATTGGCAGTTCATTCTGGGGAATGAAATACCCAATGCATGCTGGGAAAATATTTCTGGTGCCCTGATATGAATAGGCATGTACATAAATATGTGGAGGGTTGTGATGTATGCATGTGGAGCAAGTCGGATCATTCTAGCTTGGACTATTGTAACAGCCTCTTTCTAAATCTACCTGCCTCTACTCTCCACCCTCTGCAACTAATCCAGAGCAGGACTGCTAGCCTTGTCCTTGGCCTCAAGCCCTGGGATCGTATCTTTCCAGCTCTGAAATCTCTCCACTGGCTCCCAGTGGATGCAAGGATTAAATTCAAAACCCTCTGCATTGTCCACAAGGCTTTCTGGGGCATGGGTCCAAAATACCTTCAGCTGTCCCTCCGCAAATACCTCCCCTCTCGAGCTCTTCGCTCCTCTACCTCCAACTCCCACGGGGTCAGTCGTTTTTCAAAGAAACGAGCTGGGGGTAGATCTCTGTCTTTGGCTGGGGCCTCCCTCTGGAACAGCCTCCCTGCCATTCTAAAACTTGAGGAGAACCATCTCTGGTTCCGGAAGCACCTCAAGACCTTCCTCTTTTCTTCTGCCTTCGCCCCCCCTCTTCCCTGCTGATCTGTTCTCTCTTGGCACTGTGCACCTGGCCACCCTCTGTCCTTCGGGCCCAGGTACCCGCTCACCCTGCCACCCTCCCGCACTGCCTCCGGGCCACCCCTTGCACTGGGGTCTGTATCTGTACCCATACAGCCCCCCCTTTTTCTTCCTGCACTTATCAGACATACACTGTCTGCTGCCTTAAACCTAGCACTTGCAAATTGCTGGCTGCATTACCACTGTTTGTTGCCTTTATTATTTATTGTTATTTATCTCTTTCTCCTCTGCTTCACACTTCCCACTTCTCCCTCCTTCCATGCACTTTTCCTCTCCCCCTCTCCCATGCACTTGCTCGTTCTCAATGTCATTGGGCCTAGTAAGATTGCTGTTTTGTTCTCCCCTGTTCCCCTCCCTTGCCTTGTAGTGCTCTGAAACACTTGTGTACGAGCGCGATAGAAATAAAATATCAATCAAAATTCTAAGAAGATGGATTTGATGCAACCACTGCCGACTCCTGATGTTCCTTGGACACACATTTCTATAGACAGTGACGGATTTACCGAAGGATCATAGAAATGACATAATTATGGTGGTTGTTGACTATTTCTCTAAACAGGCCCATTTTGTTCCATGTAGAGGAATACCTAGTGCTAGTCAATTGGCAGAATTAGTCTTACAACACATGTCACAAGGCCTAGTAGGACCATTACTGTTATCCTCTCCCTTGCCCCCCCTTTTTTTTGTCTTGTGGTACCTTGAAACAACTTTTGTTGTACAGGCGCCTTACATTGATCCAATAAATAAAATAAGATATAGCGCAATTACATGGTTTGCCTAAGACTATAGTGTCGGATCAGGGTTTGCAATTTACCTCTCGGTTTTGGCAGGCCTTCTGCAGAATGTTGGGAATCAACTGTGCACTTTCAAGTAGTTACCATCCGCAAACGGATGGACAAACGGAAAGGGTGAACCAGACCATGGAGCAATACATAGTGTTTTTTGGTTCATGGAATGACCTCTTGGGTACAGGCGTTGTGGTTAGCAGAATTTACATATAACAAGACTGAGTAAGTCTCATTAGGAACAGCGCCAAATGAATGTCTATATGGATTGGCACAAAATATGCTTCCTGAAACGAACCTGATGTGGACACAGTTACTGTGTTAATAGAGCACAAACAGGTACTTCTTGATATCAGGCAGAGGGCACGACAAAACTTGGACAAAAAGCTAAAGAGGTATAGAAGAAACAAGCAGATAAGAAACCCTGATTGGTTCCCACATATGGGGTAGGAAACAAGGGGCCTCGTTATGAGTCAGGCAGTAACCCTGTCGGTGCTAGCGGCGGGTTGCTGCCAGACTCGTAACATTTTACTGATGCCCGACTTCCTGGTACCACCGGGACATTACAAGTCTGGCGGTCCGGGAAGTCAAGCGCTGGGTAAAATGTTAGTCCCCATTCCAATAGGACTCTATGGGAGTGGGGACTCGGAAGGAAGGGCACCGTTGCTACCGGTGCAGGCGCTTCTGTGAAGTCTACCCATCGTGGCCGATGCGCCTGGCATGGTCAGACCTCTTGAGCGCAGCAGGCCCGACAGGCAAACTTGTAGTTTGCCGGTCTGGAAACAAGGGTGCCGGTGAGCTTACCAGTACCCTGGTTTCCGGACCGGCAAACTTGTAATGAGGCCTAAGGTGTTGTTATCGACTCAATATTTAGGGCTACTGGGGCCATGGAAATTCATGCCTAGGTTCATTGGGCCTTATGTGATCAATAAATGTGTGTCGCAATCAGCAATGAGATTGTAATTGTCTAGTCATTTAAAAAACCATCTAGTCTTTCACGTGTCTCTGCTTAAACCTGCAGCTCCTGATGTCCGTGCTGAAAGAGCACTGGTCATCATGAAGGATGGAAAAGAGTAATGTGAAGTCTAAAGTATTTTGCATTCAAGATGGCAAAGACAATTGTGGTACCTTGTGGAGTGGTTGGGGTATGGACACGAGGACTGCTCATGGGAACCAGCCGATACGGTACATGACCACGTCTGGGGAGACAATTCCATACTTGCTTTCCAGGAAAGCCAGGGCCGGATCGGCCCCCTGAGATGGCGGGTACTGTCAGATGTGTGGTGGCATGTAGTATTAGTCACTGTGTCTGCAGCCATCAGTGGGGGGCTAAAAAGCACTAGTGTAACTTACTAGACCCCCAAACTACATTTCCCAGGAGTCTGGGGGCCAGCGTGCATTGCTTCGTGTTTAGTCCGTATGGGCTTTTAAGGCCCTCCTCCGCCTGTGCAAGGTGCTGATGATTGATGTTTGGAGGCACGGGCGGAGGTCATCATGGACAAACGCTTATACTCACTGGCAGGCTGCCTTCCACGGGCTTTAGCGATGAGCATATTCATCCCGGGTGCTGTAGTCAACAGTGTAAGCGCACTGTCAGTGGTGGGACCGCCTCGTGGGGCTACCGGCGACACGAAGTAACTCTAGGTCCTCGGCAAAATATCACGAGTCCCTCACTATTCGGCTGAGTAGACTGAGAATCTTCCCGTGGACAATGATAGTGTAAGTCCATAAAAAACTGCAGTGGGTCTGAAGGAACCCGTCTTTCAAAGCATAACCCTTCTCATTCCTATGGGCAGCCGATCAGAAGAAAAGACCGAAGGAGGCGGTAAAGGAGGGGTGGTGATCCCGAAGATCGAGAGGAACCATGCGAGCGGTGAGTGAACCAAGAAATTCAATACTGGCAAATGTCTTATAGGCATTAGAACAAGTAAGGGAAAAGGTAACGGAGGGAGGCGGAAAATAAAAATAGTCAGAAGTAGAGAAGAATATATATATATATATATATAGGGATAATGACTCAAGCATAAGAGAGAAAACAGTGGTTACCGGGAGGACACCCGAGAGAAAAAAATGAGAGGAATCGCCTTGTTCCTGCACTTTAATATAGCGGTCAGAAGAAACGTGAACTCATAGTCCCATATAATAGGGAAAAATTAGGCTACCATGACGATTAAAGATGTCATAAAAGGAGTTTGTTTAAACTCCATGGGCCTCATTACACGGAAGGCGGTAAAGGTTAACGGTCACCGGTAATGGTACCGGTGACTGTTAACCCTTACTACCTTACTACGAGGTCCCTTTGCGGGTTGGCACTTTAACGCCTGCTTTTTAGCAGGTGTTAAAAACCAACCCGCAAAGGGACCAGGGTGCTAATTACGGTACCGCAATTTGCGGTACCGTAATTAGCACCTTCCCCATTCCCATTATGCCCTATGGGGCAAAAATGGGAATGGGGAAGGGCAATGGGCGAAGGGGGAATTACCGCCCCGTCAACCTCGGAATAGGGCGGTAATTCCCCTTTCCTCCAAGGCGGTGCCGGTATTTTACCGGCATGGACCAAGGTGCTAATAGCACCTTGGTCCACCGCCTACCGTGTAATGAGGCCCTATGTCGGGTAATTGATTAGAAGGCAGAGATGTAGGTGTCCAGCTGGTGTCTGTCTAGTCTGTCAAGTGTCTATTGTACGTGTTCTGTTGAATGTCACATGTAAAGAATTGTGTATCATTGATTGGTTGAAGCGAAGTTTTTGGGTTTGAAGCGATTCTGTAACTGAGTGGGAATCGCACACAGATTGATGTTCTTGAAGTAAATTGATGACATAAAATTTTGACGAGGAAAGATTGGATTGGAGCTTGCGGTATTTGGTGCTCGCTCATATTGTGGAAGTGGTGAAGTTGCATGAAAGTATTGCTAGAACCAGAGTACAAGCATGGAAGAGATAACCCCACTTGCTCACTTATATAAGCAATTGCCTAAACATGCACCCAAGCTTAAGAAATACAGCACCGAGTGGGTTAAGGGCACCGCCCACAAGATGTTTATGCCGTGGCCACAGAACGGGTCCTTATCTAAAGCCGTTTTACAGCATATGACGACTTATCTACATGCCACATATACAGGGAAAAACCTAGAGAAACGCCTCGCTGTTCTACAACTTTGGAAAATGTACAACCGCAGACTGGCTATTAAATGTATGCACGGAGGAGGGTGAGACGCCTACCGCGCCACCAGCCCCGCCTGAGCCAGAAATCGAGGGAAGTCAGAGGGACTCTACCCGCTAAGAGAGCTGAAGGCAGCTACTGGGTATAGTAACCCCGCATATGAGTCACCCACGTACAGTAGTGACGAAATTAAGGGGAAGGATCAGGAAATTAATCTTACCTCCGCAGTCCTGAGGGACAAGGAGAGATGCGATGAGGGAAGGGAGGATAAGGCACAGTTTAGTGCACCTCTCGATAAAGAGAGAGAAGGGAAAAAATGGAAAGGAAGTGAAGACAGAACTGATGAGATAGGATTCGCAAAAGATGAATGGATGGGAGGACCGATATTGTTGAAACTCCATGGTAAAGGAAGTTATGACGTGAGACCGAGAGAGAGGTCTGATGAGGCACAGAGAAGGGAAAAGGAGAAGGAGAAGGAAATAAGGGATGAGAGAATAAGAAAGAAAGATAGGCTGAGGCGAGAACAGCTATATCGCAAAGAGCAAGAAAAACAGCTTGTTCGCAAACAGAAGGCAGCCTATGACCAGTACAGACAGAATCAGCAAACTTTGGAAGAAGAGCAAAGAGTATGTGAAAAAAGGATAAAGAGGCGAAAGGATGAGGAAGTTAGAAGGGCAAATGAACGTAGAGATGAAAGGAGAAGGGAAGAAAATGAGACCAGAGAAGAACCGAGGAAGCGCACGGAAGTTGATGATGAATTGGAACGTAAGCGTAGACAGAGGGCACGCGATCTTCAATATTTGGAGCGATAAGTTAAAAAACCCAATCCCGTTGTAGAATGGGAAGATATTGAAGAATTCTTTCCTGCATTCGACTCAGTACCAGGCATGAGTGGGGCAAATATTGAAGATGACTTCGACACCAGAAGCATCGGGGAAACGATTGATAAAATATACGATGAAATGGGGCTAGAATCAAATTCCCATGGGGGAAGAGAAGACAAGCGCTTGGAAAGCACACAGCTGTCGGACACTGAGGATGTCACCCGAAGTAGTGGAAGCAGGGGACTGTCCCTGGACAGGCTAGAAATTAGTAAGAACGACGAAGATGCAAGGAGTTGCGTGAATTGGGAACAATCAATGTCCGACTCCAGAGGAGAAATGGAGGACGAGACAAATGAAGAAGAGAGACTGCGCGAAAGCGACTCCCAAGGGACAAAGGGGTAAGATGGTCAGGCGCTAGCAAGTCTTCACCTAGGGCATCAGAGTCTGCCGCGCAGCCTAGCCAGCATGAAGGAACACCCCATGGTCAGAGGGGGATGTCAGCACCCGCCTATGTAGACAGATTGAGGACATTGCCAGGTAAACAGCAATGTGGGAAAATTACCCAGGCAATAGACAGGAGGGCCATGGGGAAAGAAGGAAGACTGCGCTTTCCAATTCCCGCTGAAAAAGGGGGAGTAAGACCACAATATATTCCATGGCCACACATGGATTGAGAGAACCTGAAAAACAAGCTTCCAATGCGGACAACGGGAGCTGGGAAGTGGATACATGAGTTAGAAAAAATGACAGGGGGTGTCACGTTAGCTATAGGGGACATCGAGTGTCTCCTAATCGCCATACTTGGTGAAAGAGCAGACTATGTGTGGAAGCGGGCAGGATACCCTGGGGTAACCATAATGAACACTACCCATGACGGAGAACCATTCAATAACTGTAGAGCTGCAGTGTGGAAAGCGCTACGAGTGCTGTATCCAGACACTTCCGATATGGGAGCTATAATGACTCGGAAAATGAAAGCGTCAGAAGAACCGTTGATTTACATCCAGAATTTTCAAGACGCGTGGGTGCTCAAAAAGCATGAATCTTGGACGAAATCTATCCCTGTATTCTACCACATATTGTGCCTAGGGTTACCAGAACCGGTGCAGAAACAGCTCAAGAAATTGGTAGGAGTACAAGCTAAACCGTGGGCCGAAATACAGTTGACTATTCCACATTACTGTAGATTGTTGCAGGAAAAGAATCGGAAAAAGGAGACAACTCGTAAGGGTGAGGAAGCGAAGCTGGTGCAAAAGAAATTATCAAAGTATGCTCTCGAAGGTGCCATGCTATAATCAGCTGAACAGAACGTACAACAGGCGACTAACCCGCCACAGAACAACCAGGGTAACGCAGGATTTTACCCCAGAGGAAGGGGATTTAGAGGAAGAGGATGGCAGAGTAACCAGGAAGGGTTTCAAAGTAATCAAGGAGGCTTTCAAAACGTGCAGATGGGCAGTCCAGATATGTCAAATGGGCAGATAGCCCGACCACCACCAGTGCGTTGGCTGTGTGGAATGACAGAACATGTGGCGCGCTCGTGCAGAAACCAAGGGGCGTTGCAAAATGGTCAAGGAATGGGAGCAGGCACGGTGAATCCACCTGCTATTCCACAACAGGGCGGTGCACAGAATCACACAGTGCAGCAGCAAGCACCGGGCTTGCAGCAAGGTGCACAGCAAGGTGTCCAACCCTCGAACATGGGGAACCTGCCACAGGGGCAATCTCAACAGGCACCAACGCAAATGTCTTAGGGCACAAACTCCGGAAGGGGAGGCAACCCTGGGAATGGAGAAAATCCACAAGCATACAGTGGCCCGAACTTATATATGAACTAGGACAGCTCACTGGGAACTCTGATGTGCTCTATCCTATCAGTGACACCAGACCCTAACAGGGAACCAAGGGTGAATGTCGTCATAGGGTGGAAAGAATATTCCTTCCTAGTTGACACGGGTGCAACACGCTCGTGCATACGAGAAGGCAAGTTTTCCTTGTCCGGCCAGGCCATAGATACTCAGTTTTACAGGAGCTCATAGTCGAGTTCCCTTCACGGACAATCTCCCAGTCTCCGTAGGAGAGTGTGAAATGAATGTACCTTTATTGTATTCACGTCAGACCCCAGTAAACATTTTGGGTCGAGACTTAATGACAAAGTCGAATATGACAATCTCGTTCATGGAGGAGGGCATAGTATGCTCCACTCCTGGAATGCATTATTGAAACGTGTGCGAAATGATCAGAGCATACTCCGGACGCATAGCCATGAGAGCTATGCCATTAGAACCAGAAGTCTATCGGGATTGCCAGGCCTTGCAGATAGGGCCATGAGAACCCCCGACGAGTTTCTATTCAGACCAAGAATACCTATGCATGAAGAAGGGGGACAGGTATTTCCCTTGACGATACATATTGCAGCAGTACGAGAGAAAGTAGCGTTGGTCGAAGGGTATGATGACGAAGGCAGGCAATGGTGTGCGATTATCGCCATTGAAGAAGGGTTTCAAGTCACTGACGTCTCCGATGAGGATCTGTTCGAAGAACACCCTAACTTGGATGAGACAAGGGTGGAAGTAAGTCTAATATTCTGGGTCAAAATGATCGAACGAGAAGTGCCACAAAGAATGATGTTGGCACTGACCCGTCCCGCATATTTTGATGACAACATAGCCCAGGTGCCTGTCTCAGTATGGACTATGGGACCCTATGACGTAGGCCTCCTAAAGGGGGTGGGAGAAGTGAAAATCAAACTGAAACCAGGATCAATTTTACCAAGAGCGTGACAATATCCCATGTCTAGAGAAGCGGATGAAGGGATCACGAAGACAATTTCCGCCATGATGGACCAGTTTTAGTGACGTCAGAGTCACCATGTAACACAGCGGTTTATCCTGTCAAAAAATCAAAGGGGGGGGTCTTGGCGTTTAATCCAAGATTTAAGAGCATTAAACAATATTGCCAAAGCCAAATTCCCTCTGGTCCCTAATCCATCTATGATCCTGTGTAATATACCGATCAAGACGCAATATTTCACGGTGATTGACTTGAAAAATGCTTTTTTCTCAATCCCGTTGCACCGTGACTCAAGATCTGACGTCATTTACTTTCAGACAAATGCGTCCGAAAAGCACGAGGTTGCCACAGGCTATTGTGAGTCCCCATCCATTTTCAACAGAGTCTGACAAATGGACCTTAGCAATATTGCTGTAGACAGTGTTGTGTTGCAGTATGTGGATGACATTCTGATCTGCAGCACCACTGAAGAGCAATGCAGGCGCGATTCTATCCGGCTACTGACTATACTGGCTGAGAAAGGATATAAGGTTGACAAGGAAAAACTACAATACTGTCAACAAGAGGTGCTGTACATAGGCCAGTTAATCTCACATGAGAGGAAAATAGTCACCCCAGAAAGGGCTGAAGCTATCATGAACACGGCTAAGCCACTCACGATAAAGCAAATGCAGAGCTTCCTAGGCTTGTGCAATTATGTTAGAGCATGGATCTTCAATTACAGCACGTATACCAAGCCTTTGCTCCAGGCCCTAAAGAAGGACCAGGCGACAAAGGAAAAAAATTGAATTGACTGAGGCAATGGAAAAAGGGTTTGCAGAACTCAAGAGAGCAATTTGCTCGCCTCCGGTTCTCGGGATTCCTAATTATGCAGAGGAATTCTACCTGTTCTCACACACGAATGGCAGCGTTATGACAGCAGTGCTCGCCCAAAGAATCTCGTTGGGGTACAAGCCCCTAGCGTATTACAGTGGGAATCTGGACCCAGTAATGAGAGGCCAGTTGCCATGCGAACAAAGCTTAGCTGCCGCAGCGTTCGCCATAGAGAAGGCGGCAACCATAGTAATGGGATGCTCCATGACGTTATACGTCAATCACTCATTATTTGCCATTTTAGAGAAACCAAAAGGCACATTGACATCTCAGAGAGCTTCTGTATATGAAGTGATCATATCTAATCCATCGATCAAAATAGTTCGATGTAAAACAGTAAACCCAACTACGTTCATAGCTGAGCCAGTCACTGAAGGAGAGCCTATACATGACTGTGCGAACTACGAAGAATTCTATGATGAAATCCCCAGGGTGAAAGAAAATGCCCTGGCGGGAGGGGAAATCATCTTTATTGATGGGTCTTTGAGAATCGACCAAGAAGACGGACAAAGATATACAGGCGTGGCCGTAATAAAACACATAGCACACAGAGAATTTGAAGTACTTGTCAGTGCATGAATACCATCTCACTATTCAGCACAGGCTGCAGAACTTTTGGCGTTGATACTCGCCATTGAGAATCACGCAGATCAGGAAGTAACGGTGTACAGTGACTCGGCCTATGTGACGTCAACACTGCACGCTGGTTTAGCGTGCTGGAAAAGGAGGGGCTACCTCTGAGCGGACAGCACGCCCGTGCAACACGCAGCCTTATTGGACAGGCTGATTAAGGCACTACAGCTCCCAGTAGGCATAGCGGTCATGAAATGCGCCGCCCACACCTAAGGGACAGATTTCGTGTCACGCGGAAACCATGCAGCAGACACGGAGGCCAAGCGTATGGCGTCTAAAAGTGAGACGATCATGGAAGTAGAAGTGGCACACACCCATGAACGAATGATGGTAGCTCGAGCCACACCAGAGTCCTACAGTAATATGGGGCAGACTCAACTAATGGAGCTTCAAGGGGAGGGACCACAGGATGAAAAGAACCTGTGGAAGCGTCAAGGGTGTTCTTTAAACCTCTCAAACGTATTGTGGCGGCAAGACAGCACTGGTAAACCAGTAATGCCTGTAGCCCTATTAAAAATAGCATTGGAACAGTTCTATTACCCATTTCATTTGTCAAAAGAAAATCTTGCTGCAACACTCGCAGAAGACTAGTTTATACCAAATTTAGCGGAGCATGTTGCATTCTTTATGGTGAACTGCATAATCTGCCAGCAATTCACTGCTTGGCACACATTAAAAGTAGTGAGAGGAATCCTCCCCCGGCCTAATGGGCCTTTTCAGCACTTACATATCAATTATGTCGACATGATTCAAGTGTGTAACAGGTACTTAATTGTAGTGGTGTGTCCATTCTCTAGATGGATAGAAGCAGGCCCCTGTACACACCCAGACTCAACCTGTGTTGTCAAATTCCTGGTGAGGGAGGTGTTCCCTAGATGGGGGGTACGTGAGGTGATGAGGTCAGAGAACAGGGCTCATTTTGTCAATGCAGTCTTTGAACAGATCAGCTTGCTGCTTGGTATAAAGCGCAAGTTCTCGTCGGCGTAGCATCTGGAAGGTAACGGTCTTTGTGAGAGGCTCAACAGCTTGTTAAAGGAAAGGATAGCCAAGTTGAAGCTTACTCTAAAGAGGGGATGGCTGCACTGTCTACCACTGGCATTTTGTGCTCTTCAGAACCAACCAGGCTCCGACCATCATCTTATGCCGCAAGAGATAGTCACAGGGTGGAGAATGAACACCCCCTACCCCTCGAAGTAGAGCTAGATGTGATGCCCAGGCTACCAGAAAGGTCTTGGGAACCAAGCTGCAGGAATACCTGAAATGCATGACATCAAGCCTTCATATCATTTCAGACCAACTACAGCGATGACGAAAAGGGTGCAGTGCAGCACAAAACACAGCAGGAGATGCTGAAACAGACGCAGTTCAAGGTCTATGTGAGATTCTCATCTTCCCTGGAGATGCCGTGTTGGTAAAGAACAACATGAGTGTTAGGGAGAATTCTCTGTTTAGGCTGAATTTCCCTACCTAGTGAGTCCCCCAGCAGCTTTGCTGGATTTCTGGGGTTTCTTTTTTTTCTCCTGACAAGAGTGAGACTCTTTTACCCTCACTCTTGGACATGTTGAAGTGTGTTTTCTTGGTTAAACCTTGTGTTGAATGGGCTATGGGGTCTTTTACCCCATAGGGCCTCATGTATTTTTGTGATGTGGGTTACACAGCACCCTCTGTGCCGTGACCCAGGGGTGTCCTAGGGACTCCCCAACATAGACTCCATACCCTGGGACTGACTACTGTCTCCCAGGGCATGTAAAGTCACCAAAGACTTTGCTAGTCTTGAATCCTGAACAGAACCAGTACAAACCATCATATTGTGGACGTACTGGCTGGGGCAATTCGATTGCCCCAGGGTCTGTTATTCGAGGGGGCACGTCTCCGTCCCCCCTGATCGAGTTTTGGCTGGTGGCAGTGGAAACTACGTTTTATATTCGACCGCGAATATTTTCCTATGGGATTTCCCATTGTTTTAGGCTAACACATTTAATTATTTATTTACGGTAGCCTTAAACATACCGCCGGTTTATATATTTATTTTTATAACTCCGGTTGGGACTTTTTGCCAAAACTTGATTCTAAAATGGCGTTGGTGTTCGCCTCTGTAACTCTGACCCAAAGTGGAGCCCTTTGTTCCACTTTTGGCGGGCTTCTCCACAGAAGCCCTCCAAAGTGGTGCCACTCTGTCTAGGGTACTTAGGAGGGGTGGAGGGGGATTTAGGCACCCTGGACTGAGTTACCTTGGTAACTCAAGTCGCACTCCGTCCTGATTGGCCCAAGTGGTGAGCCGGCCGGCTCACCACTTAGCATGTTTGAGTGACAGCTAGGCTGGGTGAATGGGGGTTTGCTGCATAAAAGCAGGGCTTTGGGGACTGGAACTTCAGAAGTCGCCACAGGACCAAGAATCCGATGAGGGAAGAGCTGAGCCGACCTGCTTCGACGACACCACCCGGTGGAGCCCTGCTGAACCGTCTCACCACTTTTCCCGACGACCGAGGAGAACTCTTAACGGAGTGGCTCCTTCCCTTGACTGGTGGGGACAACCAGTTTTCGCCTTCTTTTCGCTTCTCGAGGTATCTCGTGGCCGCCTTGCCAGTGCCAAGCACCCCGGCAACCGGAACCCCACCACTTTTACCCCAACCACGAAAGTCGGTACAACCCTTTAACCGGAGGACTCCGCGGCTGGTTTCTTCCCGGGCAGTGCAACGACCTTCTTCTTCTGCTCTTCAGCGAGAACTTCTTCTCCCCTGACCGACGTCGAGCCTTGCTGCCACTGCCTGGAACAACTGCCACCGCTGGAGGATCCTTTCCGCTTAAGGTACCGTGTTCCGCCTGGCTTCCCTTGCTACCGACTGTACGGGGTAGATTTAGCCCCCGGCTTTCGACCCTGGGAGTGCCTGGGACACCCTGGCTAAACTTTCTAAACCACTCTAAACTCTTTCTAACTCTTTGCAAGACTTTGAATCCCTAATAACAGTGTGATCTTGGGCACATTTTCGCTCCGGCTACTCTAAGAGTGGGCCCTGCCTAGTGACTTTTGCTCACCTGTGACTTTGTGTTTCTTTGAGCCTATTGCAAGTGTTCTGGACCTTAGAGTGGTGTGTTTAACCCATTTCTGTTTCTTTTTATCCCTTCCTTAAACCTACTAGAGTGTCATCTAACGTTAAGCGCTCACCTCTGTTTTAATTATGTGGAGTTAACTTAGAGTTGTCTAGATAGGAGTAAGGGTTGAAACTGCTTTCATTATAACTGTGTTTTAAGTGTTTTTACTATACTTTGCTAGAGTGTTTTCAACTTATGTGTTCTTAAAAAATAAAATAACTATATACTTTTGAAACCAAGCTCTGGTCAGTGTTTGCTTGTGCTATTGTGTCTGAGTACATATTGTGTATACTTTGCATACTGCCTAACTCTTCTTGAGGGAAGTCTGACTGCTCAGCCACAGCTACCAGGTAAATCTGGGTGGTGCAGACGGCTACCAAGTGGGTTTACTGCTATACCTGTAGTCTTAAATCTTTTGCAGTGTTCCCCAAGGGAACTGCACAGGTTTCTGCCTAACAATGAGAAAAAGGTGGGACGAGCCAAGATTCAACCGCCCTTTCATCGTAGAGAACTGCACTCCATCAGCCGTTAAATTGCAAGGCAGGCGAGCATGGATCTTCCTTAATGACATGAAACCCTATATCGGTGAGATCCCTCTAGCTGCAGCCCACTGCGAAGAAATCACAGACAACGGGGAAGAACCACAGCACGTGCAGACAAGATCCATGATGAGGAAGAAGGACGCATGAGCCGCAAAGCCAAGACAAAAGAACTCTGTTTGAAAGTTGTGGCTTTAAACCGGACATTTCCTCGAAGCATAAAAAGGGGCTAAGGACAATAAAACGGACACTCTGTGCAGCCTAGTTGCAGGGTGAAGAAGAGAATTGTACACCCAAAGCTACAACACACTGATATTACGAACGTTTGAATCAAGCCACACTTAAGCATTTTTGAAAAACAAGACTCCGATAGGCAGTGAGCAAAGACTTTTCGTTTAAGAGTGTAAAACAGTCACCTGAAGCAACCAACACCAAGACTTTGCTTTGCAGAACTTATGGTATCCCCCAGCAGGAATATCACAAGGGATGTGCTGTCCTGTTTCCACTTAGTACTAGAGACATACCCGTTACTTGTAGGGAGAATAACCAGTGTCACAGACTTTGTTCAAGATCCTGCTAACAAGAAAGTAATACAGCAACTGCTGACTGTCCTCGCGGAAGCCTTCGCCGAGCTGCCCAAATACAGTGATAAGGACACAAATGCTTCCACCACAGGTGATCATAGATGAATTCACTTATACATTTTTCTTTCGTATCATAGAGGAGTGCCCAGGACTCGTCGGGAGAACCATGGACACACTTGCGTACATTAGTGATCCAAGAAACACTGAGCATTTGAACCAACTGTGAATCAAGCACAACTACATGGTCGCAATCCACGCAGCCGGAAAGTGTAGAGACTGTTCACGTCAAAAGAAAGTATGATCTAGAGACCAGCAAAGCAGAACAATGTCCCTTTCACCCGAGGACAGCCGGCTGGCTCACAACGTCCTATTCCGGCTAGTCACTGACTTTCCCGAAATGGTTGGGTGACCTACCGAGGTTGACGTCATCACCTTCATCAGAGATCCAGCTAATGTTGCACACATGGGAACACTCCTCCATGGATTCATGCTCCAAGTGGAGCTGTCCAACTTTCAACAAGGATATCTACGGAGATTCCAGTGAAACCTTCCGTCGAGGGACAGATCGAAACGAAGGCAGTTCTTCATCTTTCTGCTGAGGGACAGATCCAGGAGATGGAGAGACAGTTCTTCACCTTTCCACCGAGGGACAGTTGAGAGCCGAGACGTGGACGCCACCATTTATTTTTATTTTTTATTTTTATGACTGATTTGAATTGATTGCTATTTTTCTATTTATTTATTTTAACAGAACCCAGCATGTCTTCTGGACTGAAGCAAATTCGGGGGGTGGACTGGGAATGGACCTATTTTGAATATGCTCAATGAATGTGACTCACCAAAGGGGATAGTCTAATCTTTTTCCATAGTCTAGCAAGGGAACTGCATCCCGTAACCAGAGACAATTGACACCCTCGAGAGGGAGGACACTTACGAAGCACAAGACACTTTATGTTACAAACTTTGAGAGACAATAATGGAGTAAGCGAAAAGTACAGAACTTTATAAAGCTACTATGATTGAAATGGGGGCCCAAAACAGTAACTTATTCCTCCCACAAACAGAGGGGCGCACCCGCTTCCCTGAAAGGAAATGCTGCAAATTGTCATACCGCACAATTATGTGCATATGTATAGTGATTGTCATTGTCTTTGTCATTAACAATCAGACCTGCATTCTTTATTGGTGCACAAAACAATCCAATTTCGTGCACCCACCAGATAATGTATGCATAATTCCCACGAAAGCACCCAGGCCCTATATAGTTATTCCAGTTCCAAGAAAATCTGATGGTAAAGCGAACTAACTAAAATTTAATGTAATTAGCAGTGATTCATACACACTTGAGGTAACGAATGAAGAGAAAAGCTGGAGACAGGGTCAGCACGGAATTAATTAAAACGTAGCACTGACCACTACACGCACACACACACTGAATGCACATGAACAATGGCAAGTGTCAATGGCTGCAGAACCTCGAACAAAGGCAGCATAGAGCACAAGGCTGCCTACCGAACAATCAGTTCCAGAAAACGATAAAGGAGACCGAGAAAAGCTGAGCGAAGGGCTGACCAAAGTAGATATAGCAAAAGTTCTCGAAAGGACAGAAGTGGCTACAAGAGAATTCACTGCAAGGACACAAGTGCTAATAGATCATCTATTCCCGTTCATAGCTAGAGCAAAGAAACTACATGATGAACTGAAAACTAAATCTGCAAGGATGGGATTGACAAGCACACAAGTTCCAACCCAAGGAACAAGCTTCAGACCGACCATACAGCCACATGCAGGACCAGTGTCAGGCTGGATAACATGGACACTTGCACACCGAAAAGAAAAGATGCATGAGGACCAGGAAGGAGCCAACACATGAAGGAGGTCGGAAGAAGAAATCAGAAGGAGAATGCTTCGTCTGTGCACTTCTACCGTACAGCATGGGAAAATCCAAGATCTTTGTGGCTGTAGAAATTGATGTCCAGACAGCACACTGCATGTCGCACGTAGCAATGTGCAAGACCAGAGGCCAGTTCATGGCGATTGATGCCTCCCTGAAATGGGCAACTGAAGCAACTGATCCTGACGAGGATGATTATGTTCAAGACATAAGACAAGAAACAGAGCTCCTACTAAGAATCATGTAATCAGGTACGAGAACCCTGGAGTAAAAGGGGCTGGAATTAGATGGGAAGTGAATCAGAAGCTAAATGTCCGAGGAAAAACTCCAGAGGAGGCTTGAAGTTGGAAGAACAGAAGCCAAAGGCATATTTGGGGGACAGTGCTTTCACCAGACGGATGGGAGAAAGGAGTGGTGATCTGCAGAGCTTGGATGGTCATTGGACAGTACAAACCTACCATCAACATTGTTCGGAACGGATGCAAGCCATTATGGCCGAAACTTGCAAAACTACTCACATGGGTCGAAGACAGAGGAGGACCAATGCAGATAGTGCCACTAGAAAACCCAAAACTCTGTTTCAGAAACAATTGCACAAGGAAGAAGGGAGAGAATGAGAACTGCGGACGAGTCTTCGACACTCCAGGAATGGTACATTGAACCGCAGTAATTAAGGATCATTACTGGGCGTGTGGATCTAAGGCATACATAAGACTGCCGAAAAACTGGGGAGGCATATGCACAATAGTGAACGTCCACGTTCCTGCACTAGTGAGCACAAAAAGAGATCCGAGTATTGACAGTTTCCCGAAAGCAAATGATCACCTAAGGAAGGGGAGGTCTGTGGAACTGGTATCCCGAATCAAGAGAGAGAATTACTTTTCTGCTAAATCAGAAGTAGCATTTTATGCTATCCCATATGACCACAGGCTGTTTAGCCTCACCTAATCAGTATTCACAACAATACTCTTGCCACACATCCAAGTAGGAGCAAATACTAAATGGTTGCAGATAACCAGATGGGAGTTATTGCAGGCCATTAACACCACCATAAAAGGATTCAACGCGATCAAAGAAGAACTAAGAGCAATCCGATTGATGACCCTCCAGAACAGATATGTACTTGACATGATCACAGCGATGGATGGAGGTGTTTGCACAAAAATCGGAGAATCATGTTGCACATTTACACCTTCGCATGATGAAGAAAATGGAACCCTAACAGAAGCCATAAGTATGCTGACAACCCTGCAGAACCAGATGATTGATGAAACTGACAAATTAGATGATGACAGCTGGTTTGGAAGAATATTCTCATGGGTCCCACAATGGATGGCGGATATAGTCAAGTTTCTGGGAGCCTTCCTAGTATTGATACTGCTAGGATCCTGTGTTATCAAGATAATCATCACACAGTGCCAGAAAACTGTGAAGAAAGCCATTGGAATGAAAAGCATGGTCGATGTCGAACCAGGATGGAAGCCCAGAGACCTGACTGATGAAGAAATAAGAGACTTTGTGAAGGCCAGCGAATTTGCGCCAGTAAGAACAAAGTTTGTATATCCCAGAAATCGAAGATAATATGAAGGAAAATTGATCTATTGTAGCCCAAACAGACAGTGTCAGCTTATGACCTGGAACAAAGACGAACACAAAAAAACAGCAGGAAGCCTGAAAGGAGTGATAAAGATATGGACCCCTAAGAAACGCACGTTCACGCCCTCGTGTACAAACCCAGAAGACGAAGAAGTGGATACGGAAGAACAAAGTAACAAGAATTCAAAGGGGGAAGCAGAAGTGGTCGATGAACCGACCAGAGGGGGGTGTGTAGATGAGGTCCGGGATACGGCCTGCCCTCCAGTCCCCCATTTTGAGGTACCTGAAGCCTACTCGCCAAGGTATGTGACGTATAAGGAGCAAATAAACCAACAGAGAGCCACAGTGGGGCTCTGTCCAGTACCAGTCAGAAGGACTTGTATACCTATTGAAGCACCAATCACCAGACAACCATGGGCTGCACAGTATCCCTTGAAACAACCATACCAGCAGTTGACATGAAATGAAGATTACGTACAACCTGTCCCCGAAGAGACCCAAAGGGCCTTAATCGAAGGCAAATGGTGAACAACACAAGGGCCCGGAGAGACGCACGGACGAACAAGACACGGATTAAAGAAGTCACACAAGGATGAAATGCTATGAATAATGATGTAATGAACAGTGAAGAAGAGACGCATTGAAATGTAAGGAGACGTAACCATGATCAAATTATGCAACTGGCTAAATGTCTGTAAATAGGCTCGGAACGCAAGAAGCTAAGCAAACTGTACTGCTTGCAATGCTTAGTAGAATAATAGAGTGGCAAGCGCCAAGTATATAACTACCTCAATGAAGCACAATATACAAGTGCGACTCCATTTTGTAAAAGCAGAATTAAGCCCAGGCTGCAAGGGACTAACAAGGCCAAGATTCATATTCCAGCCAGAGCAAAAGGAAAGAGCAGAATCGAAACTCAGTAAGAAGTAGCTCATGCCTGGGAATTCGAGGTCAACTCCAAGAGGGGAGGAGAGAGGCAGCTTCGAAGAATCGAAACTTCAGAGCATACCAGCCAGCCAGTGAAGGTCGAGATAAAGAGGCCCCAGGCAAGAGGCGAGGATATGGAAGAATCAAATACACGAATAACAGGAAAATGAAGCAGATTCACGGTGAACAGACACGTGACCAGCCATGGGCGAAGAGGTAGCAACTTCTGATGTCACCCAGAACCCGAGGATGCCCTATCTTT